>NC_135194.1:15678032-16278032 GCF_050948175.1 Xylocopa sonorina | reverse complement strand
TGTAAAAAGCTCTCAAAGTATTGTATTCTTACCGTTAGCGAAACGTGCCCACCACGAAAACTCAACCTAAAAGATTCTACGATGGCAGCACTGTAACTTCCGCTTACTCGGAAGCCAATCAAACCGATCCCCTACCGGTGAACAATTGTACTATTTCAAATTCGGTAGGACATAACGTGCGACAATTTTTCTTGTGCTTCACGCGGAAAATTCTTTAGTGTAAAGTGCAAATTATTCAATGAATTGTTCTGGTTTACATATACGCAGAAACTGTACACGATGAGCATTAAGGGGAGGTAAGAAATTTACTGGTCATCTATTACTTAAAGTTGAAAAGCTTGACGTAAAGGATTTGCATTAACCCCTAAAAGTGTGTAAAATATGTATTCAACTAATACGCATGTAGGAAAAGTAGACATAGATTTTACAAAGTTTCAACCAGAAAGGGGTTTTCAGATAGCTCAAACTATTCGTTAATCTTTGTCCGCGTCTCTGCGATTTCTCACGGGTATACGTCCCAATAATGCGTTCCATAAACTCGAATGAGTTTTGCGATACTTTGAAGAGGTATGTATAGGAAGTTTTACGATACCCCGCCGCCTTGAATGCCTTTGCATTCGTTGAACGGGAATCCCTTTATATCAGCTAAGTCGTGAGGCGGCGCACGTTACATATAAGAAGGTAGATAAGAAGAAATACGAAGCGAAAGGAAGGAAAGAAATGCATCATAAATTTCACGATGCCAGCGAACAGGGTATGAAATCGTTGACACAGCTCAATCCACGCACGCGATTACATTTATCGCGTTGACCCGCATCACCTTTCGAGATACATAAGTTAAGTGATACAATTTGAAATACTGCGCCATCGAGTAGCTGGATTTTTTTTTTTTATATAATTACGAAGCGATCGTAAATTTCCTTCATCGAAGTTTCCTCATTACAAATCCGTCGGCCAGTTTTGCATACACCGGCGAGCACATCTCAATTCGTTATATTGATCAACCATGTTGTAGGAAGTTGTTGTTCGAGTTGTTGAACTCCAATAAAGTTAACCAGAGTCTCAAGGCTATTTTGTGGAAATACAACGGTAACTGGATTTAGCTTTAGATGGGCTGGCTACGTCCGAGAATGCCAATTAATACGTTTTGCTGATGCATACGAGTAGGTTGCTCGCTGGTGAGAAAATAAACCTGAGATTGTTTTTCCTACGTGTACGTACATATTTATCCGTACGCGTGCAATTTTCCTGGACAAGTAGTATCGCTTGATAACGGAACGAACAAAGAAACGTATATTTTCTGTTTTCCAAACGCGATTACCGTGGGCGTACAAACGTAGAACAGCTATTTTATTGTGAAGCTATTGGAAAGTAGGCAAAATAATATCGGCATCGAAATGCTATAAATTGACAAGAATACTGGGACAACCGAATCGTATTGTGTCTCTGGCATTCGCGAATGGCCTTTATTTACGGAACTATTGTTTGAGTTTTAACCTAGTAGGTACATATTTACCTTCTCCTGCGAGAAACAAATCGAGAATTTGTTCCTTCCATCTAGTCGGTTCGTTAATGAATTACCTACGGCAAAATGGTATGCTCGTAACAGTTAATAACGATGACACGGATCAGGCACAGGTATAACCCGAGGCAACCAACCCATGTATGCTGTTGTTAATGAGATCGATTGTAGAACAAAGAATAGAACAGAGCGCGTTTACTTTTCCCCCTAATCGTCCTTTGTCAATCTTGTCATTACCCTCTACTAATTGTTTAATATTTCTTACAGGTCTTTCGCTACCCACGACGCGTCTTCAGTTCCACTGCATCGTGCATAGCGTCTGGCATGGGATATTCACCAGGTTCAATGCGACTGCTCATCAGTGTCTTCGCGCTGGACACGTAGGCAGGTGAGTTTATCCCAGAGCAAACTAATAATGGAAAAGCCCGTTCGAGTTAGCGAGATCATTAAATCGCGTGGGCGCGATGTACAGGCCAAAATTGAACTGCAACTCTAACAATAAAGTGAACTCGATCAACTACCGTTAACCTTTCATGACATTTTGACCTCGACTCGTACACCATTTTACCGAAGAACGCGCGAAGCCTGGTTTCTGGATCGAAACTCAAATTATCGATTACCGTCGACGCGGAGCCTAACCTGACGTACATCTCCCACCTCCCACGAGCGTTTTCTACCCTTTTACCTTTCATTCCTTTTGTTCTTCTACTTGGCCTCTTCTTACATCGCTACTCCGCCGGCAGACTTCGCTTTTCGTTCAGAGAGAATCGAAGAAGTGCAATTAAAAGTTGTTACCAACGTGGCCTGAAACAAGGTTTAATCGTGGTTGTGCTTCTTAGCCGTAATTAGAGTTCATTGATGAATGAACGAGCCTCTACCCTCTTTTATCTCGAGCCCTGATCTGGCTCCCGAAGTTTCCGTGCAATTTATCATTACACGTCCATTCGACGACTGCTGTTACATAGATCCTACATTACAGAATTTTGGAACTCATTATTATTTATTATCGCATACTTCGTTTTGCTCTCACAATTTCCCAACCGATTTCAACCGACTTTGCCCGTTTCCTCGATTTTCATCGATCTATTGTAAATCGGTTTCCGATTTTTCTTTCCTATTTCCTTCTCCGTTTCCTGTTTTGTTATGCCGTATAATATACCAATGGAAATCTGTGCGCGTTAGCACATGTGCGCGAGTACGAAGTGCGATTTTTTCTTCTGTTTTATAGGAGGAAATTAGAAGTGACGGGATGAGGGGGATCGATGGTGCGAATCATAAGTACGTACGCGCGCGGAGGACATCGGGGGGCAAGGGGGGTGTGCAGTTTCGAATGCGGTAGGTGCAACCGTACAGGTAGGACACGCAATGCAGTTTCGGTGGAAATTAGGTCAGCGAGTTTTCGGGTTAGACAGAGACAGTGGGAATGGAAGAGCAGTGGAGGGACGAAAGAGGGAGGAAAGAGAGAGGAACTAGTCGTGCAAGAGAGTGTGGAGGGAGGAAGAAGTAGAAGAGAAAGGGGAATCGATGAAGGGAGAGTGAGGTAAAGGAAGAGAGAGAGAGAGAGAGAGAGAGAGAGAGAGAGAGAGAGAGAGAGAGAGAGAGAGAGAGAGGAAAACGAACGCGTAACCAGAGGGTTGCCGGACCAGGGTTAGAGGTTGTCGTCATCGCAGCGGGTGGGGTGAAGGGTTGCGGCGAGATATCGTGGATCAGGCCGCACCGAGAGAAGGACATCCTGCCTTTTGGTGGTACAGAAGAGAAAAAGCGAAAAGATGAGAGTAAATGTATGTAAATTAAACGTCCCCCGACTTTATTTAGCGCGAGAGTTTAAAGGAGCTACCTTGCTTTCTCACTGAAGGCTAGCTGAATAAGACAGTTTCTCGAATAACGCGGTGGGTAGTGAACAGAATGAAAAGAGGATACGAACGTATACGTATATAAAATGGGTGGTACCTGTATCCTGACTGGTTTCGTTGCGGACTACGAATTCGTGGCATTTGATGTCTTCGCTTGGGCAAAATGTCGACGGGAAGTAATTTCTGATAGCGCTACAGAAAATTCTTTCAGCTTCCGTGCCTGCTTCATTACCAACGGCAACTAGAGTGGTAGTCTGTAATTAACATTCCGCGACGGTGAATAGAGTGGGTGCCATTCGAAACCGGTTCGGGACGGATAAAACGGTCCCTTCTTCCTTTGATTCGTGAAACCAGACCGGAAGTCAGTGGTCGCGTACCCGCTTCCGGTTTAAAACCACGGTACCTGACTCTCGCGTTATTTCATCTTTCGCACGGTGAATTATCGCTTCGCTCGTACGACCGATTTCGTGTCGATCGGAATAGTATTTTAACGAATCGACGAATAATCTACGGTTGAAATCAGTTTGCATAGCGTTTGAATAGCAATTTACCTATATAAATGTTGTATTAACATATCGCAGGAATTCATCGCTAGCTGGTCTTATGCGTCAGCTAGACAAAGTCTTTTTCGAGAATGAAATCCTTCGAAAAGTTTCATTTGGTCGTCTAAAATTGGACCTCTTCTTACGTTTTCGAGTGGCAACATTTCTTTAACTCGAAGTTTCGCAAGCACATAGATTAACATCGGGGTGTGCAACAATTTTGTCCGGTCGGTGTCTCGTGCCAGATTGCAATTCCAACCCTTCCCTTCTTTGTCTCCCGCGCAGTTTCCTTCCTACACCAACGCTTCCCCCTTTGGCCCTGCTCGAGCTCCCTCTCTGCCTTTCGCATTCGCTGGAAGTTTGTGAATGCCACGGAGTCGCGAAGTTGCGAATGCTGCGGTAGCGTATTACAAGCTGCAGCAAAGCTCCCTTCCGTAGGTTTCCTTCAATAATGGAGCCGGCCAAATAGTCTAATTTACTCAGAGCCACTGGTCGACCAGTCTGAATATGCATGTGTGCCTGGGCCATTCACGACGGGGCGAAGACGGAGACAACGTAGTCGACGTTGGTGTCGGACTCGGTGGAAGAGAACAGTTGTAATTGCAGCAGGGCTTGCACTCTCTGCACACTGGTTCCTCGTGGGCATGTGCGCACAGGTATGTGCATGCGTGTTTCACGTCGTGTCCGGAGTACGCCTCTTCATACCTTATTAGGCGTCGCCCAACACGAACATTGTCTGCGCCCGAGCACTCTCCAAATTGGGTCACTCGACGTAATGCATTGCGTATAGGAAATATCGCGTGTATTCTGCATAGGCGTTCTGACGTACAAAAATTGATCTGTGCAGTGGTATTGCCTTCCCTCTTACCTCGTATATCTTTCCCTGGAATAAACTTTTCCATTCTACTAGGTCGTCGTTATTCGAACTCTATCGTGGTTCTGCTTTCGATTAAAATGAGTGCGTACGACGGGTTCTTCAGATTCGATTACGAACGAGAAACTAAGTTGATTGTACGAGCGACAGAATGGCGGATCGGTTGGCGCGAGTTTGCGTGCCCCGAAACGGACTGCGCCGACAACGGGCAGCACAGCCACCGCCGCTGGTACCACCGCCATCACCGCAGAATTTCAGTCCCAAGGGCTACCATTAAACGAGTTTCTAACATACATTCCTAACTGCGCCACTTGTGCCCGCTGATCGGATATTCAATCAACCAGCGTGCTAGAGAATTTATGGGACCGAGGACTCGACGCAGCCCGGACGATTATGATAGCAGAACGTATCCTTTTTGACGGATAAGATTAGACTGGCCAGAGTTCGAGGTTTATCGCAGTACCGTGGAAAGTTGGAAAATTTGTAGGATTCGTAGGATCATGTGATATTTCTCCGTAGGAATCGTTTAGTCGGCCATCTAAGACCGGAGTAAATAAGTCGGTCTTCAGAAACTTGGATCGACATGGAAACTTAAGTTGCTCGGGTGGAACGTTTAAGAAAGGCGTACGACGTCGAATCATGCTGCAACGCGGCGTTACTTGTTCGGAAACTTTTCAAAGGTAGCATCGTGCAGCTAGCTCCAGGCAATCCCGGCTGCGTACACTTCGTTTGTTCTTTACCCCGCGTCCTCCTTGTCTGGAGAAATTGCTAGAAATTCGGCTCGTACTACCAGCGAATCCGTTGCCGATTTATGACTAGCTATCTCCCTCTGCCGAGACGCTCGTACGTGCCAATTATTCGAAAACTATATCGTGCGGCGCGACAGTGGGCTCCTCTTAGATCGGTTACCCGGCGTTTAACGCTGAAAATCCAATTGCCTCGAATCGCGAGAACAGCATTCGCGTCCACGTAATGCGGCACGTAGGAGAGAATCTCTTTGAGCGGGAAAGAGAGAAATCTTGCTTAACCTCGAGAGCGTGAACACGAGAGAGAGGAGAAGCAGGTTGTAAAAGGTAAAGGGAGAGAGGGCCGGGATCGGCAGTCTCTCCTTCTTGCGCGTTGCTTGCCTTCAACGTTGGATGCTGTGTACTCTTCGTATCCGAGTACCCACTCGAGTCTTGGCTCTGCCGGTCCTTTGGCCTTGGACGGAAAGCATTGACCTCGGCGTTCCACTCTGAGAGCACAACCGGTCACGTGGACCACAGTCTACTACAAAATACGTTCTTATACGCTCCATCTTCCTCTTTCTCACTTTCCCCTCTTCCACGTGCATTACCTTCTGTTTCCACCTCTCGTACACACCATCTTTCTCTTTACACGTCACTCTTCCCCTTTCACCTCACCACGATTCTTCTTGGTAACGTGGATATATACGAGAGCGTTACACGGCATCCATGCAAGCATCCTCGATTACGTAGACTCTTACGTGAACCTGGAAACGTCACCGCGCACCTTTCTCCCTCCATCATCGGAACGGGATGATCGCTATTTTTATATCAGCCAGCGTATCGGTCGATTAAGCCGAACGTTCCAAACTAATATTATATCGTCACTATATAAGGGTGTATTTTTACTCGAGCAACCTCGCCGCCGTCGTCATCGAGTTACGTAAAATCGAGAACCGTTCCCTAAAGGTTAACGTTAGGTCCCGGTTTCCCAACTACACCGAGAAGAAACGATAACGCAGAAATTCCGTCAAGGTATGAAATTTGTCTGGATCGATCGGGATACGCGTAAGAGTTGGATAGGTTGGCAGTGGTATGTGGAACCAAAGGACGATGCTCCGTCAGTGGCGCGGTGAAAAAGCAATATTGATCTTATGCTAATTTCCCACTGAGTTATGAAGGGTTCGTGCCGAATAGGATAATTTATCCTCTTGTTAATGCCAACTCGTATATAGTCCCAGGTTGGACATGCGCGGTAGCGGTCGATCGTCGAGAAAATGTCGGGCGTTTTATCGTTGACGAAGGTGTGAAAGCTAATGAAGCATTTCGTCGTATTGTCAGGGCGAAACGGGTAAGAGAATGCGGGGGCGAAAGGCGGCGAGCATCGGTAGAGGGATGATTAGGGGTTGGTGCGCGTGGAGCAGACGAGGGATTTGAGGTTAGGGGATTTGTAGTACAAATACGACATGTGGACCGACCAACCGACCAGCGGTGCGACCGAACGACCGTCTATATAACGACCGCTATAGGGTGGATAGGAGAGGCGCATCAAGCGCGCGTAACACGGCTATGGTCTCCTCGTTACAGCTACACAACTACTAAATTGCATTACGGCAGCTAGAAATCTCTGCGTTGGTTCGGTCCCGGGGTCTCCGTCAGCCTCCCAAGGGGATTTCTACAGTTCCATCTTCTTGCCTCTCCGAGGCATGTACACGTTCCGTGGGCTCAAAGGAGGAAGCAGCCGGTAGATTCAGTTCCTGTTTCAGGAATCACCCTTGACTCTCGAAAATTATTACGTCAGTCGCGTGGGAACTCAGACTTATAGCCGAGTGGCTACCAGTTTCGTAGCTCATCCGTTCGTAACTCGCGGTAACGGGGTTGTTTGCTATAATTAATTCGAACGTTTGACGTCTTCCGTAAAACTCGACTCTATACTGGTGTCTGTTCCGGTGAAGTACTTTAGGTAAGATCAACTTGTACTAATATCGAAGAGGCTAGAGCTGTTCACCGCGCGTGCCTCCAGATTGTTAAAGCAGGCGTTCGCTCGAATACTGTTTGTTTGCTTATTCCGCTAAAGTCAACGATGCTCCAAGTGTGCTGCGTGTACATTGCTTCTCTATCTACCCACAAATAACACGCGGAAAGTCGGATGCTCCGCGTGTGCCGAATGTAGATTCACTTGCACGTTCTAGTGTCAAATATCTCGTTTGTGCTTTCGGTAGTTACGGTCTCGAGCACACTTCGCTCGGCGAACTAATCAAGTAAAACACGGCAAATTGTATAAACGTAATTTCACCGTTCAACCGTTCCCTTTGCCGAGGCGTTATTTACGTTACCGGCAAGATCCAACTTTCTCTCTTAACGGGGTAACGAAAGCGTACAAGAATCCCGAACTAAAACACCACCATCGTCTCTCGATCTAATTGTATTTTTAGTTTTTATCAATTCATTCGTTATCGAAGATCCCCTTTACTAGTTTCGAACAGTCGACCAGTTTGGCTGTGTCGATCTAAACCGAGTAAATGCTGGAACTTCGCTCTCCTCCGTCTTCTGGTTCCAACTGTATTTTGCGACGGACTTCCAGAGATCCTAAACCCGATTCGTAAATTGCTGAACTACGGTAGAGCTCGCAAAATTCGAGTTCTACACGACATCGTTTAGGAGGGTGTATCTAAACTTTCTGTACTCTCGTACAACCCCGTACACACTAGTCTAGTATTTTTCGTAGGGGGGCGTCAATACCAAAGTCGTGCCGTCGAAATGAGTTATTGCGACCGTTTCGGGGCGAAATAGCAACAAAATTTGGTACGGTAGGCATTCTTAACCATTGTGCCCGAAAGCAGAAAGGTTTACGGAATGGAATCATTAATCCAACGATAAACACATCCGTGGCGCCCGGAGTTCCAGTGTTTGCGTAACAACAATAACGCCGCAAACGTTGTGCATCTGGCTGCGGAGATACGCCGGGTCACGTACGTCATTATTGCGCGGTCGATGCAACAAATTTTTTGGCGGGTCAGCTCGATAATGCCTAGTGTTTTTAAATGTCCGAAATAAAATCCAGGAACCGATATGATTGAATATCTCTTTGGAGATCGGAAACACCTCTGTACCTCGGTTTCGCTTCACGATTGGTACGTTTTCGATTCGTTTTGACAATCGATTTACATTTTTATAAATGGTTGATAAAAATTGTGGCTGTCCAACAGTTTTGAGTAAAAATGTTCTCTTCCGTTGTGACACAATATGTGGCCGCGTGTACCCTTTATACTCGAATACCGGGAGAACAGATAATTTGGGCCGTGTGTCTATTAGTCCGGGCAACTATCCGTGGGATTCGTAATCTAGTTTCTAGTTTACCTTCGATCGAAGCCACGATCCGCGGTCGTGAAGGCGCGGGTACATAGGTAAGCGGTGAGTTGCAGTTGCGGCAAAGTTCGAAATGCCATCTGTTCCACGAAGCATCGCATAGACGCATAGCGATAGAGTAAAATTCGAAATTTTCTTCTTCGCTTACTTTCCATTTGCCTCTCATTTCACGGCACGATACCCACGGTTCAACTTATTAATTACGGAAGTAACGACTAAATAGTCTCGTCGCGCCTCCACGTTTAAGCGATTAGAAGCAGAGAGGAGGTTCAGTTCGAACAAAGCACACGTCTCGTACCGAGAAACCAAGAACGACGAAACTTCGTTGTATGTCACGCTTGGTAAATTACCTTCATAACCAGTACAATGCGCTATTATCTAGTTTACAGTAGATACGACTGAAGTTTCTGATTTCATTTAACAAATTTTCGGTTTATGGAGGGTGTGTTTCGTTCTTGAATCGGTTTATTGTCTTTAGACATTCAGACTTAAAACAGTAGATCCCGATGGTTCGCGTTCGAGTGTGTACATAAATTTTTGCCGCCTCGATGGACGATTCCCGACTATATAATTGTAGGAGCGTAGCCGTAATTACCGGTTGCGGGACATTTTTCGGTCACGCCTTCGACTCTCGAAACTGATCAAACCGGAAATCGAATGAATCGTCTCCACCAGTGTTACCGTTACCATCACGGTCACCATCAACCAGCCACACCGCTAACGTCCAGCGCCTTTCCAATGCATAACGATAGTCAATTCAATTTGAATCGCGGCCAAGCTCGACAGGACAGTTGACTTCGACCCGGCTTTTATGAATTTGCAGCGTAATTCGTTCAACCAGAATCGTACAGATTTTTTTTGCATTCTCTTCTCGTGTTTTTTAGCCTTCACTTTGATAGAAAATCGACAGTTCGCGTCGAGAATTTGATTCGGTTTGTCCTTTCGCGGTTGACTCGGAACTCGTACTTCCGATCTGGATATAATAAAGGCCAAAACGGACTCCGAAATTTCTGTCCGTTAATTTTGGTTGTTACTCTCTCTCTCTCTTTCTTTGCTTGGCTATTTCTCCATCTATCTCGAACTCTTTAACTGTCCTCGTCCCGCGTATTCATGAAGGCAAATGGCGCGCTCAGTTGGAGGGTGAATGAAACGAAGGCGTGGCGCGCACGTTGATTCATAGTGTGACTGTCATCCGAGTACGGAGTTGCGGAACATCGATTTAGAGGAACGGTTCGAAACTTGCTCGATTCCCTTCGTTCTTTCTTCTCGGCTTGGATTGACGAAATTGTGTTGATTAATGTCAGACAGTAAAACATGTCGAGATATACGTTCATCGATCTCTCGGCTCTTTTTAAGAGAATTTATTTCGTATAAACTGGTCGCGTTCTGGACAACTTGAAATCGAGAACTTCTCGATTAACGGTGGTTCAGCTTAATGATGGATCGGTTATAAAGTCCGGGAATCATACGAGTTATACACTATAACCAAATGAATATAACGTTTCGACAGACATTGCATACGAATAGCTCTCGGATATCGACATTTCCGTCATTGTAATGAGAAGAGTTCGTTTGGACAGAGAAGTGCAATGGCTGAGCCCTGATAACTATTTGAATTTATAATGATCGGGACTAGTATTTCAAAGGCTTGTCGATTCAGATGGTATTCAGTTGTAAGCCACAGATTGAAGAGTCTAAAGGAGCTGAATTAATCAGTGGATAGATCGCAGTGCGATGCTCGGGAGCATAAGACGCAAGGTATAAAGCCAGCGTTGAAGAAATTTCCGTGCTGTTTACTTCGTGTCAAAAATTCGAACATTGCGCCAGATGATAACGAAGACGAATCACTCCAAGTAATCGAATAAGGTTGCCGCCACGTTTGCGCAGATTGAAGATTGAACAAACCTAACTAGAACGAACGAATTTCTTGTTAATTAGTTTGGCTCACGATTGTTGTGGATGACTCGAAGTTGATCCCCCTAATCGCGAACAATTTAGTCTGGGACCGCTTTGTATTTAAACAGGATCCCTCTCAGGATTTTTTTGCAAAGAGAAATGTCAAGAAATTTGTCCCCTCCATCGTTTTGCCCCCGTTCGTATCACATCCTGCGTAATAAATTGCACACCGCCGCTAGAATGGGCGTAGTAGACTGGGTTGCTATTCTGGTGATTATCATGATTATAGAGATACGTTTATGGTCGTTTGCCAAGAGAAATGGTAGCATCTACGAAGTAAAATGGTGCGCGCGAAGGTACAGCTCGGTTCTTATTCCAGAAAAGTATGGTAATCCGGCAAAGTGTGAAAAGTTCTACGAACGATTATTCAGGAGGAGGTGAAAACAGTCGTTTGCGCTGTTGCATGGAAATTAGATCGAGGAATGAAAACTCTTTTGTCTAATTAGAGCACAATATATGTGCCGGCAATAGATTACACTTTACGCTTACGCTTTTACTCGTACCGCGGTTTAAACGTTCCGCGAGATTTAATTGCTTTCCCATCGCGGAATCGATAGGATGGAAAATTGTATAGCGTGATAATCAATATTATCAACAGAAGGGTATTCAGATCCCAGTGATAATGGATATTCCACTGATAAGTCTTCCCTATCCCTTCGTAGTCCTTGGTCAACGCGATCACTGTGACACGGTTGACAGTTTGCGCGGAGTGACCAATCGCGATACATACTACGGTTGAATATTGAACAGGGGTTTCAGCGATCTCGCACGGTCGATATACTCGCATAAATTAGAAGCGTTAATATGCGTTAGAGCAATCCCAACCTGGTTATTACCCAAGGGATCGTATCGTAGCTACGCTCGTTCCGCGCACCGTCATTGTATTTCTCCAGCGTGATTGTATAAAATGTAGTTCACTGAGTCGCGAGAAACTATAAATAACCACGTTGATAAATAGAGTCAACTGGTAATCGTAAATTTTTTCCCCATCTATTGTCCTCAAAATATTATCAGGAAGGTGAAGAAATAATCGCATCTGTGATACTGTTTCAGTGCATTTTGAAGAGAGGAATCAATCGATACGTGGCATCGGCAGTTGCATAACCGTGGGAAGAAAAATAATTCGCGGATTAACGTGTGCATGCATAATAAAAGCGGTGTCACCGAAGGATTTTGATTACGGCGGTTCAATCCCGGCGCGTGACGGTGACGTTGATTGGCCGAGTGGAACGCGGCGAGTGCGCTGATTGGTCGACGCGCGGAGGTGCGTTCGATAGCCCGGCTCGAACCCCCAGTACCCGGCAGAGCCTCGCACGGGAAACTGCTTCGTTTACGTGTCGCTACTTTCGAAGCTCCGAAGCTCGTCCGCGGACCGCGTGCCAACTTGACTCTTTGCCGTCCGTTCCCGTTTATCACGTTCCCCCTCTGCCTGTGCCGACATCTTCCTTATCATTTCCCAATTGATTCTGTTGCGCGAGCACGGTGATCGAGTCAGTGCCTCTATCGTTTCTTTACTCCCGTCGTGCGCGTAGATCGGTTTTGTTAAGCCTCGCGCCAGAGATTGCGCGTCAAGTTTCGCGACGCCGTAGTTTTTTCCCGGCAGTCAAGTCGAGCGACGCGGCTCTACGAATCTTTCGACCGCCGCCGGGTGTCGTTACGTGCTTTTATTGTGACTGAACTCTTTTGTGTTCCGCGAGCCCTCGTTTATCCAGTGCCCTTTTGTTGCTTTTTGGAGGATTTTTCATCTGCATCCTGCGAGACCGACTCTACCGGGAATCCACGTTCTCCACGGCGTTCTCCACGGCGTTCTCCACGGCGTTCACCTGGCGTACCTGGTAAGTCTTTTCTTCCTTTTACTCTTTTATTCTACGCCGTTTCTCTTTTATTATTCCTCGCCTCTCTGAAACGTATCGCGTGTTTACGTATGAAGAGTACGCCTTCGAGCAGCGTGTTATCTCGATGATAATGACGCTTTGTCGATTGCGCTTCTATTTTGCTGAACGCTTCGTTACGCTTATGTAAACAGTTCCACGAAAATCGTGAAAGTCAAGCGATAGGATTTTTCCGCACGGTGTCCTTGTACGCGATAGTTACTTACCCCGGGGGCAAACACACATATATACGTCCGCCGAAAACGGGAAGCGTCGAGCTTTTGGCTCCGATTTAAAATCCATGCCCAAAGAAACCGTAAATATTTACCGATGTCGAAAGCGTTTTACTCGAGACATTTCTTAGCGTCGCCGCTTCCGCGTTCATATTTGTCATGCTTCATTCAATATTTGACTTTGCACGGCTACCATGATCCAAATACGAACCTTATTGGATGATCAACTTCGACACTGGTACCTATCACGTTCCGAAATAATTCGATTATCAAATAGTTTTTATTCGAGAAACAGTTTTGCCGAAAATGTTACGCGCGACCGATTAGACCGTTATGCTAATTATCTCGCTATGGTTGACCACATCCTTGCACAGAAACGCGGTGCATACTTTAACTTCTAGAATATACTCGCACATTTCCTCTCGGTTCATCGAACTTTGTTCTCGTCCTTACCTCGTACCATAACGAGACTGTGTAGAATCCGTTTTCGCAAAGCTATTCAGTATCGAGATTTAATCCACGCGGACGTCCGTGGCGGAAGGGTACGCGAATTTTCTGAATTTCAGGGATGTTCGTCGGGCACGTCGAAAAATAAGACGGTACGATGGCTTCTAGTAAGGAATCGGAGTGTGAATGTTACTCTCTCTTTCTCTCTCGCTCTTTCTTTTAGTGTCGTCTAGCGCCACCGAGGAATTCACCTCCGAGAGGGTGGAAATCCTTTCGTCTCCCTCCGTCATTTATATTTCTGCATCGCTGTCGTATAAATATTTACGTATATCTGACGACTTTTGCGCGGCTTTTCTCAGATTATGAATTATCGCGAAAGCTCTTAAGAAAAAAATCAACACGCGCGGAGTGAGAAAATGTTAAAACAAATTTGCTTCTACTTTTATTTCGTTTCAGTCGTGCATACGTGTTTTCCGATCGACCGTGCTTTACACGAAATGCCAGTATTCTATGGAAGTTTCTATGTTACTCATACTCTATCTACGTACATGAATGGGTGCTGCAATAAGTTTATTTTCTCATTGCACGCGAGGAAGGAGGCTGGGAACAAAAAAATGTAGTTAGCTCTTTTTCGCGTATGCCGGAGAATCGTTTCAGTTCCCTGCCGTGTTTCTCATCACTGTTGTACGGGATATTTATAGGATATTACTGTATCTGCAATATGTAGATAACCGAACCGCACCGATATTGGTTTTACGTTCGCGGATCCCGCGAGCGTGTATATGTATTTGTTCCGAATGTAAAGAACAGCGAATTGGTATCGAGTGAGTACCGGTACTTCCCATAAATATGTACATGTAGATCGAGCACGATCAACTTTTAAGAGCGTGAATATTTTTTAACGAAGAACGAACATTCTTTCGACCTGGAGCGGATCCATTGTTCGTAGACAAAGAGATGGTGCTCCGCGACGCTGAAAATAAAAGCAAATACGAGGATCGAAATATTTTTCCCTTCCTTCCTCTTTTTTTTCTTTTTTCTCTCTTTGCGAGCACGCTATCATAAAATGGAATTCACACGCGAGAAGACGAAAATTTCTTCTTCTCGTGCTCGATCGTATCTCACGAGTTTTGTTCGCTTCCCTTCGTGTGCGCGTATATTCGTTTCTCGACATAATCCTTTGCCAGCTCCTCGTGAAATTAAAAAAAAAAAGAAGGAGAAAAAAAAGCAAAGAGAAAAGAATTTGACGGAAAATTAGATAGGGGAGCTTTGGGAAGAGGGTGTAGACCGTTTAAGAGAGAATCGGGGAAAGCCCTTTCTCTTTTCCCGCAAAAGTCTGAGCAGTCAGTAGATCCCACTTTAATTCCTGGCCCCCGTAATGGCAAACAATCAAGAGCGTAGAATTTTCTGTGCTTTTCTCTAAAGTTTATTATTCGCCGTGGCAACAATATAACGGTACAGAAGAACAGGTTATTAGAGGAGGGAAACGGAAAAGGAATTACGTTCCTGCGGTAGGCGTCCGGAAAAGCGGAATTCGTTAAATTCCCTTTTTGTTGTGCAACAGGAAACTCAGATTACATCTTCTTGTACGTGAGAACTCTGTTGGCGTATTATCTTTGCGCGTATTTTAGGGTCGTAGTCGTATCCGTGAAATGCCGCGATAACTCGCGGCTTGCGCATAATACCTTGGAAACCAACTAAAGTTTACATTCGGTCGTAGATCTTTGATTGCGATTCTTTTTAAATATAGAATTTCAAATGTCAGTTCAAAGGTCGCTATCGTTCGCGAATCAGTTGACACCCTTTTGTTCGGTACCGGCTGTTTTTTCTTCGCGAAACGTTGCTCCTATTCAGAGACTCGTCGCTTCGATTCCGATTTATCGATTCGCAATCGGAGAAGCTCTCGAGATTAGGGTGGGCAAAGGGATACGTGCAGAAAAGCGCGGCAGAGGCTCGACGAAGCATAGCCCTCGAGAAGGTTACGAGAGGTGACTAGAGGGGTTGTGAAGTGGTTGGAGTACCAGCGCGAACAGGACTCGAAGAACTTGCAGGGGAACCTAATTCGAGGACGTACGTACCGATGACGTAGAGACAAGGGCCTCATGCATATTCAGCGTATTTGTGGTCAGAACAGGCTGCTAACTCATTGTACAGGAAGGCCCAGCATTTGCGTTACCTTGACGCGAAGGGTTGGAAGCATGGAAATTGGCGAGGGTTGAGGCGTTCGTTATTCGAAAGCCGTGCGACAGGTGAAAGGGTTGTCCGTCTTGCGCCTCTCTTTCTCTTCGCGCACCTGGTCGATTTAATGACTTTGCTCCAAATTGAAATGGCCTTGGGGCCCGTTTCCGGGGATAACTCCTTCCCGACAGTTTACCGTCTAGCAAGCAACGCTGTTTATATTTGATCTCCGCATATGAGAATTTTCGTGGGAAACCGAGCGCACTCTGTCTCTCGATCGTTTATTGGAATTCCAACGAATATCTCGGATATTATGTCACCCCTTTGGGGATACACTCGTCCTACATTTCCCCCATTCTTCGCTTTTAATCATAACCTATTCAAACAATATTATTTTATCTCCGCAGAGATATGCCCATGCCTCGAATGATATTCTAATAGTAATAACTGTAAAGTAGCATTCTTGTACGTCTCTTGGATCATGGAAGATTTTAAGAAAACAGAGAAAGGAAAGATGGGTCGGTTTCAGAGGTTGTTGTTCGTTAGTCGGATAGATAGTTCGGGATTTACATGTCAATAGGAAATATTTATCAGTGTCTTGTCTTTAGAGAGGAAGAGAGAGGAAAAAAGAGAGGAGAAATGGAGAAAAGTGTACCGTCACGAGCAAGAGTCTTGTTATAGATGTACACGCAAATGCTGGACCAGCCCTCGAAGGAAAACGGCTCGAGAAGTCTCGAGATGTTCTCTCGTTATTTTCAGCGCCATTGCATATTTCACAACGCTTGTTTCTTTGAAAAATGTTTTGATGGACCGTCCTCTAGCGTTTTCTATATATATGATAAATTGTCGCATCGATCGACGATTTCTCAAAGAGGAGCTCTCCACGAACGTTCGTATTTCTCGATCCTGTTACCCACGTTTTCCTTTGTCTTTCGTGGAAAACACGTCGACGTACCTATCCAGATTTTATATTCTTCAATTCTCGTTTCGAGTTCGTAGTTCGCGTTGCTCCAAGGGAGTTTCGCTGCCGAAAATTCTCCTGGTTACCTTTCGAACCCTCGGCTGGTACTTTGCATATGCTCCACTGTGCCACGGATAATGTACGGCTGTCGGACTGCCATTTCCTTCTACCAAGGACAATTTTCCACATTGCAGTCACGTAACACCCCTTCCACTTACCCACTTCCCTCGTCTGATTTTGGATTCTTCACCGCGTCCTTTTTGCGAGGTCAAAATATTGTTCGGCTTGCGCGGGACGTAACGCGCTCTTGGAATCGTTTTCTGTTGCTTCCCAACCATCGGTTTCCGCGCCATCGCCAGCTATGATTATCGACGATTTTTCGAGTTTATGTCGTTTCCTGTCGCGTCGGTACCGCCAGTGTTATCGTACAGTCTAAAATTTGAATAATCGCGTTTACACGAAAGTTGTCGAGATCTGGTAACGCGTTTCTCTGGGACGGAGAACTTTCCTTTCCGCCGCCCACTGTTTTTTTTTTTCTGATACCCGACAGTAGCTGGCGCTTGTGTTACTCGGCTTTTCCATTTTGATAGTCCGCGACGTGTTATAAATTGTACTTTCGAAATAAGAATGGTACTTTATTGATGCGTAAACACAGCGTGAGCCACGTACAGCCTCTTCGTCGAAACGTGCGCGTATGTTATTCAGCGTGGCGTGAGGCAATCAGAGATAGTGACAGAAAGAGAGAACGATTGTATAAAGAGAGAAGGGTAGCGTAGGTGGTGATGCGGGATGTAGGGAGGTGGTCGCATTGATTCTTCGCCGAAGGCTGGGGAGTCAGTCCACCAGGGGTGGTTTTCACCGTTCTCCACTGGTTTCTCTTGCTCGCTTTTCGCGAGTCCCTGGTCGTTCGATAATGGAGGTTCGGATCGAGATACCTGCCTACCCGTTTATATCGTACACATCACGCGCGTAAATATTTGCGGGAGTACAGGTGCGTGCACGGGTATGCGTGCTCGCGTGTAGGTGCAATATCCGCGTAAGTAAAGTACGGGTGCAGTTACGGGCAATGAACACGGGGTACGGAAGTTTGAGGCCGAAGGCACTTTGCATGATTGGCCAAGCTGCGGGAAGAGTGACAGATTTTAACCTTCTCGCTCGATTCTTCTACTTGGTGGAAATTCATCGATAACTCTCGTCGAAACTTTTCCGATGCATTATACCCGCTGTTTGCTAGAATTTTCGTGTTTGGTTCTTCCTTCTCGTCGCCAAAGACCACGAGAAGGAAGCGATCGTCTTTTTCGTATTAATTTTTAACGTTTCGTTCTGGTATATGTATGTACGATAATAGAGTTCCTTAAGAGCGTTTCCCAGAGGGTTTTTCTAACGCGTACACCACCAGCGTTGTTGGTTCTTCATGAATATAATTCAGCTGCATCATCTACGCGATATTAGTCCGATGAATTAATCAGAAGCCAAAGAGCCGTGTTAAAATTTTTAGTCAATTTTTAATGATTAATTAAAATTTTTAATTCAGACGCTGGAATTTATTTCCTCTTTACCGCAAACATTCTGAGGAGCACTTTTCTCGATTAAAAGGAACCAATGTCTATTTCTTTCTACCTTTCTCTTTTTACGCGGTACATTTTCGATGCAAGGGTTTCTCCGCATTTATCGGGAAACGATGGTGGGTTGGGCGGTGAGTAATTTGGTTAGCTGAAGTATTTTTCTCAGGCAATATTGGAGAGTACGCGGCGGCGTACCACGTTTTCTCTTTAGCAGGAAACTCGACGACAGCACTCTTTCCGATTGAGGGATATTTTAACAGTTTATGCTCGGGCTTTGTATTTATTATATGCGTTGAACAGAACCTGGTCAAATACTTTCTTCTTGCCTATTTTTTTGCGATTTCAAAATCGATGTTATTCGAAGTATTCTTTGGTATTTTTAATCAGCTGCTTGCGTATTCAATCATGAAATTTTAATTGTTCCACGGGAGAACCCATCGTCGCACTATATTATTTCCCATTGTTTCGGAAATTAGTATGAGAACGTGAAAAGAAATTGCTTCGAAGATGGCACTTTGCTCGGTTTTCCTTGGATCGATGACAGGTTCCGGAAGGGAGAGAAAATAGGACAAAAAGGGTTTCAGATGGGAGGGAAGAAGCGATGGCAGGTAAAATTGCCTTGCCAAGAAAATATTCCCCCAGCTGCGTTCGTCGCATTCCACAAGGATCATTACGTCAAATAACAGAAATCTTTCGAGTCCTTTTCATTCACCTTCTCCCCCACCTTCTTTTTTCTACCCTTTTTTCTGCCGCTTTATCTCCCCTGTTCCTCCCTTTCTGCTTTTTTTTTATCTACTGTCCTCTTCGTCTCTATTCTCGGTCCTCCGCGCGATCTTTCACTTGAGTCGATCCTAGATTCTTTGTGGCTCGCACTTTAGCCCCGTCTATAGCAACGAAGCCCTTGGAACAGCGAAGGGAGCACTCGCTGATATAATTCGGCGTGTCTACCTCATCGGTGGCGAAGCATTCAAATGTATACCTTTCCATCATTCTCGTATATTCGACGGACCCTGGATCCTACGAGTATTCTGCGAGCTGGATTATTTGATGTTTTATCTGTGTTTTCAAGCGAACTGCTGGCACTTGAAGCTTCGAACAGCTATTATATCCTCTATTTATCTCTCCTGCAGCAATGTAACTAAATCAACGAAAGCATTGTTACACGGTTGATAGCTCAACCGAATTAAGCTCTTCGGTCGCGATGATTAAATGAGCTACAAATTGTTGAACGCCTGGCAGGTTGTAGAAGAGCGCTTAGCGAAAATATTATATAGCCCTGTTATTTATTGTTCGAAACATTAATTGTAATTCGTGTGTCATCGTTGAATCGAGTTCTTTGTTCAATCGATACCGCGTTAATATCATTTTACGAAGCATCGCAAATTCGTTAGCGATAATGGACAAATAATTCTGTTCCCAACAGCCAGCGAATAGGGGTATCGACGATTCCACGATTCGACGGTGTATCAAATGTTACACGATGCTCACCGTGTCGTAGGTGTATCTGTAAGCGTGGTGAAACCCCTTTCGCGAAGATCGAAGAGGTTGCACTATTGGTTCCATCTGCCGTAGGTCAGATCTAGTATATCGGTGAACCGTGTTCAAAATATGGTGTTCGAGCAATGGTGCAGCAGAGTATGCGAGTAGAAGAAACAGGGGGAAAAAGGAGCGAAAAGCTGGGAGGGGAAAGCACCGGCAAACCAGCCGCATCTCGGCTGGGGGGGAAAGAAAATGATCGCGTCGAGAGTGACGTGTAAGAAACCACGACGCTAACAAACAAAAAAGTCGTTAAACGGCACTTAAGTGGCGTTAAAGGGTGAGGCAGCGCGGCAGCCCCGCGCGTTCCGGATACTAACGACGAGTCGTGGAAAAAAAATGAGCCACCCTCGCGGGAGGAGAAAAGACGCAGCGGTAAAGAGAGTGCCGTGGCTCGTAAAATCTGAGAGGGAGAGATATATATCGTTGGCAAGGGTTGGTCCGGTATTGGTAATTCCCGATACGAGAGGCAGGTTGTTCCACGCAGCTGGTACGGTTACTGTTACGATTGCCGTATCGGTGATACGTCGATAGTCACGTATCTAAGGACATCAAGCGGCTTTAATTCAACTTCTTATTTCGAGTTGAGGGAATTGAAAGGTATACCCGGCTGGTACGACACACGTTGAAACGTGACTAGACATATCTCCACGATTGCAGCCATTCAGGAGATGCACTCTGATTTCTACCAATTTCACGGAATTCAGTACGGTCGCTTCGTCATCGGCCCTTATTCACGCGTGATTATACGCGTGCTCGTAGTACCGGTTTGCAGATCCTGTTATGTTGTGACGTTGAAACGTGGCGGACGGAAAAAGGCTGGGTGTAAAACAGCGTAATGAGTAATCGCGATTGAATTGGCGCGTTAAAGTGGGATTGGGGTGACGGAGGGTGGCGAGGAGGATGGTGGATAAAGTCGTTTCGACGGACATGTCGATTGCTTAGGGAAAAGAGGTACGGCGAGGCGGCGTGAGAATCGGATAGGGAAGACTCGACTTGATTGAACTTGCTCGCGACACTCGAGGAAGAAAACCACTCGAGGCAAAACTTTCTTCGAATTCCAAATAATCCTGAATGGATCGCAATTTGTGGGCCGGAGGTTCTGGGTTTCAACCGGCAAAAACTTTTCTGCATCCCGGCTTTTCACCGAGAGACGCATCCCCTTGCAACTTGCGGTTCGTCTCGCTTCTTCTTCCGCCGCTGATCGATGCGACGCGAGGAAACAAGTAGGGAAATTATGCCGCGCTATCTGTTTCTGATCTTTTTGCTCGCGGTGCAGCGAAATTAAACGAGCAATCGCGAAAAAAGTGCTCGTAGCAACGAAGGCCGGCAGGATTTCACCGTCACCCGGCAAGCCGTCAATTATAACGCATCCGATACGATCATTCATGAAACATTTATAAACTGCACCGATGACAGAAACGCCTCCGTTCCCACGGTAGGTAAATATAATTTATTAAAAATTCTTGACGCTAATTGCGTTAGAATTTGCGGTACGCTCTCAGTTACAGTTGTTCTATTCTACTTAGTATAAAGAAACGGATTGTATTAAGAGTCTATTGTATTGTGTGTAAATACGGTCGTATCCATGGAACATCCGCTACCTTAGACGCCGAGAACCTGGTTTTACCTGGATCGGATCCTTAGATATCTCACGACGAATTTGAAAAGGGCGATATCTCCGGTAACTATGAGAGTGGAAGCTCCCCTTTTAGGCGGCAGGTATTCGAATAACGAGACAGGTGACTATTAATATCTTTAACGCCTGGGAAATATTCGAACGCGGCGGTCCATTCAAAGGGACAAATTGGCAGATGGTCGCGGTTACCATCGGTATTCGTTCGAGATCGTTCGAGTACGTTAACGTTTCCCTCATTTTCCGAGGGAGCCCCGACTCGACGATCAGCATCGTAGCCTTTGCAGTATTGCATTCCTCGCTGCTTGGCAGCTCTGATGGAGGAATTTACCAGCGAGACGAACGAGTTAAAGTCAGCTCGTGCCGCCCACGTAAGGGTACGAAAAACTTGGAGCAGTTTCCTCTCGGTTATTGGCCGTGCTTATCGTCGGACGAAAGGTTTGGCGAAAACATATATCGCGACGCGATGGTATCAAACCCCGAAGCGGAATATTTGAAGAAGCGACTCCGAGCAAAGCTAGTCTAACCCTGTCTCGCATTCCTACCCTCTCTCGTCACCTTTCGCCTCTGATAGACGAACTTGCCATCAACCCTTCGGGCATCTGTTAATCTCGAGATCAGCGGATCAAAGTAAGTTCGTTCCAACTACACGAGAGGAGCGGATGAAACGAGCTCCGTTCCCTTTCTCCATCTAGAACTCTTGTATCGTCTCCCCTGCTCTCTCTCTCTCTCTCTCTCTATCTATCTGTGGTCCTCTCTTGTCCTCTTCCCGCAGCCCCCTTCATCATCTCTTGAATTCAGTATCAGAGTTAGATATTTCGTCTTGCCGCGAAAGCGTATCAGCGTCGAGTATTTCCCGGGCACTCTCGAATTCATTGTACTGAACCAACACGGGCTATCTTTGGTGTTCGATAGTAATTACGTAGCAGAACGAAACGTTTTAGTTATACGACGAGTGAGCTTCGCTCGGGATGAAACGCATGCCTCGGGCAGCTCGTCGTGCTTGTCAAACGTTATCTCTTTACGAAGAACTTTAATGAAACTGTGTTTTCCGTGGCTGAAAATACCTTTACACCGTGACACGCGCGCGATAGAAATGGGAACGCGGTTATAGGACCTAACGAGAAATAACGTCTGCGCCGTTTAATATCGTCTCGGATAGAAAAATATTTGATCCGACTCTGTCGCAATTTCACGTTACCAGGCGTTACTCGAGACAACGGATCAGCCAGGTCTTCCACGTAATGCTCATTCATGGTTCCTTCAACTTGTTCGTGTTTGTAAACATAGGAACGCGGTCTTTCGGATTGCTCACCTACCGGATACCGGTCCGACCGATCCCCGACAGCACTGGTTCGCGCCTAAACTGTTCCCATATTCACGATCCTATCTCTCCCCGCAGCTCACCCGTGGAACTCGTACGGCGAGAGTAGTTATTAGCGGCTACCCCGGGATTCGTGGAGCGAGCGAGATCGACAGAAGGAGAAAGAGAGAAGTTTTGCAACGATTGAATGAGAAAACGTGGAGCAGATAGAGCGAAAGATCAAACCAGACTGAGAGGCGTTGTTGCTCGACGAAGCGAGCGCGAGCCAGAGGAAGAAAAAGACGCGCGGTTGAACCGAGAGAAGTTGTTGGGCGGATCGGAGGGAATCGTGAGACCACGGATGGTAGGATCAGAACCACGCAGATGGGCATGGAGCAAAGGGAGAACCTTGGTTCCGCGATGCGGTGGTAGGGATGGAACGTGGTTTGTTCACTTTCCCGAACGATCAGCTCGCTTCCTCAGGGCGCGGTCGTGACCTCTTACCAATTGAACGATCGTTCTTGATCAGAATTTCTATCCGTAAGATCGTTCCACGGATTGTATACGCGCGACATTCTTTCCTACTCCTCCTCTCTATCGTTGCACCGCCTCGCGAGAGATATCGAACGGTCGTTACTCGATCGACTTGCGGTGCTCGTCGGACGTGTGCCGTTTTAGATTTAAACGTTTCGATATAAATCGCGCGGGGTGTGCACGCGACGGATGACCGAGTAGTTTTCTCGAGCGTAAGTCGGAACTTTGGACTCGGAATAATACGTATGCAGGATTCGCGCGAGGCAGTGGCTCGCGCAAGTAGTCAAAACTAACTTTTTCAAGCAGCTAAAACTTTTTATAGAGTTTCCCCGAGCACAAAAGGAACGTACTTTAACACCTGAACGTCATCGTAGCTCCGGTTGTTTTAAGTTCTCTTCGTAAAACCAGTTCTTAAAAACCAAGTAAACTTTTAAGTAGCGTACCTAAATAGAACTACGTACGCTGTACATCGCGGGGGCTATAATTCTTGTAGGCGATCTTCCGGTCGACACGGTTCTTTCGAAAGACCTTTTTTTCTATTTCACCTCGACCACTGTCGAGGGGAAACGTATCGACGCGTTACGATACCAATGAAATTAAACCAAGAGAGCCCAGCGTAGGTATCCGTTTGGTCGTGGAGTGACGGTTGTAACGTTTCGCAAGAACAAGAGGAAGATATCTCGGAGTCTGAGTGTCGCCTTAAGAAGAATCATTTCGAAGAATCTCCGACGAGAGAACCGGTTTTTAAAAATCGTGCAAACTTGGAAGTAGTATCCACCGGCAGAGCTACATCTCTACCTGGCTTGTAGATGCCATATTATTACCTGTAACGATTGGTGGTCGGGTAACTCCGCGTTGTAACGACAGCAGTCGTAACCCCCGTGTAAAAGGAAGGCTCGAACGCGACTGCGATGGGCACTCGTGGTCAGAGTAGTCGAAACTAACTTTGGAGAATTGCTGAACCCGGTCCCAGAGTTTCGACCGGAAGGAAGGAAGCTGTCTTCGCGCTTGAATACCTTTGTAAAGACCGTCACTTAAACTGTGTCTAGATGCTGCGAACGTAGTTAATGAATCAATTGTACGGGAGTGCGCCACGCGTTGAACAACCCAAACGATTAACAGATTAACTTACATTTTTCCCTTCCGATCAATTTACGCTACCCTTTGAAGCGGTGATCGAATTTTCCCGCTTTGCTCGAATTTCGTGGAACCCCGAGAAATCGAACGTTCGTTTGTTTTCGAAAGCTAGAACGGAATTGCTGGCGGTTAACGGTCGATGGATAGAGATTCCACAGAGGTTCCTGTTACGCGTTTTACTAGCGTCTCTTTGTGCTTTTATCGCGCGTGGTCAAACCTTTAGATCCACTCGTAACTATCGTTTTTCCGTGTCGCGTCACCCGAGAATTGTCTCGTCATCGCGGATTTAACACATTAGATCCTGGGCTCGAGGCGGTGGTAGGTATCCCGTTAGGGTTGAAAAATCGAAGAATCGTTGTTGCGCGGACAGTTGGACGGCAATGGGAATCGATGCGTCTCGCGTGAAAGAATAGCCTTGAATAAGGCACCATCATCTTGTGAGTAGCGTCACTCGACACCTAGCTATCGAGCCACTTATCCATAAGTAATAGTCCATCGAATTATCTCCCCTTTTCTTTCGATCAACGAATCGACTCTTCGACTCGAGTCTTACGCGAGGCGAGGCTGAGTCGAGACACGTCCAAGGTGAACCAGTGTTCGAAGAGCAGCGCCACGAATACCTAGAGGTACTCTACATACTTTGCGGCTGGACGTTGCGAGCGCATGTCGCGCTCGTAACCTTAAGTCTCTGTTACGATCGCGTGCGTCTGCGCGTCTCCGCAAGGGTGCCAGGTTGCGATTTAAACGTCTTTACCCCGTAACTCGTAGTTCGAAGTAAAATTCGCGGTTTATCGATTTATGCTTCACGTATTGCGGTCGCGTAATGATTATCATTATAGGCGTTGTAACAGCTGAAAAGATATTGGTCCGCCGAAACTTATGATCCCCGTGAGACCAACAAAGGTAGTATCCGGAGCTTGCAGAAACCTCGACGAATATCCTTCTCGGTCGATTTATCATGGTCCCAGTTCCCCCGTAGTTTGAAGACCAATTTTCAACTTCCATTCCGTATCTTACGGATTATTCTTTGGAAAACGATTTTTCCTGCAAATCCCCGGCTGTGGGAATGCCGTGGACGCAGTAGGTTTTTCGGCGAATGTACGGTCGATGAAACGGACCTCGTTTTTTACTGCCTCGAGTCACCTGCTCGGAACGGGTGTAACGCTCGAAACGTTTCGGAAGAAAATCCACGACCCTTTGGGAACGAATTTTTCCTCGACCGTTCGCGTGCGCACCGTAGGAAAATGATCAGCTCGCGAATCACGCGATCCCGCGTGGAGGAAATCGGGAATAACGGACTGCACTCGATGATCCAGCCTGTCTTTGTCTACTTGTCGGAACGAGATCGAACATCATTTCCGAGCTGATCGGGAACGATTTACGAGTCTGTAAATCTTTCCCCGTGGAGATTTTCCTGACGGACAGGCAACGAACCGTGTGATAGGATGTGAGGAGAGAAGGAGAGCAGAGGAAGGGGGTTGAAAAAAAAAAGGAAATACTGGAAAAAGCTCGGACTCGTTTCCCAACGACGATCCCAGCCAGGTCGGTCGCGTACCCGGGCCAGCCGTTATAAATTCGTGTGTCCTGGAAGCCATCCTTTCGCTGCACCTGCACCTGCATTATCCGCGTGGCACAGCTGTGAGCACCGGCGGCGGGCTACTAGCTGGCGATAAATCGAGCTCTAAGTAATGGCCGATCGAGGCCGCGGTTCCGTGCTCTCTGGGATCAGGAATAAAGGGAGGAGGCCACCCCGTCATTCGTCTCTACCCCATTTCCCAGTATTGTCCGAACCGTATACAGAGCCATCTTCGGCTGCGACTGCGACGCGAATGGATCCGCGGATGCATTCGAGCAGTGTTCCGTCTTTTTCCCAACTTTCGAATCTGTCTCGTTCTCCTGCCAGGCCGTAACGAGCGTTCCTTTCCAATTCAGGCCAGGAGGGTGGCGGCCAAGTTTGCCAACGGAGAACTCTAACGATGTCGAGTTTGTCGGCGCGACGGACAACGTTCACGGCTAATCGTCGATTCATTCATAACGCAGCGGGTGTTGGCCGTTGCGATTACGTTCGACTCTCTATCCTGTATACGCGAAGCGGTAGGTCGTAGTAACGTAAAGAAGGCCGGGTTGTCGATTAATTTCATGCCCAAACGCGCACCAGATTTATACCGCGCGGTCACGGATCAATGTACTCGGGAGGCGATCGATAGGTAAAATGCCCATCGTACATCACAGCTGTTACCTTTCACGGTGGCGAACGTCTGTCCGAGGAACGGTTCGTTGCGTTGCGTCGGTAGTTATTAAAGCGGTTGAGGTTATCGCGTCAATGGAAGCGGCGTTTGTTCGCCGTTTGCGCGGACTCGGTTAGAGGACGTAGCAATCAACGTTTTAAAGAGAATTTCCGGGGTACACGGAACGTACGCGGCACAGAGAGCCAGGCGTAACGGGCGGACCGATGGTACACGGTCTATCGGAAAATTACGAAGGCAGTTAATATTTCCCGGCAAGGCTCGATCGGTTTCCACGAGATGGAAACACGACGAGTTGGCAAACCGTTGCGGGTACGTTTACACGAATCACAATGCTTGAGGGACCGGCGGTGCCGGTGTGTCCTACCCTGAATTTATAAACGGCAGCCTGCCGGCCGCGTCATATTTTAATTAGCGGAATGCCGACGGAATTACCACCGGCTACTCTGCAAATACCAATTAACCCAAGTATCGGCGCCGGCCGCTGCAATTAATGCGGCGCAAATATTTAGTCCGTTTGCGGCGTCGATTATATATCGGCTACCGAACCAGTTTTCAATGGACGCCCCGTCGCAAATCTCTCTGTTTTGCGATCCCTCGCGATTTCTACACTCCCGAGTACCAACCGCTACCAACCGAACGGGAAAGACGACGCTGGATTCTCTTTGTTTTATTTCACGGTACGATTTTTCTTTTATTCCACCGGTTCTCCTGCTCGAATAAAAGTTCCGAGGGGCAACTACAATCTTTGAATGGCCGTTCCCGCGAACACGGGGTCTTCGATGCTCTCTTTTACGAGCGTTCGATCGCGTTGACGATCCCGAGCAAGGACCGCGTGACGTTTCCGATTCATTCGGTGGTGTTCGTTAGCCCCGTTCTCAACGGCAGCCTCTTCGTCTTTCGTTCCTCTTCGTGGTACGTAAAAAAAGGAAACATCGAGCGGGAAGGACTGACGACCGAGCGTAAAGTCGTTTTTGATTGTCCGTGAAAGGGTGCTACGAGCCAGCCCGAGCTACCGTTTCAACGACTTGTCGGATGGCCGTTAAGCGGTAAAAATACGAGGGTTCGTTCGATCTAAGAGAAGAGCGACCGTTCGGAAACAGGATCTATCTTTAGATTTGATCGCGATCCAGATTGGTTTTGTAACGTAGTTGGAGTCGCAAGATCGATGTTTGTTAATTCTTCGTGGCAGCGTTCGAAGGTACATTTGCGCGAAACGGCCAACGCCGAATCTGCGAGTCATTCGTTACTCTTGATTCAATATTGACTCGTTCCGTATTGTTCCTGTGCATGCGCTCTTGCTCGGCTACCTTTTTCGCCCCAGTGGAACTTGGTTCGCGTCCACGCCATAGCCGTTGTATCGCGAAGGACATAAGCCGGGGCGCTGCTGTCGAATAATGGTAGATATTTGAAACAGTGTGTCACCTGTTCTGGCTCCACCGGAAGCCATTAGATAATTAAACTCGAAACAGCTTTCGCGTAGCGACCGATGGCCGCTTTAATTAACTCCGACGCTTTAACACGCGACGATTTCCATTTCTTTGCTCGCGCGTGCAAGGTCGAAAATTACTTTCACCCGGGACAGAAGCTGGAGTTCTTTCGCAGTTGGGTAATATTGGGTGGTGTGACATTTCACGAGTACAGATTCATAGGTAGAATCGACCGGAACGATCTCTCTCTCTCTCTCTCTCTCTCTCTCTCTCTCGGAGTAGCAATAGATTCGTCTATGTATTTACGCAGCGGATAGATCTCTAGAGGCGAAAGGTTTGCGTCGGTACACACCGAAGGAACTATCGACGAAACGATAATATCGCCCTGCCGGACGATACACCGATCGTGCCACTTTACGCAGATCGGATTTGTTATAAGGTCAATTGATTACGAGCACAGCTCGTGATGTATGCCTTTCTGTCTGTTATCAATCTTGCAAATGTATTTGCATACGTAAGTACACTGTCCCCGATGATACGCGATGGCCCGAGTCACCGTTTGACGAGGCGATTAACTTACAAAATGGTACCTAAATTGCATACGAGAAGGACGCTCGTCGCGATGACGGTATTCTGAATAGAACCTTTATTTCGACCGTCCCCCTTGTTCTCCACGCCTCGTGATCATTCATACTTCCGGCCTTTTGGCTGCGGGCGACAACTGGAAGGGGCTGGACAGGGATCGCGAACGAGGACCGACCGTCCAAACAAGATCGTTACACCTATCTGTGTACGAACCTCGTTCGTAACGATCGTGTGACTTTTACCGACGATTTCGACGGCCCACCGATTGGACCAATAGATGGTGCAGGAAGAGCGTCATTACATGATTGAAGAGCAAGAGTTATCTCCTTTTTCCGCCCTCCTCACCCTTGGTCCGCAATTCTTGGTCATTGTCACGGTCATTTCCAATTAGACGTTTCAACCGCCGTTTCCTTTCGAGCCTTCCGGCTGGTTTATTTGCCCGATTTTATTGATCGACACACTCCGCGTTCCCCAAACACGTTCGACGCAAATCAACCCCTTCTTCTGACTCTTTTGCGACGTCTCTGCTGTTCGGTTGGTATCGATCCGTTGGAATTCGATTAACAGTTGCAAATTTAATTACGTGTAACCGCGCCCCTCCTCCGGACTTCGCCCTTTTTCTTTTCTTCGCCGTCTTACCTTTTTTTCTCCTTTCTGGCTTCTTCCCCCTTGGAGTTTCTCGGCTGTTCCTTCACCGGGAACTCGGAATCTCGGACGGTCTTCGACAATTTCTTTTCTTCTCGTGCTCCTTTTTTTCGCGTGCCTTTTTTCTCGTGCCTTTTTTCTCGTGCCCCTGGAACACCTTTGGAGCTTATTCTCGGGACGAATAGAACTTTGCGGGGATGCAATTGATGGTAACCGTAAATGAAAATACGAGAGAGAACGTGTTTTCCGGCGTTGAACCTGGGGCAGTGCACGCGCACGAATAATTTCTGCAATCCGATTTACTATCTCGTCACGTTCGCGGGTTGCAGCCGAGGATTAAAACGGCGTTGCTTACTTGTCGATGATACGAGGCTGAAAATTACTGCCTGAAACGTGAATGTTGACCGTATATTCCCAAGACTTTCGATCCTACCTTCGAAGACCTAAATACTTGTAAAGTCGACATCGTCGAATCCATTACTGTATTACCCCACAGCCGGTTCTCGAGTGTACAACAAATTTACCTTCGCTCTTGTAGAAAATTCAGAACGCGAAATCTACCCTTTTCGAAATGCCGCTGCTCGAGGTCGAAACTCTCGACTCCAACTAATTCGATGGACAGAGAGTAGACAATGCGTAAGTGTTGCGGTTTGATGCGCGATTTCACCGTTGGTTGGAATTCATCTTCGCGCCCCGCGTTCTCCAATTTATTCTTCCTCATTGAATTAGAACAAACACCGTTGGCTCCCTTCGTACAGATTACGCGAAACGGAACAATAAGATGGGCGAGATAGGATATGCGATGGTAAATGCCAGCAGCATAATACGCGGCCTGTATTCAAAGCAGACGACGGCATAGTCTCCGTTAAGCAAGCAGCTATTTACACCGATGATATCCGAGGTGGCGAATAGGAATCTCGCGTAGGAGAATCGCGGTATACCTAGCCAGGACCGTGTCAAGAGGGTGGCTGCCAAAGGCTCGACGGCCCACCCTCCGCGGCCGGGGTAATATGATTATTCTGCTCTGTCGGATGGCCCGAATCCGTGCGGCAAACTTTAGAAGTTACGCGCGAGTACCACTCCAAGATAATGAAACGATCCACAAGTTGTCGGGCGTTCGCTACCTTCCTCGCCTACCACCAGCCTTTCTTCGACCGTTGGCAACTTCGCTCCCCTTGTCTCGCAAAAACTCACCCTGTCCCCTTTTTACCCCTATCGAACCTCGACAAATTAAGAGATTACGCGTTTTTCATAGCGTATCGGTTGCGTCTTCTTTCCTCGGTTACCAGCGCTATTCCATTATGATATTCCTATCCGGAACTCGACTTAACAAATGTCTCGAATCCCGCTAGCTGATTTCCCGACATCTCGTTAACGGTTAATTACCGTTCGTTGAGAGGGAACCGCAGTCGTGCCGCGAGGTTGCGCGTATCGTTTAAAAATTGTTCTTTCGTTACACGATGATGTAGCAGTCGAGTGTCGACTTTGGCAGCAAGAGATCGGACCATCTCCGAAGATGACGGTGTTTGAATTATTTGTATCGTTGCCACTGACATCGATCCGATTGTTATCGGCGACCAATGAGATCGATGTATTTATGTGACCCACATGTGCATAATGTAATGGGTTGGACCTGCTCCGTCCTGTGCAGACGCGTTGCGGCAGCTGCAGTTAATGCATCGTGGAACATAGCGTTACTATCGCTAGGGTCTATCGGAGAGGCGAGTGCGATCGGTATGTACATTCGCCGTAAATCTGCATCGTTGATTACCAGGTTCGTCGATATTACCGTTGGAAAACCTCGCGATCATCTCGAGACAATCCAATTTCTCTCATGGATGCATATAATCCGCGGATCGAATAAAAATGTCCAGGTGATACTCGCATCAGGAAGGAGAGAAACGGTCGACGACTCGTTGGTCACGGAGTGAACGCACTCCTGTCGGCTGTGAGAATTCAGGATGCCACGATGCCGGTGGGAATTGCGTCGCGTGTATTGTGCGCAACCCACGGAAGATATATGCACAGTGGATCCCGGCGAATCTTTCAACCCCGGCCTCTCTTTTCTGCACCCGGTCTTTCTCTTCGCTTCATTCAGCCGGTCTCATAATTAGCGAGTCCACTGGCGCGTGCGGCAGCGCGCAATTACGTAACTGACACGTCGACTAGTCGGCTTAGAGGCAGGAAGAAAGAGTATCCCGCTTAAAAGAAAGGGTTGAAACCTTGCGGAATGAAAGGCAATAGTTCGTCCTCGCGTCTAAGTGCGATCAATTATTTTCCTTCGACGGCCATCTTGTTCTCCCGCGGAAGGACGTATAATTGTGACGGGTTTTAAATTAAGGGTACAGTGAATTCGGTACTCGGTGTGTTCGGAAAATTAACGACGCGATTCATTATGCGTCGTGATTTCGAATAATACGAATCGCAAAACTATGGTGTATAATTTTGTTTCGGACAGGAACGATGTTGCATAATTATTCCAGTAATGGTTCGCCGACCAAATGAATTCCAGCTTAGCCAGTTTCGTCTGTTTCCCTTACTTCTCCTACTTCTTCCGACGCGGTTGATTCGATTTCGTCCGTGCTGGAGAACGCGGTAGGCAATTCATTAATTAGAGCATGCGCATCGATAAACTAATCGAGTCTACGAGACCGAAGTTATTGAGAGTCGAGTAGGTACATTTAACTTTGTTATGCTCTTCGGCCGCGTTACTGCAGTTCCATCTACGAACTTCCCTCTTGGTGTATTCGAAAGGGTGCAATATCCGTTTCACCGTCGGATAGCAGGTATAGGAATCGCGGGATGAAAAAAGTTGAAAAGTGACAATCCACCGCGAATCTCACGCGTTCGCAACGGAGACGGAGAAACTGCAAGGTGGTTGCACGTTGACGTTTCATGGTGGTGGGCTCTGCAGATTTCACGGTCCCAGCTCTGTTCCTGTATCCATGCGTGTGTGGAATTACGGGAAATTGCGTAAGAGCGAACTGCTCGCGCGTGTGATCGCGTGTAATTCGATTTCAAGTTCGCGAATAGAGACACAGCGAAGTAAAGGCTAGTCGCGATTCGCGCGATTCATTTTAAAACGTGGATCCTACTGGATTTACTTGCTGCCTATCTAGAATATAAAACAGTATATTTTCCATGCGAGTGTACCCCGGCTCGACTTGGGAGAGAACTTTTTGTATCGTTCCTTGAGAAAAGGAAACAAGTACGTTCTCCTGTGAATATATAGAGGAAATTTTTAACGATCCTCCCTGTATTTTATCCCGGTTGCTTGCATGGTATAACAAGTAGTTATACGGACCTGTGAGACGGCCGTGCCGCTCACCACAGGATTCTCGCTGTACCGCGGGGTGCTATATTTCCTAGCAATGGGTGGTAAACTTTTTTCTCCGCCCTGGTTATGATGTACGCTGAAATCCTACCGTCTCCTTGCTCACGATTTTCACGATAAAGTTCCAGTTTCTCGTCCCGAGATTTATCGCGATCCACCCGTGAAATTATTAATATTTTCGTTCGCGCGGATACCTTCTGCCAAAGTATTCCCCCGTTTTCGCGGCGGACGTATCATCGAAATTTCAGAATATTTGTCCTGGCAATTTATGCGGCTCGTCAAATATGTACTTTTAATTTGATCTGAGATTTGTTGGGTTTGTCGGCGTGCGTATCCTTGCTGGAGCATGGATGTCGACGCGCACCCATTTCCGATGTAAAAGGATCCCGTATGCATTTATTCAAGATGAAACTGGGGGGAAAACCGCGAAAGGACGTAACGAGACGGCCCTACAGTCGAGCTACCATCGAGCAGGCATTTGCATTGGGAGATTACGGGGGAAAATCTGAGCAACGGTTCAAACGTGACAATATAATGTATCCACCGAGAGCACGAAAGTCTCGTTTCGCAAAAATATCGCGCGGCACGGCCACTTACCGCTCGCGATGACTCGCACGCAACCCTCAGCCGGCCCTCTAATTCTCGGGCGGAGCCTAATTAACGAGCGTAAGTAACGCGTGTAATTAAAGGGAGGGGTAATACGTTTGCCAGACAGTGGTATCGCGAAGAAGCGACAGGAAAACTAGCTAGTGCCACCTCTTAATGGCGCTTCCTCGCATGTTCGCGTGGGATACGCGCTCGTTTCGCGAGTGTGCGACCGTCACACCAAGCGAACACGCGTACAAGTCGGATACCTGTGTTCCGCCGCGGGCTGACGAGCTCTTGCGCCCGTGTAATTTCGAATTTCCGGCCTACGACCTCTCAATCCTGAAGACAAGCATAGGCTGGATCGGGATGTAGAAGAAATCGGATCGCCGATTTTCTTAGATCGCGTCGGAATCCGTGGATTCATTCGTTTCGGCGGACCGTCACCCGCGACGGAGTTTAATTTACGATGGGCTCCCGTCGCGACTGGTATTAAAATCCATAATGAATGAGCAAAATGAATTACACGCGCGCCTCGTGCCTAGTCGGTCGTCTAGGCGTCTCGCAACATTCGCTGAAATATAATTTTCATTGCGCCGAGTACCGGGGCCATTTTGAATGGATAATGTTCCCTTCGAGTAGGCGAATTAATCTTTAGGAGCACGCAATATTACGGGGTGGTATCATTTCGCGTAGTTATTCGTCGGGGCCGTTTTTCCCTCGCTCGGCTTATCCGCCCGTTATTTTCGACTAACATGCAATTATCTGTAAACGGGTACGGGTTCGTACGTGTCTGTGCGGGAACTCCCTTGGGGGAAGGGAGACCGTGGGGGGTGAAATTTTTAAAAGAGCACGATTATAACGAAACACGTTCGACGGGAGCATTTTTTTGCGGTTTCGCGGATGAAATGTGCTCGAACGACAAAAGGCTATTTAAAAAGTTTTAACAAGAGGGAGGAAGCTATGCCCACTATCCACGTTACAGCCGTTGGATTCCGCGTATTAGTAATGCCTCGCGCATTCCCGGTAAACGAGATTTTTGTTTATTACACGGGAACAAAAGCTGCCATGCAGCGCGTTAATAACGCGTTCCCGGCTGGTTAAAATTTTCATCGACGGAAGAGACGATTTTCCCCGTGATTCTCATTGCCTACCCCTCCCCGGCCCCTGAATCACTCGTCCGCTAAATATTCTACCAGAGAAAGATTTCCGCCGAGGGGATTTCAGATCCACCGGTTGCCGGATGTACCGACTATTTTCACGAGGATTTCCGCCACCGGATTGCTCGTTTTCCGTCTCGTGGCAACTCGAGAGCTTTCTGCAGCTCTCGCGAAAGGGAAATCAATTAACAACTCGATCGATCCTCTTTTCAATCGAAACGCCTATTTCGCGCGAGCGGCTAAACCATTGATTCGATCCCTAGCCGACGATCAGTCCCGCGTTTTTATTATCCGTCTCGTTTTCTCGTACGTAAACTTTCGTTTCTAATTAGGTGTGCATCTTCCCGCGAACGCTTGGAACGTAAAATTATTCGCGAGCGATGCACCTTGGTCTGGAAAAGGGCAAGCGTTTCTAGGGGGTCGCGAGGCTCCGTACAGGAAAGTTGGGTTAAGAGCGGAGTTTTAATCAGTTGGCTGCTCGAAGAGAGACTCGAGGAACGTAGCTACGATTATTGCAGACGCGGACAATCTTTTGATCGCGACGGGATAAAATTAAAAGAGCTACGGTCCCTCTCCCCGCGACTCAAAGTATACGAATTGATTTTATCAAACTACATTCCGTTTCTTTTCTGTTTTGCAGATTTGAAATTGCTGCCAGAGAGATTCGTCGACCGGACGAGAGAGTACAGGAATCGGTGAGTTTCTTCCATCCTTTCGATGCGATATAATAAACTGTACACCCGTGGATACGAGAAGAATTAGTTCGATCGAATTTTGCCGCGTTATCATAAAATTCGATTGTATCGTAATATTCGTGAGGGGAAATGTAGGATTCTCTGGAATAGGAAAAAGAAACAGGAGGGTGGCGGAAACGAGGGAGGGCACGGAGAGCGGAAAAGGTTGGCATACCTTCTCACGGGCGAATTCACCGTAATTTTCAACTATTCGCTCGCATACTTTTACGTCTCCGTGCCGCCTCGACATCGCGATGGAAAAACTCGTCTCCGTTCGGGGTAAGAGACGTATCAAGCTAAGAAAACTTTCCTGTATCAAGGTTTCCCGTCTGCTTTGATACAAAATACATTTCGTTTCCTTCGCCGTTTAGAGGTATTGTCTTCGCTGAAAGAATTTAGCTCTCCGTCGAAACGTAGAATCCAGTTTTAGGGATTGTTAACTACACGGCGCTGTTGGAACGTTCCGAGTTTCGCGTACCTATTCATATTTGCACACTCCCTCCGGATCCGGCGGTCGTTTGATCGCGATGCATTCATTCATTTGCTCCCGTTCTTTCCCTCCAATCTCTCTCGCCAGCGTTTCGCGCAAAGAAAAAAAAAAAATAGAGGGTGGGAGGGGGATATATATTTTTACTGCATCACGCTACATGCATACGAACAAGTTGGCTGCGTCGCGCTGAATACAAACATCGCGGGACCCCTGAAGGGGCGAACAAAATCTCGATGGGGCTGGCGAGCTTTAATTGAAATCAAGCTCGTATTGCCAGGATGTTCTTTCGTTTTAAATATACGCGTGCTTCGAGATGAAAAGAAGAACGCAGCCATTTAAGCGAAGTACTCAGCGATATCAGCATCGAGCGAAACTTGCCGCTCTGTCTATTAGCTGCGCTCAGCTTTTCGGTTTTGCTGGAATAATTTTATTTCCTTCGCGCGTTACTCTCTTCGCTCGTTCGGTGGACAGTTTGTCGGTGGCAGAGGCGTTAGAATGGCCTGGAATTCTGGAAATCGCTGGGCGTACGACGAAATTCACGATTTCATCCATCCGTTTCGCGCCCAAGTTTGCGGCAACTGGTGTTCATCCGCGTATTATCGGGCCTGTCTTTTTATCATTCACCGTAGAAGCGTGAGAAATCCGAAAGACGGAAGGTTCATCGATATTGCCCACCCTTTTCCACCATTTCTTTATCGTGAAACGGGTCTTTCCCGAAGTCTTTGTCGGTTTCGGTTCAACATCGCATTCCCCGTCACTTCTGTGCGTTCCAGCGCGCCTCGACGTTTCTCCAGGCGTCCTTTCTTTGTCGCTTACTTCAGCAGTTGGTAATACAGGCAATATATTAAAGTGGAATTGCATTGTGTCGAATATACGCGCACGAAAGAGAGAGAGAGAGAAGGGATGGAACACGATCGAGCGTAGCTGATCGCAAGCAAGGCGGCGACGTGGAAAGCTTCGAAACGGAGGGAAATGTCTCTTGACACGAAATACCATAAACGCTTTTCTCTCGTCAGCTTTTTCGGATCTCGAGATGGTAATAGAGTCCTCTTAGGCCGCGTGGGCTTCCGCGAATTTAAGCACGTTTAATTAGAAGGTAATAGGTCGGTAACCGTGGCCCGGAACGCGTCGATAATACCGCTTATATTGCTCGCGTTAAAGCGTTCTCCACGTTCTTCGGGGACCGACGGGATCGCGATACGAAGCTAAAGCTCTTTAGGTGGCTCGGGTTTAATTTAACGACTCATTCAGCGATTCCGCGCGATATTCACGGGCTAGATCTTTATATTCACTTGCCGGGGCGAACAGTTAAAACTGCCACTCGAGCTCGACGTTCCCTTCTGGCCTTCGTCGACGAACCTCTCCCCGAGTTTACATCCCGATCCTTTTCTCGGTCGCATCGCTACGCGGAAGTGCCGCGTTGCCGTTCCAGATAAAGCGAACTTTATATACGTGTACGTGTGTATACGAGAGCTACGGTATAAAATACGAAAGCGAGCGGAACACTCGGTTCCCTCTCTCGTCCGTTCATATTTTACAACCCGCTGGCTGACGTCGTCGAGGGCGTCTCTTACGGAGTTGGCAACAACGCGCTTCTGCCAGGTCGTTAGCGATGCCGAAGTCTTATCGTTTAGTTTATTCCGTCGTTGCTAATATTTCGGCTCGTTCCTCCCGACGAAGGAAGAACTTTTTTTTCCGATCCACCTCGCAACTTCGCGAGCGATTCGATCGCGAAACGCTAACCGTTTAATCGATAAAACGGACAGAAGGTTCGCTCCGGACCATGGATGAACCAGAGGCAAAAATCTTCTCGCGTTATTCCGAGCATGTCTGCCGTATGCACATATTGCATTTCTGCGCGAGGTATACGAGTACGCTTGTACCGGCTGGGAGATGACGCAGCGAAGGGGATGCGGAACGGGGCTCTTTTAGAGCTAAGTGCAGCCAGCCCTTGAAGCGTCTCGCCCGCTGTTTTATAGCGTTGCCGCGCTGCGTTCGAATCGAACTGTTACCGCTGAAAAGTCGAAATCCCCGATCGCGAATGCGTCGTTTCAGGATGGATCGTCGCGAAATAATTCTTCTCCTCTTCTCGATTCTCGCAATACAAGCCGTAGAGACAGTAACGAAATATGCTATCGCCAGGATAGAGTAGAGAACGGGAACGAGAACGCATCTTGTTGCAACGCTACGATCCCGGGAAGTAACGGTGAGTTTGAGGTCAAAGAAATGGGAGAAAATTGCACTTATCCGGGGCGGACGGGAGAAGAAGGTCGGAGGGGTTAAGTGCATGCCGCGCTTAGGGCGAGAACCCCCTGACGCTTCTCGACTCGATGAAACTCCCCGGAGCGCGACGAAACGAGAGTAGCAATAAGTCTCGCGAATCGAATATCGGGTAAATTGTCAAAGGAGCGTAGCGTATGCAGGGTTCTCGGGTAGTCCGTTCGAGGTCCTGAAGGGAGGCTCCCCGTTGACGGCGTCGATAGGCGCGTGAAACTCGATAGACGCTCGTCCGAGGGTATCGCGTGCCGTTCGGTGTCGTCTCGTCGAAGGGGGACCGGAGGACGAATCGGAGGTGTATCGCGTGCGAACGGCCAGGCAGAAAGAAGCAAGCAAGAGCATTCCACGGCAGGGTTTATTCGCTATTTTATGCATTCATGGGGCGCGCATTTATGCATTCAGTTTTACGGGCCAGAAACCGGGTTCTTACCGAAGTCGAGGAAGAAACAAGCACGAGCCCGAGGAAAGTGACGCGAAGTAGGTTGGAGGTGAACGGCTGTCTCAACTCTAAATTCGCTCTCGTTTCTCCCTCGATTTTCCTTGCCCGTCTGCCTTTCACGAACGGATCCACGATCCGAGCTAAATCAGGCACCATTTGCGTTTGTTGCGCTAGCGAACCGGTTGTTCCCTCGGTCGGGTTCGACGCGATCGGAGATTAATTTTTCATTTCTCTGTGATACCTTCGCGAACAGTGGGAGCGCGGGACGGTCGACGTTTCAGAGGAGAAGTTTCCGAGTCGGGTTATATAAGGTAGAAACTTTATCAGGAGGCTGCGGTAGCGAGTTCTTTGGCAGGTTTTCGTGCGGGGGATGGAAGTTCGGTCGACCCCGATCGTAGAATCGCTCGGGTTTCTCATTAAATACGACTGAACGATCGAAACAAAAGGAAGCGAGGTTCTCGACGGGCGCGGAACGCGAGACTGATTCAGTGGTTCGAGGAAATAATGAAATCAATCGCGCGTCTCTGTTCTACAGGTACAGGTATCTGGGTTGCGCTCCAAAGGTCGTCCAAGTCTTTTGAACTCTAATCGATTCCGTATTTCAATCTCGCAGCTTTAAAACGTAATTCGTTAGCAGCCGAGGCAATTGCTTTCTCGCGTTGTTTACTATTTATCCTTGCTTTTCTTCGCTCGCTTCATCAAAGAGCGCAAGAAAGCGCTGGATGAGAAGAAAACAATCGCGCGTCGCAGTTTCGACCATCGATCCGAGCGCGTTCGAGGTTTCCCGCAAAATAAGGGACTCTTTCTTCATGGTCAACGGGAAGACTTAGTCTCGTTTTTTAGCCTTCTTTACAGCCGGTGTAAAGTTACCTGTACGCCAGGTAAACCACGACGTACAGGCGAGTTCCAGATGCCAGTCTGACCGCTTCCGGCGGAGGAGTAAGCATGGCTTCTTCGCGTCACGGCGACATCGTTTCCCTAGCTGGTCGCTGTCTTTGTTCCTATCTTCCTCCTCAACGCGGTGTAACGAGAGCGAGGGGAAAATTTCGTGTAAATTTCACGAGATGGAGAGTGCAATGGTGTCCTATTATATTATTCAGGATGTGGTGTCGCGAGGATGGGCAACCACGACGGAAGTTTCCTCGTCGGTCGGTGCTCCGGGTGGTTGATTCGATTTCTGAGGCTGTTTCCGCGTGCTCCGCCATTCTTTCTTGCCCTCGTCGAATATAATTCATTTGTTCGGTGAATAGATGAGCCAGAAAAACGGGAGATAACGAGCCGCGCGGTAAAAGTTGGAGTTAGCGGCCTCTGTTCGCCCGGGGAAGCTGATCCCAACAATTTGCTGGTCGTTCGACGAGCGGCTGATTAAAATTTTCTGGATGGCTGGGAACGAGCTCGTTAAGCGGAGACGCTTTTGCATTTGGTAACGCGGCGTCCTGGCTACCGTCGAAAGAACAAACAACGGTGCGAGGTGCGAGAGAAGGAGATTTTTCTGCTCTCGCGAGAAACGTTCGAATTGATGGGGAAAGAGGAAATAAGATGTACCGAACGATCGACGCAGAGAGAGAGAGAGAGAGAGAGAGACCCGTACGTAGAGCATTCAGTCGCGTTACGGCGGGCGCGCGTCGATTCCAGTCTGGTCGACTGATTTTTCCCCCTCGCCGTATCACGGCTGAACTCGAGAAAATTTCCTATCGTACCGGATGCGGAGAAATGACGCAGAAAATCGCTTGGAATGTCCCTTCGGTTCGTTGCGACCTTTTACTTTCTTCCTTCCTTCCCTTCCTCTCTTCTCGCCACGAATTTACTTCGACCCGCGTGACCCGTTCTCGTTAACGCCGTTGCTTTCCACGTGGCGAACGGTCATTATCGAAAGCATCGTTGGTTACCATCGGGATCTCGTTGAACAGACTGGCGGAGAGAGATTTGATTAAAGATCAATTTCTTGTTACGGCTCGCGCTCGCCGGGTTACGATCCTTTTTCCGCGTGGAAATAATACGTCATGCTCGACGAGCGCGTTTCCTGCGTGTTTTTTCTCGGAATCCGGGGAACAGCGATTCGAAGACCCCTCGGATCGTGCGGCAACCACGGTAACATTATTTTCAGTTCAATCGAGGGACTCGCGACGGCGGAATACGAGCTAGGCGACTCGGAGAAAGAAACAAATGGCACCTTCGTGGCTCAATCTATCGGCTCATTTGAATAAGTCGACCGTTGGAAACATCCCTTCCCAGGCTACCGCTTGATCCACCCTCCGTTGCCCATCCCTCCAGTCATCCCTCACCTCCTCGCAGATGGTGTTTCACTTCTGTTCTCGCCGATGCGATGGAAGGATAGACATCCTTGCTCGGTGCCTTAAACGTCTTCTTAATGGAAATCGCGATTATACCGTCTACTTTTTCCCTTACCGTCGCGAGTAACCGCTTTCCAAGGACCTGACTCCTTCTCCGTGCACACACGGTACGCCTCTCCTCTCTCCTTCGCCCCTCATAATTCGCGAGCGAAATCGATTCGAGACGAGTGGGAAAAAGAAGAGAGTCGTCTCACCGATCGCGCAACAGATACCAGCATGGAGTCGAACCCGATCGCGGTACTTAGTTGAATTTCGCGAGAACGCGACGTCGCGTGAAACTTGGCCATCTCATTGATCCGTAAGAAACAAAGTTTAACGAATGCGAAGAACCGTATTAAAAGTTGAAATGAAATTATAATTCGTGGCTCGCGAATTATGGTAATGGAAGCGGGTCGGAGCGCTATGCAAATTCGGTATGTATTCAATTTTCGTCCCGCTTAATGCGTAATAACGGCATAATCGGTAAAATGAAATCGAAGTGGCCGCTGAAGCAGGTCTCTAGAGTTTTCTCGATGCGTTGCAAGTTTCTCGATTGTACATGCAATATGCAAAATTTATGCATCTCGCAGGCTTTGTGGTTGTTGTAAAACGGCTGACGCAAACCCCGGGGCAAGTAATAGCCCCGTATCGAAGGTCGTATCCACGAAACAGACGGATTTCGACGATCTATCCGCTAATCGAGCGAGTGCGTTCGCGCTTTTTATTTCACGAGAACGCTCGTGGAAAATGACTAGCGCGCGTTTCAACCGGTTACCGTTTCGCTCGTTTACCCCTGGCTCGTTATACTCGTCACTTTTTCTCCTGGTCCGAGTGGAAAGTTATCGCGTGTAAAATACGCGGGCAACCCGCAAACACACGTATATCAAAGCTCCGCGCGATACGGCTTAATTTTTAATCACGTTCAGACCTCGAGTCCGTTCGAAACGAATCGTTAATATCGGAGAGAGAAAGAGAGAGAGAGAGAGAGAGAGCAGGGATCGTTCATCGGGGAAAGCAATTTATTATTTTTCGGGTGTGCCGCGTTTGCGCGCTTGCTCGAAGAGCCCCGCGATTCGTGGCCATTTTTTGCCAACGAAAGCGGTAATTGAAGGCCCCCGACTACGTGGTTCCGTTTCTAAGGAACTCTAGCTTCTTACTTAATTACCGCAACCAGGCTGCGCGCTTCTTCTACGTCTGTGCTCTCTCGCTGTAATTGTGATCTCCGTTGGTTTGCGGCCTCGCGGTAAGGAATACAAGACAGGTGCAACATTTTCGTCGTAAGCGGTTTCACGATCCGTGGGATCTCGTAATTTTGGGTCGATTTGCCAGCTGAGCTTCTTCGCATTCGGGCAATCGTTATCGAAACACGGTACGTGCACGGTACCGAGAGATCCGTTAAAAGTGTCCATTCGGAAGATTCGTTCGCGAGCTAGCGAACGAGGTGGAATATGCATGCGACGAATAACCATAAAACACTTTGAAATGTCTCCAGTGGATTTCTTCGAAGCCACTCGGTCTCCGTTCGCCGGTATTTCCCCGGGAAAATAAGTATCCTTTCTGCGTTTCCGCGGATCCTTCGGGAATTGTAAAACGGGCGACGAGCCGCGATAATTCTATAGGTGTCGAGAGAGGATTCGGAACTCGCGAAGAAACGGCAGGTTGGCCGAGTGCCCGTGAAAGTTGGAGGTGTTGCGGAAAGAAAATGGCCAGTCTCGCTCGCGTACCTCCTCCGTTTCGCGCGTCTACGTAAGTATATATGTATATATGTATATATATATACGTATATATGTACAGATACGTATAGATACGAACAGTTTCATCCCGCCTGGGCCCCTCTTCTACACGCCGTTAAATAGTACCGGGAATGAGGGATGACACTTTTAGTGGCACTTCGTCCTTTCCTTCTCTCGGCATTTTCTCTTCCAATCTCTCTGGTTCTGCTCTGCGTGCCACATCGGCCCGAGGGTATTGTTCAGTTTTCCGCCCTCTTACTCTTCTTGCTCATCCACTCCTATAGTTCGGCACCATTTCCCAGCAACCAGTTCCTTTTGTCTTTCTCGAGCAAATATGTAGTGTCAGACAACCGACTATCCGCCTCGCTCCCGGCTTAGCACCTCTTCCTACCGTCCGCCTACCACGTCCTCCTCTCCTCTTTGCGGGATTGCTTTATCGCGCTTTACCGCTCGTTCAATGTTGCGAGCAACGGTTATCGTTCGACGCCCCGTTAAAGCAACGCTACCGTCCCGGTAATTAAACTTTGGCTGTTAGACGAACGTCTAAGAAGTAGAGGCGAATTTCTGCTCGGCTGTTTACACGCGGAGCGCGATGCTCGCGAACAGGAAAATCATGCCGGAGATAATACGATCGTCCAGACTTGGCGCCGGCCCTGCCTCCGCTTCTGTTTTGCCTCGGTGGTTGTTTTCGGCTAAAAAATAATTTTCGTCGTTAGACGAACCACCGCGAATTAGTTCGACTCGGTTGCTCCTCGGTTGTCGCGCGTAAACGGGCAGCGAACAGATTCGAGCGTGAACCGTGACGTCGCGGTGAACGGAAATGCCCGCGGAGGTTGCGTCGCGAACTATTTTATGGTCTGACCACGCGAGGAAGAACGGGACGAGCGAAGTCGGGAAGTATGCCGAAAAATATTAGCGGCGCGATAAAAAGTGGAGCGCAGTCGTTTCCGTTCGGGCGTCTTCTCGGATAAAAGTTGTTCGTACTCGGTTTCCTGGCTCCGTCGGTTTCATCCTCCTTTCGGAAGAAGTTTCCGCGGGTACCGGGTTGAGAAACGGAAGCGGGGAAATAAGAAGCGGCACTCGATAAATACCCTTTCTCGCGGCGCTATCGGGGCGAGAACATTTTCCGAGCATTCGAATACGGAAGGGGCAAGGTGTAGTCGGACGGAAAGCAACGGCGAACTGTACATCAGTCTCGAGGTAGAGGGTACGCGGAGGAAGTGTCGGATCGTGAGAGGGTCGGTGGCTAGTCCGGTTACCTAGCACGGCGATACCAACAAGGGGTTGGTTTTCCCTCGGGCATCGTTATTCACGACTATCCCAGACTAGCGGCACTCGAAGGAAGGGGTCGAGGATACAGGTTGGCCGACCTCGAGCTGCGATGGCTCTCTTCTATTATTCAGTTCTCCCTGAAGAGGTCAGACCTCGCAGTGGACAGGGGAGGTTCGCGATGTCCTCGGACTGTCGTCTGGAAACTCTTTGTACCGCTCGTTCTCGGACCGGCCATTTTGCTGATTTCTCCGCACGATACCAGGAATGCCTTTCTTACGGCGATCTCGATAAAAATTTCGCCGAACGGGTCGAACTTTTTCCAAGTTCGCCCCGTGCTCTGACGGAAACGTCGACGAAAAGTTACCGGGTAAACGGCTCTCGCAATTTTATTCCTCGAACCAAATGTATTCTTTACGGCTGGCTTTTGGTCATCGGCGAGATCGTCAGCTGGCCACCGCTTAAGATTCTGTACCGTGGGAGACTCTGTTACCGTAACGTAGTCTCGGTTCTATCTTACTTAGCGTTTGTACAGGGCTAACTCGAAACCGCGTACCAGTCGTCCCAGTGGTACGTTTTATATACCAAGAAACATCCTGTACGGTATCTCCTCCCTCTTTTTCCCTGCGTGTCATTAATTTCATCCCCTTTTCTTCGCATTTTCTCGTTCTTGTCCCCGCAGCTCGTAGTTCACGTTCTTCTCCTCCTTTTCCATCGCGGCCATCGCGTCCTACCCTCGAAGCTTTTTCTCGTCGGCCCTCCCCCTTCTTCTATCTCGTGGCACTCTCGTATGTCCCTTTATTCCGGCTAGAAGGGTGGACCGGGGATAACGTCCGCGCGACCTCCACCACTGGGTACGACCGACCCCTGCGCGTTCCGTGCTATCGTTGCGACAGCTCTCCGCACGTTCTCCCCTCCTACCCTCCCTCCGCTCTTGTTTCGCAAAACGGACAAGATCTCCATGGGACAGAGGTTTATGCTAGCCGTGCTCGTAAAAATGTAACGGGAACGGGGATGTAGCCGGATTATGGAAATGCCAGCCGGAATTTTTTTCTCCACTGCCATCGACGAGCCGCCTAAACTGCAACCGGTATGGAATCTCAGTCGAAGGAGTAATTTCTGTTTCATTTACGTTCCGCCGTCGAAAAAGCAGAGTCAGAGAGAAAGAGAGAGAGAGACGATCGTTTATCCGTAACCACGTTCTATGTACCTTGAGAATATTTCGAGAAGTGACTAACGGCTGCGGAAAATTTTATAGTCCAGCCATTATCGTAAAAAGGTATAGTAGGCCTGTAGGAGCAGGATTATGAAAACGAGCGGCTGTAAGCGCGGAGGTACGTTACGCTCGGCTCGTCCGTTGCACGTGTGACGGTAGAATCGAAAACGAAGCGAAACGGTCGAAGCGTAGAATTTAATTTAACTTTTCTGCCTCGACCAATGCCACTACGGAATCGAGTCTGCCACCGGGCTATCTCGACCGTTCAACTTGATCGACGTCGGTTAATTTAGATATCCTGAATGTATGACCGGGAACTTTTTCGAAAAAAACCGCCCGAGGCCTGTTCCCCTGTATCGACAATATCGGACTATTAATCCTGGATGGGATTCCTGTGACTCGATCAGCACATATTTCTGCTTATTGCTGCTCGCTTACCAGCCCTCTGTCAGGGGCCGGCCAATAAAACGGTTTCTGCTTCCGATCGAGTGATTCTCCCCGGTGAAAATTTCCAAACGTTCCCCTTTGAGCCTCGACGTTTATTAGACGCGCGTAGCTCTGGCTACTGCAAACAGAGAGACGATAAAAGTAAGCTAATCTCATGAGACGGTCGAGCGCGATAAATGAATCCTCGATAGGAGAGGAACACCTCCCCGCTGCTTATCTATTCACTGTCGGTCGAGGTCATTTTCCCCGCTGGCTACTTCATCCAGCCTGGTATGATCGGGCTCGTTGGATTTGCATATAAGGTGGCTCGTTGCGGTTTTCAAGCTTCCTTTTGTGAAAAGGGATTGTTTCCGCGTATGGAGAGACCGATGGCACGGCGAGAATGGCTCGTTCGAGGCTCCCGTTACAGGATAATAATAGCCGGTAGAGGATATCCAGATATAATACGTAACCACCAGTTCACGAGGATTCGAACGCTCGACCAACTGGGATCCTCTCGCCGATCGTAGGATGAGCTTCCCTTTAGGACCGTACGGCTTTGCTCGTCGGCGCAATTAAATGACGCGAATCTTGGTAGAGGCTTAAACTCTGTTTAAGGACACGTCACACGGATTAATTACCCAATCAGCAGTCGGGATTCCGAAGTTACGACGGTACACTTAAACTTGCTAAGCTAAGTTCGAAGCGTGAACGACGCGACCGCTAAACCCTGTACCCCCTTCGCCAACCGACTAATTGCAGGCTGCACCGCGAGGTAAGCACAGGGATAGAGGCCGGGGAAAAAGTAGGCGCGATTTGCGTCGATACACGAGACGGTGTCGTCGATATGGAAAATATTGCGGCGGCGGGCTCTCGATGGCTGTTTCGCCGCGGGTAATACAAAGTAAAATCGATATATCGGCCCGGGTTAGCTATTGTGGCAACACGAAAGAAGGAGAATAACGTGCACGGGGCCATTCACAGGGTGAGCGGCGGTTGGCGGCGGCGGCGGTGACGGTTGGCGGGGCTAAAGTTTCTGTTCGGTAGAAAATTTGCTTTCTTGGGGAAACGTCGTCGCGTTCGAGGTAAATTTGGTTCGCGCGGAGTCGGAGCGATTTCTCTTTTGGGCGGCGATGTTGCAGCCCCGAGCGGAAAATCGAAACGATTTGTAATATCGCGAGAGTGGGCCATCGGGTGTAGGGCGATCGTAAAGCTTACGACGTCCATCGCACTTAAAACGGGTCCGGGGGCGTTTCGCGATATCATAAAGCCCGGAAGGAAGACTGGCGCGCGATAGGCGATGCTGGTACCAGCCGTGGGGAGCGCAGCGCGCGTTACGCGAAACGCGACATTAAAATTTGAACACGATCATGAAAGCTGTACAGCTGCGATATAATCCGATACCGAGAGTCGGTTTATGGAATTCGGCGGTCCGGTCATTAAAATCTCCCGGGAGGTTGCCCGTTCTCTTCTATCTCGTTTCGTCGCACAAGCCATGCCCTCCACATGCAAATCCCTTTTCCATGCCACGCATACCTCTCGCGCATCGCCTCTCGGGTGTCAAGAACCCGATCACCGAGCACTAATCACGCGATCGATCGCATCGCCACGCTCTCGTATACCATACGCAAAAAATCGAGATTCCATCTTCGTCTCCTTCGCCCTCCGCGCGTCAGCTCGATCGAATTGTCCTTAAAAAGTAAGCGCACCCTGACCTCTGGTACCATTTTATATTTTCACCTTTGACCTCTCGCGTACGTGACTAGCGGGGATGGTCTATTCTTCGCTGTGTTCCCGCGGCGTTTTTACACGTTTCGACCTCGATGGCCGGTAGTGCTCCTGCCCGAAACGTATTTCAATCGCGTCGTCGACCTCGTCGTTACGAAAATGAACGGTGAGTTACGAGGGTCCCGCGGGTGTTGTAGAAAAATACGAGTGACGAGGAACGAACAGGCGCGAGGGAAAGGAAAGGACGCGGGGCGATGAATTACGAGCACCATCCGCGATTAATAACGCGCGGAAGCGCAGCTGGAAGTTTGACCGACGACTAGCTGAACCCGTGCAACCCGTCTAAACGTTCATTTATTTGCGCAGTATGGCTCGCGTTGCGAAACCGGCAGATATATCGTGCACGTGTTGCTACAAAGATCTTCGGATCTCCTTCAGTCCTTGGACGTACCAATCGTCGATTTTGCGTTACCTCCGTTTGATTATCTCTAATTTTCGGAGCAACCCTCCTGTACCTTCGCTTCGCGCCGGATCAGCCTTGGGCTCTCGATTGCGGGAAAAAGCGAAGCAATAACGGATATTGAAGACACACTGTGCAGACTCTTCTGGTAATATCAGGCAACTTTATAGCTAAAGTTCGCGTGCAGTCGCCCTTGGGCGTAGCGCGCGCGTAAGAAAGAAATCGGCGAGGACCAAAGAACGCTTTCCGCTTCGTTTCGATTCTGCTGCACCTTCAACTCGAACCATTTAGCACCGAAATCTAAAGTTGCATACACGCGGCTGTTCGTAACGAAGTGACACAGTTGAAATCCCTCTGGCTGGTATGGATTTCGTCCGTGTTCGTGACGCATAGCTCGGTACGGTTATATCTCTCTATTCGCAAGGGTGCAGTCTTACGGGTAAAAGGAACGGGGGCTTCTCGCCCTTGCCGCCTGGAACGTTTTGCATTTTTGAAAGGTATACCGAGGGTACGGCGCGAGGATGAGACGGGAGCCAAAAGGGATGGATGGGGGGCAGCGAGGGGGCCGCGGAGATTAATCAGAAACACCTCTCGACGATAGCCGAAAGGGGGCTGGTTCTCTCTCTTGAGCCGTTGCCAGCTACCCTCTCGACAATGCAGACGCTCCTTTGTGTCTGCTGCTGCTTTGTTTAATGGCTGATGAGATGGAACTTTCCTGAGAGCGCGCCGCCTTCGTACCCTGACGAACTCCGATCGTGGTGGCGCTCTTCGCATGACCGGTTGCTCCATCGCACACACCTTCCGCCTTAAAATCGTACACCGTGGCCGTTCGAAACGATTTCTCTTCACCTCGATGGAATCATCGAATCATTCGAACAGTTTGGACTGTCCACGGCGATAAGCTTCGCAACAGACTCGACTGATAGTCGCAATTTCGATGCGACGTTCGTGGCTCTCGGCATTCCGAGAGGCGGATTGGCCTTCTTCAGACAAGAACGATCGCCAGTGATCGGCGTCCGGTACCTATCTACTCGACGAGTGAGCTCGAGTGCCCACTTATAATAGCCTCTCTCACGCGATCTTGAATTTAACCTATCGATCAAACGAAGTGGCCCGAGGTATTCGATCGCGTGGAATGGCTCGAAACGAGGCTCGATCCTTTCACGGGCTGCTCCGAAAAGTTCAAAGAATCGTTGATCGCGGCTGGAACGGACGAGGATATTACGCAAAGTGTATCTCTTTTGTCTCGAGTGGCGTCGGATCCGGAAGCGAGTCGCGGAGGAAGAACGGCGGAAGAAACGGGCCGTTTTCAATGGAACAGACCACCGTTCGTTACTTTCATCCGTCTCGCGGACGGGCAAAAACCGTCTTACGTTTCAGAGGCATTTAAACCGTTAATACATTCAACCGTGCGGTGTTTGCGAACGGCAAGCTGCTAATAATCGCTCGGAACGGCGAGCTTCCCTCCGACAAACGTTGCAAAAAGAGTCGTCTCGTTTGACTTTAGCGAAAGAATATCTCCGGTAATTTCGAGCACGTTAACGAGCGTCGTCATAATGCGTGGAAGCCGAAACAAGTGGATCGAGGAAGTTCAAAGGCTGGCTTGGCGGTAGTGAAAGAAGCCGGCCACGAATAAGCGGTTGCACCAACCAGGCCGATCGAGTTCCCTCGAAAAGGACCCTGGTAATATGTACGCGATCTGCGCTTCTTTACTCGAGATTGGAACTGTTAACGGAGATAAAGCGCCTGGTTCAAAGTCGCTTCTATCCGGAGGAACAACAATTTCTCTCCTCGCTCCTTCTTCTTCCACCTCTTCTTCTTCTCATCTCGATAAGTTCACCGAGAGTTCTTCCGCGGCACATATTTTCGCCGTCAGCACGTCGACCGTGAATTAAGTCCAGCTGGAACCGCGAAGCAACCGCGTTCTCCACCGGCAGTCCGCAACAATTATACCCCGAGTAACCGTCCTCGCCTCGCATCGTTGAGTTCGAACGCGGCTCCTCGATCTTCGAGCCTGAGAAATCGAGCGGCGAGCGGCGAAGCGAATCGATTTATCGGGGGTACGTTGCGCGAACCGGCGAAACCGCGGGACGAAAATCAGCTTAATTGGAAACGGTGTCATCGAGTCATCGGTTCCTTTAGCGGAACAAATGCAATTAGTATTCATAGCGCGAGTCGGGCGGAAAAAACGTGAACTCGTTGATTACGCAACAGCACGGGAGGCCGCATTCGGTTAATTACATCGCGGTACGCATGGTTAATCGCGAGCGGTGGTTATATACGCGCGCGCGTCCCGGCTGGTGCCCGACCGAAATCTTTGTCGCTGCTTAATTAAGTCGCAAAATGCACGAGCGTTAATAACTTAACGCTCGTGCTGTTCATCGGGGGTTCATTGTCACAAAAAGCGGTTCGGTAATGTCAAGCTAACCGACAAAGATTATATCGCGCGCCACGCGCATAACGGCGTAGCATCCCACTGGGATCCTAGCCCATAGAAAAGTTTACTTTTCGCCGATGGAGCTCTCTCTCTCTCTCTCTCTCTCTCTCCATAGAAATTAGAATCCCGAAGGATCGATTTCCAAAAGACTTTTCCCCGTTTCCCCCTATCTTTCGTTTCCTCGTGGCTGTGCACGTTGCCCGCGGTGGCGAGGGTAACGCGAAGCGCGCGAGCACGAGGTCGAAGAAAAAGAAGAGCGAAGAAGATCGTCGATGGAAGGGTGAGTGCATGGTACTCCCAAAGAAGAGAGAGAAAGGGAAGAGAAAAGAAGGGAAAAGAAGAGTGGAGAGGAGAGGAGAGAGGTGGCACGCGACGTGGTGTGCCGTTCCACGATGGCGTTCGGACGCGTTCGGTAAAGTTCGTGGATCGTCGGCGGTCGATAGAGCAAACACGGCCGCGCCCCAACCCCCTAGGGGGCTAAGAGAGAAAGAGAGAGAGAGAGAGAGAGAGAGAGAGAGGTGGTGGACGCATGTAGGTGCGAGCGGAGAGGGCTAACCGGAGGGGATGATCAAAACCACCCCATGACGGAATATCATAATTATTACAAGCGTTACGCTCTCGAGGGAGTTCTCGATGCAGCCTCTTACGCTTACGGCCACGAGTCTAACGATTCGTCGAAGGAGGACAACCGAGGAGGTTAGCCGAAAATATTCAACCGCCCTCTCCCCAACCTCCCCCTAAATCTCTTGGTCAAGGGTAATTTGTTTCTTGTACGTTTCCGTTTTTGCCGCCGCGCAAAGCTCCGCGAAGTAGTCGACGCAGAAAAACTTGCTGGCCATGAATGCGAGATGCAAACCCCTCCCCCCCCCCCCCCCCCTGCGAGAGCCTGAAAAAGTTTGAACGGGCGAGAGCAATTTTCCGCGTCCGCCCCGGCGGGGTACGGTACATTAGATTCTTCCGTCGCGGTCGCGAAAATTGTACAGGCGAAACGAGGAATTACGGTTAACAAAATAGAAGAGGAAATACGGTAACAATTATTCCCGTAACGGGGACCAACTTTGTAATTAGTGCAAACGCGGTATCAACGGGATAAGATTCCAGTGGTATTATACCGTCTCTAGTCAGCCGCGAAAGTTTCGCTTAGGCCGGTGGCTTACGCGCGGCGGCGTTTCAACTTTGTATACGATTTCTGGGAAAACTTTGCATTGTCAGTCACTGCCGGGGCCCGGAGAAACGTTTCAGTTGGCACATGTTCGAGGGCTTAACGTAACTTCTTGAAATCTTCGACGGGCGAGATTTACTAATTACGAGAAATCTCGTTTCTCAAAGCCCGCGCGCGAGCGTCGCGTTTCATGGGTCTAGGAGAAATTCTAGCCGCTACCGTTACAACTTCGATCGTACATTTACGGAAGAAGTCAACGTACTGTCATCAACGTATAGAACGGCACTTTTGTAATAGCCGCGTAAGCATACTAAAAATTCCTCTATCCGGTTCATCAGCATCACGCGCTCCTCGTTTCCCGGGAGCCAGGAGGGAGGGAGAGAGAGAGAACGAGGCGCCTCGTATTCTCAGACGATCACGGAAGCAGCCGACTTCAAAGCGCGAACGATGCGCTCGCGTTTTTTTCATCCACCGGCTGGGTTTCCGTCTTCGTCTTCGCCTTGGTCCTCATCGTCGGCCAAGGCTGAGAAGGCATGCGCGTTATGATCCGCTTCAACAGATTGCCAAGAAGATGACGCGAACCGAGGTTGGCTTCTCAAAGAGCCCGATGAAACCATCCGTTGGTATCATCGTCTTGTGTTTATCCGGGTAAAGAGAGTGGGAGATAAGGCGTAAAAAAAGGAAGAAGGAAGACCGGAGGAACGTTAACGTCGGCCAGGGGGGAGGTTGGGAGAGCGTAGGGGCGGCGGTAGGACACAAATGGGATTGCCTCTCAAATTCCTCGAGGGCTCGTGCCAAGGACGAAGAGAGATCCGAACTTGGAGCGTTTCGTTTATCTGGCCTTGATAAGAGCGCCTCCGCCGCGCCGTTGGCCGAGGAAATTGTCTCGGAAATTAATACTTCAAGATTAATTCCTTCTTTGAGCTTTTGACTCTTCGCTACGGAACACCGCGGAAGCTGCGGCGAAAGTTGTTGAAACTACCTGTCCGGCTAGACGCGCCACATTTGTCGATATCTTTCTTCCTTGTGCCATTGATACCTCGTAAGTTGCGGTTTTCTCACAGACGAGTGACGGGGAAAGTTTTTGTTTTTTCTTCTTCCTCCTCTTCTTTATAGAACCCTCGACGTATACGTGAAAAGAATCGTGTCGATCAATAAAACTCGCGGCAAGGTTCCCTAAGAGGATCGCGAGAGGATATAACGAAATCACCGGTCTGTAAATCGTTAAAGTTCGCTTCATGTGAATACACCGGTGCTCGTTGGTATGTATAGGACGCGCGGTGTGTTTAACCGCGGTGTTTCGATGTTCCTTCGAGTTCGGAACGGTCGAAATTTCTCGATGGGAATAAAAGCGAACGGGTCGCCTTGACGAGAGAGAGCACCAGGGCGAGGATCGTTATCATACACGACGACGATACGGGCAGTAAAGCTTTGCGGAGTCGCGTACTTCAATGATGTTATTCGTTCCGTCGCAGAGCTGAAATGCACTCGCTAGTTGGGAAAAATTGCGCGACTCTAAAGAAGACGGCACGCGAAACGAACGAGGGCCAGGCTAAGTATAATAAAAACCGGCTCTGCTTGCTCGCTCGTTCCTCCCTCGTCGGAGTCGGATCGCGATGGAACGCGAATTTCGAGTCGCATCGCGCGATTAAAGCTACGCTCTGTTTCAAAAGTAGTCCAGGCTGGCGATAAGTGAAAAGTTGAAATCCGATTGTTCGCGCGGGAGAACGATTACAGCAATATCCGAAGACCGCCCCCGGTTCTCGAGAATAACTTGGAAAGCCGTTAAACGTTTGAGCACGGTCGATACACCGTGCTCCAGACTTGTGACAAGACTAGCGGTAATTTAATCAGAGACCCGTAGTCCAGGAATCGTGGCGTTCGAAAGGCTCTGCTCGTAGATTCCGTCCAGGACTGGAAAGGAGGTCCTCGTTAGGCATTCCGTGCGTCGACTCGAAGCAATCTGCATCCTCGCCTGACTCATTCTCGTTATTCGAGCTCTCGGGTCTCTACTCCTTTCGATATTCGCGATGCGTTTCAAGGATGACCGACGATGATACAATTCCGACTCGAGTCTCGTTTATAGCTCGATCATAGGATCTCCGTTAAAGGAGGACGTCTCGTCGGACGACGATACTCTCTCGTGGGAGAGATGCAGAAAACGTCGAGGAAGAAGGTGCAGGTGCGGCTGAGAGGTCGTTGGTCTGACGTTTGGCGAGTCGGCCGACCGGTTGCCGGAGACACGTAGACCAAGCGGAAGCGGCAGACCACCGAGTAGTTCGCCAAGATCGAGAGCAGAGAAGGTGTGTACGCGCGTCGCGCAAAATGTGTACCGCTCATTAGCAAGTGTCTGAACTTTTGTCAAGTTCCGGCTGGCGTGTCTCCGCGGTCCTAACGCGTACCACCGTTCCAAACCCGTCAACTTGCTTTCCCTCTCCCCTGCCAGCTGCACGCGACGTCGTCACGTATTGTTGCCCCCCGGTACCGGTGAATTCCCTCGATATACACGCGAGTAGTTGGGTTCCCTTTTTCTGGAGCCATTTCCGTACGCAGAGAGAACCATTCTCGACAGCTATTGTCGCGTTCGTCTTCCTTTTACCGAACTGTATCCACCGTCGAAGGATTGCCCGTCGTCGGCGTGGAAAAATAGCTGGCTCCATTCACGCGTGCCGACGCTGCCGCGGTTTTTCGCTTTCTACGTGACACGACTGGGACGAGAGACGATCTCCTCGCGAAAGAACGCTCGGATCCCGGGCGTAGAAACGCGATGCACCGCCGTGATATCCTCCCCCGCCGATATTCCCGCTTAGCCCCGTGGGAAACGGTGCTCGAAAGTAATATCGAGTGGAGTAGGGAAAAAAAAAAGTTAGCGCCGTTTCCGGGCGAAAGCCAGACGCGCAGATTTTTTGTTTCGCCCGGTGATTCCGTCGCGAGCGGGGGTTGGTTGGTACCGCTAACGGTGGCGCGGACGCGGTCGCTCGTTTGCCTCTATTTATGTCGCCCGGTCGACACTGTGTTATCACTGGGTCCGCGTACGTGTGCGAGGCGAGGAGCACCGGTTCGCGTCCACGTGAAAGTGGATGTGCGTACACGGGAGGAACCGCACGGTGTTTGCACAGTCGCCGGCAAACATTGTAATCCGGTAACACTCCGGCTGCGAGGATTGGTTGTGGCTCCGAGCGGGGGACACGACGGGGTAGAGGCAGCCGAGTGGTAGCTAGCAGCAGCAGCAGCAGCAGCCTAGAGAGGAAAATGGATGCACGAGTGCATCGGTGCACGGGTGCACGAGAATGCGACCTATAGAATAGACGGAGGGTGGCTGGCGGTTGGTCGCATCGGTGTGCGAGAGGTGGGATGGGATCACGTGGTACTTTGTGCACCGAGTGCCAGTCAGTCTGCGAATGAACGGACGAGTGAGCACACCCGGCCAAATCCGCTTCGAATTACGCGTTCAACATTAAAACGAATGCGATCTTGTTCATAATGGAATTGTATTAGCTAAATCGTACAACCCCGAGATTCTTCCTTCTCGTTTCGTCCGATTGTTTCGACCCCTCACGAATATCCCCGATTAATAATCGAGCCACGCGAGCGAATTGTTCGCGCTTGATAATTTCACCGAATCGCGTCCCGATCCCGGGTTGGTTCCCGCCTCGTTATTAAACGAACCGCAATTTCGATCGCGCACCCCCTCCGTCCATCTTTGCGTTGGAACGTAAAATTAGTTAGCTCGCCACGTTTAATTAGACGTCTGTAACCCGTTCGGCATCGGATGCTCTGGCGAGAGGGGTTGGAAACACAATGCCTTCGTATCATGAGCGTCGCAGAGCGGCAGGCCTGGATGAGGTCGTCTAACGGTTGGAATTTCGTATTCATTGACTGAAGGATGGCGCGGCGGAATGAGCAAGAGTCCGTGGTAGCGTGAAGGAGGAAGATTACAAGCGGGTTAATCCGTCGTCGCCGTCGCCGGGGGTGGCTCGAACGTTACGGCTCTTCTGGAGAGGCATTTCGCTCGGTTTCGTCCGAGCGTTAGGGTTGAAATTGGCCGATTTCCTAGGAGATGCTGTTCAGTCATAGATACGGGTGTGAACTTGACTGCAACTCTGTGACTTACTTGATAATCTCACCCTCCGCCCACCCCGCGGCGTAACCGCGCTCCATTGGATTGTGCCGAACAGAGCCGCATTCGACTAATATCGATTATTGTTTCGCAACGTCGAAGCCTGTAAAACCCCTCGAGCAAACTGGTCGCTGAAAGAACACACGAGAGAACGGTGTCGAAGTCGAACTACTGGAAAAGATTCCACGCGAGTTTCCGTGGCGGCATGTTGACGTAACGACGTAATTAACGAGATTTGAATGGCAGTGGGTAGGGATGGTAGGCTTTAAAGAGAGAGAGGGAGAGAGAGAGAGAGAGAGAGAGGCTCGATTCTGAGTTTCCTCGAATCGGGTGGCTGTTCTGACGCGCGAAACGAATGGCCCGTCGTAATCACGGCCCCCAAACGGCCGACATTTGTTATCTTTAAACCGACACCGACGCGAGGCAGCGTGGTTGGGATTGAACCGGCTCAGATGGACCGGAAGGGGGAGGACGTAGCTGGAACGGGGCTGAGAGATGGATTAGCGGAATGATTAGCGACACCTAAATGGAAGTCGGTGGTACGCGAAGGTTGGGTCAACCGCTGCCCACCCTTCGTATCATCTCGCACGCTGAATGCGATCAACGGTTGCGCGTACTATGACGCCTCCCCCTCGCTTGTTTTCGTTTCCCCTCTGTGATCAAAAGTTGCCATCGCGAATTGATTTCGCCGCGTGGAACCAACGCGGACGAGGAAAGTATCACGCGGTCTACGGGATTGATTCGACGGGCGGGTTTTGATTGACCCAGTTCGAAAATGCATTATAAGTGAATCCGCCGCAGAGATTGCGAGCCGAACCCCGTGCGCCGTCGACAAATTCGAGGGAATGGAACTCGGGAACTTTTACACGTACGAGAACGTTTATTAACCGCGGACGTTCGCTCGGCGAACGAGGTGCGAACGATAGAAGCTGCGAAACTACGTACGCGGAATATATAGTGGTAGGATCGAGTAATCTTGAAACGCGTATCTCGGAGGAACGCTCGCTCGAAGCGTACAGTGTGTAGCGCACATTTGTCTCCCTCCTCTATCGGGTGTAAGACGAAACGAAAGAAACGGAAGGCAAAGTGGCTATAAAGTTGAGCTCCGGAACGACGGCAAGAATAGTTTATACGTTGCGCGGGCGTTAATGTGCTAAAGCCCTCGACAAGCCAAGTCGCGAGGCGCAAGGTGCGACACAAAGGAATGCGAAATTAAGGCAAACATTTTTTTTCTCGCCCGGGGTTCGCGGGCGCAGATATATTGCACACGCTTTAATGGAACAAAGTGCACTTCCATAGATATAGAAGAAGAAACTCCTTTGAACGGGACGAAGAAAGATACTTCCTCGAAATTATTCAAGTTCCACTCCCGTGGCACCGTCAACCCCGCTTTTGTAGCTTTTTCTAGCGAACTGGAGCTACGTGGAATATTCCGCAACGACGAGGACGAGGACGAGGACCGGTCGATCTTTCGTTAATTGATGCCTCGAACGAGCCGGCTGGGAAATTGAGTTCGACCCGGAAGAAATAATACGAGTACTCTGGACCAGGCGTCTTTGCATAGAAGAATGAAAAGTTGGGCGAAAATGGATTTATAAAGTTAACTAATGACAAAAGTTGATCGGGCAAGATGGCGCATATATTATCGAGTAAAGTTGTGTAGGCAGGTGGAATGGCGGTAGGTAGAATACTTGCGCTTTTGAAATTTCATTAAAAATCGGTAGGAACTTTTCGGACAATCCAATATTTGCTCGGCGCTCTCCTCTTTGAGTTTCTCGAGTTCTCCTCCCCCCGCCTGCCCCCGTCGCGGTTGTAAATATTCATAAAACGAATCGATGCGATACGATCACCAAAGGCGTATACGGTTCTCAGTGGACGCGCGACCCATTTCCTTGTCAAGTCCAGATCATCGCGTCGGACGTCTTCCGATACGTTAAACAGAAGCCGTGTTTGACAAGATCGCTATCGATGGAATGGATGGGTGGTGACGAGATCACGACCCGAACGTTCCGATACCACAAATATACATGAGTATATTATCAGAGGCCGGGTACGAGACAAGCTCGCGACGAGTTTGCATCGATAATTACCTCGCTACAGATATCCGGCTAATTTATGTACCCAACAGAGATCGGACGTCGGATCTCGTATCTCGTGGAAACACGTTGGATAACAGGATCGATATACGAATCAGAATCGCGTGTTTTCCTATCTCGACGTGCGTGAAGCGGTTTCAAATCGATCGCTCGACGAAAGAACGCGGTCGACGAAAACTATTTCGTGGTCGAGAGACATTTCCCGTGCCGGTAGCCGCTCGTTATTCCGTAACACGTTTATATATCCTTTCATCCCACGTTCGAGCTCATGAATTGTCCGCGCTTTCTTGCTCCTCCTCCCTTATTCCAGACGGAACCCTAAAAGCCTCGTTCTCTCCCCGTGGACCGTCCAGATTATTGGTTTATTATAAAACCGATATCCAGGTTGCGCTGCAGCGAGCTGCAGGATCGCTCTAGGCTCGGGTACGATGTCACGTGAAAACAACGTCGCGACACAATTTCCCGGGGAACGCTGCGACAAGAAAATTCAGGGCGTTCTCGCGCGAGATGCAGTCCTCCGCTGGAAGTAGTCGATGTCAGCCAGTCGTCAGACGGAGCGCGGCAGTCGGTCTCTTGTGTTTGCGAACGAAAGCCAGGGGGCGAAAATGAATTCGTTAATACACTTCTCCGCCCCCCGGCCTCCTCATCGCTCATTCAACCACTCGTCCTCCGTTTTCGTCCCCTTTTCTCTCAGCGGCTCGTCTTCCCCTCGCGATGTCTCGATTGGATTTTATAGAGCGACTCTGTTAATTATTCTCTTACAACGTTCGCCCGACTTTCACCGTCTCGTCGTCCCTTTCTTCCTACCGTCTCCGCCGGCATGCTTTCATTCTATAACTTCTGAACCGTGGAAATATTAATTTCTCGATTTCCTTCGAATCGTTACTCTCTCCCGCCCCCTCCGCCCCTCTCTCGTTCAAGATCCGTCTTAATTGGAGCGATTAAATTAGACATCGCCGTCGTCGTCCAAGGGACGAGAACGAACCGCGCGGACAGTAGCCGCGATACCGAGATATTGAAATTGCGAATTATCGATTATGGTACGTTAATTTTTTACGCTCTTTCCACCTCTCTCGCCCTCTTTCTTCGTCTCGGAAGGGTGCGTTATCCGGAGAGAAACGATTTTGTCGGGCGGTTCGAGGTTTTCCTTCGACAGGGGTGCAAAAATCCGATTAACCGGGAAACAAGCCCAGCGCGACGAGTAAAAGTGGATACGTTGGTGGTTCCTGGTATAATTCCACGCCCTCCCCGTCTTTTCGCCCCGTCCACGGCGTTTCCTGTGTGTACCCAGGTCCAAAGCAAGCAGCTTATTAATTTATACGAACGTAGGCTAAAAATCCCTCGAACAGGGGGCCCTTCTAACCGCTTTTCATTCCAGCCGGCCATTGTTTTCGTCTCGGCCGGCTTTTGACCCCTCCGCTCTCGACGACTCGCCTCTTCCGCGCGCTCCTCGGTTAAAGTGGCATGAAATTCTCGAGCGATATATCGTAAAACGTACGCTATCAGCGGAAATGGACAGGAGGGGAAAGGTTTGCCGCGAACCGTAACGTTTAATCCGGTTCCGACGCGGTCAAAGGACGTCCACTTGGAACCGATTATTTGACGCGCGATCGAAAGCGGGGAAGAAAGAAACGGTAGACGGTGGAGCGAAATGGTCCGGAGGAACTCGATCGATTTCATTCACGTTCGGTTTGGTATTTCCTTTTTCCGTTTGAGGCACGCCGGGGAAGACACCTTCCGCGGCTCGAATACGAAGAAAACGGAGTCCCCGAGAATAGCGAAGGTTATGCGACGGGAATGAGAATCCCGCGATGGTATTAGCCAGGGAATTTTCTATTTCAGATTCCGCGAATCCATTTTATCTTAAACTTCGTAATTCCATACTGCCAGCCTAACCCCGTCCACGGCCGCCAAGGAATTCACCCTCGCGACCTTTCATCCCCACGGGTATATTCCTCGCTTCTTCCCTTTCCCTCTCCGTCTGGGTCAACTTCCTCCATCCGGGTCTGGAGGAAATTCTTACGCTGTTCCACGAGAACGGCGGGTACCGTTCCAACAGCCGGGGAAAAGAAATACTAAAATACGCGTATTATATGCACATATATGTACGCAACGGGGATACTAATGTAAACGGGGCAAGTGGAAGGAAAAATACTTGAACATTACCAAGGGACTCGACTTCCGACGCATAACTCGCGCGCTTCCACCAGCCAGTACACAAACACGCCTTAAAATTAGCACGCGCGTCCCGTGCTCGGCTGCACCTGCGTTTATACTTGGATACTTCGCAAACACACTCGACCCATTAGCCGCTACATTTCCCGCAGACGGGCTTTCGCAGAGAATTGGTAACGTAACGAACGTGCTTACTCGCCGCTGATGCACTCGCGGAGCCATCCGCATCTGCGCCGTCCCCGTCACGCGGTTGCATCTTACGGTAACAACGTCTGTCCCTTATGGGGTGTGCCCCGTTAAAATTTTACCGTGTCTCGCCGATCGTCCGTCGATCGGACAATCCTGGACCACGCGAATCGCGATCCCTCAGCAGAATCTACTGTACGTAGTTTCGGTGAGATTAACTTGTAATACGCGGCTATCGTCGAACGTTGGCGCCGGGGCGAGAGTCGCTGCCACGGCACCGCTCTCCATTATTCCTTTTCCTGTTCAGCAACGGCCTGAAACATGAAACGCGTCGGTACGCGGACCGCCCCGTGCTCGCGCGGTATGTACTTCCGCGGGGATAATTCTCGTATTCCGACGGGCGCAGGATGGGCGGTAGCGAGAGTCGACGAGGAGCGGTGAACAAGGTGGATCGACGTCGGTGTGTACACGACTCGACAGTGGATCTAACCAGCCCCGCTCGTAATTGAATCACGCTCTGGCCCGGCCAGGCGTAAAACGTGGATTAAATACGACGCATACGTGGAAGCGGATCCCGCGCTCGGGGTTCCTCGAGAGGCGGCCCTGAAAGGAACTCGAGGGTCGAGTGGCTGCCGCCGCGAGATTCGCGGAGACTTTGAGCTTTAGAAAAGCACGCGGCTACGTTATGGTTCACGGTGGAGGGGAAGGAGGAAGGCAGAGGTCGATTCAAATTCGAGTTGCGCGCGAATTAAGCTGAACAGAAAATTAGAGGCTGGAGCACGAGTGATTAGGAAACAGAAAAAAAAGAAAGGGAAGAAGGTATAAATTTGTGAAAGTTTCACGTGTCGCGATTCATTGACAGTGGAACGTTATTCGATGCCAATATCGGCCACCTCTCTCTCTCTCTCCCTCTCTCTCTCTGTCCTCTAATTTGTCCGTTGCAGCGCTTTGAGCCAGAATCTCGTTCCCGATGCGATGATCGCACTCGAACCGACAAACAAGAGCGGCCGTGCAGAATCGAGCGTACCAAAATCGCGCGTTTGATCATCGCTACCGAATCGTATTTATAGACCTTCGATGAATCCGATTTGAACTTGGCAAATCCCGCTTCGCGCACCCCCTCTGTTGGTCGTTGATTCTTCGTTTTCACGCCCGGCTAATTGCACGAGACGAGGTTGAAAAGCGAAATTCGTTTAATGGCTCGCCCGTCAACTTTTCCCTTCCAACCGTTCACCGTTGGCACCGTTTCGTTTACCGTCGCGCGCCGTTACGTATCGTGCCCGCGCTCTGTCCCCTTCGAAATTCCGTTCGACGAGAAAAACTAGAACTACAGGGAGCACCAGGTGACCGAGAGGAGGCCAAGCGACGACAGGAAATTACGAGGACACGAGACAGAGGGGACGACGGTGCGGCGAGGGTTTGATGAAAGGGTGGAATCGAAGGGGCGGTTGTGCAAATCGAATCGGTTTTACGGCACTTGGGCCCTCGCGTGTTCTCCTCTCGGGCTCTGGGTTTGCGCGCTGCCTCTGTCCTCGGCCACGGGAGGCCACGTTGGAGAGTTTTTGATTCCGCCAGGTTACTTTGCCCAATCCGATTTCCTTCCCTCGACTCCGTGCGAACCGACGGCCGTCCGTTATTTCCCATGGTCCCGTGGAACGCCCCACGGCCCCTCTTCGTCCGGCAGAAATTATCATCGCAGGCCACCGTTGAAAGGGAACGGCGTCGTTCACCTGGATGGCGTGTTTACGAAATTTATGAATACCCACTCCGCCGCTCTATTTGGAGATCTCGAGGATAAAAGAAAAACCATCAATCTTGGCGACCCAGTTCCGGCACACGAAGGAAACACGGCCAACGGGGCCGAGACGAGAATCTTTCCGGCCGGTGCCGTTTATGAGCGAACTGTTCTCAAACTGTTTCGTAAGAAAGATAAATAGACGCTTTTGATAAAACTTGCTCGACACCGGCAGCGAGCGCATTGAATTTCATTATTAAGCGAGTTCTGATTTATCGCTCCGGTACGACTCGCGATTGCGCTCGGGATTAACCCGCCCGTCTCCGCTTCGAACACCGAGAGATCGTTCGAGATTCCTTCGGAACGAGCGAGTCGCGATGCCGACCACCGCTGTTGGCTAAATTGAAAGCCAGGTTCGACGAGCGGCACCAAAAGAAAAAAAAAAAAAGAAAACGATGACTAGATCGTTCGCAATCGCGACTTTTAAAATACTTGGAGAAGTTTCGGTGGGATCGAGCTTGGCGCGACGATGGAAGCTACGGCTTTCGAAAATTGCGTTATACCTCGTAGCCGCCGGGGCAAGAATATTTTCCAGACCCACGCTATCCACGGAAAAGCCAAGTGTCGACGAAACGAACCGGACTCTGTTCGCGCTCTGAAACAAAAACGAAGAGGGGAAAAAAGAGAATCGCACGATTCCCGTCCTTCAACGTTTCCTTCGCCGGTGTGTCATAAAACTTTCATAGCATTTCGGAATTTCCAGCGACGATCTTTCGTCAGTCAGCCTGCGCTGCTCGGAGAATAGGAGCTGGCCTTTGACGGTGTTCCGGGATGAAGGGAACGTGTCGAGGGTAAAAATATAGAGGGTGGGTTCGGTCCATTACGGATCACTCGGAACGAGCCAGCTGTAATTTGAATATCCCTTCGAATCTCGTTACGTATGCAGTCGTCGAAGCAGATTTCCCTCGTCGGATGCGCGGAGCCAGCAATTTCGCCAGCGCGTACGAAAAACATTTGGTCGCGGAGGAAATCGGGGTTGAAAAAGTTCGGGACGTTAAACGTTTGCTTCGACAACGATAGCGGCGGAGCGGCGCGAGGAGGGTGAGAGGGGGTGGAGATGGATGATTCGCGCCATTCGGGGTGACAAGGCGAGGTACTGTGTAGTAATCATTTCATTGGCATCAACTGCATCGGTCCAGTGCAACGCGTTCGCGTGTCCAGGAGAGCAGCTCGGTTAAGCGGCCGTCACGAAGCCCGACCGACAACGTTACGATAGTTCCGGTAAAAAATGGGCAAGTTTAGCGCGAATTAGACGGCTTAGCGTTCCGCCAAATGCAGCCACGCGAGCCCCAGCGCCGGCCATTTGCATCGGCCGTGACGTTTGTCAGCTTGATGGACGCGAGTCGCGCCGTGCGCAATCACTACGTGTCTGCGACACGCTGAAAACTGTCATTTCATCGATCCATCGCGAATCATTGATATCGGTGTTGGAGGTTCGCGCGGTCGATGCCTCCGTTTCATTCTCATTTTCACCGCCCCCCACGCCGTACGAACGCGTTCCATCGCGATTCCTGCTTCCCCCTTTAATTCCCACCGGTTTATCCGGCATTACGGTCCTCCACCCCCTGGTCCGATCTTGTTTATTAATTTAGACACGACGCAGCCGCTCGTAAATCCTTATCGATCAACGCTCGCGTTTCGTCTCAGGTCACTCGTTTTTCCCGTGCTTTGACTGATTTCCATCTCTGAAAATTGCTACGCGTTCTCTTTCGATGGTCGGTGGACCGAAAACTACCCACCATGCCGGATGTTTTGATTATTTCTTCCCTCCGCTTTTCCGTTCTCCGCTCCTCTTTTTTCCTTTTTTTCTGTTTTTGTTTTTTTTTTTTTTTTTGCGAACTTCATTACCGTGAAATGAATAACGGGCACGGGCACGACAAGTCTGATTGCCAGGCATTTTTCATTGGCCCGCGACACGCAATCCCAATAAAAGGCAGACAAGGGTATTTCGATCTCTCGCGGTCGCGTGCTCTCGTCGGGCATTTTCCGCGGTCGAAACTCTTTGTAACGCGACGCGTGCGGCGAAACCCGCGGTTAATTAGAACGCAAAGGGGGCCAGAGCATACGCGCGATCGTCGAACTTGCCGGCGGGATGATACGATATGCCAATCGAATTCGCGCTACCGATTTCAATCGGCGTCCAGAGCATCGAACGTTAGTTGGTAATAGTCGCGGAGAACAGTGGAATGGAAACAGGATTACCGCTTCCGGTCCACTGGCGACGCGTCGATTTATTTCCCGTTCCTTTGATCCGGACGGGGTCCACGCGTAGGTGAGAATTTCGAGCGATTCGTCCCTTCGTTTTCCAAGTTGTTTCAGGGAGATCGCTGGGCGGGCGGGGGTGGGCAGGGTCGTATCGTAGTGGGAAAAAGTCGGATCGAGAAACGCGATCGTCGTTAGCTCCGGCTGCGCGCGCCGTTGGCGCCGCTTAAGCCGCACCTGCTACTTTTGCAGTCGATTAAATAACTCGCCGTCTCGAATGGCGAGGAACAATTGGAAAAGGGCAATCGCATTCCGTTTGTTGGTCGTTTCAGTTGCGCCAAGTTGCCGCGTAAAACCTGCCGGGTAATTAGCGGAGTCGACGCGTTCAGCTTGGCTTTCCCGCCCATAAATTCGAGGAGCCGGGTTCGCGGTAACGCCGAGGAAAATGCGGGGTCCTGGCCTGCGAGGGCGAGAGCCTCGTCTTTGGACTGGCATCAGGTTTACCGTAAACAAAAGGGAGCCGGATTACACGCGAATCCCCTATCAAGCAATTAGTTTACGTGTCTTCTTAAAAGTCGTGGATACGTCTAGCTACGGTCTACCGATGGGACAGAAGGGCTTGCAATCGGAGCTTGCGATTTACCGCAGTAATTACCAAAATTACTGCACCGCATAATGACGGCAATTATCGCCGTAATTCGCCGTAATTGCCGCGGCAATTACTGGACTCGAAGAGCAGCGAAAACATCGGCTGGTAACGCACCGGCTACCGATCCAGGATCCTTCCTTCGCCTCCGACCCTCTCCTCGGTATTATCGATTTGGTCGTAAGAAAATAACCGCCGGATTATCGAGTCGATATCCAAGGCTGATTACCGAGCACGCTATCGTTCTGCCCGTTCTCTAAGCGGCTCGCTCGAAACGCGAGACTTTTTTCACGTCTCACCGGCTCGAGAAATTTCCAATTTCTCTTCCCGTTAGCGCCAAAAACGACGTTGTTAAACGTCTCGCGGGAAAACGAGGAAAAAGAGGAGCGGGACACGACGAACGATGCGCTAATTGGATCGTTACTACTTTTGTTGCAGGATCAAGCTGCGAGAAGGCTGCTGCAGGAGCTTCCGCGTCGACGAGGTGAGTTCGTTCAACGTTTCCGTTCGCAAAAAGAAAAAAAAAACGAGAAAGAAGAAAAAAAAGAAAAACGACCGTGACAAAGTTAAACTTTGTCCGAAAGTTGGTCCTAAATTACGGTTTACATGCCCGCAACCGCGGTCGCGCATACTCAAGTACCCTCTCGGTCGCTTCCGGCGTCCTGTTCGCGCACGCCATATAATCTCGAACCATATCGATGCATTAGCGATAATTGACCACCTTCCTGGGGACGGATTCCGATTCTTTCCAGTATATTTAACCGCTTGTACTTATCCATTAGAGCGGAGGAAGCGCCGCGATTTCCTCCGAGCAGACGCTTCAAGATTACGATATTCCTGAACGAGGCGAGTGAAAAGCCCTTGACACTATTTCACGGCCGTTCCGTACACTATCGCGAGGAACACGCTCGAGCGGAAATTAGGGAAAAATCTCGAGCCTTTAATGGTCGTCTCGAGCGGGTGTTCGCGCATCCCAGGAAGCACACGCGGATGCGCTCGTGTCCCCCCTTCGTTCTCTAATGACTCGCGAAAAACCGACGACCGTTGGAAAATAATAAATACCGCCTAGTCATCGATCGAGTGGGACAGAAACCAGTTACGCTGGCGCGAAGGTGTGTCGACAGGCCGTGTAACTTGTTCGACTCGAGCTTACTGCATATTTACCGCATCGCGAAAAATGTTATTCGTCCGCGTCAGCTGCAGTTCCGCGAAATCCATTCCGCGCGACGTCGGGAGCACCGAACTAGCTCGAGCTGCTCGATTATCCGATTTCCCGTTTCGTTTAGCGGATCCTTGCCAGGATCGCGGGGCCGTCTCGCGAAAAAGTTCTCCGCGAGCGAACGCGAACGGCGTTAATTGTTTGTCCGACGACAATGGCCGGTCGGTGTGACGAAAATTGATGATGCTGTTAGCGCGCTAATTCCCGCGCGACGAAAGCAATTGTTGTCGCGAGAGCGCGCGTCCGCGCGCCAATTACCCCGCGAACAACGGATTTTTTAATTTTCTCTTTGTCCAACGACGACCGCCGCGTTGTCGTCGTCCGCGTAGCGTCCTGAATGCGGGCTTAAATAAGCGTCGCAACAGTGGAAAGTAATTAACGCGCTTTACCATTCAATGGCTCGATTAACGCGTCCGATTACGGCTTGGCCATCGCGACGGGGTGTTACAGGTTCGACGAACAACCGTGCTACGAAAATTGTTTAACTCGCGCGCGAGAGTCACCGAGTAATCATCGTCGGGGTTGTTTCGTAAGGGTCGCCTCGCTCCCTCGCAAATCGATATTTATGGAGTCGTTGGTCGAGTGGTTTTGCTCCCGGTAGCGAACCGGTTAGCTCGAATTTAATATGGCGGGTCTTCCAATTTGCACGGGACCACGGTAAAACGGCGGGGAGGAGGAGGACGAGGGGTTGGGGGCGGAAACGTTTCGGTTTAATTCTCTGGAATTTCGGTGGCCTCCTCGTTCCCGTGGCATTATGATTCGAGCGTATCGCCGATCCGGCACGGGTTTCGAATTCCCGCAAGTTCGTTTCGAACGCGTTAACGCTCCGCCGTCGTGGCGGCCGTTCAATTTCGCCCCGTGGGTATGCAATCTCGCGGAGCGGCAAGTTTTATTAAGAGCAACGGCTGGCCGCGTAAAGTTCCGGGAGAAACTACGCCCGCGATACTTTGGCAGGTTTAATGAAAGCTATTGTTCGACCGGTTCGAGTCTCATCTTCCCGGGGCGCCGTTTCGCCGCGGTCTCGCCAAGAGACACCGCGTTATTAGCTACATCTTCGCCCGGGTAATTGCGCTCATTTGCATTTTTAATTACACGCCGTGCACCTCCACCTGGCGGGTTATTCAGGGCCCGGTTCGAGGAAGAAAAGGATGAAAAAAGAAAGGAACGAGCGAGCAGGCCGCAGCTGGGACTCCATTGTGCGTAGAATTCGCTTAACGATGCCTCGCGTACACTTTTCAACTTTTCCACGAGAAATTTTTATTTCCCGCCCGCGATTCGTCTTTGACCCACCACCTCCCCCGTCTTCCCTGCTGTTCATCCACGTCACGTGGATATTATTCTTGGTCGCGTGTTTCACCACGTCCGAAGCTACGATTTAACCATCGCTTTAATCCGATGATTCTCCACTTCGCGCTTAAGCGCGCAATTATTTGTCGCGGAACGCGCTCGAATCACAGTGCTTCCTCTCTCAGTGTTTCCTCGACGTTTCCTGTTGTTGTCCCTTGATTACCCACGGCAACGTACGTATTCCGCTCGCGAGCAACGTGCTCGTCGTCTTTGTTGAGCAACAGCGAGTAGAGGAGAAACGAAAAAGGGAAAAAAAGGAAAAAGACACACCGGTCGTCGCACTTGGATGTTGTCGAAGTCGCGACTAATGGCTCGCGTCGATGTGTATTTAGCGGAACGACGACGCAAGTACTTACGTAGGTAGGTAAGCGTGGCGCGGCGCCGCGGAGGACGAAGCTGGCTTCAATTAAGTTACGTCGCAGCCGCGGATTATCCGCGGGAATCCAAGCCTCTCGAGGAAGCGAAAAGTCGGGAAACAGCGGAGCCGGGGCTAACGACGCGGTCTTGAAAACGCGAAGCTTGAAAACAATCGATGGGATGGAAACGAGCTCGCCTCGCGGCTCAGCCGTTCCGTCGCCCTGAAAAACCCTTTCGCGGACAGAGGAACGGAAGAGGAAAATTACGTTTCGAGTGCCCTTTCATTTTTCGCATTAACCTGTCATCGCGCTTTTTGCTTTCTTTTTTCTCTTCTTCTTTTTTTTTTTTTTTTTTGCCGCGGCACAATCGAAAGCTTCCACAGCCGCCGCCAGAAGATTTATCTCGCCCAGTTTCGTTGAATGTTCATATCGCGAAGATTTTTCTAACGAGGACACCGGCGGCGAGTGCCGTAGCCGATCGTCGTAGGAAAGAGGGATGCCGGATAAAATACAATAAAACGGGGAAAGGGGAGGAGAAAAAAAGGAGAAAAAATGATCGCGAGGGAATCGAGGTTGATACATTTTCGCGAGGGAAAAGCAAAAGGTCCTTTTAAAGGATCGCGACCTGAAAGCACGAATAAATCACGTCCCGCGGGCTTTCCCCCTATCCCCGTCCCAGTGTTAGACTGATATCACCGACACAGGGTGGGCACAGGGGGCTGGAAGCGAGGACATGCTATGCACGTACAGGGTGCGTCAAAAGTAATGGTCGATGTCTATCAAGCTAGCCGATGCGTGTTGGAATTTTAAGCCCCGACAGCGGTCCCCGTGTCTTCCGTTTCCATCGTTCTCACCATTTCCACGAATCGAACCAGAGAAATTTCGATCGCGGAGATCGAAAGACGTACGAGGGATTAGACGTGTTATCGCGCGTCCATATTTGCATAAACGAAAACGCGATCCCTCTGGCAAAGCGATTTCGAACGATTGGTCGATCGACGAGCGAGATGGGCGTCACTTATGACGAACGAATCGAGGATAACGAGAACGGGAACAACGGTATTATATTGTTTATCTCGCAATCGCGTTCTCGGGAAAGTAGACGTCCCGCGCGTTGCCTCGCCCCGGCACGATCAATTTACGAACGCGAAACAATAACGATCATTAATTAAAATCAATCGCGGCAACAGGGATAGCCGGGTCCCGCGCTCATTAGTCCGTCGACGTACGATTGAAATCGTTTTGTTTCGAACTGTTTCTCCTCGCCAACGCTCGATCGACCGTTAACTTCCTTCACCTCGCGAGATCGTGTTAATTTCTGGACGTCCGCACTTAACATCGCGAACCCCGCACGGTGCCAACATCCGTCAGGGCTATTTTATTCCCCCGGTTGCTCGCCACTTTATTTTTACTTCGATTCCGTAGCTCGAGGACCGATGCACGACGCTCGTCCTCGCAGTTGCCGCGATCCCAAAAAGAGTCCTGGCCATTCTCGCAGCTTAATGGCTGTTTCTCTTAATTCCCTCGCTTTAACAGCCCCTTTCGCGATCCGCGAAATTTACGGCCGCCGGCAGCGAGCCGAAACGATCGGGACGAACGTATTTATCGCCGCCCCTCAGCTCGAGCTGCCCTGTTCGATCTCCCGCCGATACACCGGTGCGTGCCTGTGTACGTGTTCGCGCAGCTATATCGGGATTTGGAAAATTCCCCTTCCCCCGCGTTCAAGCCACGCTTGGGAACCACGTCGCGAGCCTGGTTTCCCGGATCGCGCGATGTCAGGCACAGGAAAGGCCCGGTTGGCTAAAATCCGAAGAAATCGTCGGGGAAGTTATATTTTTCCCAATCCCGGGACGTTGTGTCGCGAGTCAATTCATACGTGTCGATACCGTATCGCGCGGTACATCTCTCTCTCTCTTTTTCCCTCCCGTTCCCTCGGATCGCGACCTTTTCGCATTGTCGTCGGATACACGACAAATCGTGGCTGTTCCTCGAGGAAAAAATATCCACGGTCAAATTACCCCGAACTCTCGAGAACGAATTCGACATTGGTCGCTTCTACATACCTCCTGGGTAACCGTTCGGATAACTTGTGGCCGATAATCTTGCGCGGCTGGACGAGATCGACGGAGCCGTAGTAACAGTCGGAATTTCGTGGACGTCGAGGGTGGCATAATTTCGAGGGTCCCCCGGGACTGGTGGAAGTCGAAGGTGGAAAGGTTGGCTCGCTTATTAAGAGCCGGTAAATCGCGTGGCGGACCCTCGAAAAATGGCAGCTTATCGGACGGGGCTGGGCGAGGGCGCGCGGGGGCGAAAATCGTCGCGTCACCTGCATGCACCGGCGGAATTGATGCTCGACATCGGATCGACGCGGCGATAACATTTGCATGCGCCACGTGGCGGGCCTGCACGTGAACGCCCCCGTACGTAACTAAAATAACGAAGTTTATGCGGCAACATTTTCCGACGCGGCCGCGACAAATTGTTCTATTAAAAAGTTAAACGCCGCTCGGATGAACCGGCGTTCCGACGCCCGCGAATCGCGTTTCCATGTTTTTCGACCAAACCACCCTTCGCGCGGAACAACTTCGACGATCCCCGTTCGCGAGTCCATCGAGAGGCGTAAGGCGTTTCAATTCCCAAGTTGGATCGCGGTCCATTTCGCGTGAGAACCGAGCAGCTTGATCCGTAATTGCGCCGATGGATTCACGTGCAAATCGCTCGTAAAGATTAAATATACCGGTTGGCAAAATGGCGGCTGTTATCCGTCGGGTATCGGTAGCGAGGAATCCCGCCGCGGGATGATAGAGAGGAGCATGCGAAATGGGCACGTGTCGCGCGCGATAACGGTCATTATCGCGGGTACTCGCGCCGTCTGCGATCTAAACGCAGCTGCGCAACGTCTCCGCGCGGAATGGATTTTCCGAGCGGTTGGCACGGAATCCAAGCTTCCATCGAGGTTCCGCGGGAAAACCGCGGCGAACTGAGAACGCGTCGCGGAATGGCTGAATATTCGGGAATTCTGTCAGTCAGCGGGGAGGGTAGTAGCGCGCGAAACACGCCGCGAAAGTTGCAGCCGAAGCGTAACAGTGTCTTTGCCTAGCGCAGCAGCGGCTGGAGGGTTTCTACCCGGTAGAAACAAATAATTCTCGCGATCAACTTATCTCGTGGCTCGCAAACGAGGCAGCGTGCTGGTATCCTCGTTATCGTGTCGCGAAATGGAAACGATAACTCTGTTGCGCGAAAATATAGGCATCTACGAGGGGCTCCACTGTGAACGACACTTCCGATGACGGTAAACAATACTTCTCTCTATCCAGCGCCGCGGATATGTTATCGGCTTACATAGCGTCGGATAATATCTGAAAGCGTTCCTGTCACGTACAGACGCGTTAACGCCGCGGCGTCGTACACGGTACGGCCTACATTCTGTACAGACGCGCAGACACACGTACGCGCATTCTATATTCCTGAAACGCTTTATCGTCGAGCCCACCTCCGTTACGCGATACCGTCGTTTTATGGATAAATAATAAATACACCTGGAGCGGCCCAATTTCATCGCTACTTATAAGAAGCGCGACGATGGATCCTCGTGAAGAAGCAGTCGAATCTCGATTCGAGACGAACGAGAGATTCGACTGGAAACGCGGTCGGTCGTGGAACGTTCGACGTCGAGCAGCGAATAAACCGGATGATATTTCTGGGTAGTCGAGCGGGGGTGCGCTTCGGACGACGGACGATACCTGACCACGGAAAATAATGAACAGGTCAACCGAGGCCGGCCAGTATTGACACTCCGCGTTCATTTACATCGTAATGATGCCAAAGTGTCGGTGCTGTCAGGTGCACGATAACGCGGCGCCGAGCGGGTGACAGGAACCGCGTGCACGAGGGTCGAGGGACGGGTAGAGCGATTTCGCGGTCTGCTAAACAAATTATCGCATTTCGATAACGAGGCCGCGCGGAGGGAAGGTGGCCGGCCTTAGGTTCGAGCTCACACTCGAAATTCGCGCCCATTTCCAGCGACGAGTCGCTAAGAAACGACGGCTACGAGGAGAGAAAAGAAGCGGCGCGGTCGTAGGGGTGGGTCGGTAAACACGTAGCTATAGGTGGGACAAGTAGACGTCGATCAATCGAAACTATTCGAAACTCGGGCATTGACGAGTCCCGAACGAAATAGCTGTCGGTTAGAACGGTAAAGGCGGCGACGGTGATAGCGGTTACCGGATGTGTAAATACCTGTACGTACTACTAGCGCAAACGTTGCCTCTATTGATTGCGAAGAGCGTATAAACTCGTTAAGGAAAGTTATACATATGTATATACCTGTGTGTGTGTGTGTGGGATAGGTAATAGTACATTTTGTCCCACGACAACTTTCCTTAACGAGTTTATACGTTCCTCGCAATCAATGTCAATATAGGTGCGCGATGACGATCGCGGGGAATAGCCGATGAAACTTGCTCCTCTTTTTAAAACTATTAAATTTGTTTGACCGAACGAGGCTACGCTCGGGTCGCTGGCGAACCTCCGTTTTATTTTACGCGTTGCGGCTGGTACGCGCGCACCCAGGTTGCACCGAAAATATGCATAACGCGAGGATTTTCTATTGATCGCGTCTCGCAAGGGACGCTCGCACCCGGCGGATATATATCTAGCGACGTAATCAATGTATCGACGTGTCCCGATCCCGAACCGGTAATTAATTGCACACGGCTAATACCTTGCGCGTGCAACGGAAGTGACTTGCGCGTCATCGATGCCCCGGTGCACGCTACGTTCCTGGCAACGACCCCTGACCCGGGCCAACCGCCGGTGCAGTGACGTTGCGGCGTGACGTCACCGAGTGCATCTGTGACGTCAAGAGGGTGCGGACCATCGGAGTGGGGGCAATCTCGTCCAGGTGAAACATTTTACGAATCGGGTCAAGTTGCTTAAAACCCACCCTCCCACCCTCTCCCACGCTCCTCTTCGCTCACCGCTCCTCCTGGCATCGCCAGCTTTCGTTAGCTTACCATTTATCGTCCCCTCCTTCCTCTTATCGCGTTCTACCGTGACTTCGATTTTCCGCCCGTATCCGTCTTCGCGTTACACGCACCCACCCCCTCGCGATCTCTCGCCTCGGCGAGACGTCTCCTCGAGCAGCAAATATTTCGTCCGCGGAGATATGCGGGCACAATAACCGAGCAAACTTCTTTCCTTTCCGCTCGGTTTGTGTCCGTTCCCTGTCCACAACGGGAGTGAAAACCTTTGATCCGTTTGACCTCGAACCGTCCAGAGGGAAGTGCGGGTCCGCGCGCTTATTGGAAATAAAAGTGCCCACAGGGTAAATTGAATGTGTCACGATAGAGGCGAATGAAACGATTTCCCTCGAACCGCGGCCGACTTATTTTAAAGGGTAAATTGTATAGCGCCGGTGCTCGAAATTGATACGATCGATTTAATCGAGACGTACACTCCGTCTACCTTCTATTAATATTTACACCGGGTACGTGTCCGGTTTCCTTTCGTCCGCGTATTTTTCTTCCCCCGTCGCGCAACCGTTGTCGGGTGATTTCGCGCGATGACACGTCCATCTCGATTCTCCTTCGCGCGCGTCGCGAGGTATCGTCGTCGCGTCAACCCCTTCGTTCTCTCTTTCGTCCTTCCGCTCTTTTTCTTTTCCCCTCTTTTTTTTTTTTGGAATCAATAACGGAGCCTGACCCGGGCAGCTAGAGCGGGTCAAGTGGCCATCCGCGCCTGTAAAGCCCCGGATGCTTCGGTGTGCACCGAATGCGCGCGGTAATATTAGCGAGCTAGTTTCGGGGGTAGTCTCGAGCCGAGGAATTGCCCAGTCAGCTCATCGGGATCGCGCTTTGTTCCGCTTCGGCGGGCTCGACGCGCACAGGAGTGCCATCCACCGTTGCATTCGGCTTAGACGAGTCGCACTCTATCTTGTCCGCCCCTATTCATCCCCTATCGTTCGACCGCCTTAAGTCCGAAATTCATTGCACCGCCACGCGACACCCTCCATCCCTTTCTTTGCCCTCGTTCAACCGCGTCTGGCTCGCCGGTGATAAAGTCGTCTCGTTACGGGGTTGTCCCGATATTTCTGGATCGTGGCCCCGTCTGCCGCGGATAAAAAGCCGTGGACGTTCGAGACGTTGGTGGAACCAAGACCGATTCGAAGGCGTTTCAACGTCAACGGCACCCTGCCTGCGCGGCGCGCCGTTTTTCCTCGACGAAAGTTGACTCTCTCCCTAAGGAGATCGCTCGCTACGGCTTGGCGCGTACGCGCGTACGTAGAGAACCGACGGCGAGGATCGACAAGAAAGCGGTGGCGAGCGACCTACATCGCGTAACATTCCGGTTTTTACCGTGGACGCGGTTCGCGGTCGCCGATCCTCCGTGCCGCAGCCGCGCCCTGCCCGCGTAATTGTTTGACCCGCCGCGGCGTGTTTTGCGCCCGTTTCCTACCCCGGGTATTTGCATGTTAAACGTTCTCGTTATCTTCGCTTCGACGTTGCTTAGCTCTCGCGCCTGCCTTTTTACCCGGGCCAGAACTTTCAAAGTGGAATGTTAATGTCGGCCCGCTGCTCGTGACGGCCTGTTAGCGCGCCTCGTGGATTTTCGACGGACTGATTACGAGTTCCTCTCTCCCTCTCTATCTCTCTCTCTCTCTGTTCGGTTGATCGTTACTATTTATTATCGTGGAAATGTGCGCGAGACGTTCCCGCGGTGGATCGAGGGGAAAAAACACGGCGACGAGAGAGCAGTTGAGCGAGAAAAGTCGCGGATGACGTCGATCATTGATAATCGATGTGTTATTATGTGCCGGCACGGTGATATGAATTTAACCGAGCGGAGAGTAGGCCAGCGGCGTGACGTCACCGGCAGCTACGTTGACCAGGGTGGAATACATCGTCGACGCTTGGTAAGCTGGAAGGTTTGAGGTCGGTCTGCCGTTGACGTAACACGCGGAGTCTCGCCAGTGAAGAGCAGTCTGAAGAAGGGGTGACTATAATATAAACATAGAAGGAAAGAGAGAGAGAGAGAGAGAGAGAGAGAGAGAGAGACACTGGGTGACGAGCATCCGGTATCGACCGAGCAAGACGCGACGGAGCGTGTAGTCAAGGGACGATGGACCGTGCCGGAGACCTTAAGAGTCCTCTCGTCGATGCTCAATCCTGACATTTTCCTACGTCGTCGCGACGTCTGATGGACCATTTGCCCGCGCTAGGGTCTTTCGCGTGGTAATTTCGAGATGAACATCCCACGGGTTTACGCCCGTTGCTCCTCGTTAATCATACGATTCCTCGTTCAGTTTTAATAAATTGCCGCGGTGTCTAAGGCTAGCCCCGATAATGAATCACAACAATGCCTCGCGCGCGGCTAATGAGTTATCTTAGCGGCCGCTCTTCGTCCCTCGTCGTCGATTCTCCTTATTCGGCAACAAGAACATCGGCGCCTCTTCCATCATTTCGGTCTGCTGGCTACGGGTGTAGAGAATCGGCATCCGACTGAGACCAACCGGCGGCTGGATGGGGGATGAAAAATTACAGGTGCAGCTGACGACGCGTTAAAGCCTTATTAATTACGTCCAGCCCGACAGCGTCTCCTCGCGAGCGTCGGCGCCGCTGACTGGCCCCGATCTCGCGAGGAGACATTTTTCACCCATCGCGACCGATTCTTTTCGCCTCCGTCGTCCTCTTTCGCTATTTCCCCGATTAGACGGTTTTTCGCCCGCGGTCCTCCGTTCTCGAAGGGGATGCAATTTCACGGCGGACGTTATGTAATTGCGGGACGACGAAATCACGCGGCCGATCAGCCACCGCCGACCGAACTGACCGTATCCGGTATTAATTAAAAATTGCATTTTTTTTTTTCGCTGACTCTGCTGGCACCGGATTCGACGGAAAACCCGAGGACCGAGTGTCAGGCAAACTCGATACGCCGAGTGCTGTTTCGACGTTACGTAACTCGATTGGATAACATTCGACCAACCCTTGCTTGCCTCCTCGTTTTTTAACTACCGCTTCAACTGCTATCGAGAGTCAGTGGTACCGATCTGTCAGCTTATCCGCGGACAAACGCGCGAGTCGACCCTCATCGAGCGTCTCGATCGTTGATAAATCCTCTTCGTTACGCGCGATCGACGATCGACGATTGCTCTCGCGATTGTTCTCACGATTCACCAACTTTGAAAAATCGCTGAGCAACGAGAGAATCGTTCAGACGCGAACGTCGCCCGATCGCGTACGAGGAAGGTACGAATTAATTAAAAACGCGACGCGATAATACGCCGGATAACGTCGTTCGAACCACCCGACACTGGACAGCGTGGAAGATGGTGCACGATTTACGATTTACCTACCACCGCGCAGCGCCGTTCGAAATTGCTCGTAGATCAAACGGTTGTTTTTCACGGACAACGTCCCTCGCCGGTTGTTGCTGTCCCGCTATCGTTAGAGGAGAATTGCGAGCGGCAGATGTTTGTTCGTATTACCCGGTGCTCAAACAACGGAGGATCAAAAGTTATCTAATTACGGGGAGGAGCAGCGATACGGGGTGCGACTGGGGGGTGGGCGAGGGTGGACGAGGCGTGGGGGACCACCAGAAGAAACGGAAAAGTTCCGCGAAGTGCTCTTTCCTCGAGTAGTTTCCTTCTTAAAATAATACCACTTTCCCGAGGAGTCAGGCCGTATTTTCTTGGAACCGTACACGTGCCTCTCGCCGCTGTCCCGAGCAGCGTCTCGAAATTGTTTCGTTCCTACGTTCGAACTCGATTACAGCCTGGTCCAGACGAATTCGGCGGACGATTTTCGAAATTCTCGAATCGCCGGTCGAACGACGTCAACTTGGTAATTTACAGCCGGCCCGTGCGGTTTGCGTCGGCTCTGGAATCCATTGGGAAATCCAGCCTGGGTAGGTAAATACTCGGATCAAGATCCCCCCCGAGCAGACTTGAACCTGGAACAAATTCCGCAGCCTATTATCCGAGATAAATTTTCGCGCGACGCCATTCTTGCCCCAGCTGGCCGCAGATAAGATGTATAATAGATTTATAGGTCGCGACGGTTCAGGTGCGGCGAGGATTTTCCGACCGCCATCGATTGATAAACGCAGCTTAGCCGCGAGTAGCGCGCAACCGGGATTGGGTTCGACGATTCGAAATTCCGCGATGGAAGTGGACGATGGGGGGAAGTCTGCGGTGGTCTTTCAGCAGCATCTCGTGGGGCATATGCGAGCAGCTCGCACGAATCCACCGTGCACGGTACACACCCAGCCGAGCCACGGTATGCCGAAGTTAATTCGATATCGGATTAAAGGTACGCCAAGGGGCCAGCAGGTTGAAAGATACTACCGTTACCGGGCTCTCCGCGCTTACCTCCGCCAGAATGTAATCTAGGAGGTACGTGAGCCTCGTGTGTGGCTACGCTTCGGCTGCTATCCGCGCGATAGAGGTTACCCGGGTTAGGTTCTCTCTCTCAGAGACTCCTCAATGCCGGATTGCCTTTCGCTTCGGTAATATTTTCGTTGTATCGCGATCCAACGTGAAACGGGTTCCGAGAGAGGCACGAAAAATTCCCAGGCTCCAATTACTTGGCGCGCGCTGCGTGGTTGCCGATGAATTTTCCCGACATTACGGAAATACTAATTACGCGCTTGATACGCGGCAGTTACAGATCCGGCGCGATTAAATTACGGCCGGTGGAGCGGACGCGTTTCAGCGCCGATTGTTCCGCGGCGCCTGGACAAAGCGTTACCGTAGAGCAAACATCGAAATCGAGACAAAAGGGTGGAGAACGGTCGAGAGTCTCCGCGAACGATTATTCTTTTCGTCGAGGCGCGCGATCGCACGGTAGCCGCTTGGATCGGAACTACGCCCCGCGCGTAATCGAATTTAACGAACGAAATATTAACGGGGTTTACGCGACTCCGTGTGTATTATTAATTTGCCAGCGCGTAATAACTGTTTATAATTTAATATGGTCTCGCATCGGGCGCACGGCTACGAAAATTGTTTTAATGCGGGCCGAGGGGGCGCGACACGCCGGGAATTCGCCGGTCAACTCCCCAGGGGTAACTGTATCTCGATTTATTTCCAAGTATCGCCACTGTATTCGTGTAGTAGACGGCTACGCATGGTAGATCGTTCGTTCGGATGCATTCACGGTGCTTTTGCTCGACGAATCGGATCGAGAACGCATCAGTCCCGACGCGCAGACTGACGGTGTGGCAGGGTGGATACATCGCGAAGATCGATCGGGGGGTAGTTCTCGTAACTGCCAGCGAATTTGCTCGCGTTCGCGCCATTATTAATTCCCATCCTCGTTTGTAACGCGCGAAATTAAATAATGTTGATTCTGGCTATCGATCGAGCGGAGGATCGAAGGACACGGTCCCGTAGGTTGGCTCGACGGAGCCGTGGGACGTCGAGGACCGCGTGGCTGATCGGAATAAGCGTCAGTCGGGTAACAATCGCGTCAGCGTTATCGATAATTTCCACCAGCGTCGGACAACGTTCCGAATTTACACACGGTCCTCGTACTCCGTTGCGGTTCCAGTTTTTACCGTTGAATTATTAATGAAACAGCGGCGGCGTCTCCGTCCGCCAGCTACCAGCAAATGATATCGATGGCGAGGTCGGTGCGATTATGAGGGCGGTAAGCGAGACGAAGAGATAGCTCGCACCTGGTTTCAGAAAAGTTTCCCGTGGTTCTCTCCTTCGACCAGCGACGACGGATGCAACCTTCCGCGTTCGCATCCTCGGAGCAAACTTGGACGTGTCCGCGTCGCGATCCTCCAGCCTGAATCGGAGGGCGAGGACGGAGTTACGAGTCGAAAAAGTTTTAAGACCAACGCGGCGATAACTCCCATCTGTCGCCCTTTTATTTCTCAGATCACGAACGATGCCGATTAAACGACGATTGTTCTCGGTGAAACGGGCACCGTGGGCACAACGGTCGCGGCGTGTCAGCGAGTTTATTCTGGTAAATGTCGCGTTGCGTATCGACGAGCCGACTGATATATCGATTCGGTGCCGCCCTAATATAAAACGAGTTCTTCGAGGCTGTTACGATCGTGGACGCGCGATGGAGACGTCGACGAATGTCTGGTCGAACCAGGTTCACGGAGAGAGAGGAGGGTCACCGTTTAAACGCGAACCATTTTCACGCGTCCGAAGCGAGAATCGGCGAAAGAATCTCGTTGTTGGTTAATTCCGGGACTTTGGTCGACGGTTAGGCACCGTTTCTACACCTTTCTCTCGACCTCCTCAGCCTCCCCTTTATCGATCGCGTCGTTGGAACCGCTCTCAGCAACGCGAAACCGCGTTCTGACGTGCAACGTAATTTCCTACGTGCCTCTCGCGCCGCCTCTGCGCCCGGAAGCACCGAGCAGACAACAATGAAACCGCACTCCCCTCCGCCACTGACGAGATGCGACGAGATGCGACGACGCGATCCTGGAACTCGTTCTTGGCCGAGGACGCGCCTTTCCGCCGGCGAAGAAGTGGAAATTACATCAAAGGCGCGATTGTGCGGCCGGCATTGTATCGCTTCTGCCTCGAGTCTGTTCCACCGGGCGAGGCACGCGAGACCAGAAATAAACCGGGACAACGAGCAAGTTTGCGCATTGAATTCCGTTGCCTCGCGGGATTAGTCTCCCCTCTGGGTGGGCGAGCACGCGAGCAGAAGCCCGGCGAATTAAACTTCCCAGTCGCTCGTCGACTCTGGAAAATTGCACCGACACCCTCGCGGTTTACCAGAACGCATCGACGACGACGACGACGACGACGACGACGAACGATCGCTCGACGGAACACGCCCGTGGCTATCTCAAGATTCGAAGGCGTGGCGGCGTGGAACGCCTTTCGCCACTTGCTCGCCGAAACATCCCACCGGAAGAACGATGCGGGGTCAGACGAGGCGTCGGGATGAAGAGATGAAGAGCGCGAGCTGCGAGTGTTTCGACCAGCCCACCAGCCGCGAAACGAATGTACGAGCTGCCACGGTAATTAAGAGGGAACCGTGGGCAGGTCCTTCCGACAGGGAAAACTCGCGTTTCTCGCGCAAACGTGTTCCTGCTAACAATCCCATTCTCCCTCCCCACCCAAACTTCCTCCTATTTAGTTTTCCGTATTTAGCTTGAGCCCTTCCCCTCTCGTCGACTCTCCGCACGAGATCTCGAACGTCGAACCTTCCTTCCGCGTCCCGATGTTTCCTTTTACCCTCTCAGATTCCTCGCCTCGGTTCCACGCCACGGTTCTCTCGCTTAATCCGCGACGATATCGTCAGCGTTGATCCCCGAACGTGTTTCGAATCGTCGGGACTCGGAGGAGGGATTATCCGTGCCGCGATATCAAACGACGAGAGAAAAAATGTCGGCTGCCGGGCAAGAGGGGAGCCGAACGAGGAGGGAGGAGGGTGGCTTCCCCGTGAGCCTGACGAGCGAAAGTTTGCTCACGGATAAATCGCCGTTATCGTCGAGCAAAGTCGTCTTTATCCTTCTCCTTTTCGCGTCGCGTACCGATACGTCGGTCGAGGAGTCGCTCGACTTCTTCCGCGATACGAGTTCCACCCCAGCAGCCGACAGGATCCGATCGACACGCTCTAGTCCGCTCGCGCGGATCCCCTGGCGAACGGCCGGGCGAAATGGGCGTTTATGAAATATTAAAGGCGACTGGGATGGAGCGAAAGAATAGCGAGAGAATAATTCAAACCTGTCGCGTAGCCGTGAAACGTCAGACACGAGGAAGAAGAGAAGGCAGGAGGCGAGAGGTTACGGACGGGCAGCCCTTTGCGTTTTTCCATCCAGTATTCATTTACCATTCCGGCGCGCGGTAAAAGGGTGCATTTGCATGGAAATTTTTCTCGACCCGTCTCTCTTTCGAGAAGTAACGTACACAAATCCACTAGCCTATTTTCGGTGGGGAGAAAGGATTAAAGTATTTACCGCGGAGCATAACTTGTTACGAGGAAGAGGAGGAGGAAATTATCGCGCATAAAGGACGAGCGTCACGGGCGAGCCCTTCACCCGCAAATACCCGCGTGCTTTCGCTCGAGAGATTCACTCGACTTTTTTCAAAAGACGCCGCGCGCTGCAGCTTTCAGTAATCCTCCTCCTCGACTCTTTCGTCCCTGTCGCCCGCCCTTATTCCGCGGCCCAGCAGCCGCGCTCGTTCGCGGGGCACAATCAACGTCGTCGCGTCGCTGGATTCGATGATACTCGAAGGAGAGACACACCTGACGGTAATCATTTCCTTCGAGGGACACACGCGAGCGAAAGAATATCGCGAGCGTAGAAATTTCCCTTCCCTGCTGATCCGCGGTCTAATCTAACCTAAGCAACGGGGATGGGAAACCGGATGGAACGGAGTTCGCTGTTGCCTCGCTCGCAACTCGCAAAGGTAGCGTAGATTTCACGTAAATCTCGCGTGACGGGAGCACCGAGGCGAAGATTCGCAAACAGAAATTGGCCAGATGAGAGAGGAGGAGGGCCAGGGGGATGAAATGATGTATTTACCGCGGTCGACGGCGAGTCGTAACTTATGCGGCCGGCGTAGAAGAAACGCAAATAGACAGCGCCGGATCGAAACGAGGGAATAATTCTCTGACTGGTTGAAAAATTGCGCTCGCAAAAGGGATAGCCGGGCCAGACACCAGGAGAGGGGGTTGAAAAATGGCGGACCGGCTCGTTGCGAGGGCGAGCCCGCCTCCGTTTCGCCGAGTTGATCGTCGATCGAATTTTTCCCTCCACGTTCGAAACAATTGTTTTCAGTGAAAATCGTGGCGGAGTGTCGCGATTAACGCGGAACGGCCGGTTGCGCGTGGATTATCCGACGCGGTTCGTTGTCGTGTTTCTCGAGTAAACACTCCCTCCCTCTCCTCGGTGGCCGGTAAAAGCGCAGACCCCCTTGGAACTCTTTTAATTCTCACTTTTACTCGAGCCGCGCTGCGTCGGTCGAGGGAACGCCGGCGGGAAAGGAGGCGGAGATAAAGTAAAAGAAAGTAAAGGAAAGGAAAGGAAAAGCAAGGAGCGGGTGGCGCGGCGAACGGCGAGCAGACTCGACTCGCAAATGGAAATTGGTTGCAAAGGGATATTTACTGCCGACGCTGGCCTAGGTGAAAAGCTGTAAGTTATGTGGCGGAACGGGAACGGGAACGGGGACGGGGAGAAATGCATAAAGGGAAATGTACCGACTCGAGGCCGTTGGCGCGGGTAGGTTGGCATCGCGCGATGCGTTCGAAGGATTTCGCGGTCTGGCGTTTGTCTTTACCGCGCGCGAGATGGACGAGAGAAATCATCGAGACGAAGGAGAGCAGGGCGACGTCGTTGGGACGCGTAAACTCCGTGGCGGGACGAGAGTGCTTTTAGCCCGCGGAGAAAGTAGAAACGAGGAGAGGAAAATGTACGCTATTTTGCAAGAGACGCGGTGCCGGAAGTTGGAGACAGCTCGCGTAGCAGTCGACGCGACGGTGTGGGGTGGAACTCGCGCGAACGAACGGATGAAGTTACTCGGAACGCGCATCATACGCTAGACACATTGATCGATGGAAGAAGGCACGGGTAGCGCAGGGATACGGGAAACTAAAGGTACGAAGATAAATTAATACCGTGGAATTTCTGCGAGTTAGAGGGAAACTCGTGGTCGAGCCAGTTGGTAGTTCCTGCCGGTCGTCCCGCTCTGCTCTTCCTCTTTCCTTGCCTGCGGCCCGCGGCGCACCCCGCCTACCCGTCCCCAACTCGGTCCCCGTGAACCATGGATCACCGACGAAGCCCTTCCGAATCGAATTGCAGCCAACTCCGTGAGGGACGTCGCGGCGTTGCAAGGGGGGTATCGCGTCTGGCTACGTCCGGTACCTTCCACCGGGGTAGTTTAGCCCCGTGGTGTTCGATAACTTTGGATTTCATTAGACCTGTTAATAAAGCTCGTTATCCCGGGTACGCGGTAATCGCCGCGGCAAGTGGATCTCGCGCGGGACCGCCGCGTGTGGGTGGTTTAAGCGGCGATTAATCGCGCGAGCCACGTACGTCGAGCATCGACGGCTCGATTTTACGGGGGCGAGGGTGGTAGGGTCGGTGTAGCTGCATTCTCTGCCGCAGCGACAAAAAAAAAAAGCTGGAGGACTGACGCGAAGAAGATGGTCGGGGGAAAAAGTTGCGGCTCAAAGACAATGACAAATGACATTACCACTGCCGGTGCATAGGACCAAGGAGAGCGAAGAACAAACTCTCCGAGTCGTCGAGTCCGCGGCGCGAGTTCGACGCGGTCGACCAATCGCGATGTCGCGTCGTTGATCGAGCGGCCCTCGGAACGGGGCGAAGGAAGCGAGCGAGAAGAAGAGGCGGGAAAGAAAAAAAAGCGAAAGGGAAAATCGGTCGAAGGGACGGTTCTTCCGTCGAATTCGTTAATCCCATTGGCCAGTGGTCCTTTGTGGCTAAGTTCGGAATGAAATTTCCGGTCCCACGGAATCCGGGGAATCCTTTGCCGGTCGTCGGTCCGACGGTAATTCGATCAGCAATCACACGGCTCTCGATCCGCGTATTCGTCTCCCTTTTTACGTGACTGGTCGACCACTTAAATTGTCATTTTTCCAGCATCGTGCGACACTCGAGAGAACTATCGGCGACAGATCGGTTGCGAATCCGTTTGACGGTAAACGGAGCCGAAACAGGCTAACAAGCCGAATTCACCGTCCCTCGGGTTCCGTGTTACGAGACCGGCGTTTCGAAACGATGCTCGAGGTATGTATTTATTAATTTGCGCGTATTCGGTCGAGGGTTATTCGCGCGAGCCGGTCTCGCGTCGAGCCGGGCCAGTTTCATGGTTATTTCACTGAGTTGCGCGGCAATGTTGCGTGATGGTCATAGTTGGCCCTCTCAGTGGAGCACGGGTCGAGCAGCGAGACGCACGTTCGCCGCGCGGAACCCACCCCCGTGTACCGAGCCCCCATGACCGGCGAGGTACCAGGCTCAGGCTGGGTGGAATGGGGGGAGGGTAGGAGGCGGTGGGAACCAGCCATTCATTTGCATTTCACTGATCTCGTTGGCCTCGAGCTCCATTTCCCATTTCCGGCCACGTCGAGCATCGAAATGAAACGTTCATTCAAGCCGGCGCGGCCTCTTTTTCCCTCCTACACGCGCCTCCCCGTTCTTCGTCTTCGTTATCGAGCTTCCTTCCGCCCTCGAACAATTTCTCCGACGTTCGACCTTCGATTCGGTTAGCCTAGATCAATCCGTGCCGCGCGCTAGTCGATATCGATCGAGCCTCGATAACGCGATGACCTTTAAACTCGATTCGCGTCCTCGTCGTCGACGTTGTCGTCGCTTCGACGACTGTTTTGCGAGGATAAATACAGCCGGGTCCCCGCGATACGGGAACGAAACGTACACGGGGACGCGTTCCCTCGTTCTCGAGCGTAGCCACCGAAAAACAGCGGTCCGAGCAGAGCCGAATCGAATAAACAAAATTATCGGAAACGCGCGGTGGGAATAAATTTGGATTCGTTCGATGCTCTTCGATCGGAAAATCTCGGATTTCTCGAGCGTGTCCCAGAAGAAGCTCGGCACGGATTGTTCCAGCGGCGTGCATCGCGTCGCGAATAATCTCCTCCTCGACGTTCTCCCCACGGGCGGAGGAAGCGAAACAATATTTTGGCAACCGTCCTCCCTCGGTCTGGGTACACCCCGATGGCTCTTGAACCGTTCGCGGTCTGCCTTCGAACGCGCCCAGAAGACTGAACAAGGTTAACCCCCGCGGGATTTGCATATTTCTGTTTACAAAAGAGCAGATTCCAGTTGCTGCTCCGTTCTCGTTGAAAAATCCACTCTCAGCTCGTTCGAACTTTTACGCCATCGCGTACTCGATGCTGCTCCGGTGAACCCAATTCTCGGGACTTGGTCGCACCCCGTTGTTCCCGTTAACCGACCAGAGGCGCGAACAGCTGTAACCGACGGTAAGTCCGCGCGGGTTGAAAGAGAGCAGCCGAAACGGGTCGCCTCGAGGGGAATCGTTGAAAACTCGTCGAACCGGAGAATTATTCGGGGAAAACCGGTCCCCGTAACGCGCGGGTACGCCTTTGGACGCGGAAACTGGCCTAGGGCGGTTCGCGCCGTCCAGAGGGACATCGATTTCCTACCGAGCAATTCGATGCTCGTACACGGGCCACCGCGACGCGGTACAACCGTCGTTTCAACGTACACGCGTCCATTATTATGTAGGCGAGACCGCGACGGTGTTGGCTCGCACGTACGCGTCCGACGATTAATATTCCATCCCTCCTGCCGGACGGATTCGTCTAAAATTAGAGCCGACCCACCAGCCTGGTTGCCGATGTCTCGCAGCTCGTTCGATCGTCTTCGCCTACAGAGACGCGAGGCAGCAAAATTAGAATCGAATCCGGCACCGACGCTATCTTTGGATCAAGGTGAAGAACCTACGCGATCGGGACAAGCCTTCCCCTATCGATCGCCGCCAAGTTCCGCTGGACAGAGACGGTGGCGTAGAGATCCAGTGGATTCGGTCAAGTTTTAGTCGGACCTGCTCGTCGCGGTACTTTCTCCGCGTGTTTCCACGCTGTTCGATCGTTTGTAGAAACAATCGAGCATAGAAGTAGGAGTTCTCGCAGGCGAGCCGGGAATAATGATATCGAACCGCACGATCGGACCGCGGGCTCCAACCCCGTCACGTTCGCAGCCGTTCCACGATTCCAGGGAATCGTCTCGCCTCGGAGACACTTTTCACGAGACGAACGATTAGATTTGGAACCGCGTTTCTGGGATCCTCCAGCGAGTCGACATTACGAGCGTACCCTTTCGCGCTGCTCACCACCGAGCAGCTTTATGGCCAATTTGGACGTGTCGCACCCTCGAAGGGATGAAATAGGAAGAGAGAAGGCGAGTCTCGTCCTCTCTGTTTCCCGTTCACGTTTTCTCCGCGCGAGCGATACTGGGGAGGGACCAATGGACGGGAAAGCAGGAGAAATCTGTTTTCCTTTAATGGGCTCGATATCGAAACGGATCGATGGTTTCGTTAAATTACTACGGACAATGGTCGGACGTTGGCAGCGGGGAAAGAAGATGTTCGGTCGATTTAGATCGCGTTACGGTCCTTAATCATTACAGGTTTATGTAAATTTATGGGGCGTCGTATTTTATTGGCGGATATCGAGGTAGTCGTATTTATTCGGTGCACGATAGCGCGCCGTGCTTTGCTGTGCTCGTTCCTAAGTAAGAGGTCGAGGACTATTTCTCGCACTCTCTCTCTCTCTCTCTTTCTCACTCGTGCGAGCGGAAAATACCGGCACGACATTTATATTAAACTCCACGAATCTATCGATCCACACGTGTATATGTATATACGTCCCGTGTTTTTTCACGCAAATAGATCTTCGTTTGTAAGAATTTATTCAAGCTAATCAGCTGTTCGAGAATGACTGCCATTGACAGAGAGCCGCGCGAGTCCTCGAGGAGCGCGCATCGGCGAGTATCCGGTTAGCCAAACGCGTCCGCGTGGCTGGCTGGTTTTAAGTGCGGGTGTTTAGTAATTTATGGCTGGTAGTCCTTGCCGGAAACGCATCTCCGTGATCCAACTGCCGGGTGGTTGCGCCGCGAACATCGCATTAACGTCCACCAACCCAATTTCCTAGGATACGTCAACGGACGAATTTGACCGGATAATTTATGGGAACGGGACTAGCAACGATAGACCGCAGCGAATGCTCGACGAGATTCGATATACGCACGCGCGCCTCTTAATTGGCGACACGATACGTGAGAATCCGTGACGTTCGAAAGTCGAATTCGAGGGGGTTGAATCGCGGCGGAAGTAGTTGGACGTGGTGCGGTGGTCGCGAGAGCTTGGTCAGAGGTTTCTACGATCGCGGATCGATTAAAGATCGGTCGATGGCCTTCCCGTCGGCGTCTCTTATCTCTTTCCGATTGTAGCCGGAAGTCTCGCCGGAGCTGGGGGTTGCTCGTCGATTAAACCCGGATACAATAGGACTCCCAAAGTCTCCTGGGAGCCGTGAGACTTTGGCGACGTACTTTCAGTTTTTCCCTTTTACACCTCGCCAAGGTTCCCCTCCATTCTCCCGCGCCCTCGAAACGCCTACCTTTTGGTCACGCGATCTCTCTTGCGGGAATTTTTCCAGCTGCAAATTGCCAAAGTTTCTCAGCCGGCTCTGCTATCGTACCCGCGGAACTAACCGCCTGTTCCTTCTTCTTTCCAGATCCGCAGACGTCCCTCCGGATCCGGGGCGAGTCCTCCGTTAATGTTCGCGCGGGTTCAGCCATCGAGCGCGCGAAATCGCACGCGAACGCGAGATAGTAATTTCGTAAATTCAGCCGGGACGTTACGGGCCGCGCGTTTATCGGAGTTCTCGTATTTTCCACTCGTTACGTCGCGGTTCGTTTATATTTCTCCACGTTTCTCGCCACGCACGGGGGTGGTTTGTGGGGTTAAAAAAAAAAAAAAAAGGGATACAGTTGGAAGCTGAATAAAGATACGGGACGAACGGGCCGGCACGAATTTATGATGGCTGCATATGCATGAACGCAACGTTTTTTTTACGAGGTTTCCTCCGACGCGCCGTTAGATATCGCGGCGGGGAACAATGCATTCGCTCGTTAATTTAGAGATCGCGAAGTATACCCGCGTTCGACGGGCACGGTGTATCGTACGGCGATTCGTCCGACTCGATAACCGTGCAATACGAGGATTAACCGAACCTTCGTCACGAGTTTATTTCTTGCTCGTTTTCTTTCCCCCCGTCGCGAGTTACCCAGTTTCTCCCGGGCCACCGTGCAATAATGCACCACCCCTTATCGCTTGGCCCGAGATAAATCGGCGATACGTATTCGCGCGAAAGGGAAACGGTGCCTACGAAGCACCGAATACGAATGTAAGCCACGCGTTCGACATTATTTAGGGGACTATCGAGCGCGTTCGTTTCGTTAATACGATCCGGGGAAAAGTGGGGCTTGCGCCAGGCCGCGAAGACGGTCGAACGACTCTCGCTCGTCCCGTTTTATCGAGAGAGGAAGATCGAACGTCGAAACCTTCTGTCCGTATCGCAGCCTCCGGTTCTTCTCTCTTCTCTTGGGCTTATTTCGTCGATTGGGAACGCGCTGAATTTTCTCGGGATAATCGGAAAGTTTCCGTCCCGCGTGGTGCCTCCAGCTGGCTAGGGGTGGCGAGAAGTCAGACAGTTAGCGAGACGCAACGAGGCGCGAAATTTTCTCGACCCACCGGTAAAAGTTTTCCATTTCTCGAGTCGACTCGAGACAATTCCAGCCGACATCGATGACTGGACGCGAGACCTCTCTCTCGTTTCCTCCCGTGAGAAATATCAGGACGCGGAAAAGTTTGCGCGAGTAACGGGTGTACGGTTGGAAAACGCGCGAGGAGACGGACGGCAGACGTTCGAAATGCGCGTTCATTAACGTCCCCGGTACGTCGAACCGTGAAATTTCAGCAATCCCTTTGATCTAGCGAAAAGTCACGCGGTTGAATTATTAATGCCGGGACGGAGCCGGCGTGCATACATGCATAGATGCATGTTAATTCTAAGATAACCGAGTTCGCGTCGAATACGCAACGCGTGTGCGTCAGATTCCTGCGAAACACCGTGGCAACGTTCAGGGGTTGTCGTCTGTTTGTCCAAGAAAAATATCAACCTTGCGACTCGCGGAAGACGACCGCTAATCGGTGGGGCAAACGTTGGGATAGGGAACGGCGGGCACCCGATCGTATCGAGTGCACGCGTCGCGACGTATCCCACGTGCGGTCGCTGAAAAAACTCTGCTACTCGACGACGCGACGCGGTCGATGCCTGTGGGGCGGGGGGCGAAGAAGAGGAAATGAAAAAAGAAAAAAAAACAAATAAACGAAGCGAGAGAACGGATAAACATCCCGGAAGAATCTGTATCGCGAGACGAGCGCGAGAAATCCCTTACGCGTAAGGAAGGAGTAAGGAAAAGGAGAAGAGAAGAAAAAAAAAAAGAAATCAAGGATAACCGAAGGCGAAAAGTGGAAATGTAGAGAAAGAGAGGGAGAGAGAGAGAGAGAGAAAAGGAAGGCAGATGACACGGGGGACGTGGCCAGGGCACCTTTGAAAGTCGTTACGAGCTTGGATGCCGCCCTTCCGCCCGATCAATATTGCGTTGGTGGGGTCTCGGGCACGCGAACGACGGCGAGGGCGGTAAGGGAGTGTCGGGCAGGGGGTGAAAGACGGGTCAGAGCGGGGGCGAACGGAACGGATCTATGGCCGCGGAGGAGGCAAAAGTTGGGGGTGGCTGCGGGTTGTCGAGGGGTTCGAAAAGGGGTTCGTTGTGTCGGAAGAGGGGTTGAGGAGAGTGCGCCGACGAGTGGGGGCTGTTTGGTGGGGGCGTTAGTGGAGGAGCGAAGAGTGTCATGGCGCCGCGCACCACCGCCAGCCAAGCGGTACCTCCGACTGTTCCCTGTCGCGGTGTGTAACGCGGTTCCTCGGAATAAATTCCCGGTGAGACGAACGTCGTCCGCGACGGTACGAGACGGCCGTGCGCCGCGAGCGAGTCGAACGATTCGCCCCGTGCGAGAACGTTGCTCTCCGAGGGTTGCTCGAGACGCGAGCGGAACCGGGGGCGCGCGGTCATCCGGCGCGAGCGATTCGTTGCGCGAACGTTCGTTGTGCGTCGCAGTCGTGGCTCCGCGGCTCTCTCGAGAGGAGCGGTAAGGCGAGATCCGTTCTCTCGTTTAGCGGCGATCGTTTTCGCGAAACGATCGTTCGCTGCGAACTGGAGCGAACGATTTCGGTTGCGTCGACGGTGCTGGGAGCGGAGAACCGCCTTTCTGGCTGGTATCGACCTCGTAACTCCGGCACGAAGGTCGAGGATCTCGGTGTGCCCGTGGCACGGACGAACTGCTCGCTTGGCACAGGATCGGTAGTCGTGGTCGTCGTCGTCGTCGTCGTCGGTAGTCTCGGTGCAAACGCGAAACGGTGGAGGGTCCCTCGATCGAGGAGGAGAGCGAGACTCGCTCGAGGAGGAACGAGGAGATTCGTGGACCGCGAGGTGAATCGATGGTGTACGCGAAATCGTGACACGTTCAGTTCGTTGGGTGATAGCACGCACGATGTCGCGGCGCGATGCGTCACGTGACTGAGGACGGATCAGAGGAGAAGGGCAGCCAGTGAACAGTGGAAACGCGGAGAGAAAGGACGAAGGATCTTCTGGGTCGCGGGACCTTGCCGGGTCCTAACCGAAGCGTCAAGATCGTGATAAATAAGCGGAAGAGTGGCTGCCGCGCGAGTGGACCTCGCGTTACCATCGAACAGCGGATCCCCCAGTGAAAACGGCCTACCGGCGGTAACAATGTCCTAGCGAAGGCAGGACCGCGTCCAAGGCCGATCCCCCTCGTCCTGTCGTTCCGTTTCGTCCCCGAAAAGAACCTGAGACCCCGTTTTACCCGATCGACACCGTTTACCAACCGACCCGCGAACGAGCGACGCACGAATACCAACGAGATCGCGTTTCCACGTACACACGCGTACACAGAGGTGCACGTGCGCGAGCAGAAACACGCGTACATCGTTATTACGCGCGTGTAAGATCGAGAACGTGCACGCATCCTCTTCGTCCCCTTTCCTCGTGGAGCCTCGCGCGTTTACATCACCGCGTCGCGTCGATGCCAGCAACCCGCGCCCTGTTAACCTTTCGTCTGCCAGAGTACACCTAGAAACAACCACGCGCACACGTACACGTAACACGCGATACCCCCCGCGCACACCTATACGCGGACACCGACTGGCGTACGCTCTTCCCGAATCCAGCCAAGTCCAAAGTCCTTAATCCCGTGGGGTGATCCTGGCCCCGCCCGTCCGCGAAGGAACCACACCCCGGCCAGAGAAGGAACTCAGGATATACCGATTTACCGGGCTCCTGGTAAGCTTTCACGCTCGTTACCCGACCGTTCTTCCATCTTTTTCATTCTTTTCGATCTCTCTCTCTCTCTCTCTCTCTCTCTCTCTCTCTCGCTCTCTCTCACCCCACCCCCATCTGAACTCTGTTTGCCTCGAGATTCTTTTCACGCGAACGACAACAAAATGGGAATACGTCGATCTCCTCGTGCTTCTGCCGGTGGTTGTTTCACGGTCGTCAGTCCGTTGGTTTCGCGATCAACCGTAACCCCACCGCCTCTTTGTCGGTGGGTCTAATAGCGCACATGGCCTCGTTCCATGCTGGATGCAAGTTGCATCGCGGTCGCGCAGGTTAGACTCCCTCGAGCCGCGTCGCGAAGGGTGGGTTGTAAGAGTACCGCTACTTTTCTCTTTTCTCTCCGATGCACCGAATTAATTGGATCGCATCGATCCTCGACCACTTTCCTGTCGAACGCAGGCGGCGTTAGCTAGCTGGCCCCGTGGTTTTCGCGTCCGCGTTATCCGTAAGACCATCCTCTTTCGGCGAGCTATCAATTTCGCGCGAGGATTTTATCGAAGTTGCACGAAATTGATCGAAACGTACAATACCTACCAGTGTGCATCGCGTTTTCCATCATCGTTCGCGAGTCGTTAACAAATCCGCAATTAAAAGTTTGGTCGGAACCGGGCAGCGGGGCCAGGGGAAAGGGACGGATGAAAGACGACGACGACGACGACGACGACGACGATACTCACTGGGAAGCGTCTCGGAAACTCTGAGCGGAACTTGATCGATCGCGTCAGGAATCGATCTTCTGGAATAGCAGCGCGGCACGCTTGATTTCATTACCCCTTTGATGTATCGAAGCCAGGAAATGCACCGAGGGGGCAGGTTCACGGTTCGTTGCCTCGCTCTGTCCGTCGAATATAATTTACAAACCGGTCGACTATCAATTTGCGATAATTTATACGCCGATCTTTTTCCCCTCTGATTTATTTACCAGGCTGTCAGCCGCGGTCCGCGACTTCTCCGCGCGACAATTACAGTTTCGTTCCCACAGTCAGTCGGAAGGCGCGCGATCGATCGTCGAAAGACGCGGAACCGTCGGCAGATTAATTCACCGGATTGGATAGAAGTTAGCGCTCGATGAATCTGCGCTCGAGCGTGGCCGTTCATTTTCGAATTAATAGTTTTAACGGGGTTAAATTTATAAGCGCGGTCGCGAGAATTCTAGTTGCCGGACGGGGCCGATGAATTAATTATTTCCTCGTTATGCAACTTATATAATCGTAATTAACCTTTTAATTGAATTACACGGGAGATTAATCGAATGGCACACGCGATAGCTGGCTCGCGTTCGCTCGTAGCCATCGTCCGCTGATATTTCGGCTAACAAGAATATCCGTGGAAATTGAGCGAATCGCTTGCCCAGGAGAGCAACGTATTACTCGCAGGGATAGAATTCTGCGATTTATTTAGCGCGTTACGGTTAACCGCGAATTTCGAGCACCACCCTCTATCGACGCGGCAAAGTGCAGCGCAAACGTGTTACGACGGATCGCGCGATTTACGCGCAACGTTCCATTTTTCCCGCTGCGAACGACCGTGGACACCGCCGTGGCATCGTCGAGGGGTTTTCGTACGGTTCGCCGTGAACGAAAGCACGTCGAGCGGCGATACAGTAGAAATTAAATTGCGTTTCGTTGGCGAGCCGAACTGCTGGCGAAGCGAACGGAACAGCTGGAAGGCGACGCGGGGTTGAAACGAAGAAACCTCGAACCGATCGATCGTTTCGAATATCACCCCGATGGTCGAGTTTGGTTAATCTCGTACGCGAATTGAACTCGTCGCGTTGTTCGAATATATCTCGGATGGAAACGAAATTACACGTCGGTGTTCCGAGGAAAAAAAAACGCCGGTTTAACGAGCGAGCGTTGCACGCGACGGGGCTAACTTTTTTCGCGCTCGCTCGCATAAAACGCGAACCATTTCCCGGGAACGACATCGCGCGGCCGTTTTTCAAGGCGGCTCGCGTATCCTGTACGCGGCCAGCGCAATTGCAGCCGAACCGTTCGTGGGTGGTGAGCTACGGTGGGACGAATGCGCGTCGAACAGAAAAATGCAGTGCCGTTTCGCGGTGCATCGCGCGCCGCTTACGACTCGCGCGTTTCCGTCGAGCAAACTGCGCGTTTTAAATCTCTTTCGAACCGCGTTGAAAAATTGTGCTTCGTTTCGAAAACGCTCGTGGTCGTCGAAAGTTATCCGGGGTGTCGATCGAGAAACGAGGTTTCCTCGAGGGGCGAGGGCCGGCTGCTGGTTCCACGCTGGAATGAAATTTAATCGTAGCTCGGAATGGCACACGACTAAGAACAGCACGGATAAGGGGTGGGCTGAGGGCGCGCGATTGATCGATAAATCATGCAAATGCACCGCCGCGGCGTTCTCCCACTCTTTTCGTGGCTCGCGGATCCGTTCGACGGCTCTGTAGACAGTTTCAACGGCGTCTATTATTAACTCGCTCGATTTGCGGGCGAAGCACGAGGAGCGACCGGTCGTTCAATTTCCTCCTTCCGGTCGGAGGGCTGGAAAACGTCCCCCTCTTTCCCGGGCGAAATCTGAAATGTTCGTGACACCGTATCCTCGCTCGTGCCGCGGCGAACCGAATCCAGCCGTGGTATTAAATACCGCCCCCTTGCGTGTTAATTTATGCACCGCGGCGACTGCCCCACGATTTCTTCCTTTTTCTCGCGGGCTAACACCCGCCATCACGGGCTCGAGACAACATCTGTCCTTCGAGTCGCCGGCGCGATCGAGCGATCGAAAATGCTGCCGTGAGATCTCGTGCCGATCCCTCGCGCACGCGATACCTTTTCTTGTCGGTTGTTCCGTAGGTCGAAAGTTGAAGGTCTTTCTTTTGAGTTACGCGCCCCCGCCCTCTGGCCTCTAACCGGCGGCATGCGAGCCAACGCCTGGAGGTAGTTCGCCGGATAGATCGGGATAGATCGATTCGCGAGCCTCGTAGCAAGCGGAAACACGGATATATCCTTGGAGGGACGAAATGAAGGCGTTAAAGATAAGACTCGAGAGCTCGCCGAAGTAGACTGTAATTCTGAACGTCTGTAATTGCACGTTATCGGTAGACATCGAATCTCGTCGATCGAAAGTGCGGAGGGAATTGGAGCAAGATCGTACGACGAACGTTCGAAGGTAATTGCATCCCGGCTTGGCAGGTTTCGGTCGGTTCCTCGTTCGAAGACGCGACAGAGATGGCCGCCCGTGGATTCGTTCGTCGGCCAAACGTAACGCGCGAGAACGCATCGGTCGTGATGGGAAATCGATTTTCATAAAACCTTGAATCGCGCGTGGGAACCGCGAGCGGGCCAGCGGCCGGGCGTCTATCGCGTTTACACTTTGAAGCCGCGAACGATGTAATTAAACCCGCTCGTCCAGTTAACCGTGTTTCTCCGCGAAACGCAATTAAACCCGTCTCTGGCTCGCGATCGCGCTCCCTCCGACGTACTCCTCTCGCCTAACGAACTTTTCGGCCGATGCACCGAGGGTTCGTTTGTGCCTTTGGGAAATTAAAGAGCGTCGCGTCAAGATTTCGCACGCCTCTCAAAGTCTGAACGCACCCGTGGCGGCGGCGGCGTCGTTCGCGAAGGGGTTGCGCGAGTTCCCGACTTTAACTCGAGCTTAAATCGAGCGGATCAAAGAGGCGCACGGTTCCGTTTCGAGACTAAAGGCACGATAATTGATTTATTTCGCTCGATACCGGTCTTGAGCGCGGCAGTCGCAGTAGTAACCCAGGGGGTGGGCGAGGTTGTTCATCATCGTTGACGCTAACCACCGCGTCCATGCCAATTTTTCTTTCGCCCGGCTCTCTGCAAACCTTATAATACCCTGACGAATAGCTCGGGTTGATTTTTCCCGCTGCCGCCGTATATTCGCCTGTCGCTCGCGCTCAATTTTATTTTATCACGGCTAACGACGCGATTGCTCTCCCGCGACCGAATCGAAACGGCCGCTCCACGCTTCGCACGCGACAAATCTCCGGCTGGTGATAACTGCACCGTGGAACGCGGACGTTTCGAACGTTCGCCACCGTCCGTGATGCATTCGATCGAAGAACCGAAGGGGAGGGTGGCTTTGCGCGACGACTCGAACGGGGGGTATCTTGTTCGAGGTATTATTCAAAAGTTACGACGGCCATTCCGCTCGGACTTGATCGCAGGGTGTGATACCCGAAGGGCGTTAGCTACGATCTTAGCCTAATTCACCTTTAACGACCGTTTAAGCGGAATTTAAACGCGTATCCGGCGTAGCTTAGGCACACCCCTGTCGTCGACTCGACACTCGAGCCTCCCCTGGTCCCTCCCCAGCCCGGATAATGCTCTGGAGCAGGTTTTCTCTCGCCACCGGCGGCTAGACCGTGTTCTCGTCGCCAAGCTTCCGTATTATGCAAGCTGGGACTCGCTCGAAACTTCGTGCTCCGGTCTAAGTTTGCGCCACGTGCTTTAGGCAGCTCGTAGACACCGCTTAAGCACGACCCCGTCCTTGTTTCGCCGGTTTACGTTTGTTAAGGGCACTACGCGCACGTCGCCGCGAGTTACCGTCGCCCGGCGAAGCTTTCGATACGTCAGCGGTTTCAAAACCCGGGGGGTTCCAGGAATAATCGTTTCGGGGAACGTTCAACGATCGCAGAGAGTGGCGCACCGTCCCGTGAAATCAGACAGCTCGTTTATTCGACGGACGTTTGAATCTGATTACGCGAATCGAGTGGCGAACGAGCGTGGTTGGCCAACGAGGCACGTCAGCCAACTTCGTCTACCGCTATATTCTCGAAGGTGCTGCTGGAATTTCCAACGTACGTAAGAACCTTTTTCACTCGACGATCCGCGTGTCGTTCGCACGGGACGGTAGTTCGCGTTGATTCGCGATTCCTCCGGTTCTGACGCGTTCGTAGCCGAGACGAAGAGGTCGAAAGCAAAGGTAGGAATCGAGAAGATATTGGTCTCTCTCTCTCTCTCTGGAAGTGGTACGCGCGGAAGGGTAAATTCACGCGGCAGCAATTTCCCTTTTGGCACTGCTGGTCGCTCCGGAAACACGGTTATTGCTCGCCGCCCCCGAGAAGTCACTCGTTTGGTCGCTCTCGGTCAGGGGGTGGCGAGAAGCGAGACAAGAGGGACGGTTAAACGCGCGTCCCAACGGCGCGTTCGATTCAATTGCAGCTGCGGGCTGCTGGCCGACTCAATAGAAACCCAGCTCGCGTTCCTCGCGCTCTCGGAACGGACCGGATGTCTCGTTGCCCTCCTTCGCGACGGTCTCGAAAAGAAACGCCCGCTCTCTGTCTCGAAAAACGTTTCCGCGAGAGGAACCCTCGAATCGTGGCTCGTTCAACGCGTCCCCGTTGCCGCGTTAGCCTCGAGGTCCTCGATTCGCGGCTCGCGCATCGGAAAAGATGGATCGACAGGAAGGAAGGAAGGAAGGAAGGAAGGAAGGAAGAGAAAGATAGAAGGAAGAACGTTAATTAAGCACGAAATTGCCAGCAACCCCGTTACGATGCGCGGTACTTTATTCGCCGTCCGCGATTTAAACGCATTGTTAGGAGCGCGTTAATGGCGACGGATAATTAGAGCCGAGCCAGCGGTGGAACTTTCATAACCGCTCTCCGATACGTTTCGCGTGAAACGCCGGGAAGAAACTGTTTCCCGGCGCTGAGCGAGCGCGATAAACAAACTGCAGCGGCGGATGCATCGACCCGACTCTCTCTCTCTCTCTGCGAGTCGCTTTGCCAACGCGCGCGAATGAATAAGTGAACGAGCTCCCAGGAACGGCGCGCGGCCCGGTGAAAAGTTGATGAGACAACTTTGGATTTGTTCCACATTCTCCGGGCTGCAATCGCTATCCGCGACGCGATACGTAGGCCACCGCCGTGTCGCCGGGAATAAGAAGCTCGAGCGGCCGCGGGTAATTGAAATTTCCCGTTCCCGGGCGAACGACCGGCAGCTGCCTCGCCTCCACCCCCCGAGGAACGAATTAAAAGAGCGAACGGGCTGGCGGAGGAGACGGTTCTCGGTTGTTCCTTGCGTTTCGCCGTCTGCGAAGCTTTACGGTCTTTCATAAACGGCGCGTTGCTGGGCGGGCTTTAACGTTATTGCAACGGCGGATCGAAATACAAGCCAGACTATGTCGGGGTTAAAAGCTGCGGTGGTGGAACCTGGACGAACGCTCGGTGTCGGAAGAGGGTGGATAACGAACGAGAGGGGAGACGCGTGGAATCCGAAGCAGGACGTCGTCGAAGGGCGCGTAACGGGCGTGCTTTCGAATCGGCGCTCGAAGACGGCGGGGCTCGGAGGTGGACGCGATGCGGAATCCTCGGCATTTAGCATCGCGCCGGGACGGCCGCAAAAGTTTCAGTTATTTCGCCGCGCTCGAATCGTTTCACGGATGCCTGGTGATCGTGCTCTCGGTAGTAGCATTTTCGGTATTCCGCCGGCAGTTTCGCGGTCGCCTAGGTGACGATGCAGTCGCAGCTGGTGTCGGGGACGCGTTTTGCGGTGCCCGCGGTTGTTACGCAGCGATACCAGTCGCTTTCCAGCTCGCGCTGTTACGGCGCACCGCAAATACCGTCGGAACCTTTCCGCGAATGTATCCCGCGGTGGCGCCAGGCTACGCCGCGAACAGCGCCCATCGCTCGTCGCCCAAGCCTTTCGATCGAACCTTCGTTTCTGTTCTCGCTCGCGCCAGCGGATGCGACGAATCTCTCTCGAAATCGAGAAACCAACACACGGAAGGAATAACGCGGCGATATCGAAGCGTTTATCAGCGATGGGTCAGCTGGTGGAGCTCGTGGACGACAGTAACGTCCTCGCGTCGAGTAGGTTCGTTTCCTTCCTGGACGAACTTCTCCACTAGCGACCAGATAAACTGGTCCGTTAGCTGGAATCGAGTTAAGTACTCTGGCGTTGAACCGAGGTGGCCGATCATTTGACTTGCCGAGAGTTATCGGCGACGTCGACATCACTTTCAGCCGGCGGAGTGAAATTTGCATGGAACGCTCCGTCTTGTTGATTCGGTGAGTCGAGCCGTTCGCGTGGATTAATTCTCGAGTTGTTATGCCACTCGACGAATTTGACTCTCGCCGAGTCGATCCCTCGGAGCGCGGGAAAGAACAGGAACGAGTTTACCTCGATTGGGGGATTCTTCCTGGGGGACGCGTTTCCCGTAACGTTTCCATTTTCGTCGACTCGCATAACCGTCCTCTCCTCTCTCTATTCGAAACGCTCCACGTTCCCATCTGTTTTCAACTACGAAGCGCGAAATCGTGGGAACCGTCGATCGGCAATCGACCCTTTGCGACTCGCGCGCAGTCTCGAAGGGTCCGCCAAAGACGATACGCCGAGGATTTCCCCGGGGAGGTCGCAAGCTTAAACAGTCCTCACTTTAAAATCCATTTCCACTGTATTCGCCCGTTGCCCATCTTCGAATTCCCTTCCGCTCTGTTCGTTCCACCCTTCTCTTTCGTCTTCGCCCCTCAACCGATTCCCATCCCCTGCTCTCCTCTTATCTCGACTGTAATCACTGTCGAGACTCACTCAGGCCGACACGTTCGCCTCTGCGAGCGTTTCATCGTCCCCCGCAATCTTACGAGGCTGGAAATCTCGCGGCTAGGAACTTCGACGGGTGGTAATCGCGTCTAAGGCACGGCGAACGATTCTCCGGTGGGCTATGCGGAAGTTGGCCTGCATAGCGACTCGAGGCGTCGAGAGGGAGGGCGTCGGAGGAAGCGATTAACTCGCGCAGCGCCTGGTAACGTCCGATTTAATCGATGCCCCGCGTTCTTTTATCGCTTCGTCGGGTAATTGTTGATCTTCCGACGATCCGCTGGAATCGCGCGCGGCGATACCTCGTCGAGAGTCCAGCCGGACGAGAAAGTACGCGCGCGAGGGTGCAAAAGGCTCGAGGACAGGGGTGGGTTTTAATGCATCCCCGCGAGGACTTCACGGCGGGGCTTTAGTCGACGTATAATTGCATCAATTCGACGGAGCGACGGATTTAATTGACATCGCATAATTAAGTCCCTCGCTTCGGTCTTTATCCCTGGCGGAAGACGGACAGAGACGGAACTCGATATCCGTTTCGCAGAGGACGGTTATAGATCCACTGTTCGTTCGTCGTTGCTCGTTCCAGTGGAGAAGTGTTCGCGTCGTTCACGGTAGAAATGGCCTCGCGTGAAATAACCCACCATGCTATTCTCGTATCGAGGATATTAATAATCCCGGGACTCGAAACGGAACGGAGCGCCACTCCACTACCCCCCTCGACGTCGTCAATTTTGAAAACAATCTCGCGAGCGAGTTACATTTAATTACCGTCGACTCGATCGTTCTCGATTAATCCACGCCTTACGAGGGCCGTTCGCGACCCTCGTTTCCCTCTGAACGGTGGCGGCAATTAAAGGAGAGGGCGGCGCGCGGATGGAGCTCGTTCTCGTCGAGCGTGGGTAAACATCGCCGCCGCGAGGCGATCTCGAGGGCCATTCGACGATCCTTTTCACGGGCCCTGTTTCGACGTTGGTCAAACGTCATCGGGGCTGACCTCGGGTTCGTTCTCTTTTAGCCGCGGAATCCCATTCGCCGTCGCTCGAGAAGAGAGAGAGCCTTGACGGTAATAATTAACGCGCTCATCATCGTTCAGCAAGGACACGCGAACGGATCTCGCGCGACGGGAGACGGATGGCCCGAGCAGCGGCACGCTTTCTCTCGTCCGCGCGATGGTGAAAGGGCTCCGGCTCGACGTTGACGCGGACATGCATTTGCGATGAGCTCCGCGACGACAATGCGCGCGGGATATTGCTCGCGAGGCGTCCGAAGTCACCGAGTGACCCCGTCTTTTCTTTCGCGATAAAAAGGGGACGCGGTCGTAAATTGCTGTTCGTCGTCTTCGAAGGCTTGATGGTCGAGCAACGTGGCGAGAGCGGCAAAAATTTCAATGGCACACGGGAAGGCGAACGCGAGGAGGAGGGGGACGCGGAGAGCGGGCGTAATTGGATCGATATTACGCAGTGAAGTTTGGGTGGCAACTCAGGGCGGGCGCGCAATTTCAATTTTGAATAGCAATCGGCACTCGTTACGCGATACGAGAATACAAAAAGCACAGTCGAATTTTCACAATTGATCGAATCAGCTTTAGCCGGCGGTCGGAATTGAATCGGGCAGCGGCGCGTGTTGCCGCGCGGTCAAATTGCCCGTGAACGCTCGCCGGTTCGTCCGTTTTTCGAGTGGACGTCCCGCCGCCCGCGTTGCGAATATTTGCCGTACCACTAACGGACCAATCTACCGGCGCGCTCGAATCGAGCCGATAATAATGATAACGGTTAACGGCAGCGAACGAAATAAAGAGGAAAAAAGTGTTCCAGCTTCCATACTGCGCATAACTGCTGCCTTCCGTGCGACGAACTAGAGGGACCATCGTGACTCGAGATTTGCATACGACCGAGGGTTAATTAATTCTCTGGTGCGTCGAACCACGACCTCGTGGGGAAATTGAGCAACGTCGCGACTTTCAGCGATTTCGTGGGACCGCGCGAGCGACGGGGGTGGTTCGCACCCTCGAGCGCCACGGCGAGAAAGGAGACACGTAGATGCGTTCGATAACGAAACAATTCCAGCCTCGGACGATTAATCGGTCCCAGTTCGAAATTCGACTGGTCGAGCCGGCGGTCGCGTCGCGGCAATAATTTTTCCCTGTCGATTACGTAATTGATCGCGGGACTAATAAGCTGCGCCGCCTGGGAATCAATCTACACGGGCCAATTAATCGGCTGCCTCTGTTCGACTGTGGGTCGACGAGTTCGTGCTATTATTACAGCACCTATCTCGCGTGACATTTTTCAATGGTAGAAGCTGTGTTAAAAGAGTAGAAAATCGAGGGAAAAAATCGGTGCGTTTGAAGGTACGCTCGCTATAAATCCGGAAGATTTCATTTGGCCACGGTTACAGTCTTTCCCCGTTCGATTCATCCGGTTGCGCGGTCCGCCTGGTGGGCGATCAGTCGCGGGGATGAAAGGAGCGTGGGATTACAGGGGTAGGAGATACTGGTCAATCCCACCGGCTCAGCGCTAATAACCGTGGAACACGAAGACGAGTTATGACAGGTGGTGTCGTGGGTCACGCGTCCCATTGTTCAACCGAACCCTTCTCGTCTCCGCCTCGCGTCTTCTATTAGCAGGTTGCAATTCCGCGGCCGCCTGATCGAAGGTGCTGACGGCATCCCGTGTCACACCCTGGATCCCCAGTTATGACACGCTTCATTGCTCGGTTTACGCGGTCCGATCGACGGGCCACGGTTTACGTCCGTGACGGTTCTCCGCTCTCTGGTTCACCGTAAGACGGTAAAACGCGGGATTCTACCCGGAATAATATCCCCGTTAAAGGACAATAATCGTAAACGGTAGCGAACCGTACTCTGTTTTATGAACGCGCGCGTACGAGACACTCTGACCCCGTTACGATCCAACAAGCGTTTTTTTTTTTTTTTCGAATCGCGATTCGTTCCCTTGAAATGTTCCAAACGCACGCTGCGAACTAGACGAACGACGACGGCTCGTGAGACGATTATTCTCTGTCGCGGTCGATTATAGTAGCTCGATGGCGTTCAACCAGGAGCGGAATTAATCTTTGATACGACTCGCCGATCGAACGTCGAAAATTGGATCGCAATCACGCGGGGTTTGCTTCTTTGACGGATCTTCGGCGGTCCTCGCGAGGCGGTACGCTCGTCAGCGCCTCAAAGCGACATAATCGTTATCCCTCTGTCCAAAGTTCCGGCGGCTCACCCCCAGTATGCGAGCCTGGATCGATCCTCGCATCTGAGCACGTATCCCGCTAATCGATTCGATTCGTGTTACGCCCGCGCGGAATTTCAACTAACCCCGGGAAGAGTACGGTTGCGGGCCCTACGTAATCGCGATGTGCATGCATCGAGGCTAATTTTAACGCTCTGCATTTCAGGTGATGATAGCGACGCGCTGTGGTGGCTGAGGTGGCTGTCGCGGCGGCTGAAGAAGTGGCGAAGTTGGTGAAAGTCGGCGCCGGGAGCGGTCGATCCGGACAGCGGTAGTGGTGGCGGAACGGCAGGGGTGAGTGCTCGTTTCCCTTGTCCACGATTAGAATAGAGCTGGGAACAGGTTTCTGATCGGCGGTCCCGATCGAAGGTAACGAAATCGTGGCGCGAACGATCGGTTCGAGAGCGCTCGAGGGCGCGGTAATTCTCGTTCTCCCGTCGCGGTTTAACGTCACGGTCTGATCTGCTCGCGGACACGAACGGGCGAAAGAAATCGAGGAGGGAAAAAGAAAACGGGCTGTTTCTCGTTCGCTCGAGTCGAGTCGAGTAATCGAACCCTTATCGTACGATTCTGGTCTCCGTTCTCGGCGGAGTAATCGAGTGGCGCGATAGGAATCGGTCGGATTAAAACCGTCGGAGGATCGATCGAGGCGTTATGCCGCTTTCGTGACTGTATTCCGTCGAAGGAGTCGAGGGAAAAAAAAAACGTAGGCGGTCGGGACATACGGTTATCGTAACTCGACTGCATCCGAGCCAAATTGAAAATACCGCGATCCGATAACGCGACCGACCGCCTTTCACCTCGTCTGCAATTTATTTTTCCCCCATCGTTTTCCGCGAATCGTTACGTCGAGCGACTCGTCGGAGGAGGGAGGACCAAGAAGAAGAAGAGCAGGAGGAGGAGGAGGGCGGTCGACTGTCACGGTTGACGCGTCTCGTTCAATTATTCACGTTCGATCCATTACCCGGTTATTTATGATTTACAGATACTATGGGAGCGGGGGTATGGGGGGCGGAGGAGGGCTACAAGCCACGGACCTCCGGCGAAGGCTCGAGTCCCGGTGTTCAGGAAGCGCTTCACCCCAAAGCTCTCGCTTCTTAAGGCACGATGGCTCCCGAGCACCCGATGGAAGCACCGCTGACCAGGATGAGAGGTAGAGAACTTCGAGTCGAGCCGCGCTTTTCTCTATCCGCTTTACGTTAATGCCAAGTCTAGGGAGCGATAGATGGAGAGAAAGCATCGAGAATGGTTGTAACGCGGGGTGAATTCGTTTTTTTTTTCTTTTTTGGGGTAGAGTCGACTTGCAAGCGACTCTCGCTTCCGGTCAACCGACGTGCGCAGGAGGCTCTCGGACGTGCAGGCGACAGGCGGACGAGGAGAACGGCGAAGCGAGAGGTTCGAGGCGGTCGAACGGTGGATCAGGCGTAATCGGCACGCTGTACGAGAAGCTGCGGCTCTCCGTTGGAAGGCTGGTCAGCACGGAGGCCGAGAAGGAGGAGGAAGGAGCGAACGGGAAGAGGCATCGGCTTCGATGGTGTCGCAGGGACTTGCGGTGCATCGCGGACGTCGCGACGAGGACGCTGTTCCTCGGCATCATGCTTTTCATCACGCCAGGTACGCGCGCGACGAGTTTTCACGTTCGTTTCGTTCGACCGTTTACACGGTTTGCCCGAGTTGCGGATCAATTAGCGAAGCTGGCTAATCGGAACGAGTCTATCGGGTCGCGGTAATGGCTTTCGATCGTCTCTCAAGTACGATCGAGCGATCGATCTTGGGGTCTAAGCCTGGCGTTGCGCGACTCGCCAGCCAGCGCAGAGTCAGGCCAGTAATGACGTCGATTGAGATCGAGCAGAGGGTTCCTGTCGAGATACCTCTTGTAATTGGCGAGACGCGGCTGCGTCACAGTGTACAATTACGCGAGAGCGTTCGCTGGTACGTTTCGGTCGTCAAGGCCCGAAGGTTCTGCCAGAGGACCACTCAGAGGAGGTCTTGATTCCGCGCGAACACGTTCGTCGAAGATAACCTGGCAACCCCTTCGTTTCAACGCTCGAACCGACAGCTGGCTGTCGCCGCGGGCGACGCGCCTACCCCGACCATTCCAATTTCCGAACAAATAAACGTCCTCGAACGTCGCGAGAAACGACGTTAAACATTCCTTTTAATCACGGAATAATCTCTCACGCCTGGTTTCTTTGCCGCGCTAACGACGAGCCATCTCGAGCCAGCACGACACCAGAGAGGCGAAATGACCGTGGACCAGCGGCGTTGAATCGGTCGACACTTCGCGTACCGCCCGCTGAAATTAATCTTCCGCGTAACTGCGTTTATTTACGACTGTTACGTCGCGGCTGGCGAAGCTGCCGTGCACATAACCGATTTACCGGAACGATATGAATAAAGTGGCGTGGATGCGTGCTCGTTTCAAAGGATGCTCTCCCTCCTGTTTTGACTCGCGAGCACGCGGAGCGAGCGCCCCTCGCGAAGCTCGTTAACTTCATCAGCGGGAACAATTTCATTAAAACTCGAGCTTTTGTCCCGGGAAGCTCGCGCGTCCCGCCTGGCGACACGCGTACCACGGGTTAAAAGTACACCACCGAATCGATGCGATCGAATCGACGCGCTGTTCCATCGTTCAGAGCTGGAAAAAGATCGTTTTCTTTCGCGAGGGAAAAGTTTCGCGAGATCCTCGCTCGCGAAGTCCGAGGGAATTATAGCGAAATTGGCGGCGGGCAAACGAGGCGCGAAGAAAGAACAAGCCGGCGCAGGGAAAAGGGAATCGCGAGGAAAATTAGCGAGAAAGTTGTTTAATATAGAAAGTTGGATAAGTCGCGGGAGACGGGCGAAAGACGGACGAAAGACGGCCATTGTGATCGCCACTTGCCCGAGACCGGCGTCGTCGTTTCCCCTCGACAACTTTCCCAGTTAAAACGCCGGTAATTTATTTATTCCCCAATTATTTTCCGCCGGACCTCTCGGCCTTCGCCAGCCGTGGAACTAGCCCGCGGCTCCAGAGTGCCCTTCAACTTCTCCGCCATTCCTGGCGAATTTCTCGACCGATTCCACTGGGTAAAGACCAGGGTAAGGAGGTCCCCTCCCAGGAGAGGGGCTTGTATACACGAACGAGCTTAGCCCCGACGGTGGGTCCCGCGAGGTCAAAGGGAATCCCTGCCTGCGGCGATATTCAATTATTTCTTTCGGATGTTCGTCACCCTCCGCGCGACAATTATGTAAATCCCCTGGAGATTACGTTCGTCTGTTCGGAAAGGAGAGGAGAACTCGATGAGACGCGGAGGGTAGGCATCGTTCGCGATTAAATTCCTCCTCGGCAGATTGTCGGGGCCGGGGAATGGCACATGGGTGCCATAAATTACGTATACGCGATGAACGATCATGGTTTCTTCCTGGTGGCTGGCTCGAAACCAGCCCAGATGGCAGGCGATGGAACGAGTCGCAAATTACGTTCCTCCCTTCCAGCCGTTGCTCTCGTTAAGGCCCGTCTCGCGGAACGCCCGCTGGAAATCGACGCCACGGTCGATCGATCGAGACGAGCGAAGGAGGACGTAAAAAATAGCGCGCGCGTTTCGCGCGGCAGCCGATAAAACGCGCGAACCACTCGCCACGGAGAATGTTTGCCAAGTTCCCTGGGAACACGCGTACACGTGTATGTTTAACCGTGAAGTATCCAATTACGGTAAATAATTAAAACCCATATACTTGAGGGAAAAGTTAGCCGAGACGATGAAACGCTCGTTAGCCCCCGGTTAATTGCTTCTTGCGCGTCATCCCGGCGAAGAGGAGGGCCGCGTTCTCGCGCGTGCATCGGGCTTTAGCTCGCGCGCTTAATTATTTAGCGAGCACACGGGTTACGAGCCGATCGAGTGGCTGCTTAATTTCACGGTTCGCCGCTGGCTGAAAATTTCCCGATGAAGATGAGAGTCTTCACACGCGCGAGTCACCGTCGTCACCTCTGTCCTCGAGCGGGTCTTCACGCGCGTCCCGGCGCGTACACGCGCGGACGAGCAATAAAACTCCCGGGCCCAGGTATCTCGTTACGCGTGCCATTTGCGTATCCTATCGCGTGTCGCATCGTACGGAGAACGGACCAAGAACAGGTCCCGATGGCATTCGACGGAGGCAAAGATCGCGCGCGGCTACCCGCAGAGGTAAAAGCAAAAGACACGACGCGTTTTTTAAATCGTCAAAGGAATGGTCAGCTTGCCAATCATCCGGACGATAGACAGCGACAATGAAAGAAGCGCTCGAGCGACGATTAAAGATGACCAACGACCACGGAAACGAGGGGCGATGGCCCACTCGTCTCTGTAGAAACTAATCTTCGACTCTGTTCCCTTTTCGCGGTTTGTTTGTCCCATTTATTGGTCGCTTTCCTTCGCGTTTCCTCCCTCAACGTTTAGCTCCCGTCTGGCTCGCAAGCGGATTCATCAGCGCGACTCGATGATCGAGGAGATCGGTCCTCGCGACGATTCCTCGCACGAGGAACATTCGAGGGGCTCGCGAGCCATTGTTTCGACGGACGAGGATAATTTCCACGGCGCTTTCACGCTCCGATGCTCGCTCTCTCGAAAGTCTCATTTAGTTTTTTGGGCGGGCGCCCGCATCGAACGCCCTCGGCGTTGCCGCCGCTACCTTTGCCGCGTACGTACGTACCTCGAATTTTTCCCTTTTTTTTTTCCTCCTCCGTTGGGCGACCACTGCGCGACGCGCAAACAAAAACCAGGCGAAACCATCGCTGACTTTTCCTTCCTTTGTTTCCCCGCGAGTTCCATCCCGCGCGAAAGATTTAGATTTCGCCCCGCCGCGATCGATAGACGCGTCCCATTATCGCGTGGCGAGTCTTGCGCGACGTATAAAGATGTTTGAAATGGTGTGTTTCAGGTCTCTGCCACCAGGACGCGGTGCACATCACGGCAATCCTGGGGGAGAGCGTTGTCTTCAACTGTCACGTAGAGTTCCCCGGTGAGCACCCAGTGCCCTACGTTCTCCAATGGGAGAAGAAGGTAGGCGACACGGTACGATATCGGACGACACCCTCTGCTCTCTATATCCGTGAGTTAAATACGTGGGCCCCGCTTGACACAGCAACAGGGATCCGCGCTCTGGTATCAGCGAACGAAAACGTCGTCCACCACGTTCTTCCCAACTGCTGATCGAACCGTGACGAGCGTGAAACGGTACGCGACGCGTTCCCTCTCGCGTTCAACGAAATCGTCGCGACTCTCGTCGGTTCTGCTTCTTTTTCGATACGGTTCGTAGCGTGAAACTGGACTTCGAGAGATTCTCGCTCGTTAGAACGATTGCTGTTCTCTACGCGATCGAATCTCCGCTCGTTGCTCTTTTTATCGTTCGCTCCGGAACCGACAGACGCGGTCACTTTACGACCTCCTCCTCCTATTCCGCTTCTCACGAGCTGTCTAAATTCTTCCGATGCGGTTCGATCGTGAAATCGAGTCGCGGTATTTTCTGCGCGCGGTGTCCAGGTGCGCGGCTCGGGGGCGTCGCGTTCGTTTCGAAACCGGAGGGTAGTTTATGGGAGGTCGACGTAGGGTCGAAACGGGAACGGCAGAGGCGCGATTCGATCGTTAAAGTCGCGGGCGTTGTTTTCGGAGGTTTTTTTACGGTGGCTCGCGTGGCGTTCCATCGTGTAGCGAGTATAGCAAGCAGGTCGAGATGAGAAATGCACGCTGATACCGGGGGTGGAAATCGGCGACATGGAAGCGGGGCCCCGTGAGCACACATTATACGTTTCTTAAAGCATATTGCAATGATTGTCGACGATACTTTGAATTGGCTTACGCATTTGTTTATACGATCATTTGTTCGCTTACGTGCTTACGTTTCTCTCGACCGCGTACGTAATCTCGTTTTGGTTGGAATCGGCGGCGAACGGGACACGCCTCTCGTTCCCAGCCGGAGCGGGGCACGCCTTTGGCTTCCCGCTCGCGTAGTCTCGAGTTACCTTATCGTTTATTGTTATCGACGTATTCTGCGTATATATATATATATATATTGTATACGAAGTACAGTCTACTTTTGTTACCACGGCGTTCTGTATTATTCGACGTATTATATCGATCTGGTCCGGACTGGAGAGGGCAGAGCACGTTAACTACGTTCGGTCAACGACTAATCCGATCACACGTTCTCTCGAACAGCCACGCATACCGCGGTTCTCTCAACAGATTTCTCAATCATTCGCTCGCATCCCACGTGAACCATCGTCACACGATCATGTCGCAGCGCGCGCGACGGCACTCGTCGAAAGACGAGGAGGACGCTCCTCTCGTTTCGCTCGCGACTCGCGAACAAATCGAAGCGGAACTCGAAATTCCCAGCCTCGCAGACAGATCGATGCGGCTACCGATTAATCCTCTATTAATCGCGCCTCGTCGTCGTCGCGACGATCGACAGAGCGTCGCACTCCTTTCCTTCGTCGTCGCCCGTTCGCTGCGACCCCCTTTTCTCGCGGAGAGTTCGTTGCACCGTTTCGAGAGAGAAAGAGAAAGACCTGTTCCTCCTCTCGCGTTCAACCCCCTCGATCATCAAACCGTCTACGAATCTATTTTCCAATTTCCTCCACGCGCTCTTACTGGATTATCTATTCCATCTCTTTCATCTCGCGTTACGTTCCCGGCTGTCTGTCAGAATCTGTCTCCAAGGAGCGTTCTTGTATCGCACGGTTGTCCCTGCGCGATCGACGAGCATCCGGATCGAATTCGTGAACTACCCTCCGTAGGAATCACAAAATATTTCTCGACAGAACAGACGACGCGTCTGTAGAAGCTCGTCGATCGACGGACGAACCGATTGCAGGGTAATGGCGCTTTCCCTTCCTCTCGTAAGCGGAAAATCAGAAAGTCACGTCTCTGTCTCTCTAACCTCTGGCGCTTTTGCACGAATGGAACGCGGACGCGTGCTAGCGTTGGGTCAGCTGGAATCGCTCAACACTTACGGCTAGAAGAAAATCGAAACGGACCAGGGAAGGGTTGGTCCCGTTGTCGTAGGGGAAATCGGTGGGTTTTCTCTGCCGAGCTGACCAACGCGCGCACGCGAGCATGACCGCGTATCTAACATGCCACAAGACGAATGGTCTGGTATCGTTGGTGTAGCGTTAAAAAAATTCTAGCTCTGCCTGCGATGCATTATCTCGTTGTCGTTACGGGGCTGTCGCACTTTGCATGCCGTAGTTTCCGCGAGACTAATCTCCCCGTCACGTGTAAGGGGGTACGCTCGTCGAAATCACAGCCCAATCTCTAATCCTGGAGAAGCGAACGAGCTTGGACGTAAGGTTTAGCTGAATCGTGATCGGCAATTCGGGGTGGGATAGAAACGCGAAGCGATGTCGGATTTCGAGACGATTACCGGTCCCACTGGCTGACAGCAGTGGGCAGGAACGCATTAACCGTGAATCCAATATTGACTCGGCAAACCTGCGTATCCATCCTCGTGTAATTAATTAATCGATCGATCGATTCCGCGGGACAATACGATGATTGCCGCAATGACAATCGTATCCGGTCTACGCGCGTCTCTTCTAACGATCGGCTGGTGCGCGCGCAACCGACCACCGATCACCGGCTTCCTCCGCGATCGTAGTTCCGCGCGGCGATTAAACCGATATAAATTGATTGTAAGCATAATGGCGGCATTGTTTGCTTATCGTTAGCGTTGCCCTCCGCCTCCACCGTTCTGATAAACAACCATTTCCCGCGCCCATAGATCGCTGCCGCCTGGCGATTTCTTCTTTGTTGGTTAATTCAACAGCTGAGAGAGAGGGAGAGAGAGAGAGAGAGAGAGTACTATGGCACAGGGTTTCATTAAATGCACGCTGGTGAAGGAAAGCGGAGAGTAACGAACGATCTTGAGTGGAAAAAAGTTTAACGAACAAATCCCCCGGTGGACGTCGAGCGTAAGTCGAATCATTATCGAGGAGCTGGCCAATTTGCGGCGTGAAATTAATTACGCGACGGGCGCGGGTCAAAGCACTCGAGGTGGAAGTGGCCGGAAAGGGGGTTGGTTCTTGTCGAGCGATTTTTCCGCCGCAAAACGGATTTGAAAGCGAGCCGGAGATGTCGAGCGACGGAACGATGCGCCACAGCCATTTCCATTTCCAGGCGATTCCGGGGGGCGGTGGCGGCGGCGGTGGTGGAGAGAAACGGGCGGCCAGGGACGGAAGAGAGCGGAACGGTAGCCTGTTTTCTTTTTTATGCGCGCATAAATCAAGCGGGGAGCCCCGGGGCTTCCGAACCGTTTCTACCCTTGCTCTCGCCCCTCCTAACCCCTCGATTCACCCCGCGCCACTGCGGCTGACAACTAATTTCTCTTCCCGTCCGACTTTTTTGCCGGCCACACCGCGATCACTTCTCGCGCGTCTCTTCTACCACTTTCCGTCTCCGCGCGACGCCTGCGCCTTCTCCGTACGCGGCATTAATAGTTTATCGGCGCAATTATCGACGCTCGCCAAAAGTAACTCGAGGGTCGGCTGTCTCCGATGCGTTCGAAAGAGAGAAATTTGAGGGAGAGAGAGAGAAAGGGTGGGTTTGTTTTGCGCGACGATGCGGGACAGCCACGAAAGAATAATCTTGATGGCTCGAATGCAACCCTGACGCGGGCTCGTTTCGATATCCCCGGTTTGTTTTTGCCGTCGTGATTGCAACGATGCGTGTACCCGGCGTGGAACACGGGAGCGCGTTTTATTTACCCCCGTCGTTCCGCGCGAGCGCTCGAAAGGGGATGCCCCGCATCCGAACGCGAGATTTCGTTGCAACGCGTGCATCCACCGCCAGCCCCCGCTCGTCTGGCGAACGAGAACGACGCAGCATAAGTCGAGAGGCGGGAACAATTATCGAATATACCCCGGATCGATCGATCGGTGGTAACGAGGCGCCGTGGCATGCTGCTGTTCAATTGCATCCCGTTTATCTAGACGATACTCTCGTCCCGACTAATGGAACACGACGAGCGGACAGACACTCGACCTCCCGCCGAGACTGTTTCCAGACAACCTCCGGAGACCTCTCGAACGTGCGCGCACCGCCGACAAAAGAGCCTCCCGCGTCATTTCGAACGCGCAAACATTTATCCACGCCGTAGAACGCGTACGCGTATCGCTGTGCAGCCGAGCGTCGCTTAACTCGATAGCGAGGACGGGTTCTAGAGTGAGGAAGAAGTGTGCATAGAGCGAAGTGTGGTATCGCGACGCGCGAGACTCGGACGCGAAAAACGTTTCACGAGGGAAATTTCCGTATCGCGCTGCCGCGGTTCGCGTTCCTCGAGCTTCCTGTATCTCTCTTTCCGCCTTTATACCCGATCCGACTGGAACTCGCGGTAGAATTACGTGGGAACGACGTGACGGCGTCGCGACTGTTTCCGTTGGACGTGAATTAACGAGCGTACAGCCGGCCACCGTAGACGCGTTAAATATTAACCAGAGGCATGGGCGTCGGTAAACAGAGTGCCGGTGCGTTTTGGGTGGGTAAACGGTTCAGTCTCGAGGAGGGACGCTGGGGAAACAGAAGGGGGTTGGTTTTCGGCGCGGACCGCCGCAATTACTAGAAAATAAACGCCGGAGGGAGGGACGCGGTCGCGCGAGAGTAACGAGTCGAGCTCTCTCGCTGTTTCTCGGTGCTCGTGATATTTTCGGAAAAGGTTTACGGGGGGAGAAAAGGGGTGGACAGGAGGGTTGACTGGTCGACGGGCCGTGGAGAGAAGGGACAGGGACGTCTCGTTCCTGCCGTGGCGTAATTTAATGAAACAACAAATGGAGAGACGGAAGTCAACCGCGCGAATAGGCGTGGGGGTGGAAACAGAGGGGTTCGTCAAAAAAGGGGACGAGAAATCGGGGTGGGATGGGACGCGCGTGCATCTCGACGAGAAAAAGGGAAAAATAGAAATAGAGCATTCTCGCGATTCAATTTCTTCGCAGTTTCCGGCCGGGAAGACATTCACCCCCATGGGAAGCCAGACTCTCGAGGAACACCCTCTCCGCGAAGTCTGCCGAAAGTTGCTCGGCAACCTGGCAGGCTTCCCATTCGCGATTCGACTCTCTCTCTCTCTCTCTCTCTCTCTCTCTCGCTCTCTCGCGGCCTCTTGTCTCCTCTCTTTCCGTTCGCGAGGAAGTAAAAAAAATTCCTCGGAGGACCAGCGACTTTGCGGCGTCGTTCCGCCACCGGGTTAATTATTTCAGCGGCGGCGTAAACAAGGAGGGAATGCAAATCCTCGAGAGGACCAGCTATTTCTCGGCGAGTGGAGGCTATTGTTTCGAGTGCGAGTTAGTAATTAGATTTCCACCGAAGACGCGAGTAACGCCGGGACCAGGCAATTTTATTTCCGCGAGGTCGCGCGACATTCCGGCGCCGCGTTTGAAAAAAAGGAAAAACCGAGAGGGCTGCCTACGCCGCCTGGGGTGTACAATTTCTACGAACGCGAAGAAGCAATTTTACGCTCGGAATGTACCGCAGCGTGGCGCGAGGCCGCGGATCTCGGGTAATTTGCAATTAACGACGGACGTTTCCGGGGTGGAACGGCCGAGAACGTACGCGAGCCGTTCGAAACGGCGAAACGGGGAGGAAAGTTGCGCTCGTTGATACGCGGCGATCGGCTCGGGTCCGATCGATGCTCTCTCGCGCGAATGCAAATTCTGCTCGAAGCCCCGACGAGTCTTCCGAGACGGATATAAAGAGGAAATCTTGTTACGAGAGTTTAAGGTGGAATTAATTTTCGTACGACGAAAGAACGATGAATCCGCGGGTAAGACGACGCCGTAAAGACTTTGTCGGAAAGTTATCGAAAGTTGTCTAACGCCGGCGAGGGAAGTTCGCGCATAGTTCGCAGCCGTACAATTTAAATTTCCTCCGTAACCCGCCGCTCCTTCTCTCCGCGCGCGCTCGCTCTGGAAATCCCAACGGAAACGTTCGCCATTGAAATCGCAAAATCGACTTGCGGAAGTGGCGAATTTCTCCCCAAGTAACGCGCGAAGCGACGATATAATTAAAAGTCGGCGATTCCGGGAACGACTCGCGCCTCCGATCGGCGGGTCGAAGCGAGACGATCGACCCGCGCGGACGAGAGACGAATTCCAGCTGCGGACGGCGAGTTTTGCGGTGGTCGATGCGGCGCTTTCAGAAGAGCTGCCCCCGCGTTATCGATCGGCGAACACGTTAACCGGTTAACCCGTCGTGGAGTTGGCTTAAAAATAGGACAACGTAGACCACCCCTCCACGTGACCGGGTTCGCGTTACATAAACCATCGCCACGGTTCGTGCCTCGTTCCTCCATCACGGTGGTGTTGTTGACAGACGACACGGCTAGGTGGTGCCTTTCCTTCCTTCCGCGCGGCTACAATAGCCCTTCCTAGCCGGATGTCCGTGGAACTCGATACGCGAGCCGGTTTAAGCCGACGATTCTGGTCTGCGTCGAACGAGAATTCTTCCTCGAAAGCAGCCGCGTCGAAAACTCGTGGTACCGCCTATTCCGTGACCCTAAATTGTTCCGAGCCGTGCAAAGGTGTGTTACCATACGAGGTTAGGAGGTCTGCATGCATAATGCAGAGCGCAGCGAGGCCAGAACTACTCAACTGTGTCAGGGTTAAAACCCCTCTCCACCGCGGTGCTCGATTCCACGTGCAGATTTCAAGCTGCGTTATTCTCTCTCTCTCTCTCTCTCTCTTTTTATTTCTCTGTATCTCCGCGGCTCGTTATACTCGCTAATTGGCGGCTTTGTATTCCCTTTTCTGGCATTGTGCTGTTATTAATGCCATCCTCGAGATGAGCCGTGTAACGAGATAATTAGCGGTAGCCTGGCGCAGCGGGTACCCACCGTCGCGATTTCCCCTCGAAATCGGGAAGGTAAGCGCCCCTGGCCGCGCGGTTCTCGAGGCGAGAAACGGAGTGGCGCGTTCGAAAGAAAAAGCTCGGCAGCGGCTCGAGAGCACCGAGTTCCCCTTAATTTATTCCCGAGGAACGCAGCCGAGCGGAGAGCCACTTGCTCGTAAACGAAGCTCGCTCGTCGCGAGGCTTTCGACGTCGGATTAAACAATCCACCAGAACCTTATTATCGTTCTGAAAAGCCCCTGGAAAGGGGTGGGATCGCGGCCGGGTTCGGAGTATCGCGAGGAGCCGGCGTTGCCGGGTGCACACCCGGAATGCGGGAGAGAGCACCCTTGACGGGGGTGCTCGCGCTCGCGGCCCTATTCTCGCTTAACTGAAATGCCAGAAAGGAATCCGCTCCACGAACGCAAACATTCGCGGCGCGTGTTTACTCCGTCACGACAATTTTCTCGCCTCTGAGATAGCCGCGGCTGTCTATCCTCTCGCAGTCGCGCCAAGCGAGTCAGACTTTCTCCAAACGTTTCCTTTATCCCTGTCTTCGATAACAATTGCGAACATCGAAGTGGAGAAAAGAGAGAAAACGCGAGACAAGTCGCGGTAGCGGAATCGGTCAGAGAGAGTTCGATATAATCGAACAGAGCACGGAGAATCGATCGAAGTTTGCGTCCTCTCCGTCGTTAGGAAAGCTCGTGTCGAAGGCGGGGTGGCAATGAAATCGAGCGAGAAACGCGAGTTCTCGTTGTTGTCGTTTCATAACAGCGATTCCCCTTGTATCGCAGGCTCATTCAGAGACACTTCGCCGCGCGTATTAATTCTGCAGGGGTGTTGGAGTTAATTGTCCTTTGTGAACGCGATATGCCCGCGATAAGTACCAGTGGATGCGAGTGGGCCGAGTTCGTCGCGTGAACCGAGCAACTTTCGCGAAATTCCGTCGTCGAGTCGAGTCGTATCCCGTTCCCAGTCGACTGAAACGAGTCGTCGCGAGCGATACGAAATCTCAGGAACGATCCTACGCTACGGAGAACAAAATATTTTTTACCCTCGTTCGAAGTCGTAACGCCACCCTCGACGCGGGGGTTGGGGGTGAGGATCGCTAGCGTTCGAAAGTTTTCGAGTTACAGTTACGCGCCCTCGTGGAAACGACGCTTGCTTTGGACGTTACAAAGCACAAAAACCGTCGATAAGAGGGAAAATTGCGCTTTGACGGAACTTTTCAAAGAGGAAACGAAGGAAAGTACGCGCCAGCTATAACTGGAAGCGTAAAATTGTCTAAACGTTACTTTTGTCCCGCGACCGTTCCACGGACTCGCGACGCTGATAAAAAAGCCTCTGTTAGACGATAAAAGTGCAGGGATACGACGATGTTTACGAAATTTCAAGCTGCGCAGCCGTTCGCATGAGTCGCGAACCGAAACGGTGAGCGTTATTAAAGCTGTGGACCCCGGTTGCTCTGAAAATATTCGATGCATTTGTAATAAAATACCGCGGAGCGGGGGGATTAATCTCGCGGATATACGCGATCGTTGAAACGCGAGTGGAGCGATGCGAGACAACGAAAACGCGGGCTGGGGAAATAAAGCAAAGACACCTGACCTACATGAGGGGCGCGCGTAGGTGTAATCGCGGAGCGTTCGTGCGAAACGCTGCGACTTATTCCGCCCGCCGGTCTCGTAGCCACCCCAGTCGGTTTCTCTCCCAGCCATTAATCCAGTGATTGGTGGATATATACCTGGAAACGGACTGGAACGCCATTGAAAAGAGAGAGAGAGAAAGAGAGAGGGTTAAGAAAAGCAACCCTTCTCGACGGACAGAAACAGGCTGCTCGAGATAATTCGACTGGCGTTTAATTCGTTCCGCGGTTACGCCAGACCGCGACGCGTGGCACGAAAGGGATTTTTAGAGTGGAAGAGGAAGCAATTGTTTCAGCGATCCGCGGCGGCGGCGTTCCGTGTGTACGCGGGGCGATGGAGCAAGCGCGCGGCAAGTTTCCACGGAATCGCGGTATCGAACGAGCTCCGTGGCTCGGGGGTGAATAATATTGAAATCAGCGCGCGGTTCGCGGCCGCGAGCACGACGATTGCGAGCGGCGAGGACGCGAGAACGCGCGACGACGTAGCCGGCAAGTAGGCCAGAGCTCGAAATAGAAACCGTCAACTGGGGCAGTCAATGGCCAACGCGCGATGGTCACGGCACGTTCGCGGCGTTTCTTCTCTTCCATCGACTTGCCTCTTTCCTCTTGGCTGCGTCGCGATGTCAAACGCGCGCGCGCCCCCCAGTGGAATAGCCTCGTTCCGTGCCAGACGCGACTAGTAGAGTAAAGTCGCCGTCTACGCGACCAATTTCTGCTGCCCCCTCTCTTTCTCTCTCTCTCTCTCTCTCTCTCTCTCTCTCTCTCTCTCTATCTATCTATCTCTCTCTGTCGCGCACTCTTCTGGTCGCTTGATTTCGATAAGTATCGATCGAACGAGGAGACGGTGCTCGAGCGTTGTCAATTTTCAGCGGCCTGGCGGGAGAGGCACTCCGATCGAGGCTTCGAGCATGCAAATGCACCGTCCGACGAGCAATTCGATCGTTAAACGGCGAAACTGGCCGTATAGCTCTGGCAGAGGCACGCATGGTCGGAACGAACGGGTGCTGGGAACCGGCGCGTTAATACGCACGATTGCAACCGTTGGTTTTAATAACACGCGACCGCACCGGCTATTTAAATACACGCGCTTCACGGGCACGTATCGACGCACAGGCTTCGCATCGTCCGCACCCTGGCGGAGCGCAATTTTCGCCTGCCGTCCAGAAAAGCAATCGACCGCTTTTATTCTTCTCGGTTCCTCGTGAAATATCGACCCGTCACTCGCATGCCGCTCCACGTAGCGCGCCAACCCCTCTTCCTTTCCTCGTAGGACTCGATCGCGATCCTCGATAAGGAAACCGTTGGATCGATCCGTCGCTGCATGCCACGTATACACAGCACGTACGCATACGTACATATGCATTCCCGCTTGATTCTTCGACAACGCGTTCTCCCTTGTCCACGCACGCTTTTTCTCTAACGCTTCCTCCGACGCTCTATGCCTGGGGTGATAGTTTTTCATCGACGCGCAACGAATACCTCGCGGTGTTCACCGTAGAGAGGGTTGCATGCGAGGCTCGAGTTGTCGTCGTCGCGCGGCGTTCCCGGTCGACAGCCCAGCGTAACGAGCGCGAGAGAATCGCGAAGCGGATTCTACCGGTCGAACTCGAGTGGATGAGTCGTCGTCGACTGGTCTCGTTACGCTCGGCTCGTTCGCCAGGCCCGCTGCTCCTCGACGGAACACGCGCGGCTCTGTAGATCGTTTTCCGCACTTCTCATACACGCTGCATCCTCTGTCTCTCGTCATTTGTCATTTCATTAGCCGGCAGCTGGTGCGAGCTGATTCAAAACATCTGGTAGTAGCCTCTTGTCTCCGCGCGAAATCGTATTATCGCTTAGGCGGTCGCGAATCGCGTCCCCCGTAACCCGCCACCCCCTATCATTCCGTCGGATGTCGTCGAACCGAGCAACGTCGCAGACCAGCACGTGGCCAGGGACGACATCGACCGACCGTCCAGCGAATCCCCGAAGAGAGTCTCGCACCAGTATGTACGCGTTCATGGCGATCCCTCGTTTATGTTGCGTGTTGGTGTTGGTGCAAGGGGCAGGAGATACCGATATACATATGGTACGAGTCGTATCCGACCCACAGTGGCGAGGGTTACGAAGGTCGAGTCTCGAGGGTGAGCCCGAATTCACCGTACGGAGTGGCCAGCCTCAACCTGACCGACATCCGCGAGAGCGATCAAGGATGGTACGAGTGCAAGGTCGTCTTCCTCAACAGGTCGCCCAACAGTCACAAGAACGGTACCTGGTTCCACCTGGACGTCCACGGTGAGTACGCATTTACAGATACCCGGGTGTCGATTAATAATCGAATCGCGATCGCGTGACTCTCGACGGAGGGTGTACATCGAAGAGGGGATTTTTCTGACTTTCGTCGCGAATGAAACGAGGCAGACGGAGAGACGGAAATCCTGTAAACGTCACTGATAAGAGGAACGAAACGAGGGAATAAAACGAAAGGAATATAAAAGAAAGGAAAACAGCAGCAGCGTCCCGGTCCGAGAATTCAATTCAATTCGTTCGTCGAGCGACGCGATAAAGTTTTACGCGTTACGTCAGCGTTGTCGTCGACGACCAGGCGGAGGACGGGGTCATTGAACCCGAGGGGGGCGATAAGAACGGTGAAACAAGAAAAATGGTCGCGAGTAGAAAGGAAAACTTATTGCCGCGTTTTGTTCGGCCATAAACGACGACAACGACGTCGACGACGACGTCGAGGACGAAGACGAGGAAAGGCCGCGGGGGTAGAGAAACATTCAGATGGAGGGCTTACGAAGCTATCTCCCTCTTTCCTTCGAGACACCTCGACCGCTGTTTTCTCGTTCATCGTGTTCTCCTTCCCTCTTTCCGTCGCGTTTCCACCGCGTTTCCACCGTTGTTTTTCCTGTCGGTTCGTGTACACCGAGCCCACGGCCACACTCGACCGCGTCGTAACAGCGCGATTGCGACGACTAAGGATTCGCCAGCGGCGTCAAAGGGAGGAGAACCACTCGGCCAGCGAAAGCGCTCCGAGTCTCTTTGTACTTTTCAAGTCGCGTCTCACTCGTAAACTGTTACCCGTCCATCCTCGATTGCTCGCCTTCGGCCGTTGCCACTCGCCCGCGTCCTCCTCTTTCGTTCTGCCCGTCGCGACAACTGTACACGGTTTTCGAGGGACGCGCGATCCCGCGGAAAACTCCGGATTCCTCGAGGACAAGCAGCGGAGGAGGGAGAAGAGACGAGCTCCTTGACGCTTCGAACCCGATATTCCGGTGAATTTTTCTCTCGTCTCCCGTTCGCAGGCAGACTACTAGGCTGTTCTCTTCCCTCTTCGATCGAATACACAGGGTGGTAGGGGCGCCGTGTTTTACGCGGCGAAAATCGACGGTCCTTTGTACTCCGGTCGTCGAAGTCGTCGAGGAGCTGTCCGTGATTCCTCCCGGATGGAAACTCATCGAGGATAAAAACGTTCGCTCGTGGAAGAGCGCCGTGGAAGCAGTTTCTTCTAAACGTCCACGCGATTCGAGGGTTTGATTGTTCCCTTAATGCCGTTTCCTCCGAAGTAATGCGGCTGGCATCGCGCCGTTCTCTGGCGGTTCTCTTCGTTCGATGCCTGACCATACTCGATTCGCTCCACTGGCGCTCCACTGCGTTTCACCGCGATCTGACTTTCATCCTTGCCTTTCAGCGCCGCCGAAATTTAGCATCACGCCGGAGGACATGATCTACGTGAACGTAGGGGACGCGATAATACTGAACTGCCAAGCGGAGGGCACGCCAACGCCCGAGATCCTCTGGTACAAGGACGCGAACCCGGTCGAGCCGTCGACCACCATCGGGATATTCAACGACGGCACGGAGCTCAGGATCTCGACGATCAAGAGCGAGGACATCGGGGATTACACGTGCATCGCGCGGAACGGCGAGGGCCAGATCAGTCACACGGCCCGCGTCATAATCGCTGGTGAGTACAGTCGAGGATCGTAAGAACGGCGCACCCCTTCGCGAGTCGATCGATCGACGCTTTTCCTCGACTCGGAAAACGCGGAATCTTTAATTATCCAGCGGAACGATAGCGGTCTCCCGGTTTGAACGATGAATTCGTTGAACTTTATAGTCTCCCCCGACATCGAGGCCAAAGGTTCAGGGCGGGGAGGAATTTTCCGCGTGCCAATAATTAATATACGCCGGATCGGTACGATAATTATCGAGGCGGCTTGTTATTAGAAGTTATCGGGGGTATTTTCGGTAGGCGGTAATCGATCGTGCGCCGATAATGAAATTCCGATAACCGCAACGCCTGGGCGCAACCGGATACCGGTTTTTGTTGCCGGATTCGCGATGGAAAACTCTCGCGCCAGATCGATACCAGACGATCGAACACCGCCCTGGAATGAACCGCTCGCTGCTCGCGACAGTAAGAACTTCCGACAGGCGCCGCTCGTGTTTTTGCCGGGTAATTTTCTGAAACTTTTTAAACTCTCGTTCGCAGCGAATCGATCCCGATGGGACCGCCTGGGAGCGTCCCTGATAACCGTGCAACTTTTACCGCCGCTCTTAACCTCCGAACCTCTCGCGAGCGCTCGTCAAATTGACCGGTCGCGTTCCCCTCGCGGCGCATATTTTAATTAACTTCGAGTCTAGTTATTACCCGGAACTCGGTTACCACGTTCCACCGCTTCTTACGCCTGGCCCGACTCTCGACGCCCGCCTTCGGGCACGACCCACGTGGGTAGGGTAATAACGATTCTCGCGAGCGGCAAAAATTCTACGAGCGTCGGGACGCATTTTTCAGCTCGATAAAGCTATGCGCTCGGCGGTTGGGGCCAATTAGGGTGGCTCTCGCGTGCAACCGAGCTAGAGGGCGTCGGGACCGCGTTCTCCAACGATCTCGCGTGCTCGCGCGGGCCAACTGCCAATTAACGCTCGATGACGAGCAGGAATTCGCGGGTTCGCGGAAAAATCCGAGTCGCGAGCGACGCGACGAGGTCGCGCGGAGATTCGCGGAGGCGCAGGGAAGTTCGCCGAAAGTTGCGGAACTAATAAACCGTGTCATCCCCGGTCAGAGTCTCGGCGCGAGCCATGGGTGCAAAGTAGACGGGCTCTCACCCTCCTCCGCGTATAAAACACCGCCGACAGACTACGCCATTAATGCGGAGGATACTTGAGCTGCCGTACGCCCGGCCGAACTTGCTCCACTCGTCGGCGTGAAACTTTTGAATCCGCTCTTTGAATATTTACCGAGCTTCCTGCTACGAAATTCATCCTCGCCACGGTGCCGCGTTCCCCTCCGCTGGAGCGTATTTCGCGGAGGATTGCTCGTTCCATCCGGCACGACGAGACCCTCGAAATTCCGAATGCTCCCCTCGTTTTCCGTTGTACTTAACCAAATGTTTACCCGGAATTTCCTGCTCTTTAATTCATATTAATCGGTACATTTCTAATTCGACGTGCCATTGCTGTCTACCCGGATTCGACGCTCCTCGCGGGCGAGCTGTTTTATAATCCACGCCGCGAATATTAATCGCGACAAGATCGCTCGTGAATTCATCGCGTCGCCGTGTTTGGGGGGTGGCTCTCGTCCGAGCGTCCACGCCAGCCACCGTTTCTCACCCTCACGGTTAACGATTCCTCATTTCTTCGTATCGAAGGACGATTACTTAATTTCCGTCGTTAAACTCGCGTGGAAAGTGGTAAGGGGCTGGTGCGGGTAAGTTTTAAACGCGTCTGACTCTGATTCGTCGGCGAAGTTTCTCGAAACGCGACTCCTCCGCGCCTCCTCCGCCATTGGAATCGAGAAACGTGGCCGTTCCCACGAACGAGACGACATCCCCGGCTTAATTCTCGCCGAGCGAAGATAGATCGGATCGCGGAAGATGCTTGGCCGAATCCCGAGAAGAAGTTCGGTCTTTTGTTGAACGAGATCGATTCCATCCCGTTACAAACCCCCGCCTGTGTTCGAATATTCGACCACCCTCCCGCCTGCAACCATTCCCAGTCTCAGCCTCTCGAAAGCCAGCGCGGTTATAAAATTCTCCGCGGAGGACCTCTTCGGTATCGGGGACGGGAAAGTGGTTCGAGTAAAAGGCGCGCTATTTACTCGTGGCTCGAAACAGTTTCGAGTCGATGGAAATTTCTCCGACAGCGAGAGGCGAAACGAAAAATTCTGTCCGTCCCCGGCCCCTCGCGCGACGACGCTCCTTAAATAACAAACGCATCCATCATCGATCCGTCTATTCATCGGGCTCGCTAAATGGAGAATATCTATCTCTATTCCCCATTTGTTTGTTTATCGACGTGGGAGGAGGGCAGGGTGCCGGTTTTCGCGCCGGACACGAGCAGCCGAACGATGGAATCTCGTTTCGCGACGCGCTTCCGCGCCTGGCCGAGTTAAAAGCCTCTGCGCCAGGCTGATCGTTTCGGCCAGGATATTGGCTGGCCGGCGAATTTCCCGTAGCTCGTAGACACCTCGATCGACGTCGTTGCCACTGCCCTCTTCTTTACCCCGTTTTTTCCCTCCCTCGATCGTAATACAAAATAGCCTCTGACATCGTTGCGTTCGATTCGCAGGCGGAGCAGTGATCACAGTGCCACCGACGAACCAGACCAAACTGGAGGGCGAGAAGGTGCAATTCTCCTGCGAGGCCAAGGCGCTGCCCGGTAACGTGACCGTGCGCTGGTTCCGCGAGGGCGCCCCGGTAACGGAAGTGTCCGCGTTGGACACGAGGGTGTCCATCAAAACGGACGGCAGTCTGGTGATCAACCCCGTCAGCGCGGACGACTCTGGCCAGTACCTCTGCGAGGTGACCAACGGAATCGGCGATCCGCAAAGCGCCAGCGCTTATCTCAACGTGGAATGTGAGTCATGCCACGATCGATCAGACGCGCACGTTCAGGAAAATATTGGTATCACGAGTTCTCTGTACGTTTCAGATCCAGCAAAGGTGACGTTCACCCCGACCGTTCAGTACCTGCCGTTTCGTTTGGCTGGCGTGGTCCATTGTTACATAAAGGCGAATCCGACGCTCCAGTACGTGACCTGGACGAAGGACAAGCGACTGCTCGAGCCTTACCAGACGAAGGACATCGTCGTGATGAACAACGGCTCGCTGCTGTTCACGCGGGTCAACGAGAACCACCAGGGCCGTTACACCTGCACGCCTTACAACGCGCAGGGTACGCAGGGTAGCTCCGGGCCGATGGAGGTGCTCGTGCGAAACCCGCCGATATTCACCCTCGAGCCGGAGCCGATCTACCAGAAGAAGGTCGGGGAGACGGTCGAGATGCACTGCGACGCTCAAGAGGCCGAGGGCACCCAGAAGCCGACGATACAGTGGCACAGGGTACGACCACGATGATACGTCGTTGGAACTTGCTTTCCGTTTACTTCCGGCTAGCTTTCGAAACCGCGTTGCATCGTGTGATTTCACTGCGCAGAGGGACGGCGCGTCGATTCAACGGAACCGGGCGAAGATCGTCGGCGGGAACTTGACGATCGAGAGCCTCCGACGATCGGACTTTGGGTTCTACCAGTGCATCGCGTCGAACGAGGTGGCGACCATATCCGCCTCCACGCAGCTGATCGTCGAGGGCACCCAACCGCACGCGCCCTACAACCTCTCTGGGAACGCGTCCGAGTTCTCGGTCACGTTGACGTGGCTGCCGGGTTACTCCGGAGGACCTGACTACAAACAAGACTACACGATCTGGTAGGCAGTCGAGTTGGAACGGTTTTTATCTCGCGTAGGCGATCTGTTGTTTCGTTGAGGCGCGCTTTACCGATTCCGTTCAACGTAGGTACAGAGAATCTGGCACGTCCGACTGGAAGATGATCCCGGTGACTCCGTCTGGTAGCACGACGGTGACGATTAACAGTCTGACGCCAGGTACGATGTACGAGTTCCAGGTGATCGGGAAGAACGCCCTCGGCGATGGGATGATGAGCAAGCCCATCACGATCAGGACGCTTGGTAACGACGTCTTTGGTTTCACGTAATTGGTACCCGTTTAAGTTAGAGACGCACCACCGTGCCGTAGTTTCGATCGATCGAGTTTTACCGGAATCCTCAGTTTTCATGGCGTTCGATATTCTGAGAGAAAGCATCGACGAGCTCTACTCGTCGCGACTAACGCTTCTTGCCCGCGTGAACCGACTAACGATATCGCGATCCTGTGCAAAACTGTTTCCTTCTTTTTTCAATCGCTTCGCCTACCCAGACGTGGCATTGACGCACTCAGCGACACCATCCTCGAGCGCCGGTCAAGCTGCAGCCACGGACGAAAGCGGTAAGATCGTTCATCCAAGCTTGTAGAGTTGTGTCTAATTTTTTAATTTGTCTCCCTGTCTCTCTCTCTCTCTCTCTCGCTCTCTCCCTGAAAGAGAGTCAAGAAACAGAGTAGATGGAGGCGCGAGATAAAGGGCAACATCCTCGAAATCGAAGTAACAATCCTGTATTCGAACGCGATCGACCGTACGCCGCTCGAGAGAAATACTCGAGGCTCTGCCTAACAAAGAGCGGTCTCGGTTGAACGATTTCGTAAAGATGCCTCGCGCGGAACTCCCCGCCGTTCGAAATACCGATTGTGCGCGAGAATTTCAAAGTTACGCTAAAACTCGCCACGAGCCGAGTAGCAGGGTGAAAGAGACGACGGAGTAAGGGAGACAGAGGTAGGAAAGGAAGACTTCCGTCGCGACTTATCGTATCGGAAAACCCATCGAGCCGTTCATTCTATTTCCGCTTTTATTTCCTACCCTCGAATCCGCCGGTTCATTGCCTCCCATTTGTACACACGGTGCCTTGATTTTTCCCGCACGAGCTTGTACAGATTTCTATCCGGCTCCCGCTCGCCACCCCGTTGATCTCCGGTCCTTCTATCCGCGTGACGCGCCCTCGCGCGAATCTTTTTGCCTCCTACACTTCCGTACGCGTTCTCTAATCCCGCGAGCACGTGAAACGTGGCTCGTGGTGGTACGGTCAGTTCTCTGGTGTTAATAACGCGTCTGGATCGGAGATCTTCCCTCCACCCCGCTGATAACCCGCGAACAGCCGGCAGCCACCACCGCCGTCGCTTCGATCTCTGCCTTTTTCCGTCTCCCCATTCGTCCCCGGACCACGCATCGCCGGTCTCGAAACTCGTTAACCCGCCTCGAGTAACGCGATTACAGCCAGCTTAACGAGAATTCCGGTGGATCGGATTCGCGAGGATCTCCTCCGGTCCGGCTCTGCTCCCCGCGAGCCATTATTACGGCACGACCGCTCTAGCTCTCGCCCTCGCCCCGATTTTCTCACCTTCGCCGTATTCTTTTCTCTCGTTTCAGACATCCTAGATTATAATACTCTTATATTACCGACCGATTCCACCGGCAACCTAGCGTTCCCGCCAATCATGCGTCCGAAAGGTATCAGTTTCATTTCTTTTCTGTTCTCTTATTTCCTCCCACTCGTGATTTTATTTAAGTTGTACGAGTGTGCTCGAATCGCGTCGATCGCGAAGTCGCCACGCCACGACGCCCCCCGAGTCGGGGGTGCACTTCCCGTCGCGCGTTTCCTAAACGCACGGGTCACGGCCCGTTCTGCGGTCGGCGATTTATTCGACGCTGCGCGCACAGGCGCGGGGAAATGAAGTTAACAAACAGGCGGGAGGGCATTGTAAATACCGCGGGAACGATCGCAGAAATGCTGGCCGATTTGACCAGCTGTATTTTTTTCCACCCACGGTATTTATCGCACCGCGACACGGGAGCGTTGTTTAACGTAAATTTCAGCGGTTTCGACGCGTAACAACCAGCTCTGCCTCGACAGTGATTCCTTTCGCTCGCGTCTCGCTCGAACGAGACGACGAGAGAAATAAACGTTACGGTATTGATGCAACATCTCGATGGAATCCGAGACGCGTGAGCTCATCCTCTTTCGTCACCGCTCGCGTGCATAATGTTACGACTAAATTATTTCCGGTCGGTAATTCGCATCGCAAGTCGCGCCGCAGAGACACGGGGGTGGGTGGGAATGATCGCGCGGCCTTTCGCGGCGTTCCGTTCGTCGCTATTAATTCGATTTGCAATCGTCAGGACCAAAGCCAGGTCCTCCGAAGAACATCACGGTGACAGAGGTCAGTAACGGGTTCCTGATTACCTGGGAAGCTCCCGTGGAACGCAATCACCTGATACAGTACTACACCATCAAGTACAAGACGGACGGAGCGTGGAAGACGCTGAACAAGGGACAGATCCGACCGGAGGAAACCAGCTTTCTGGGTACGTCTCTTGGCTGTTCGTAGCTTCTCTCGCGATCTGTAACCTCGAATTTAGGAGGATCTCTCTTTCTCTCTCTCTCTCTCTGTTTCATGGCGTCGTCACCTTTTCTCGACTCTGGGTACAGTGAAGAACCTGGTCGGCGGTAGGACCTATTATTTCCAAGTGTTCGCCAACTCGGCGACGAACCACGGCGCCAGCGAGCTGGTGAAATACTCGGTGCCGGCTCGCGTGAAGCACAAGGCGATCACCGCGGGCGTCGTCGGTGGTATACTCTTCTTCATCGTCGCGATCATCCTGAGCATATGCGCGGTGAAGATTTGCAATAAGCGGAAAAGACGAAAACAGGAGAAAGGTAGGGGCTGGGCTGCTAAGAGGCGCGTTGACTGGTCGTTGCTTGAACGAGTCTGGCCCGCACCTGGGCTCGAGGTCGCGTCGTCTCCGATCGGTTCGCTGTTTCACCGTGGTTGTTCCCCCCTGCCGGGTAGATCGAGAGCGGTCGTGTTCGTTCGTTAAATCTACGGAGACGAGGACGACCTGGTAACGCAGGAGCCGGGCGAGCCGCACCTATGAACCTGAACGCTTACTCGTTTAACATAATCTTGTAACATTGTAGAACTGCTTTCAGTGTATAATATGGTGACCTGCCGGGTCACCGACGCCAGGAACGGCGCAGGGCAGGGGCCCCAGGGAACAGTGCCTTTGAAAAAGTGAGTGTCCATCTCCGAAAGTTTTCTCTTCCACCACCCCCTCAACAGGGTTCCGAATTTGCCTAACTTTACGATTCCCCCTGACGGGAGTCTATCGAATATTAAGAAAGAATCGAGGACGTAGACCGAAAAGTTCGTATCTGCACCCACTCTCTCTCTTTCTCTCTCTCTCTCTCTCTCTCTCTCTCTCTCTCTCTCTCTCTCTCTCTGTCTTTCACTTCTTTATCTTCTTCTTCTTCTACCACTACTTATTCTTCTTCTTATCCAGCCAACTAGTCTCTCGTCGAATCGAGTGAAGAAACTTTAGCGTTTTACACGTGTTCGATAGAATCGTGGAATAAGAGCAGAGGTGCAGATGCGAGCTCGAACAGATATACGTATACATCAATCACTTAGGTTTAGCCAGAGCTAGCAATTAAGTCCACTCCACCCCCTTTAACGAGCATTAGGCGACCGAAGCACCGCAAGCATTTTTAAGAAACCTCTCACGAGTAATCGATAGCTAACAAAATGATCGAATCTACCCGATATTATGCATATATACATTTGTATTATCTCACGGGGATATATATATATCGGGATTAATATTATTCCGACGACAGAGACGCGTGCCGTTCGTTCGATAACGTGCGAGCATCCGTTATTGGACGAACGGCAGGGAATCTGAACGAGTAACTCGTAAATCGAAATGGGAAACGTTGGAGGGAGGGCGATAGAGGAAGATAAAAAAAAAAAATTCTCTGTTCCTCTCTCCTCCCGTCGTCCCCGATCCATTCTCATTGCCGTAGTCGTTGCGACAGAGAAAAGTTGAGAAAGCGAAACGGAACAAGAATTACGAACCGAACGATCTCTGGAATCGGAAGGGAAAAAACGGAAGGAACCCTCTTTTGATCTTGCGGCGAAACTTGTACGCGTCTCGCGTGGCGATGAGAGACCGTGGCAGACTAAACCGCAGCAGCAGAGGTATTTTGGACGAGGTTGGAGTACGAGATCGGACGCGGACGAATCGTAGACGCGTCCCGCGCGTCCGTGTTTCCGCGTGCACCGCGTTTCTACGTGGCCCGCCTCTACAAGGGGACGATCGAGCGATACTTTCGCGTTCGAGCTGGTCCGCGGACCCGAATAGTTCCGGTTTTCCGAGGGGATAGCTGGGGCTCGCCGAGCTATTCGATTCGCGTCGAATAGTTCGGTCGCCGCGCCGTTGGAATTCTCTCTCCCTTGTTACCGTATAATTTCATTTCGCGGAGAGGGAGGAACGCAGAATTCGGCGTGCGACCGAACCGGGCTCTGCTTTTTCCTCGACCGCGATCGATACAACACACCCACCCCCACGGTGAATCCAATTACGTTTCTCGGAACAGCTGACCAACTTGTTCGAACGTACCCGCTCTCCCTCTATCCGGCGTCGTCCTCCTATCCCCGGGACACGTTCCCTGGCTGGCTTGTTTTTGTCCGTTGATTGGGAAAAAGGAACGGAAAAAGAACGAGGAAACGGAAGAAAAAGTAGATAAAGGGGCAGGAATTAAAACGATCCCGGATCAGATCGGACGCGGTTCGCTCGGCTTCCGTTCGCGCCACGAGACAAGCGGAAAAGCGAAAAAAAAAAAAAAAAATAAACAGAAAGAACGGCTCGTTTAAACGAACGGTGTGTAGAGACCACTCTCCTCCCCCAAAAAGAGAATAATTCTCGGGAGAGAGAGAAAAGACGATCGCGTCGGAGAGCACGGTAGCCGGCGTCATCGCATTTTCCCAACGAAACCGTACGTACGTATGTATATCTATATGAATATCAGCCTCGATAACCGAGGTGTTCAGCTTTGAAATCACGCCAAGCGGGACTGCACGTGTAGTAGCGGGTACTCAGCCGACTATTATGATTTCCATCGTGGCATCCAAAAGTCCACAATACGACTGCAGTGATGCCTATTCTGGATCGTATGTCGCCTTTGTTTCCCCGGGACGAGCCATTTCGTTCGTTGTTCAACGCCCGTTTCTTTTCTCTATTTTTTTTTCTTTTTTTTTATTCCCACACCCACCTCCCCACGCCCTACGACCCTCATACATTTTTATTTTTCTTTTTTCATTCGTTCGTTCACCCCTCCGCTGAGAGTCGCTGAAACTTTCGCGGACAACTCATTCGACGTCCTTCATTTTCATTCACGCCGATCCTCCACTCGCCCCATCCCCAGTTTATGCGACCAATCGACCCTTTTCGAGTTTCACGCGGGCTTGTCGCGGTGGCGTCTTCCTCGACACCCTCTCGAAACGGTTACAGAGATCGATCGATCGTTCGCTGGGATATCGGGCAGCGATGCGACCGCCTGCTATCTCGTAATAAATTTTCCAACGTATCCCGCGTCCACGGAAATATTAATGTTTGTATTAATGTAATTAATGCACGGCCGATATTTACGCGGATGGTATTAAATTGGCGCGACGAGCGGTACTGGTCGGGAATAAATCGTCGCCGGCATCAAACGTTAATTCGCGCGATTTATTTCGTTCGAGCGCAATGAAACGTCGTCGAGTGTAAATTCGTTTCTGTAGTCGCGCGCGGGAATTTCGATCGATATACGAGAGGGTAGAAAATCGGCAAACTCCGATCCCAGAAGCAACGCAGTCGCCCACGCGATAAGCCCGATTCTAGCGCGTTTCCCGCTGACGCGAGGGCGATTTTCACGTCGAAGCGAGCCGACGATGCACGTTTTTGTACCTGACACGTATATCCAGAACGGGCTGGACGGTTCAGCCACTGCCAAGATTATCGCTTCCAGTTCCGGATTCGTAGTCGCCCATTGAAGAGGAGTCGAGCGTTACGAGAAAGAGTCGCCGACTACGAGTACGGAGCTGATCGAATCTCGACGAACGACGTTCGAGGACCGCGATCAGAGCAAGGATCAGAAGAGAGCCAACACGCGGGTCAAAGATTTCTGCCGGGGGGATCGAGAAGTTGCGGAGGGAAAGAGCTCGAAGCGGCGTCCGAGCGTGATTTGTCGGGACTTTCGCGGTGAGAACCGTCACGGACCAGACCGCCTTCCTCCTCTTTCTCTCCTCTCGCTCTCTTCTTTCTCTGTGTCCGCTCTCGCTCAAGCGTTCACTCGCGTGTACGAGAAACGAGTAAAGCAAGTAACCGAAAGGAACGAAAGAAAGCGAAGGAAAGCGAAACCCGAATAAAAGAGAGTATAAAGAAACGAAAAAAAAAAAAAAAAAAAACAGGAAAAGAAAAAAAAGAGAGACTAATATGAGAAGAAGAGCTATAAAAAGTGAAAACGTGGGCGTCTCTTGTCCTCCTCTCTCTCTGTGTTTTCTGTAGGTCGACAAATCTAAACGCGTGCGGCGAGTCAGTATCAACGCTGACCCGTTGCAGCCCGTTGAATCCGCAACTACCACCACCACCACCACAACCTCTTCATCAACCACCACTTCCTACGCAAGTAACCACCCCCGCCACTGCCACCTCGGAGCCGGTCCACGAGCAGGCCCCCCCGAACCGTGATCGTGACCATCACGCACTTCACCTCGATAATCGAGATTACGAGAGCGTGTTTATCATAGAGAGGCGGAACAGTAAGCCTAACCTCCGCTAGCCACACTGAAAATAAAAAACCAAGTACTACCACTGCTACTACTAATACTGCTACTACTACTACTACTACTACTACTACTAGTACTACTACTACTACTACCACTACTGCTACTACTACCACTATTACCGTTACTACCATCACCACCACTACTACTACTTCTACCACGTGTACCCGAGACAACGGTTGCTCCCGAGACTGCGAATATACCAACTCGCCGACGGGTATATGAACATGTATGTGTTTGTGTGTGTCTGGAACACCTGATCTTGCCAACAAAAAAAAACCAACAACAACAACAAAAAAATAAGCAAACGAGAACGATCCGATCGATAAATCGTCGTTTCGTCGTTGATCGATCGAGCGAGCAAACGTCACTTGCCGCTGGGACTTGTCCGTTACCGGTACCATTACCATCATCACTGTTACCGTTGAAAAAAAAAAAAAACCAACAACCTACTACCGTACTACCACCGCTACTACTACTGCTACTACTGCTACTATTACTGCTACTACTACTACTACTACTACTACTACTACTACTACTACTACTACTACTACCTACCTACTATGCGAGACTACAGCTCTGCAATGTTACCTGCTAGGACCTACTAATCTACCACTACTACCATCTACTACTATCTACTACTTAGGATGATTGTCATGACTGTAGATGAGATCGGCAGTACAGGCAATACAGCTAGGAGTGTCACACTAGTAACATCCAGTCAGTACCCTAAATACCTTCGTTCGGCGGACTTAGGGAGTACATAGATAAGAAATAGACGAGGCAAGACGGTAGACATTTCTTTACGTAGTGCATAGTTTCTAATTACGGCCAATACGACTCGGAGTCTTGGTAGCCGCTTCAATTACTTTGCGTAATTGATCGAGGTTGGGAAACGAGGCTGGCTCGTACGCGTATATCTCATTGCAGACCGTATGGAACTTCGCTCCGATTCGGCGTACGCGTTCGAGAGTATACTTAGTCACGTTTGCTCGAATGTTCATTCTCGATCTCGCCTCGACAACGATCACCGTTTCAATCATAGATCAACTTATTCGTTTACATATATAAATATATACATATATATATTTTTTTATTTTTTTTCTCTCTCTCTCTCTCTTTTAAATATTTGTCACAATAATCGCAACAATATTTTCAGCATACTCTCTCTCTCTCGCTCTGTCCCTCTTTCAGCCCTTCACACGAATTTCTTTCACTCCCGTTTGCCATCCACTTTGCTCTCTCTCTCTCTCTCTCTCTCTCTCTCTTTCTCTCTCTCTATCTTTCTCTCACCTAATCACTCACGGATTACTCACGCTCACTCGACTTGTTCACGTGTATGCGGTACGTCGTCGTCTCTCGTTGCGCCACTCGCTCAATCGATAGACGATCAATCGAGAGACGAGCGAGTCGATGGTTCGTCCGCCCCGTCGATCGAGCAACACCTCGAGAACCATCGGGATCGCCTCGATCTCTTCCCCACGGATCTCTTCGCGCAAACGTTTTTATGTATCCGTAGATGCACCGAACTGAGATGAACCTCTTCTTGTTAAACGATCGATCGATAGCTTGCTTCATTTTTTTATGAATGTCGCGGACCGACCTTGGCGGACCTCGATCGTCGTCTCAGCAGATCGTAAGATTCGCGCCAAGTTCGGTTCGCGTTTTTTAACTCTCTCTCTCTCTATCTCTCTCTGTCTATCTATCTCTCTCTATTTCTCACCCTTTGAACCTTTCTCTTTCTTCACATTACGATCTCGATCACAGAGGAAACTCACCTCGAGGGAACAGGGTGGCGCGGGAGGGTAGGGCGCCCTCGAGGGTGACCCACCTCCCCTCTGCCCCGTTCGCTCGGTCCATCTTGTTTTTCTTTCACTCACGTAGCATGTCACGCTTCACCGAGCATGACGACGAAAGTACAGGGACGAAAAGCGAAGCGAACGAAACGAAAGAGATGCAACGAAACCGCTGCGATAGTAATCAGGGTGCTTCCTCCCATGGATCGAAATTTTAACCGTACCTTGTTGTATTCTTTTGCTGTTTCCAGTCTATCGATATTAGACGAGCCGTAAAAAGACGCGTTCACACTCGAACACTCGGACATAAGCAAAGAGACATAGGTAAGCCGCTGACGCTGCGGCTCTACCCTCAACTGCATCCAGACACGATATTTCATTGTATTATTCATTGTTGATCGCATATATCGAACGGCCAATTGGCCGTCGTGACGAGACGTTGCTCGGATCACCTCCCTGCGAACTTATCGATGAACATTCTTGTCTGAATACGCTTTGAAATCCACCCCCCCGCAGACCCTCTGCTCCCTCCTCTACTTATCGCCGACCCGTTTATTATTATATTTGTATCGTTGCGCAATGATCTGTTCTCCGTTTCTCTTTTTATCTTTCGTTCCGTTCCTCCTTTCTGTTTTTCCGAGCGCAGCCGTCGTCCGTCGTCCATTTTTGCCGCGCGAGATTGTTACACGATTTTGTTTCGGCTTGTTCTGAGTCTGCTTCCGCGGCGTGCGCGCGCACGCGGCCGAGAAAGGTGAAGAACAAATTGGAGAACACGCGTTTATCTATTTGCTCCCTAACACCACCGCCTAGAAGTATAACGTTCGGTTATTTAGCGTTATATTTATTATCATTATCGCCACGATATTGTTTTTTGTGAATGTAATCGTTGTGTTACAACATTCTCTCTCCCCCATCTTTCCTTGCTGCCGGACCCGAAGGAGGAGAAAAGGTGACGAGTTTCGGAGCACCTAAATCCACGATTGCTATCACTAAAGAAAAAAAAAAAAAAAACAGAAATAAAACAAAAAAAATTGGGCAAAGAGATCTAAAAAAAAAAAAAAAAAAGAAAAAAATAACAGAAAAAAAGAAAAGACAAATTGGAAAAAAAAAAGAAAGAAAGATCCACTCACTGGCAACGCCCAACCACCCACGATCCACCGTCACGCCCGACCACTCGTGCACCGGAATGCGCATGAGCATGCCTTCCCTGCCTGCATCCATTATTCGTTATTACATACGTACACGTAATTAATAATCTTAATAATTATCATGTACGTTTTTTAACTTGTACGTCTGCCTTTTCGTTACTTTAATTTCCTAGCTCCTCGTTTCCATTTTGTTCGTGTTTTTTAACGTCTCGTGTTTTTTACGTGGTTGTTGCACGCTCGTCGCTGTACACGGTCGGATCGTTCAAAATCGTCGAAGGGGAGGCGGTGAAAGCTCTCGAGCAGCAACGCGTCGAGCGAACGAACAGCGCGAGAGCAATCGGTCAGAGGTATAGAGAGAAACGTTGCCTTCGACGGGATTGATCGGTTCCCCGGCGCCAGAAAAACGGCCGCCACAGCTAGATCTCTCTAACGCCCGTTCTGTCCTACCCGTAGACCTAGAAAAAGCCGAGTACCAGGTTTAAATCTCCTGCGGGAGATTCTGAGCCCGGACACCCCGGACTCGTGCCGGGGCCGACCGCTGGGCAAGATCTCCCGCGCGGCCGACGGCCGCTTCGTGGTGGCGGACTCGGTCCTCAGCTCGGCGAACAACAGTATCCTGGACGCGTCGAGCAGCGACGACGGTGGATTCCTCCCGAAGCAACGGCTCAAGTCCTCCTGGCGGCGGCCGCTCGTCGGCACCAGCCAGCTCAGCCTCAGGTCGGAGGGCAGCGGCGTCTCGATCGGCGGGCTGCCGTCCATCCACCATCACGGGACGGTCAACTCGTTGGCGAGGATTGCGCCGGCGATCTGCACGATCTCGTCGCCCAGGTTCCTGGCCAGTTCGCCGACCGGCCCCCAGGTGCCCTGGACACCGTTGTACTTCAGCGATCTCAGCTCGGTCAGGCAGCCATCGTCCGGCGAGCGTTCCTTTCCGACGCCGCCCGACTACCTTCAACTGCGCAACGTGCACCAACGGTACAGCCAGGAGCTGCCCTCGTTGAAGGCGATCCACGCCGAGTCGAGGCGGTTCGTCCCGGTCCAGCCGTTGGCCACCTCGTCGCCGCCTCAACCAGCCGGCAGACCAAGAGCCAGGCTGCCGCCGAGGCACGCGAGGCACGCGCGATCCGCGCCGGAGTTGGCCGCGTCCCCGGACCTCGAGACCTCGCCGGAGAGTAGGTCGAGCAGTTCAGGTTTTGGCAGCAAGAACACCTCCCAGCAGAATCAGAGCTCGAGGAGCGGCAGTACGGTGGCCGAGTGGAGGCCTCCGCCGTACAGGCCGCCACCGCCGCCACTCGTCGGCAGGTGGTTGGAGCTTCAGGATCAGCCGAAGGTCGGGCACACGCACATACAGAACGCCGTCGACGCTGGGAGCGTCGACGGCCACTACGAGTTCGATCCTGTCTCGTGCACGCCGACGCCCACGTCCGCCTCGACTCCGACCAGGGAGGAGAGGCCGCCTGTGCACCAGATCCACGCCATTCACGTGCCGCACATACACCAGGTGCACACTGTCCATCATCAGACGCCCAGGTACACCAGGGACAACATCGAGGCGAGGGTGCAAGCGATGAAGGCCGAGTTCCATCAGTTCCGACAGCGGCAAGCGAGGAGACGGCAGAGCGCGCACCTCGAGAGCGCCTGCTGACCATCGCGCGGCACTGTTCGCTCTGCAGCAGCCGTAGTTAAGTAAGAACTGTCATCCGCAAGAGGTTCCCTTCCACTAGTTCGATCATCGGATACCCGCCACGGTCTCGTCGCGCTGCTTCTTCTTCGCCCCCGTCCAGCCGCCGATCGAACGGACGAAGAAAACGGACCAACAACCACCCCGGTGCTCTACCACCTTTGGAGATCGACTCGCGTCGGCTGAAGGGCGGGAAGAAGCGGACGAGATCCGTTCCGCAAATCCCGGCTGTGACGAAAGCTATATTACGCGAACGCGATGTTCCATTTTATCATCCGAGACCAACCGTTAAATGCACAACGAGGATCATCGTAAGCGATTCCGGTATAGGCAACTTCAAGTCAATTCTATCAGCTGGGCAACCATCTCTACAAACAAGCGAGCGAGCACAAGAAAAAAAAAAAGAGACAAGGCTGTTACAAAAATGCGTCAGCTCAGGATACACGAAATTTCGCCCGAAACGCGAACACGGCTAACGTAGTAGAACTGTACGTTAAGGCACGATATACATATAGTCGCGGTCCGATCGTAGCCGATTCGAGGAGGAAGGTTCTCTCTCCGTCGAAGCGAGAGGAGAAGGAGCAAGAAGATCGACGATTCGAGTTAGACGACGATCATTATCGGTGATCATATCCCGCGTGTACCAACGACGCCTACGTCCAATTCGAAGGACCCCGCGATTTTTAGCGTAACTAATAAGATTATCGAGATAGAGGGGAAGATGGAGGAGAGGCAGAAAAGGGGAAGCGGTCCCGAGCGAAAGGGACACGACTTCTCCCAGGGAAGCGACACCCCCGCGCACACACCATCCACCGACGGATCAGGAGGAACGATCGACGCGAACGTGAGGGATGCTGATTGAAGACGAGAGACGGCATGATACTCCAAAGAAACTGTACCGTGCTCTGTATACATTTTAAAAGAACGACACGTAAGATTAACCTTAATCGTACACTGTAAGTAATAATAAATGAAAAACGAAAAAAAAAAGTTACGAAGAAAATCGAGGCGAACGCGATACAAGAAGAACGAGAAGAAAGAGGAGAAAAAGAAAACGGGAAAGCGGATAAGAGAAGAGACACGAAGCAAGATGAACGAAGATGAAGAACACACACACACACACACCGATACACGCGTACGTGCCTACGTAGGTACGCATGTGCGTTACATACACGCGTACACACGGAAACACGAGAAACGAAGGAGAACTAAGAATAAAAATGTTAATTATATAAATATATCGATGAGCAATGGACTCGAAACGTGATATTAGGCCGAAGCTTGCCTGGAGATTGCTTAAGGACTCACTCGTACTGCACTGCCTGTTTAGGGTTTCGCTAGCGCGACCCAACATATTATCGGCACAATAATTTTTCTTAAGCAACGTAAACGAGAATTAAGTAACGTTCTTTGAAATCTACGCGCGACCGTACGGCCACGAGGCTGGCTTGCACGCGCGTGCACGTCTCCACGACAATTTTTTTACATATTTTTTTTTCTCTCGTTTCTCTTCTTTCCACCCCTGGCCACCGCCCCGACGACAAGCGTCCTCGTCGAGCACCCCTTTCGCGCAACAACTCGAGCCGTTCGTCGCGAACTTTTTAGCGACGCGTAACCCTTTCCATCTCGAACTGCCAGCGAACGACCAGCTCCGAGACGAAAACGATTCAGGGCGAGTACGAATACGAAAGGAGACCGCGAACGTCGTGCACTCGCGTGGGAGCATCCAGCTGTGTGATCGATGCCGTGGTCCCGCGGTATTAGAGAGAAAAAGAATAAATTACACGCGCGTACACTCGTACATCGAACACACGCATACACACATAAACACACACACACACGTACGCACACAGAGACACCTCGAGTAGACGCGAAGAGAGAAAGGGTGAGCGAACGGGGTAGAGCGAATGACTTTACAGACACACGCGCCGCCGTAAAAAACACACACACACACACAGTGACACGAAGAGACGGCGTTCTTCGAGACCCACCTAATTCTCACCGAAACGCATTGTATTAAATCATCTCGAGTCGAGGTCGAAGCTCGTGGACGGCCCACGGAGTGTTCGGGGATGCGAGAATACGGGCTAACTTCGATCGAGTAGAACGAACGCGACCTAAACGATCGCTGATCGTGACGTTCGACGATCGATTGATCAATCGTAACCCGCTCTTCGATTCAATCGGACGTCCAGCTTCCTCACTTCCGTTCGCTTATTATTTTTCTGTTTTTTTTTCTTTTTTTTTTGTCTTCTTTCCTTCTTCACTTCGTTCGCCTTTCATTCGATTACCTCTGCCTTCGTCAAGAGAGACAAAAAAAAAGCACACACACACATACACGCACACTGACACACAGAGAGACGCGCACGGAGCGGAGCGATCGCGAATACTCTCGGGCCGCGGCGCCGCGCGATTTCCCCCTCGACCTCTCTCACCGTTTTACTTTTTTTCATAGTACAAAACACTTATTTATATATATATACATATACATATATAAATATACCTACGTATTATACATACACTTATATTATATATAAATATATTAGCAAAGGGCCCTACTCACGATTCAACTATACTTGGACGAGAAGCGAACGACGACGCGGATGCTGTCGAGGCACGATGACGCGCTCCGTAGAATTTTCATTAAGATGTATCCGAGTGACTGTTGCATCGCGCGCACAGAAGCGAGAGAGAGAGAGAGAGAGAGAGAAAGCGCGAGAGAAGGAGAAACAAACGTTTGTATGAATGCACGAGTGCCTGAGAGAGAAAGAGAGAGAAAGAGTACATGCGCGTGTGCGTGTGCGTGCGTACATGTAAGAGAACGAGAGTGAGAAAGAAAGAGAGAGAGAGAGAGAGAGTGAGAAGACGGAAAGAGAGAAAGAACAAAGGTGACGCGAAAGAGTACCAATATTCTAAAGTAATTCTAATGATTGAATTAATAATTTGATAATTAATTGATATTGTACATCGTAAACGACGTAGCGTATAGCGTATTAATCAACGAGAACGACGAACGCGGCGACAATTAATTCGTTAAATTAATTAAACACTCGAACCGGGTTCGAAGCGAGGGCGGCAAACCGTGATCGGGTCACGCCGCGAGATTTTCGATCGATCGTTGCTGTTGTATCATAATTAAAATCGAATATTAAAAGGCGCGCCTCGATCAAGCCCCGAGGGGATCCACCTCGCGAGAGCTGAAAGCGTTCCGCGAACGTTCCACGCGGTCTCACCCCGCGGTCGACGATGAGGACTAAGCGTACGCGCGAACGAAACCGACAGGTCGATCGATAATCTTTTTTTTGTACGTCGGAACGGCCGCGATCGACTCGAGTTTATCCGGAGACGTTTCCTCGGCGACGCGACGTCTCGCCGTCGAGCCTCGATTCGGAACGAGGCGGAACCGCGTGGAAAGTCGAGGGGTGGATGGCGCATTGTTGGTCGAAGAGGGAAGACCGGCTGCCACCCCTCACCGCACAACCCCCGCCCCCCTTCCTCTTCATCTGCGACCGTTCGTCCGTTTATTCGAAGCGATCGAACGTAAAGTCGACGCACCGTGCGAAAGGGAGGAGATGAGAACAAGAAAAAAAGGAGAAAAAAAATGAGAAAAAATAAGAAAAGAAGACGAAACAAACCAACCAACCGACATAGGCGTATAAGTAACGTGTAGATATATCATAGTTAGATACAACGATCTCAAGAAGACGCGCAGAGTGTGGACGATCGCGATAGATCGGCAAGAGGAGAGAATGAGATTGGGCGCACCGCCCCGACGACGATGGTCGGGGGTGTGCCGTGGTTTGTAACTCGAGCGTTAATCGCGCGGCACGTATTGCTGCCTCGAAAGTTGTGTAAAAGTGTCGAGAGATTTAGCAAGGAATATATTATATAAATATATTATATATATATATATAAATATACATACGTATGTGTGTATACAGAGATCGAGACGAAGGATCCGATATAGAACGAGAGAAAGGATTAATGGTTTCGCGCGGCGATCGCGTGTTAAGCGAATAATATGGTTGAATCGTGAATTTGTTCGTGTAATGTTCGTCGTCGACATTCATTATCGATAACTTCCGTTTTTGCGTCTGTTCTTTTCGTTTCTGATGAAAGCCATCCGATAACTACTTCTTCTTCATCTTCTTCTTCTTCTTCTTCCTTTTCCTCTTCTTTTCATCTCCATATCTCTTTTACTCACTCACTCTCTCTCTCTCTTTCTCTCTGTATCTTTCTTCTATTTCTACGTCTACTTTTTCTACCGCTCGCCATTCTCATGATTTCCACATCTTCTTCTCCGTCTACCTCGAGTAAAATCGTCACGGCTTCTTCGTTTCGTTCGCGATTAAACCCTCGTCGCGGTTATTTATTTAGAGTTCGAGCGAGTATGCACTCACCGCCGGATGTGGAAGAAATTAATTTAGGTATTCGCTCTTTACGTACCTGAAAGCCATCTGGCATAGCATATTTTTCAGAGTCGCGAGTGAAATCACCGTCATCCCCCCCGCACGAAGTAAGAGCGGAAGGAACGCTCGCGGTGGCCGAGCCGCGGCTGCCAAACGAGAGGGGCAAAACGCGATCGCGGCCAGGGGTTCGATCGGTCGACCATTGTACAATTCTACTTCCGCATTCGAATATCCGCATTCGCGTATCACCGGTGTGCGTCTGGGTTCGAGTCGGAGCGAAAAACGCGCGCAAAACTCGCGCGAGAACAGCCTCTCACCCTGTTATCACGTAGCTTTACTACGCGTACGACGCAATGGCTCTCGGGTACTGTTTTTCTACCGGTGCTCCGCGATCTTCTCATTTCCCGTCGCGCTCTGTCCCGCGCATTGTTTCGCACGACCGACGCGTGTTTCCTTCCTTTCGATCAACGAAGGAGAAAGAGAATGAGGCGAACCGCGCTAGAAGAGAAACCGTCGCGTATCTCTCGAAAGATCGAACGATCGTCGCAGATCCAGATATACGCCCACCGTACGACTCTTCGAGTGTTCAAAAAAAAAAAAAAAAAATAAGAAAGAAAGAAACGATCGGCTATCGGTTAAGTTGTTCACCGACTAAAAACTCCAGGGCAATAAAACGTCCACGCGGTTAATTTCGTTTCCCTTTCGATTTCGGTTCGCGGCACAGCATCACCACCTTCGTTTAAATCGCCGGACGTGCATTCGCGCGCACGATCCTCCTCTTATCGTTGGCGCAACGCTCTTCTGTACCGTCTGTCCTCGCTATTTTTCGCTTGTATACCGTATATCATACAAACGCATATATTGTATCGTCCGTTTCCCGTGTTGCACGCGCGACACCAGACCGAGCTGCGAAGAAACGAGCAAGAGAAACGCTAAGGAAAGGAGGAACGAACCAGAGACGCGTTCCATTTCTCTCCCTTTCTTTATCTTTCCTTTATATCGTTACTATTATTATTAGTTCTATTATTATTATTATTATTATTATTATTTTTATTATCATTATTATGATTATCATTAGTGTCGTTTCCGTTGATCACCGTTGCGAGTATTCGCCGTTCACCACCCACTTTTTCACCGTTTTATTGATTGACCTATGCTTTCTCGCGAACCTCCCCCCACGAGAACTCCGAGACGTACTAACCTAGGACAAATTGTAGACAATTTATTATCAAATAAAAGTGAAAAATAAAGCGACATTTGAAAGGAAAAGAGGCGAGAGTCTGTGTTGTGGGACATGTTCACTACGTTCACTCCAATCCCTCTCTCTGCTGAACTAATTTCAAACAGCCGTGCGCGTCGAATTGAACGCTGCAACGCGACGACGACGACGACGACGACGACGAAGACGACGAAGACGACGATGACGGCCACGATACACGCATTAACCCACTCGTCTCAACGTGGAAGTTGAGTCACGGCTAAGTTCGATTTATTGTACGATCGTAGATACCGATATTAGCGACCCACACACACACCCACCAACACACGTTGCCCGGCTTTTTAAAACGGAATACCCACATACCTACACAGAGCAATAGCGCACGATATATTATATGATCGTGTATCGATACAATATATTACGTTAGCATCGTCTACGATACGATATAATATATACATATAAATATATATATATATATACATATATAATATACATAGTTTATAACGTTCAAATTGAATAAATACAAACGTTATTTTAGAAATCTGGTTTACTCGTGACGTCTCTCATCGCTGGGGATTCGAGATCGACACGCGACCCCTTTCGTTAGCCGCGGAATGCGATTCGCCTCCGTGCGAGCGGGGCAGACGATCGACCGATTTCCAGGAGAAACAGACACTTGGCCGCGCGAGATCGGTGGCCAAGGCAACAAGATCACTGCCAGTTGGCGGTCCGTAACGAGGGCAGCCGCGATATTTTCGTGGGCTGATAGAACAGACGCGGAATCTCGTCCGCGATTCAGCGAGATCGCGCGCGCGTTCCGTCGCGTTGTTAAACGCGCGAAGAAGGGACGTTTGCGCAACCCGTCTACGGCACTGATTACCGGGAATTACCGCAATTTCCATGATTTCCCTCGATGCGAAGCGTCGCGCAACGCTCGGAATGCTCGTTCCACTCGAGCGAAGATGCGAGATCCGAATCTGAGGCGTTACTCGCAAGGGGTGCGCGCCACCCATCCCTTGGGCAGTTTCGTTAGCTCGCGGCTAATCGCGTCGCGACGCGACGAGAGGATTCGCTTCGTGGCGACGGGAGAAAAGAAATTGAACGATTCGAACGATCTGAACGAGACGAGAGCGAGACGCAGACCAGACGCTAGACGAGTGCTATTTTCGATTTCCGAGAGGATTCATTGGTCGGTCGCGTGACAGGTGGACCAGGAACAAGTCGTTCCCTTCTATGGCACGTCGATGGAATAATACGGTCGGTATCATTATGCACGCATTTATTTCCAGTGTCCCGGGCACGTCCAATCCTAGATCGTGATCCATGCGAATGGATCCATTATCTCAACAGCGTGACAAGGCTGTGGGCAGTCTGCTAATGCGGCAAGCGACGGATGTGACGTAATCTGAGGTCACCCACGCAAACGGCGCGCGGCTGTGCCGGTGTGCAGTTTCGCCGCGTCGCACAGTGCGCCGGATGGCCAATCTAAGTGGACAAAAGTCAAAGTCTAGATTTTTACCGAAAATACGATAGAAAAAGAAGCTGTTCTAAAATGAAAATGGGTGTTTGTACAATTTGGTGGAGAAAAACTTTATCAGTATCAATTAGTCACGCCTTACTCTTAATCTTGCTTTCATCTTTCTAACGCTTAGCGGGTAAGTCCAAATGAGATACGTTCAGACTAGATTTGTGAGCATGTTAGAAACGGATATCAGGTGAAAAGGAAATGATAATATGTAAAATAGCGATTCAATGGCCAATTCTTAAACTTAAACTATAGTTTAACTTATTATACCATTTGCAATCCAATTGAAAGTTTCCAAATCTTGAAAAGGACTTGAAAAGTTTCGACTGAATTGCAAACGACTTAAAACTAGGCACGTAGTCCTTAGCTTGATATCGTTTTCGAAAGATTGCACTCTCGAAAACGTTACCAAGGGCCCAGGTCCACCAGCGAGGAGGTGACTACGTAGGGACCCATCCCTATTTCTCTAATCCCATCCTTCCCACCATTACATCTGTGTGTTCTCGGTACAGAAGGTACCGAGAACTGACTCTACTTTAATCATTCAAACGCGGAATCCATAATACATTCTCCAAAATCTCTATTAAATTTTGGAGATTGTAGTATGGACTTTACGAAAGGGATGACAAGAAATGCCATTTTCTTACCCAAAGTGAAATTTGTGAAGTGAATCTACTGACACTTCGAAAAAATTAAAGTGTTCTACGGTACGATATTTAATTATTAAATTAAAGTTAAGAGAAGAAACTAATTTCAACTAAGAATTGAGATAAAATTCGCGACGCGATCAAAACGAACAAGTAGCGATAAACCTGCGTTAGATTCTCGCGAGAGCATTCTAACCCGATGGTTCAACACTATCCACTAGGCGAACCATACCCGACGCGAATCGCGAACAAGTTATGCCACGTCTTACAACGAAACAGCTGATACCACGCTCTCCCCAATGGTGAATGCGGGTACCATCAAGAATTCAGCGAGGCTTAGCAGTAGGACGCATTGCCCAACGACAAGAACGAACTTCGCAGACCGCCCCAAGTCGTCTTACAGCAGGTCCGAAGACCCCAGCGACACGGGGTAGGAGCTACTCGGAACGAACCCGCGTGAGCGCGTCCAATGTACTAAGCCTATACCCAAGTCGAGTACCCAACGGGCGTACCAATCGACAAGGGCTGCGAAATCTCAATGGGCACCGAAAACCACATCAGTTTGATTGAGTATCGACTATTTCGCTGCGTGGCTATAGAAGACGAAATCTCGAGCGAATAAAAAAGAAAAGAAAGGAAAAGAAAGGCTACGTGAAGCGATTTCACGTAGTAGAAACTTAGAATGCTCAAGGGAGAATGTAACGCTTGTTTATCGGTACTGACTACACGCGATTGTAGAAATGGCTATTTCTCACTTCGGATAAGAAAATGAATTCCTTTACAATTTTCTTACAATTCAGTTACAATTAAATTGCTTAAATCTAAGTGCTTATAACTAAGGACGCACGCATCCCACGGCGATCCAACGGTGATCCAGCTGTGGCTCAGCTGTGGTTCAGCGTCGAATGTAGAATTCAAAGAAGAAAGATAGAATTTCATTGAAATGAAGAAGGAACGAAATGGATTTCGACACATCGAATGACGAAACAACTTCGGAGAAAATTCGATAAAGTTTAAGATTCCCCTTTGGAAGGAATTTTGGAAAAGGTGAAACTCCAGCGCTGTATTCACCGGAAATACCATGTTCTCATTGCCAAATATAAAGAGAATAATGATACTGGTTTACGATCACAGAATATAAAATCGTTGATCAACCGCAGAAATTAAAATAAAGTAGAGATCAAGTCGATTTCCAGACATTAAACAATCCTCAGTCGAGAACAAACACCACAGAGAGATAGAAATGACTACAAAATTACTACTAAAAAATAATGAGAATTGAGCCTAATGAACTGATTAACGTCGACCATAATTATACCCCATTGAGATAAATTAGGGAAGTCAGGATTGAAGGGATTCAGGTTACACAGTTATAAAATTACATTATATTTATGTACAGATATGTTCATTAAAATTAACTTAAACTATTTGCAGTCCAACTTAAACCTTCAAAGTCCTGAAAAGGACTTGAGAGATTTAAATTGTACTGCAAAAGACTCGATACTAAAAGTACCAGTGATTAAATTATTCTAATCTACTATAAAGTTAGTGAAATAATAGTTGGATAATTATTCTAATCTACTACAAAGTTAATGAAATAATAGTTGGATAATGAAATAAATAAATGAAATAATGATAGCAATGATCTATGAAATCTTTATACAAGACAGAGAAGTTGTAAATCGTAATCTTTTAACTGATTCTGATACTTTTAGTATCGAGTTTACAACTATACTTATATCTACGCGCGTAGTCCTTAGCTTGATACTGTTTTCGAGAGACCGGTCTCTCGAAAACAGTACCAAGGGCCCAGGCCCACCCCGTGGAGGTGACTACGCAGGGACCCATTCATTATTCACTTATCAATCGGCAAGCAAAAGTCGTTATCATTACTGTCCACCATCATCCACTTACCGTTCACCACCATCCACAATTATCCACCAGTGTCCACCAGCCTTGGCTACTCCACCCCCGTCCACCGCTGTCCACCTCCGTCCACCGCCGTCCACCACCGATCACCATCGTCCACAATCATCCACAATCATCCACAATCATCCACAAGTGTCCACAAGTGTCCACAAGTGTCCACAAGTGTCCACAAGTGTCCACTACCCTTGGCTCGTCCACAAGTGTCCACAAGTGTCCACTACCCTCGGCTCGTCCACAAGTGTCCACAAGTGTCCACTACCCTTGGCTCGTCCACAAGTGTCCACAAGTGTCCACTACCCTTGGCTCGTCCACAAGTGTTCACAAGTGTCCACTACCCTTGGCTCGTCCACAGGTAGCCACCAGAAGCCACCAGAAGCCACCAGTCTCATCCGCACCCTGACCTTCTCGCCTCGACGTCCAAACGGCCAAAAGACCCTCGTCAGGCTCGCACTGCTTTTATACTCATGTCCCCACTATCGCCAACTCCCCCACTATCTGAAGGTTACAAGTTAACAAAATCAATTTTCATACTATAGCAGCCGGTAATTTATTAATTTTCATATTTTTATGGTAAATTTATACTCTTTGCAATTGGTTACAATGGTATCCATATTTTTTTATAAATTTTTTACAAATTGAACCTACATTTATGCTGTTATAAAGTAATTTTCTATCGTTCGTCAAGTGTTTTACTGAAAATTGTATAGTTAGACTCAGTCCTCGTAAAAATTAAATAACTATCGAATATAGTAACCTAGTTAATTATAAAATATTATATTAAAATATGTATTTTGCCATGCTTAATTTCTACATAATTATTTTATAACTACAGCAAGTAGATTACAGCAGCTAGAACTCTCATCCCATCCACCCTCCATTACATCCACGAGTTCTCCATTTCAATTTCTCGTCTCCCTACGATTCCAGGCTTGATTTGAACCACCTCGAAACCAGTTTTATGCAAATTTCATGTGGAATGATGCCCCTACTACGCGAGTTATTAATTTTGCCCATCGAAATTAGCCTTCGCAGCGTCGCTCCGGAGTTCGCTCGATCGAGATTCGATCTATCCGGCCATCCGTCGCAACGACGACCTCGTCCCGACTATCGGCTTCCCTCGCTTCGCTCTAAGCTCGAGAATCGTCCCGCGATTCTTTCCGCCCGCAGCGGAGGCGCGTCTATCGAGGTCGAAAAACAGACCCGCGACGGAAGTCAACGTCTTGGTTACGTGACCACCGCGAGCCTCAATTGCGGGCTACGTGGGCGGATAAATAAAAGGGCCACCGTTCTGGGATAATCGGTCCAGCGACTCGCCTCGCGAACGTACGACACGGCGTACTCGATTCCGCTCGAGAACCACTCGAAGCTTGAACCGTTCATCTCTATGCGCGATCAGGTTTGACGAACCTTCTGATCTCCACCAGAGCCTCTTAACCGCGCCTCGAACCGAGCAGCGTTCAAAGAACACGAATCGATCCGGATGGGGATAATTCTTCCGGTGGACGGTTAAAGGGGACTGTCTCCGTTCTCCATCGCGCGCGACGAGCACGAGGCACGACTCGACACCCTGGCCCTCGATATTCTTGACAACGGGACAGATCGATCGGGTGCAGAGAGTCGGAGAGCAGAGGCACGTCTTCGTTTGAACACCACGAGCATAGAACCGTTTGGTACCGCGCGAATCTCCCTTCTCCGCGAACTCTGCTAGCGTTACCCCTTCCCGGTAGCGTCGTATCCGCTCGGATCGCGCTAGGCGGAGCGATTACTCGGTTATCACCGCAACCACCGGGGCACTCGGTGCAGGAACGTTCCACGGTGGAGCAGCTCGACCAGCAACGATCTCTTGGCGCTAACTCGATCCCGTGAATCTCTCCGAGAGAGACGTCGCCCGGCGTGATTCGATCGAGGAGGATAATGGACGTTTGATCGGGACTTGTCGGTGGTGCGAAACGTTCACGCGTGTCCAAACGCACCGATCGAGGAGAGAGAAAGTGCCGCGTGTCGTATAATCCTGGTGGCAAGCCGATGTTTGATGAGTGTCGGTGATGACAGATGTGCTTCGACCCCGTGTACCGCTCGCAGTCGTCGTCGTCGTCGATCGCGAGCTCTGACTCGACCCTGACGTCGCGTACGCCCGCTCGGCGACCTCCGCGAGATCGTCCAGAGAAGAATATCCTCGCGACAGCTGCGTAACCTCGGATTTAACCGGAGAAAAATGTTCAGACCGTCCAACATTCGACAGCTGCTGGCTGTCTTCCTCTGCTACCAAGGTGAGGCGAGATGTTCGATCGTCGCGTCTTCTGGGCTCGGTTCGTGTCGAACTTTCCGTCCGCTTAGCTGGGACTCGCTTCGACGGCCGCGCGTAATGTACCAGAAAATTAGCCAATTCAGTAAAATTGCGTCGGATCCATCGAGCGATACAGATTATCACGCGACGTTCGCACGAACCGCGTCGAACATCGTCCTCGTTACTCGCGATGTTTCTTTCTTTCTTTCTTTTCCAGCGCTCGGCTACAGCCTGATGCTGGAGGAAGAGAAGATCCCGAATTACTTGAACGCCGGAGTGGGAGAGTACGCGGTGTTCAATTGCGATTTAGACTTTCCGCACGAGACCCCGATCCCGTACATCCTCCAGTGGAACCGTGACGTAAGTGTCGAGAAATTTCTCAGTCGACGGATGATCCTACTTTTTCGAACGATCGACGATTTCCACGCGAGTAGAGATCCTCGTTATGCAACTTGGATAAATTGCAACTCGATTTGTTTACCGAGTTACGCGGTTTGCGGAGGCGCGTTCATCGATACGGCTAACCTTGATCGTGAGATGAAATCGATCGTTGTTCGCAGGCAAATAGGATCGATGGAATAATCGCGAGTGGAAGCCTGTGGCAGCCGCGATTAATCCGCGCTCGAGGAGCACTCGGCGGGCACGTTCAACCGCGTAGAAAAGTGTCGCTCAAGGCAGGGTGGGTGATTCGATTTCCTCCTCGAGTGGTATCTCTATAATTGAATCCGCGTGGGAAGCGCGCGTATCCCGATCCAGTCGCGTCGCGCCGCGGGTTCGGATGATACGGTTAATGCGGTCGCGATTGCGCAATTTCGTATATTTCCAATATTTTCCTCGCGGCTCGGATCGAATTCGAGAGCGTCGACGAGGGATGCTCGCGAGCTGTGCGAGTCGCGACGATGGAAAGCGTTGAAGGGGCGGCCAGATGTTCGCGGATGTTGCATTGGACGCGCGTGCAGCCGCACGCCGGAAACAGATTGAGCGTCGCACATGGCTACCGCATAAAATCAAGTGGAACTTAACCTGATTGGTCCCTGATGCGTATGCAAAACAGGTGCTCTCGGTCCCTCTCTGTCTGTCGAACGTGGTAATTGGAGTACGGGACGCAAGGCTGCATTATATTTAGTCACGGCGAGTCCGCGACACGAGGGGTCCGAACCAGTGGGTCACTGCTAACGCATTGTCAGACGATTAGGGACGATTAGCGGGCTTTTCGCCAGCCTCGTTTCGACCGCGAGGGTTCCCTCGGCTTCGAGGCTTTTCATTTTCGTCGGAGGCCGCCGCGCCTAGCCGCTCCAGGCGCCTAGTACCGCCCAGTAGATTTTTCGAGAACCCTCTTCGTCGTCCTCCGTTTACGAAACCGCGATCCGATCGTCGAGACGAGGAGGGATGAAACGGTGGCGGGGGACGCGTGATTGGTACCGCGCGGTATCGTCCTCTGATACCGGAAGCGGAGAATTTTAACACCGCGCGCGCGATCGTTTCAGGGACGAACGATCTTTTCATGGTACAACGGATATCCGTCCGTGGGACTGGGCTACGAGGGTCGCGTGCACCTTTTGGAAGACGCCGTCAGCCGTGGATACGGCCAGGGCAGCATCAATCTGACGAACATCCGCGAGAGCGATCAGGGATGGTACGAGTGCCGGGTGATATTCCCGAACCGAACGCCGAACTCGAGGAACAACGGGACCTGGTTCCACCTAGCCATAGATGGTAAGGTCGCGCACTTTCTCCTTAACGCCCGTTACGATCGGCTAATTCGATAACACCACAAGTGGCGAAGGGAATTAACGCAGTTAAGCGGCAACTGACTAACCCTGAGCACTGAATTGGGTCACGCTGGACTACCAACGCGCTAACGCTGGACGAACCAGAGGCTCGTGCCCGCTGTCTGTACGTACCTGTCCCTTGGACTTTCGGCTAGCAGGAAGTAAACGTTCACTCATCTGTATTTTAAATAACAGCTTCCTCTAATCTATCGACGATCGCGTTCCGCGTCGTCGTTGCCGCCGCGAGGCTCGGCAGCTCTCGCTGAAGGAGTCTCGTTCCATCTACCGACCCCCTTGTTACGCCGCGAGATTAGACTCGCGATGATTCACTCGTTAACGCGCACGGAATTCTCTAGTTTTTACCGCTAGAATTCTGGCGAACGTCTGCCGTGCGGGGAGGAACGGGAATTGAGTCATCGCGAGTAACAATTTACGGCGCAGATAGAAACGCCGTGCGGATATCGAACGCGAAAATCGTCCGGCTCCTGATGACGGCGCGAAACCCGTTCGAAACGGACGCGCCGTCGACAAGGGCCGCGCCTTCGCCTTTTTGTCTTTCGCGCCGGATGGGCAGGGAGGACGGCCAGATCGGAGAAAGAACGGGAAACCGTATATGTCCGCGGTTCACCGTTGAACGGGACACAATGCCTCTGTCACGCACCGATTCGAAATAACACTCGCGTCTCGTGCAAGCGCGGCGATTAACCGGCACGAATGCGCGCTCGAACGAATGACCCGCGTTGCAACCGCTGCGATTAAAGCCGGCACCGTATCAATTAATACCGCCTGTTGCCCGCCGGCCGACTAAAATGCGATACGATAAACGATATAATACCGCTGACGCTTACTAACCTGACACTGGGCAGACTCGTTAAATCGTTCAACCCAGGTGCGTCGCCGTTCCCGACGTCTGTTCCAGGCGAGACGCTGCTGGCGGTCCCGCCCGTCAATAAGACTGTTATGGAGGGCGAGTCGGTCTCCTTCGACTGCGTCGCCAAGGGTGAGAAGTCCGTGGTCAGCTGGCTCCGCGAGAACGAGGAGATCACGGAAATCGGGGTAATTGCGTATATTTTCTCTCGACGATCGCGTCGATCTCGTCGAGACAGGAGTGCACATGCGTTCGAGTTCGATCACGTTTTGACAGGATCTCAAGAGAAGGGCGTCGATCGCCGAGGACGGGACGTTGACCATCAACTCTGCGGCCATGGGCGACCTCGGGGAGTACACGTGCGTGGTGGTCGGTGAGACTGGGAACCAGCAGAGCGTCTCCGCCTTTCTGAACGTGCAATGCAAGTATTCGCCCATCGAGTCCAGCTCGAAACTCGTCGGCTGACCCGGATTCGAACGCGAACGAATCGCAGCTGCAGTCAAAGGGTGGAAGAACGCGCGAGGCCGCGATCGCACAGTTTCGTCGAGGAAATGGAATAATAACGCGAGCGTAATAATAGGGAATAGCAACGAGAACGAAACGACGATAACGACAGAGTAATCAAGCCCTCCGCGGGTCAAAATTGAACGACCGTGGTAGCGCGAGTTGAAATTTCGACGATCGCCCCCTCGCTTGCGTCTAAGCTCGACCCTACGTGAACTACGTGCGTTCGTGTTTTAGACAAGGCGAAGGTGATCTACGCACCCCGAGAGGTCTATCTGCCGTACGGGAAACCAGCCCTCCTCGACTGTCACTTCAGGGCCAATCCGCCGCTGACGAACCTGCGTTGGGAGAAGGACGGATTCCTGTTCGACCCCTACAACGTTCAAGGCGTCTTCTACAGGAGAAACGGGTCCCTCTACTTCAGCAAGGTGGACGAGACCCACTCTGGGAGCTACACCTGCACGCCGTACAACGATTTGGGCACAGAGGGACCTAGTCCCTCGATCACCGTGGCAAGTATTCGTTTAGTCAATCGTTCGTTCATTTCTCAATTGTCTACCATCGTTGCGAAGCCTTCTCGCGTCTCTGATAATCCGACGAGTCCACTGTGCGCCTCGACAGATCGTGCAGAGACCGCCAGTGTTCACAGTGACGCCTCAACACTTGTACATAAGGAAGCTGGGTGAGAATTTGGAGATACCGTGCGACGCCAGGGACGGGGACCAGTCCCATCGACCGTCGATCGTTTGGTACAAGGTACACCGTGTGATCCACCGTTATCTGTCTCTGAATCACGATTAATCGGTGCTGGACGTTTCCACGGGAACAGGATGGCTCGCCAGTGCCGCCAGGCAACAGGACGCTGATAATCGGCGGCAACTTGACGATCGACAGGATCCAGGAGCAGGACAGAGGGTTGTACCAGTGCGCGGCCAGCAACGAAGCCGCGACGGTGGTCACGGACACCGAGTTGATGGTTTTGAACGTTCCTCCGAGAGCACCGTACAATCTGAGCGCCAACAGCAGCAACAACGCGGTCACTTTGACTTGGGTGCCTGGATACGTGAGACCCAAGATGGAGTACTCGGTCTGGTAGGTGAAACGCTCGTGAAACCTCGGACAGTACGACGAAACGATCGAATTCTCGGCACCAGGTACAGACCAACGGACACCACCGAGTGGAGGACGATGAAGATCCTGTCCAGGAAGATCACAGAGGCGACCGTGAACAATCTGAACCCGGGTCGAGAGTACGAGTTCATGGTGCTCAGTCAGGACAAGCACGGGGACGGAATGTTCAGTAAAACGTTGCGTATATTCACGCAGCCGAGTACGTTCACTTTCATACATATATCGCGGTATTGTTTATGGGATGTAACGCGAAACGAAATGAATTTCAGCATCGCTCGAGGAGAACTCGGCGTCGGAGTATCGCAGCCCCCCAGGTAAGCACGAAGAGGCACAGCAGAAGCGCGAAGACGCTCTTTGGAGGATTTAATCGCTTTTCGATTTGACAGACGATCGAATGGGTCCACCGTTGAACGTGAGAGTGCAGGCGACCGTGCAAGGCTATTTGGTCACGTGGGAACCACCAGCATACGGGAAGGAACAAGTACGATTGTACACGGTCAAATGGTTTCGAGGGCCGTCCGAACGACTGTACGGAAGGGCTGAAACGACGGACACTTACTACCTAGGTGACTCGCACTTTCGAACAGTAGAAGAGTTGATCGTTTCTCGCGCGATATTAATTAGTAACCATGATTCCAGTTAAAAACCTAGAGGAGGAGAGTTACTACACGTTCGAGGTGTCAGCGATGTCGATGTCGGACGACGTGGCGACCAGCGAGCGCATCAGCCTCGAGGTACCAGCGTACCGTAGGAACCGAGCGATTTCCATGGGCATAGTGGCGGGCATCGGATTTCTGGCGGCAGCTCTGGCCGCCATATGGTGGGCGAGGAAACGTTTCTGTCAGTCGCCGAACGAGAAGTAAGGGTCCTCGCCTCGGTGGTGGAACGAAGCCCCGTGCGCGTCTGATGGCAACAAGTAAACTTCCCTTAAACGTAGCGATGTCGATAGTTACCATCGAGCGATCGCGTTCTCGAGGTCCCTCTCTGTCACCTCTCGATCGCGGAATCGCGTCGCGGATCCGTAACCAGTATCCATGTTGTCCATCGACGTGTCGACGGATCGCGCGGGTGCGCGCAACAGGGGGTGGCCGAGCTGGAGAACGCGCTGGAGAACGTCATACGAATGTGGGACGGTTTAATTTACTGCGTTTACGTATAAGTTACTACTATTACGAGTGTTCTTGCATTGCATCGTGTTACATTATGTATCGTTTAAAAGCTTTATTAGATAAGTGCACGTTTATTAAGGATTAGTTCTGGCATTTGATCATTATTCGACCACCGGCCCGCGAGGGACGCTGGGGCTCTTAACCCGGCGAAAGCAGCAACGAAGCGTTCGACGGACCAGATAACTCGACTAGGATTATATATATATATGTATGTATATGTATGTACGTCCACCATCCGATACGTTTTTTCTATTGTAAATAAATTGTGTCGATTACTATGCACCACGACGTCCCTCCGCATCGTTCTCCTCTCTTCGAACGGCGCTTCCGTCGAGTTGCGCGTCGAAATGTCGAGAGTCAGAGTTCACGGATGTTTCCCCTTATCACGATTCCGATTTTCGAGCGTATCTCGATCGATAGCGTCGAGGAGCTTCTGAAATTATTAGAACAAGACCAAGATCGTGAAATCGCAGCGTGTTCGCGTATCTGCGAGTATTTGGCAGGCTTCTTAAGCGGCTGGACGACGGGAGGCGGTGTTTCAGCAACGAACAGCGTCGCGATGGGTTTGTTGATTCGTATCGAAAAAAAGAGACGCCGCCCATGGATTAAGCGCAATCTAGACGACTCGATAAAACAACTGTTACCAATCCAAACATCGTAGTGACCCGACGAATCTTTAGATAAGATTTCGTTATGTAACCGCGATTATCGGCCACGATTTCAAGCGAGATATCGAATCTCGTCGCAAATTCGAGAAACTTAAGTTGTCGGAGAATAGAAACGACGCGTATCTCGAGGAAAAAACCCTTGCTGACCCTTTCCAAGCCCCAGCTAGCCGGATATCGTCCAGTTTGAACAGTGGACGCGTTCCCATGCTTATCTAGCGTAAATAAATCGAAAACTAGCCATCGAAAGCCCACGTGGAAACGTAAGCTTTCGATTTTCGACGCAGAGTTTTGGTATGTGCAAGTATTGGACCGCTAATCTCGATGCATTTTCGCGTACCGTTACGTCGAATCATCGGATAACGAGCCATTAGCTCGTCTGCTCTAACGACGACCGTTTGGCTAGGTATTCCGTTCCGTTTGATCGTCAAACTAGCACCAGAGGCGTGGTGTAGGATAGATCAATCACCCGTTTGCTGTTTTGTGTCACTCGATGAAAGCAGAGCTTCGGCGCAGGAATAGTCCGCTCTGTGCGTACGTATTAAACATTGCGTAGCGTACTTTTGATGGTTAACACTTCCAATTAAGCTGATTGCTTAATCGTTTCTCCCTTCTGTAACAGATATCGTGAGAGGGATAATGCGCCATGCACAGGACTTTGAAGAATCGATGAAATGGATGGAATATCTTCGTATGCAATCATCGTTGGTGCAACTGCACGTTGAAGAGAAGAAAGAAGAGGATAGTGTGTTATATTATTTATAACGTACAATTTTACATTATATTTAAGCGTAGGACTTAATTATAGTGGTAGAAGTAAGAGAAATTGTATAATAAGTGCATCCATAGTTATAACAGTGAAATTTAATTGTAATTTATTGTATATTCCTTTTATTTAATAAATAAATTAATTATTTTAAACAAATGCAAGGAGTCTTATCATTTGCTACCAGCCTTATCCTCCTCCGATTCCTCTAATTTACCACGCCCACAAATTAGAATAAGATAATTACCTCCTCGCCTATCATGTTCTCCTGATACAAAGTCGGAAATCGGGGTATCGATTGAAAAATCCGGAAAAATCGCCAGTTCCTGGAAAATGACGTCATTCCCAAGAATCGCTGAAATTCTCAGAATTCTCGATGACGTCATTTCCAAGAAGTGGCACGTTACGAATACCTCCTATTACGTCATGTTCTCCTGATACATTGCCGATTTTTCGACTAAAAATCTGAAAATCCGACTTTGTATCAGGAGAACATGACGTCATAGGAGGTATCCGAAAAGTGCCATTTCTTGGAAATGACGTCATCAAGAATTCTTGGAATTTCGGCGATTCCTGGAAGTGACGTCATTTTCCTAGAAGTGGCACGCATACCTCCTCACTACTTATGTTCTCCTGATACATTGCCGATTTTTCGAACAAAATCTTGAAAATCCGACTTTGTATCAGGAGAACATGACGTCATAGGAGGTATCCGAATAGTGCCATTTCTTGGAAATGACGTCATCGAGAATTCCTGGAATTTCGGCGACTCCTGGAAGTGACGTCATTTTCCTAGAAGTGGCAGGCATACCTCCTCATATGTTATATTCTCCTGTTACAAAGTCGAATTTTCAGATTTTTGGTCGAAAAATTGGCTATGTATCAGGAGAACATAAGTATTAAGGAGGTATGCGTGCCACTTCTAGGAAAATGACGTCACTTCCAAGAATCGCGGAAATTCCAGGAATTCTCGATGACGTCATTTCCAAGAAGTGGCACTCTTCGGATACCTCCTGTGACGTCATGTTCTCCTGATACATTGCCGATTTTTCGAACAAAATCTTGGAAATTCGACTTTGTAACAGGAGAACATAACATATGAGGAGGTATCTGAATAGTGCCACTTCTTGGAAATGACGTCATCGAGAATTCCTGGAATTGCCGATACCTCCTGTGACGTCATGTTCTCCTGATACAAAGTCGAATTTTCAGATTTTCGCTGGAAAAATTGGCAATGTATCAGGAGAACATAAGTAGTGAGGAGGTATCCGAATAGTGCCACTTCTTGGAAATGACGTCATCGGGAATTCTGAGAATTTCGGCGATTCTTGGAATTGACGTCATTTCCGGGAATTCAAACTTAAAACTAATTTAATCGTGACTAGGGCTGTTTTTACGAGTCTCGGCTCGTTTAAGGATTGGAATTGGTTTTCTCAGGATTGCCGGACAGGTTATCAATTGATTGAACAATTAATTAACAATGACAGAACGTTTATTGAATCCTTTCAGTAGTCTACAAATTACAGGAATGGTCTTACGTGCTAATTGTTACAAACTATTCTTATAAACCCACTTACAATACATCTTATAACTAGAACTTATGCTAACTTACATTCTACCAGTGAAACTTATGCTAATTTACAATATTAAGCACCAAGTATGAACTATTACACGATATTCTTCCTCGTCTCGATTGGGACCACTGCTCCAGAGATTCTTAACTCTCTCCATCCAATTCTCGACGTCGCACTCTTGCATTCTTCATTTCCCAAGTGAATCCCATCTCTTGCAAACTCTCTGCGCGCTCGTACAATTAAGAGACGCAGGAAACCTGCACACACCATTAAACGCATTAATAACTAATAATCACATATCGAAACTTTACAATGAATTGTGTACAAACCTTGCCTCTAACGTCACCGCTAAACTGCATACACAAATGGAACTATTGAACTTACTACGATAAAGTGTAGAGGACATGACAAAACTTGTACTTTTTTGTACGATCGGTATTTCTGAGGATAGATCAGACGATGATAGATCTTTTATACCTGGTACTAAGCGATGATCATCCGTTTCCCTGGGTGAAAGGCTCGCCCATGGCGAACCAGCATCGTGGAGCGTCGTACGCGAGCAAAGGAAAGGGGGGGTTAAAAAAGAGGAGCGGGTAAACGGTCGAGACTTGGCCGGAACGGAGTTGCAGGGTCAATTAACAGACAGAAGCCGCTGGTAATCGCGGACAATGGCAGACGATTCCGCTTGGCAATGAAGAGATCAACGGCTTTGAACCGCGGGAGACGGCCGGCGAGGTTGGAAGGGGTTCACTCGAGCACTTCTGTGGCTTTGCTACCTGTCGCGATCGCCACCCCTTGCCTCCTTCGACGCGCTCGCGAGTTCCAGTTTTAAGTCGAGCGTCGCCGTTATCACGCGACGCGGATAGAAACGCGTACCAAGCGGAAGTATCGGTCGAGCGATCGTTAAAGATCGCCGCGTGGAAATCGAGGATTAACAGGCGTGTACCTGCGGGTCCGTGGGGCTAGGCGATAGAAAAAAAAAAAAAAAGAACGTGAAAGACGGTATTTCGTTCGTACAGAAGTGCCTCGTAAGATAAGATAAGAGCGTAGACCAGGACTCGCCCACACAGTAAATAAATGTCAGTTTTTTCTACCGTTCCGCGTTTCTAGATTGCCCGCTCGCTATCGATTCTCGACGATAGCCGAGGACGCAGCGAGCGTCACCGCGAGTTCTGCTCGAAACGATAATTATTCCTGACGAACGCGCTGCGGCACACAGCGCGCCACGTCTCGATAATGCATTTCGAGTTACGCAACGGACGAACCACGATGGGGACGAGTCGAAGAACGTCGGAGATCTCTGTCGAGAGTTACCACGCTGGCTTCCATCCGCGAGAGAGTCGGTTAACTCGATCGCGAGACTCTCGATTTTCGAATTACCCGCGAGGTATCCTCGCTAATTGTTATCGCGAACAGCTACGAGTGGCGAACACGTGTAACGATAACGCGAGCACGTGTCACGAGGAAGCGTGCATCTGCTCGTCGCGCGGGCACTGTGCGCGCTCGTATTCCGATGGTCGGTTGTTCGTCTCGAAGCCGGTCGAATGGACGGGGGGAGGACGACGAGGGCGAGGTATTCGGCGTCGGTTTGAACGGAAACGAAATTCTCGAAGCGGTATACCAAAGTGGTTCGAGCCGGGTCGTAGGAGGGTCCGAAGAAGCGAGCAAAGGAGGGAAAAGTCGCCCCAAGTGGGGGGGTATGCGGCCAATAGACACATTATATGCAGCCTGTTGATTCATTCGGACGCGACAGTAACAGCCGCGCAGTATACAGCGTGACACGCTGGAGCCGAGGTGATTGAGCTTGCTCGGCAATCTCGTTAGAGGTATCTCGTTTGGCGTTCCTGGCGTTTCATGACTGAAAGCAGGGGCCCGTCTCGATCGTCGACTCGTGTTTGCGAAGAGAGCGGACTCGCGCCGGTGGACCAGGCGAAACCAGAGTAAGTCGATAGTCGATCGCGCACGTATCGTTCGTCGAGTCACGGTTCACGCTTCTCGCGAGATTACTCATTCGGTTCGAGTTTCGTGATGCAAAGTTCGCCAGCGATTGCCTAACTCGTTGCTTGCTCACTCGTTCCGAAAGCACTATTTACTTCGATCGAAAGTATCCACCTCGAAGCAACGCGTCGGTTCTGTTCGCTGCGAGCACTCTCTTCCCGGTCGCTGGAGAGGCCGTGAATACTTATCTCTAAAGGAAACGGCCTACTAACAAGGGAACAATTTGTCAGTGCTCAATTGCGGGGGGACGAACAAAACAAAACGAGCCGCCGCGCGATGGAACGTCGTGTGAGTCGAGGCCACGACGGACCATTCATGTCCCTCGACACGCGTGGCTCCGTCGCGTAGCCGCGAACGGGGGTTGAAAAATCGACGGGCCGACCCCGTTGCTATTCGATGCCTGATCATCTATCGCTTGATTACGCTTATCGATGCAGCGGCAAGCTGTTCGACGTAGAAGCTTCACAGAAAGGGATAAAAAAGAGTCGAGTTCACTCGGCGAGAAATTAAAGGTCAGGCGATACGGAGACGCGCAACGCGGCCGCGTACGCGTCTTCTGTTTGAGCGACGCACACCATGGGACGGCGAGCCGATAAATGACCTGCCATTATTCGCGCTCCTACGTCAACGCGACAACACCCGCGATACGACCGGATACGCGACAAAACCCACGACCCAGCCACTGTATTCGCCGCCTCTCGCGATCTCGAGAACCGCGCGAAAGTAATGTAAACGCGACAATTTGACTAAACTCGATCGATTATTCTCTCGACGCGCGCAGAAGTCCTGTGAACAGGATGGTTCGTCGTGTTTCGCGTAGAAGTTTAATGCAACGAAGATAAAAGTGTGGATGAAATAAAGTTCAGCTGGATCGGAGAAAAATTCGCGCGATCACGCGGTTCACGATCGGAGGCGAAAAACATCCGACAATTAGTCACACGATAATTACAGTAATCGTCGATTAATCCTCTTCCACGCGACGTTCGTTTTTACACTTCGAAAAGTATTTTTCGAAGACCGATGCAGAGTCGAGCCTTATCTCGTCGTGTATCTCGTGGCGAAAGACGCGCGGTCTGCGAAATTATGGAAAAGAAATGCAGCATCGGCGTAGCTGCGGTTGCACGTTTTCAATCGGGATCGTCGGCGAATTCAATATCCAGAAACGCGCGGTTCGAGCGGCGCATAACTGCAAGCTCGTTGGTCAATTTGAACGGCACTCGCAACTTCGTATCTCTCGATTCTCTCTTCGATCTCATCTGTGTTCCACCTCATCGATCGTATTCCTTCGACGAAGGGGGTTGCGCAAAACTCGTCAAACGCGGATTATCGGTCCTCCCGTGGCATACGAAAAATCAGGACCGCTTCGATCATCCCTGATCCAACCACGGGTAGCTGAGAGCAAGTAGGTCGCTCGCGAATCGTCGACGATCGAAAGGGAACATCGAACGCGACGCGATCGTTCCTCAGTTTCCGACTGAGTTACGATTCCCGATATTCGCGTACTGACAAAGCCTAAGCCTCGAAGCGTGCACGCGATACGACGTGCCAGCGGGGCGAGAGCGTGTAGAAACGACTGGCTGATTAGATAGATTTTATCTTGTTCCAGGCTAGAGGCGGCGTAGAAGAGCAGAGCGGCCGGAAGAGCGACGGGGGTGCGGGCCTGATCGGCGAACAGAGCGACCGCGGCCGTCGAAGGCGCACATGCCGAGGAGTCGAGGGCCAGTTCCGCGCGTACACGAGCTTCCGTCACGATGAGGCCTTGGACCAACAAATCCCTCGGCCTTAGCCTCCTCAGCCTGCTGCTGATCGTTTCTGGCACGGCCGTCTACTTCTCCTCGTCCGCGATCTTTCATCACGTTCTGCAAAAGGTGAGAGAGACCCATCGATTTCCAATTTCGCCTTGTAACAGAGAGTCCGACGAACGATATCGAGCTGGTCTCGCGCGATGTACGAAGTGCTTCTCCTTGGTGGTTTTATGGTTTCCGCGATGCAACCGGATCGCGTTCGCCCCTTTCTCACGAGCGGCCACGTTCTCATTACTCTTTCAGGGATCGTAGATTTATTTCTGTTTCGATTTCGAACTGGCTCGAGGAAGACGAAACGTGGCTACGGTCGGCGGTAGTCTCGCTCGTGTCTCGTCGTTGTTCCCAACGCGATTGGAAAAGTGGTTGATCGTTCAATTAATTGACGTATCTCTTTAGAGTTGCGCTAGACGAATAATTTCTTGTTACGAAGAAACGTGCACGGCGTACAGCTTAGCTCGCGACGCGGCTGACCCTCGCGGCCTTATTTTCGGTCGTTCGTCGTCTTTTTTTTTTTCCCCTTCGTTGCACCTTGGAACATTTCTCGTCGATAGCGAAATCTTACAATTTCCAACGACGCGTTTTAGTGAACTTAGCGATAGTAAACGCGATTTATGCCATCAGGAAATACCGTTGTCGCCGACGTCGAAGACGTTCGAGGTGTGGAACGACACCAGCCAGCTGCCTCCCATGTACATGAAGATTCGTTTCTTCAACTGGACCAATCCGGAGGAATTGAAGACGCCTGGAAGGAAACCGAATCTCGTCGAGGTCGGGCCATACGTGTTCCGGTACGTCTCGTCGATCGAGGACGCTGTTCGAATAGCAATGACACCAGCAACGAAGCCGACGTGGCGAACGGAACGCGCGGTGTTCGCGTACGGGTATCAATTAGGCGTCGTAGCCTGTTTCTCGTTATGTAATTTGGCAAAAACACAGTGGTCGCGATCGAAACGGAAACGGTTGCGCAACGAACGAATCCGATATAATTTGTACCACTTACGGGAGAGCAGACCCTGCCCCTCGGTATGGATTGGAAAAATCGGACGTGTTCGCGAAGATGCAGCTCGCGCGGAGCACAAATTGGACAGGCTGAGGTCGCGTCGGAAGTTAATCGAACCCTCGACGGGGCAGCTCCCAAGAGGCCGAGCTAATCACGATAAGAAACGAATACATCTGGTTAACCTCGCGGTATTGACATCTTAATGAGCGGAGAAACGTCTCGGTCGAGTCGACTGGCCAGCGTGGGTTGGGACTAAATGTTGCATAAAACAATTATCCGTTTAATTACGAGCATCAGAGTGGAGACCCTTTCAGCCAGGCCCAGCGCAGAGACGAGATGTTGGCTTAAAGAACGGGTTGTTAGATTCGAATCAGCATTCTCCCCTCGTTTCGACGCTTACCTCCGCGCTCGAGACGGTTACACAACAAAGATTGCATCGTTAACAATAAGCGAGGATCAGCCAGGCTGCAAGGTGCATCCGCGCGCTACTCGCCCGTGCACTTAGCGACCGGCAATTGTCGCGTCAAATCTAATCAACGGGACGCGCGCACGGATATGTAGGGTGAAGCACCAAATCACGCTGGCTCTAATCACGAACGCGTCGGTTAATTGAACCCTGCTGGAACGCCGCGAGTTCGTCCACGGATCTCTCTAATTGTCGGGCGTTACCACCTGTTGTGTTCCTGTCGTTTTTATCGAACACCGTGATCTCCATCGCGCGGTGCAACCGTCACTGTCGCGATAGGCGAACGATATTACGAGAACGCTTGGGAAAATTACGATAATTCCAAGTTACTCGAGGTACGCGAACTTTTTGCTCGAGTTTCTTATTTTCCGGATGAATCACTTTGGTATTATTCTCGTTAGCAGGCAGGATATACGACGGAACGTCGCGCATATTCATTCACCTTTTTTTCTCCCTCCATCGTAAATCACGCGTTTCAGATCACGTCTGTTAGATCGACGATTAAAATTTCAGTGAGATCCGTCAGAAAGCGGACGTGGCCTTTCATCCGGAGAACCACACGGTCAGCTACTTCCAACGGCGATGGTGGTACTTCGAGCCAGAGTTGACCAACGGCTCGCTGACCGATCGAATCACGCAGCTGAACACCGTCGTGATCGTGAGTAGATCGAATTCGTAGCAGCCCCCGTCAGAAATCGTTCGACACGCTCGTATACGTTTCCAGTCGGCGAAGCACAAGGTGCGATACTGGGACATCACCCTGCAGAACACCCTCTCGTACATGCTGATAGCGACGAAGCTGCACACCACGAAGACGGTCGAGGAGTTGCTGTTCAAAGGATACGAGGACACGCTGATAGACCTTGGTAGGATAGCCGGGATCGGGGAGGACATACCGCCGTTCGACAAGTTCGGATGGTTCTACATGGTACGTTCGGTGGTCGAAATTGTTTATTTAATCGTGTCGAGGCCGCGCGGAAGGCCGACGTCGCGATTTGCGCCGATCCAGCAACGGCATTGCAGTCGACGGTAAATTATTCGCAGCGAGACTTAAATTGGTACTGAATAGAACAGGTCACGTGTAGGTCGCTGAATGACGAATGAAAAGCAATGGGAGGCATATTATGTATTAATTTGTTGCGTCACGCGTGCAACATTTACGACTAACTAATCCCACCTATCCCAGCGCTGGCAGGCAGACCTTCGTTTTCTCGTGTTCCTACTTTCTGGCATCGCAAAAAGACGCGATACACACTCGACGGTGCTCGATAAATCAACTCGCGGCTGGAGTTCTCTGTTTACTCGTCCACTCGATCGCGGAGAATAACAGGCGACACCTGTTGCGTTTATCTAACCGCCGCGTTATCGTACGCGCGAGTCGATTAACCTACCAAGATCTCGATCCTTCGCGAGACAACGATATATTATATCCCAATCGCGTTTCTATCTTCAGAGAAACGGTTCCACGATGTTCGAGGGCCACTTCAACATGGACACAGGTGCGGACGATATCGGCGATTTCGGGGTTCTCAGGAAATGGAACTATCGAGACACGACCAGGTTCTTCAAAAGCCCGTGCAACTTGGTGGAAGGGAGCGCCGGTGAATTTTGGCCGCCGTATCGACGGAAAGACGAGATCGTTCTGTTCAGCGGCGACCTGTGCAGGTCAGTCGCGATCGATCTCTCAAATAAATCGAGCAGCTACCCTCGTAACGTCCCCACGGTCGACGCGGTCGACGAACAACTCGAGAACCTTCGCTAATACCGCTTCTAATCCGTCCCTGGCAGACCTTTGACGTTCGAGTACGAGAAGACCATCGATCACTTGGGCGTGGAGGGTTATCAGTACGTGCTCGGCGAGAAAACGTTGGGGAACAACACGAGACGGCGCTACCCTCACGACCAGGCGAAATACTTCGAGCAGACCACCACCACCGAGGACTTCTTCGAGGCGGAGCACTCGACTGAGACTACGGACGCTCCAGAAGAGGATCCGGACCTGGTGAACATAGGGAACTGCTTCTGCAACGGTAGATGCACACCTGCGGGGCTGATGAACGTCAGCTCCTGTCGCTACGGCGCACCTGTGTTCGCCAGTTTGCCCCACTTCAACAGAGCCGACCCCAGCCTGAAGGAGCGCGTCGATGGGATGAATCCTCGAGATGACCATATCTTCTACATCTCTCTCGAGCCGGTGAGCAACGCGTATCGCTCGTTCGATAACACCTGTCTTATCGTGGTTTATTGTTATCGTTGTTATCAGACCGCTCGATGATCGTCGAGGACGAAGCGATCGAGACACCCGCGCGTTAATTAAACCAGAAACTGATCTCTTTCAGACGACAGGCATTCCCTTGAAGGTGTCCGCTAAGCTGCAGCTGAACGTCCTGCTGGAACCCTCAAAGATCATGTCGTAAGTACGTTCTCGTACGACGCAAAATGGCGAGCAGCGCGAGTGTTCGTGCTCGCGACAGACAGCATTCAACGTTTCTAACCGCGATCCAAATCTCGCAGACTCTTCTCGTCCGTACCGAACATGTACTTCCCAGTGATGTGGTTCTCACTGGAAGCTGAGGCCACGGAAAAATTCGCGAACGACTTGAAGAAACTCTTGTCGCTGCCGTACGTGTGCATGTACGCTGGTATCATCATGGTCCTCGTGGGATCTCTCATCATTGTCACGGTCGCGGCGTTGTACTTGCTGAACAAGCAACGCGCGAATTCGGTGGCCAACGACAAGGTAACTTAACAGTCGTCACGGTAATTCGATTTCGAGATGGTTGCTGTACATCGTGGCTCGATATTTCCAGAACACCAAGCCAGAGATGATGTCAGCTTCCGGGGAGAAGTCGGAGTTGGTGTACCTGGACAAGGCGAACGTGAACGAAGACGCGCACGTTCGAACCGATCGACGACTCTATCCGAAATTCGATCGAGTGCTGCGACACGGATCCACGGACAGGGAAAAGGGGGAAAGCAAGAAGTCTGTTAATGAACGCGAGTAGAATCGACTGCGCTCGACGGACGGTCGACGGCCATTTGGTCGTCTCCTCGCGACGCGTCGGAGGACGCCAGGTCCGAACGTTCAGAGTTTTCTGTGAAACGAATCGAACTCCTACTGGGATGATCTAATTTTAGCAAAAACGATAGGAATTTGCCACGACGTCGAGCTGACAGCCCTTTGAAACGTTCTCTGACAAGGACCAAATCGAATCAAATTCTCATACCGCGATGCTTTCCAATGCATTGAATTGTGAAAATCGGTTCGATCGACGCTCCATTGTCCTTGCATAAGACTGATTAACGCGTTCATTGTGTCAACTCTGAATCGAAACGCCGCGATTGGAATATTATTTAGCAAAGAGAACTGCTCAATGGTAGGTATCGTTTACGTTAAGTCGAAGTGTCAAACCTTCGCATCGATACGATCGATCGTATCTAATTTTATCGCCAATAACACAATGTTCCTCTCGTTCCAAAAATTGTTCTCGTGCCAAATCTTTAGTCGAGATAAACTGTTAAGTTGTTAGCGTACGGACCGACAGACGGTCCATTTACAGTGTTAAGTGAAGCCACGAAAGCCAAGGATTGGTATCGATCGTTAAGCGTGACGTAAGGCTTACGTTACCGCGATTCGATCAAGCGTAATCACAGCGTAGCAATAATTTTGTGGCACGATTGCGAAACGTGCGGTCGAAACCTTCGACCTGCCTAGAGAATCCTACAATTTTATATTACGTTTTAATAAAAATTGAAAAACTTTTACTCCCCTGCTAGAACAGTCGAGAGAAGCCGATATCCTCGTCCCGACGATACCTGTTTTATCCTCAACGAGTAACCACACTCGCCAGTTTGTCATTTACCGATAAAAACTGATTCTTTCGAGAAAATAAGACACGCTACGAGAATACAGAGAACGCGAGTACACTCGCCGGCATTTTTTGTACGTTTCTGCAAAGTAATTGCATAATATATTTCCAGTTGGCTCTCTCCTCTCAACTCGCGTGCTAGAACCGCCATATCTGGCAGCGATCGTATGAAAGTTAACTGGTAAATTAATTGTTCAGTGCAAGAGGAACAGGAGGAACGCAAAGTCTACCCGATCTTCCGATTCTGAAGAGATCGTCAGGCCTCGACGCGAGGCGACTTGTTCAACAACAGGTAAGGGACACGTCATCCTCGCGTATCGATCTCCCTTTACGTAACACTCTTCCTCCATTGCTGCCAACAACACCTAACCTTCCGCGTTCCAGTATCGCCAAAACACCGATCGATGCTGATTGAAAACCGTGGCACGCCAGGTTTCGAGAACCCATTAAGAGGATCGTAACAGGTGAGGCGCCTCAGAGGGTGCCCTCGAAAGGGTGCACGCGACAGGCGATCGAGGGACCACGGTAATGCACGACGATACGCTTTACGACTCGTACGATAACTGGTAGCGGAATAATTGACGCGGTCGGGTAAACAGGCGAAATGAATGATTCAGACGGTCGCGAGTTAAACGCGGACGATCACCAAGCCGGGAATCGTGTAAAGCTGACCAGCCTACGTCCTCGCGTTTCAATCGAATGGCAGAGAGACGCCGCGCGCCGCCAAGAAACCGTGCAATTCCTGCAGGCGGTCGAAAATCAATAGCCGCGGCGAAACATTCCGTAATTATCACTGTCGCGACTTACAAAGATCGAGCAGAGAATCGACACGATCCGGAGGCCTGACGAATCCAGGCGCGACGGAATTCTTCGCCAGCCGACACCCTTCCGTGATCGTTGCTCTTCCGGAAACGGGGCGAGACGGAGGGTAGCGGCAGAGGCGAACGTCGAAACGTCTAATTGTCACGTCTGCCGGTCGGTTTCGATTCCGCGGAGGGGTTTTAAAGAGGATATCTACGAGCACTCGTGCTCGATAAAGCGCGAGCGGGACGGAAGATCGGTGGACCGGCGGAAAGTGAGAAAAGAAGCGAGACAGAGAGGGAGGGAAGAGGGGACCTTCGACTTGCGCCTGACAAAAGAGAGTATTCCCCATTGTCTCGCGGAAACTCCCATTTTTCTATTGTATCTCAACAGCGTCGGCCCTGAGACGGTACAAACGTACCACACATGTGTATCGCGAATACATGCGCAAAGTGAGCACGCGTGCTACCACGTACACGCGTATACACGTACAGAGAAAGAGCGAGAGAGAGAGAGAGAGAGAGAGAGAGATAGGCGGCGCCGACCTGGAAAATTCGGAATGCCACCGATGCGTTTCCATTTCCTTGCTCGCGCGGCCTGTCTCGCTGCTGGGAGAACGAGTCAAGGACGAATCTGGTCGATCCGCGAAGAACATCGCTCGAGGAACCCTCGAGCAAGGTCGCGGGACCGATGAAATGAAAGATCGATCACGGATGGTGGTTATCTCTCATGAAACGATCGAGTTCACGGGAGCAACGCGTGCAATGCGCGCCCACGTGTCCCACGAGCGAATCGGAAGAATTTCCCAGGAGTGCCAGCCGGTCGTCCCGCGAAGCCACGCTCGCAATTTCGCTCGTTTCGAGTCGTCGAACATCGACAAGACCGCAATTACCACGGTCAAATAAATTCCGTGTCCTTCCAAGCAAATATCGCGTGACTGTCTTCCAAAAGTTGACCTATTAACAGGATAGACTCCATGGTGCCCCCTGCCACTCGCGAGGCCTGTAATTGGATCTTTTCACTTGCCTTTTTTATCTGTCCTCAGCACTCCTTCCTCGATCCATTAACGATCTATGATTCATCGCTACGGTGAATTATTTATAATTTCGCGGCGATATCGGAGGTGTCCTATCAACGTGCGCATCGGCACGGTAAAAGAAATCTATTTATCGATAGAACGCGTGGAATATTCATACACGGCTAGGCGAGTGTGTTTTTAAATAATCGAATTTCGATAAGCCACGGAGGTACGAAACGAAACCAGCCGATCGGCTCGGTGCACGTACGTGTACGCGCGCATGTATTATTTACGAACGGCCGCAATTCAAACAGCGCGATAACAGGCAGTTTTTTTCCGCGTACAGTTCCTCGGCGTGTACGTTCGTTAACGAACCATCCGAGCGCGACAATAAAGAATCGCGAAGAACCGCGTATCATCGATGAGTCATCGGCTCGAAAATTTCCTCCGCGCCGCGTCACGGTTGGAAAAGAAAAAACCGCGGAGGCCTAGGCGTCTCCCCTGGTGGGAGAAGAAGGCGTGCACGAACGGGTGTGCGGAACGTTCCCGCGAAATTGCCGTAGGTCGGCTACCCTTTTCGATACGGGGACCCTCGACAGATGTTCCGGGGAGCGACCCTCGGCTCGTCCAGGAAACGACCCTCGCCGCTCGGGTTTACGGCTCGTTTAGCGCTCGTGTGTCGAACACATGTCGCGGCCAGCGACCAGTTTTTCGTTTTCGAGTGGTAACGGCAGACTCGTGCGGGTTCACGATCAACTCGCACGGATTTTCGCGTGCACGCGTCTACTACCAACGATACTAAAAATACACCCGACGAACGCCCCCGCTAAGATTGAATGAAACGAAATCCCGTTTAGAAACGGCAGCGTCGATTTCAGAGAGTCGACAACGCTCGATGTCCCTCAGAGAGTTTTCGCGACGAGGCGCAAGTGGTGCAATTTCGCACTCCCGCGTTGCGAGACATCGTCAGAGGCTACGTCGTTCATCTACGCAGATGCTTCGGTTACCTGGTGCGTTTCGTTCAGCCAACTATCGATCCGACACCGCTATCAATTGTACGCAGTATTCGAACGCGTCCTTCCGATAAGGCGCCACCTGGTTGTCCAACCTTCGACGATCGATAACCGCGATCGAAGTCGCCAGCAACCACGATCGTTCGACTTTCATCCTTGAAAATAGGAACGTGGAACTCGAACTGGTCGAAGAATGGGTTCGCGGATCGGAGTTGGGTAACAGTCGAGTGGGACGCGCTAAACAATGCTCGAGCTGCGGATCCTTTCATTCCTGAAACCGACTTCTAATTCCGTCCACGCGTTCCGCCCCTCTCGACGCGCGTCGAGAGGAAGAAAGAAGCTCGAGAGTGCGACCTTCCCCTTCGTACCTATTCACCCCACGTTTCGCCGAGTGTCTGCGAGCGTGAATCGCCGGACACACGTGCGACGATCGGCGGAACGTATCAGCCGAAAAGTTGTTCCAAGTAAAATAAGCGGGTACGTCGAAGGCCTTAGAGCCACTGTCTAAGGAAGATCGCGTTGGTCCTTCGAATAATTGGTCGCGAAATACACTTGGCTCGTGACTGGTCCCGTGTACCGCGAAACACGGCCAGGAGAGTGTGTGTCGGCGCAAAGCGGAGCGAAGCGGAGCGGCGCGCGGCAGTCCGTGCACGCGGCTCTCCGTATTGTGTACGGTTGGATTTCGAGGATCGATCGACGCAACGGGACGACGACAGTCAGTCGTTTCGAGGCTGCCGAGTTGACCGGGTGTCGTTCAGCGAGCAAGAGCCGCGCCGGTTCTGCCCTCTCCCTCTTTCTTTTTCCGAAGTAGCCTGCGAGTTCGCACGCTTATCGCGCGTCCGTCTCTGTCTCTCTCGCTTTTCACTGTTCTCGAAGCGAACCGCTGCCACGGCCAGTGTTCACCGTCAGCAGGGACCATGAAGAGTGTCACGAGCACGGCGACCAGCCTTCTCATCCTGGCGACGATCCGTAAGTTTCATCAGACGTTCACGACGAGACCTCGCGACGTTTCGCGATTAGAATCGTCACTCGATCGCGCGCGAAATCGTTCGTCGTGGTCGTTAAGTCGCGCTGAACGATCGCAGCGTTCGTGATCGCGATCGAAATTACGAGAACGTTTCCAACCCCGAAATGGGCACGCCGTTTCGAAGTGTGTCGCAAATTGGCGCAATTAAATCTCGCACGCGGCTGAGAGTGCCTCTCTCGTAGGGGGATACGCGAGTAGAAACGCGAGTAGAATCCGTTTCGCCAAGATCTCCTCTGTCAGTCTGATCTCGAAGGCGATGGTTCTCGATGGTTTCGAACGAGAGGAGAAGAACGAGAGAAGAAGAACGTGGCCGTGGATCAATCGGCAACGCTTGCGTGGGAATAACTGCGGTTTTCGATCAGGCACGACCGTAGGACAGCGACGATTGATCAATTAATTCTGGATGCTCGAGACCGTTCGAAGCGAGACGGCTGCGAAACGTGATTAAATTCGACGCGAGAACGCACATGCTGGGCGTAACCCGGTCTCGTAACCCTGCACCTTTAGTCAGTTCCCTCGTGCCCCTGTTTCGCGCTCCTTCTCTCTTTCCACGACCGGCTCTTAAAAATAGTTTAACCGTCCCGGCGTTGCGTACGCGAAACGACACAAGCCGCGTAAAAATAGTACGAGGAAACAATCGTTCTCGTCGCTTTTTTCCGCGTGCCCGTCCCCTGAGCGACGATCCGATCCGATCGCGCTCGCGGATCGCTCGAGCCTCGAGGGAAAATCGAGCGGAACGGACGCACGGAAGCTTACGCTGGGCGGACGTACGCGCGATTCGAAACGGCAAATCTCGTCCTCCCGTTCGACGGTTTGCGGTCTGGCTCGCGAAGGAAGAGGAAAAGCAAAAGGAGAAGTTATCGCGGAACGATTTCTGTAGACGTCCGGGCCGTATCTGACTCTGGTCGACGACCGTGGGCTCTAGAAAGCGCACGGAATAATGGGCTTTCCTTTTAGAACGGGACGACGAACGACGACACGCGCCAAATTTTCCAACTTGGCAGCCATCGCGGGTATATCAAAACGATATAAAGATGGAAGTAGGCGGAGCAGAATAATAAGAACAAAAGGGCGCGTCTGTAGACTGCAATTAGTCTCCGGATAATTAGACGCCGGTCTGTTGTGTACGAGCGGTCGAGAAAGGCGCGTAAACAATTAGCGATGAAAAATTAATCATCGCGTGACCGAGCCCCCGTTACCGCCGTAAATAGTCCTAATTAACCTAATCGACCTCGCCTCAGGGATCGATACGGGAGATTTTCTATTTAACAACAATACGCGTAGCCTCTCGGTTAGCGGCTAATTAACGAGCTGCTGTCACTCGTACACCAGCGATCGGTACGTGTCAACAGAATATTATCCCAGGTCTCTGGAAAACCGAAAGCCGCGTGACCACGATTATCCGCTGGCACGCGTATCGCCGTTGTTGCGTTTCATCCGGCAGCTTCCATACCGGGACAACGGATTCGTAAAAAACCGTCGCGCGTACGGGAGAAAGCTACTGTCCGCTTGTTCGAGCGCTGTGTGGACAATCGGATCGTTAGAGATAGCTAACTGGAAATAACGGCTCGAATCGGAAAAGATCGAGTACAAGTTACAAGTGGTTCTAAAGTATACGCTTAACGTACGAGTGGGAACTGATAAGGGCTGATTCGAGGCCTCTTACGGCGCGACTGGAGAGCCAGCGATCGCGAGGGCAAGCAGGGGCATCCTGGCAAGGATAGCTGGCGATCTGAATCGATTCGCATAAGGGCAGAGGAAACGCGCTCGTATCGTGGGTGGTGGTTGCATTCTTACGCGCTATCAGCCCTGACGGTTTCGCGTTCCAGTTTCAACAGAGTAAGAAAAAATATTTGTCGACGATAACGGCTTAGTACACGTTGATAACGAAGATAACGAGTACTTAATAACCATCGGGAATGCCCGCTCGCGCACGGGGACGACGGATTCTCGAACCGATTTGGTACGCGTCGCGCGTACCTTCGTACTCGGGACATCTCGATTGCGTTTCGTAACTCGCCTATCCGAACAGGTCCGCTCGATTTCTCGTGGACCTTGCACCGTGGTGATTCTCGGAAGGGTATCTCGAACGTGGATGCTTAGGCACACGAAACGTAACGCGTGCGCTGCCGCGAGATACCTGCTCGCGGGGAACGTACCTTAATCTCGTTACTCGACCAGTCGCCGGATGTGCCCGGGCTGGAGTCGGCCGCGCGATGAATTTTGAGCAGATCTTTTGTTTCTCGTCGGTCGACGGGCTACCGGTTTTACCAAGCAGCACGTTTCACGCGAATGGTTCGCCGTCGAACCAAAAATCTTGCGTCACCTTCGACGCAGAAGGCCACTGTCGACGAAAAAAAAGGCGATAGTCGCGGTAATTCGTTTTACTTTCGTCGCCGACATTTGCATACCATCGAGGCGAGCGCACTCGTCGTTACGTATTTACACGTGCGATCGATTAATCGGTCAAAGGTGAATCCGTCGGGGTAGCCAGCGATGAAAAGCTGTTCCGTGGCACGGCTGACACATTGACGAATCGACCGGAAATGCGGCGAAATCGCAGGGGACGAGGGTGGAGAACTGCAGGCGCAGGTTGGGGGAGGCCACGGGGGTGGCGATCGGTAGGCGAAAACCTGCGGCGGATGAAACGAACGCGACGCTTCGATTCCTTTCCGGGCGGTCGCGTATCACGCGGTACCAACAAACTTGTGCGGTATCGCATCGTAGAAAATAGATCACGCTATAATCCATCGCGTTATTATCGTATCAAGACTACTTTGTCATTGGCAGGGTTGCCGGACGTCTCTTTCGAGACCGGGTTTTACCACAGCGTGGACGTAACAGCAGCGGGTAGTATCTCGTAGCAGACGCCGTGCTAGCTGAAAAATTGTACGATCGAGCTTTTCGAGCGTGCAGCGGCAACTGACGAGCAAGTTGCGCTGCACAGCCGATATTTAAAGCTGCTTTTAGGTCGTCGATGGTAAGGCACGAGCAGGCGAGAGTGTACCTGCACATCGTTGTCTTTCAGCCGCGAGCATATCGATATCCGTTGTGCTCCTCGTGTGGAGACGGATGGATACGTGTCGCGACTGACGATGGACTCTGCGATTCGAAGACCTTGCTGCTCGCTGAAATCCTATCGGCGTTTAACGTGGAAATTGGAATTTCCGGTAGTTTGGCTGCGGAATGGAAGTCGGATCCGATCCGGCTATAAGTCACGGAACCTGGCCGCACGGGCTGAACTCGATACCACCGTATTCCGGGGTAAATTCAGCCGGAAATCCGCGTAGCTACGAAACTGCAGCCTAAGCGCAACTTCGAAGCGGCTGTCACGCGAGGGAAAGAAAAGGCTACCACCTTCCCTATCGCGATAACGAATCTCGATCCTCTCGATGAGTCTGTTTACGATTACCTACGTGGATTCTATATATATATATATATAACACGCGGTGACGCACTGTCCAAACATGATGGTGAAACTTGCGACAGGGGTTTACGTAATCGCAATTCGATCGAACAGGCGTTTTCGTTCGAGGAAAACAAGCTCACCGTTATCGAGGCACATCTCTTTATCGAGATACAGGAGAGGATGACACACTATTTCGAGCAATGCTGCGTCTTCTCGGAGACAGTCGATCGATTGTTCAACCAATTAGAGCGGTTGGTGTAAACGATGCTCGTTCGAGGCGGGAGCCTCGCCTCGAACTCGAGGCGCTGCTCTAGGACCCAAGGGTTCAAAGAACGGACGACCGTTCGAAAGAAAAGAACGAACGCCCCGCTGTTCTCGGTAACGCTGGTCGACGACCGATTCGCGAGAGCACACCGAGCCCCACTGTGCGGAATCGATGGCTCGGAAACTATAAAAGTCGACCGGAAGTGTCGCCTGGAGGTGCTCGCGATGCAGCGCGAGTCGAGATACCGGAGGATTTGAAGTCGCGCTTCTGCGATGACGCTTCGAAGCGCCCTTCGCTCCTTGCATTATTTATAACCCGAATAAGACAACCAGGGTCGATACAGAAAATTCTCTCTCGGTTTTTTATTAAGGCTATTTCTTAACGGCGTTGTTGTCCCTATAATTTTCACGCGCGAAGAGCGACGCACGGATATAGATCACGATCGAACGCTGAACACGATCGCCGCCAATTGAATTTTTTCTTCTCCTCTCTTTTCCTTTTAAAGAACCACGCGCGCAACGCTCGACCGACCTACGCGCCTCCCAGAAGTGGGAGAAAAATAGAATGCGATAAAACGAAGAAGAGTAACCGACGAGCGGTTCTCCCTTGCGGTTCGCTGGAAGTCGATCGAGCAGCGCGCTGAACCAATCCCGCACCGCGTCTGTTGAACCGGACACGGGTCGTTTGATACCATTGTATCGGGGATTGGTCCCGTATCGATTCGTTCGGGTAAAGTTTCCCGGATAGCCCGAATGTTTTAATGGATACCGAACGTTTTCCACCAGGATCGTCATTCTCTCGCCGTTCGTCTCTGGAACAGAGAGAGAGGAACGTAACGATGGTAACGAACGAACGTGATTATCGATCTCTGGTGGCACACAATGAGCAAAGTAGGGCGAGATTCTCCGTCATCCGGCCCCACCTCCAAAAACTCCTCGCATCCTTCGAGGGCCGGTGTCGCGCGAGGAATTCGCAGCCCGCTCAATTATGGAGCGGCTTGGTCCAGCGAATATCGAGTCAAAGGTCGAGGGGCCAGCGTAGCGTTTAATACGGAAGGTCGAAACCCGGTCGAATATCGGTTCTCTCTCTAATTGGGCGCGACGTTTGTGTGTTTCAGAGGCTGCGATGTCCACCACGAACGTCACCGTGGACCCGAGCACGTTCTTCGCCAAGATCAATGGGAATCTGACCAAGATCGTCTGGGCTCACGCGGTCAACAACAAGACGAAATTGGAGAAGGCGCTTAAATCAGGTGGGTCGATCCGTCGCCTTTAAAATCTGCATCCCCGGCGACTACTCGAACGGCGACTCGTTATCAGGCAACACTGGAATTTAAATCGTGTCAAAGGTTCCACGGTCGAGTTTCGAACCGAAAGCGCTCGACCGTCGTCGATGATTATCGATTACGTGCCTCTTAGACGAGTCGTCGCGCGAATAATTCGGCCCTGGACACGAGCGATCGAATAACAAGCCGGAAGATACATTCGTCAGGGAGCCGTGTTTGGGTGACGCGTTGTCGCGACGCCGGATGTACATACGCTCGCGTTAAATTGATAGACAGGAAGACGCGATCGGCGCCGCGAGCACGTCGCCTGAAAGATTTTCGAGAAGCGAACCCCGCGAGCGCCGCTCGTGAATCTAAATCAGGGTGGAATGTCATCGACGACGACGTTCAGATCGTCGTAGCGGAAGGTCAGTCTCCGGATATGCATAGCCTCGATCGCATGATCGATCGCGTTCCCAACGACGCGGGTTTCTTCGTCGCCAAATCTCTTGCGCGAAGTACGTCGTTCGCTGGACGCGAAGGTGCGAAGAGTTCGTGTCTTTTTTTAGAGCCTCCTCGAGCGCGGAGGGTCTAAAAAGTTGCACTTAACACCAACGGAGAAAGTTGAATCCGTCGACGGCGGGTTCCCTGCCGTTCCAGGCGTGATCGATATTCGTTGCACGTGTCCGCGACTACCGAGGCCAGCTGATCCTCCGCCTCTTTTGCGCGGCGCAATCGCTTCTCGCCGTTTCTCGCTGTACTACATCGGTTTTCCTATCTTTAAAGACGACATCATGATGCTGGAGGGCGACGTCTCGCTGGGCAAGTACACCGAGTCGAACAGCAGCGACCACGTCCCGATAATGGCGCATCCGCCGGCAAACGCGAGCGATCTGTCTCTGGAGGCGTTCGTGAACGCGACGCTCGAAAAGAACGCCAGCAAGGGCATCAAGCTCGACTTCAAGAGCATCGAGGCCTTCAAAGCGAGCAAGCCTGTCTTGGACAGACTACGCAATGACGTACGTATCCCGTATTCGCGTATTTATAGCACAGACGTGTGCATCTTCGCGAGGCCCTTCGCGCCTCGTTTCACCGATCGCCATACCGGGACTATTTGCGTCCCGATTTTCCGATGACAGGATTATTCTCGTTCGCCAACGGTTACTCAAACGGTTCCTCCGTTTTCAGACCAAAGTGCCCGTGTTCCTGAACGCGGACATCCTCTCTGGACCGGTGAACGCAACCGCGAAACCGGTCGACGCTGAAGCTTTCCTCGCCCAGGCCAAGATGTATCCAGAGTTCATACTGTCCGTCGGTTGGACCACCAGGTAAGATCCGTCGAGCGACGCGCGACGCTTCAGCCCTCGTTTTTAACCGCGTCTCGCGTTCCAGGTACGGCGTCGACGCGAACATCACCGAGGGTCGGTACACCAAGGACAACGTGAAAGACATGATCCAGGCGCTGACGAAGCAGCAGATCACCCAGCCGATAACTTACCCCGTAAGAGCCGGTCTAGCCGCGAACGACACGGATGCGATCAAGGCGCTGATGAAGGACAGCTCCTCCCAGATGAAGAACGTGACCCTGACCGTGTGGTCGTCCGAGGGCGACAAGGTCGACGCGGAGCGTCTGTCGGCGCTGATCAAAGACGTAGGGGTGGACAAGGTGTACGTCGACGTGCCCCAAGACTTGATGAAGAATTTGAGTTTGATGACCGGGGCGTCGAGCGCGAACGTAGCGTCCGTGACACTCGCGACGTCCCTCGCGCTCGCGGCCCTGCTGTCGACGATATTGTGAACCGTTTGAGCGAGTCTGCGTTCGAGGGATTTCGTGGATGGAACGGTGGTGCGGTCCCGCGCGTCTCCTTCCATGGTCGAGGATACTGCTCTCTCGACGATGGAAGGGGACGCGAACCCTCTTCGACGGGACGGAGTCGAGTCGCGAGCGAGGGCCGTCGGAATTTCAAATCAAAAACGAGTCGCTAGAGTCCGCGATCGCGAACATATGTACTTTCTAGCGTATAAGCTTACTCGCAGAAACGTTTTTTCTAAGTATTTTAAGGGAGCTTTCTTAGCGATACGATATTCATCCCCGGTCGCGTCGGGTATTGACACCCTTGCTTTCTACACCTGGACGTTGTGCTCTTCTAATTTTCTTCTTCGTCTCGCTCCTCTTTCCTCGTGCTCCAAAGGTGGCTGTACTTTTTCGTTTCGTCGTTTATCGCCGCGTTTTGTAGATTTCTATGATCGACTACGACGGGGCACTCGCCTCGGTTCTTCGAGTAAAACTAATAAACTAGAGTAAGATATAACATACGAGAAGGAGAAAAAAAAGAGAAGACGTTCCGATAGCTCAATTCGATTAACCGAATCCTCTGTAAGTAAACGTTGAAACTTGCTGGTTACTTCGATCGACGTTTCAGCAATGAAAATTTAACGACGTTTCCTCGGACAGATTTCGCCCAAGCGCGTCGCCGTCGCACCCTCTGCTACGGTAAACGAACGACGCGAAGGCATTCGAACCGATCGATTGATATGGCGCACGTGTCACACGTTTTTGCACTATTCACACCTATCGAGACGCGCTGATCTTTTTTATACGATGCCGTGTCGAGCCGCGAGATCTGCTCGTAGTGTGTTATATCGTACCTATTTAGTGTTCACCGACGTATCTCCTGTACCTGCCTTCAACATATCTCCGACGTAGGTGCAGAAACAGCGTAAACGCGGTATTAGACTCTACATAAGCTGTAACGTGTACATCTGTAAGCCAAAGGATTGTGAATGCGTAATACGGTGCCGGCGCACCGCGTTTGATAACGAAACAAATAAAATTATGTGGACAATTTAGAGAATTTCTTTCCTCTTCCATGCAAACGCCCACGCACGAGGATTTTCCCAGTTGAAAACCCTCTCGCGGGTGGTCCATCCTTGATCCCGCGAATCAACGATTCCTCACGTACGATACGAGCTGTCGTTGCATTAGCAACTGGTCACAGAATTAACTGGAAACAGGGATCGGTTATGGAAAAGGGAGAAATCACGCGCTCTGCTTTCAGCGACAAACTCGACGAAGGGAATCGCATCGAGCCGTCGAGAGTCGGGTCGTGGTGCGTAATTGCTAAATTAAAAGCTGGACAAACAGCCTCGCAGAGAGCCAGCCAGTTACCGACAGAGAACATTCCTAGGCCGGTGTTTGCGCTATCATTTGACACGGCCGATGCAAGCCAATCAATTCTCTGTTTGCCTTTCGATTACTCCCGATTCGCTCTCCCAGCAACTTAACTCTGCGATCGTCAGAATTTAATTGCATATCGACCGCGTGCGCGCGCGCGCGTTGACTATATCGACGCATCGATGACGATTCGAGCGTCGAACAGGAGGCGAAGAGGGTGGAGGGATTTTCTCGCGGCAATGATCGTGGTCAAGGTAACACAGTGGAGAAAGAAAAAGTGGCGGGAGAGAAGGAACCGTCGTTTGGCGGGGTGCGAGATGTCAAGGGTCGGCCATTACGGCTGGCCTTCGAAGACAGTGGAAGGTATTCCGGTTATCAGAATCGAACGATTCTACCTCGACGCGTTCTTTGTGCTCGCGTCGCCGCAGGTGCTCCTCGCGTGAAACGAGATTCGTCGCGCTTACGTGCGCGATCCACCGACGAAAATGCGATTGCACGGCTGCAAAGTCGATCCTGCTCACCGAGCGGCGGCTTTCCCAGACGCGACCGCCGGGACGTTACGCAATTCGTTACGATCGAAAAGAACGGACGCAGAACTGTGTGCGAACTTTGTTGATCCACGCGCGAACTACGATGCCACGGAGTAACGAGGCCGACCTACAACCGTAATCTGTCCGCGATAACCCCGTGAACTCGAGCTAAAGTTTTCAGACCGAAAACGGAGCGTGTCTCCTCCACTGGGCAATATCTCGCGTGGTCTTCTCGTAGGTTCGCGTAATCTGTGTCGCTTCCTGTTCTCGATTTCGATCACGCGTAACGCGAAATACTGTCGACGGATCGATGGTCCCCAACGGTGGTTGGATTCGACGAAGATCGACGGGTCGCGACCGCGAAAATTCTCGATGGAATCCCGCGGAAGGGGTTGTCGCGCGACATCCGAGGCGGCGATCGAGAATAGAAACGCGACAACGCCGGGCTTGTCCGCTGGCGACTTGTCGAGGCCGTTTCGGCTGTCCGCGCGAGGTGATCGGCAATGTAGCGGGCAGGAAAAATGCATACCGCGAACGCGGGAACGCGGTCCGTGGTCTTAAATTTTCCGAGCGTGCCGCGTGGAAACGTCTGCATTCCGCGGGAGTGTCTCGCAGGCTCCGAGTCGGAGGAACGGGGTTTATTTATGCCCGTCTGGTGGCCCCTCTCACCTGGTGTACCGGCTCATTTGTACCGCTGGCCGATTACACGCGTTCTGCTCGAATTCCTCGAGCGGGATGCAATTTAATCGTGATTCGCGGCGGCTACGCAACGCACGCGCGCGCGCACCGTTCTGATGTACGGCCGCGAATTAATTATCGGTGGCAGGATCTCGGGAAAGTGAAACGATCGAGCGGCTCCCTAGGTCCGCCGCTCGTTCGCACCTACTATTATCGCCACGGTCTAATAATGGCGCATCGCGTGGGTATTGTACAAAGCTGTTCCCTCCGTTGGCGAACGCACAAAGGGACGGTCCGAGCGTGGACAGAGCGTGGACACACGATAAAACGATATCGTCGTGGAGAAAGAAGGAGAAAGAAGACGACGACGACGAAAAAGAAGAAGAAGAAGAAGAAGAAGAAGAAGTGGAGGAGGAGGAGGAAAAAGAAGATCGAATCGGTAGCTGACAACGCGGCGATAAGGGTCCGGGGCCGACGTGTTTGAAACGTGAACACCGTTCGGCTCGTACCTTCTCCTTTTTCCGTCCTCCTGTCCGCGCGGCAGAAAAGGACCGATGACGCGGTGGCGCGATGCGTCCTGGCGATAGGTCGCGAACGCGGGCCTTTATCGAGGATCGAATCGGAGCGGAAGCCGTCGAGAGGAGCTACCGTGTTTATTTATCGTGGCGTGCACACGCCGCGGCCGGCTTAAAAGGGCGACAAAAACCGCCCGACGACCTCCGTACGCGACGAAAAACCAGTCCTCGTTGTACCGGTTGTAAGCCGGGGAATCGAGCGCGCGATCCTATCGACCTCTCGTTCTCGCGCCAGGCCTTCGACCGGATTTCGTGCCGCCCGGTTCCTCCCGGAGGTATCACTGAATGGCGACGCGAAAGTGAATGGGACGACGGCGAGCGGCGAAAACCGAGTCGGATCGCAGCCGCGACGGATCTCGCGGCCGACGATCGTAAAATCGAGACAGGTACACGCGAATCGACTGCGCGAGACCGATCTAAAAACGCACTAGAAATCGATCAGTGGAACGATCTTCCGTTATCGAGGCGATCGTCGCCTCGCGAAGCGTGTGCGCATCGAGGAGCGCGAACGCCTCGCGCGACGGTCACGCGATGGACGCGAGGCTCTGGTCCCGGGCGCGTAATCGTTGAATGCGCGAGAACAGCTTGGAATCGCGCTCGCGGAGGAGCGATCGGGAAGGTGTCCGTCGACCAGGAGTCCGTGGAGGCACGGCGTGCGCACGGTTGTTGCGGTGGCGCACGAGAGCGCACAGGTAAGGGAGTAAGGGGAGGCAGAAAAGCCGGCAGCCGAGGGTGCCGGAGGGAGCGGGAGAGGGAGACGAATATCGCCCGCACGCATGCGCACTGCGTTCCGCGATCTCTCAGGCCGGCGGCCGGAGAGGCTGGCCTCAGTCGCCCGCGACATTCGGTCCGCGATACGATTCGGTGTAATTTCCGTGTGGTTCGTAGGGAACGGTGCGCCGGCATTGACGGCGAGGACGCCCGCGTGTTTCGATCGATCCCGAATCGGCGCTGCCGCTCGTGTACGAGCCGAGTCGAAATGAACGTGAGAAAGGACGCGGGACTGTCCGTGAAGACGACACCAGAGGCAAGAGAGCGCGATACGTGAGCGGAATCGTCCGGTGCGACGAGAGAGTGTGGCTCAGCCGAAGCGTTTTACACCACCGTTGCCCACGACATTTTTGTAGACAACCGAGAGAGTGAACTGGAACGCGGCCAAATCGCGCGAGAGAATCGACGCGTCCGCGCTGCGAGCGTCGCGATATTCGCGAGTCTTTTCGCGAGTCTCGGTTGTTCGATCGCTGTTGCGCGATCTGCGCACCACGTGGCTTCGTACACCGGTGAACACCGTCACCGTTACGTTAATTTCGCCAACGGCTCGGACGACGCTTGATAACCACCTTCGCGGACGTGTCCCGTACGCGTGGATCGGCTGGCCCATCGGCGGCTGAGCCCAGGGATCGCGAAACCCCCGCGCGCGACCGCCTCTATATCCGTTAAATGTCGCGATCGCGATGCGTCGGTGAACGAGCAGCCGTAACGTGGTCATCACCCAGCGAGGGACGGGTCGCTAGGATAATGTAAGCTGCGTTCAGGAACCGATCGGCTCCCAGTAACGAGATGACGCGCGACAGGAGGCTGCTGGTGCCGTTCCTCTTGATCCTTCTGACGGCGTACGGTCTGTTCGCGGTCGAGGCCAGGCACCGCGCCGAGCCGGAGGACGCGATGAACGACGCCAGGCACAGGAACAGGCACAGGCACAGGCACGAGCCGTCGCACGGTAGAAGGAATCGTCACGAGCTGGCCGACAGACGATCCTCCGGCTGGTCGCAGGAACTCGACTTCGAGGACGACTCGTTGCCGGATCGCGGCGAACGGGAGGACGAGGAGGAGGAGGAAGATGATTACGACGCTCGTCCCTATTACGAGAGATCCTATCCGCGGAGCTCGAGGATCGCTGCGCACGGGCCGATGTACGACCCGCGGTACCCGCCTAGGTACCACCATCGGGGCGGTTATCGCGGGACCGGCTGGTACTACGAGCCGGACGAGGAGAGGCGCAGAGGTTCTCCTCGATACAGCGTAGACAGAGGAGGCTACAGGACCCACCGCAGGCCTGGCTATGCGAGAAACCGCGACTCCGAGTACGACACGGAGGAGGAGGCGGAGGACGAGGTCGATTACGAGAAAATACGCCGCTTAAACGAGGACAGCGTCGAGGAGAGGCATCGTTCCCCGTGGAAGAATGGGAGGAAGCACAGGCTCGCCGGTTATAGACGCGACTGGCGGCCGGACGGAAGAAAATGGCATCGACCGGACGATTTAGAATCGTCGAGAAGGTTCGACGATCGTAGGAGAAGATCCAACTCCAGTGAGTCCAGGTTCGCTTCCTACTCGAAAACCGATCGGAGGAGGTTCGACAATTTCGAGGACTACGAGTACCAGGTGGACGAGTTCGACGACGGGGATAAAAACGTGGACGACGAGGAGGACGAGGAGGAGAACGTCTCGAGGGAGATCGAAGACGAGGACGTGAGCGAGGACGCGGACGAGGAGCTGGATAACGATTTCTACAGGGGCGAGAGGAAACCGCTTCTGAAGACGTACGACGATATCATCAGACGATTGACGTCGAACGATCCGACGACGTCCAGGCCCACCGGTAAGAGGGACTACAGGAACATCGAGATAGACAGATCCGTGAAGCGCGACGCCTTCGGGAATTTCAAATACGAGCCGAGGAACCTGACCAGACCGTTGGTTCGCGATCGCACGAAGATCGTCGGCTCACCCTACGGGAACGCCGTCTCGACTGGGCATCAGTCGGCCAAGAGGTTCGCCGAAAGTTACCCCGGCAAGCTGCTGGGCACGATGGTCGAGCGTAAACTGCTCAAGACCTCCAACAACCTCGTGGCTAAGAAGAAGATCGACGATACTCATCCGAGGACCAAGAGTCTCGAGCAGGATTACGACGAGTACCTGAACACGTCGGACAACGAGAAGGAGGAGGATCTCGTCAAGACCGGAGCCGAGGAGGACACCGGGATGCAGGCGGACGTTACTAATACGGTTAGTCGGACCGCTTTCATAAATCTTTCGTCCTTTCAGCGTAGCTCGAACGCATCGAGGGGGTGAGAGCTCGTCCTCGAGCGTAGTTTCGCGGCTGTTTCGCGAGGTGCAGACGTCGGAATCGAGCCGAGCGAACGCTAAACGTTCCACGGATCGTAATCGGAATTAACCTGTACCCGAGATCGATGATAAATGCTAGTCGAGCGAGGAATTCTTGTTCTCGCGATGGCTGGACAGATTTACGAGCGGTTGTACCGTCCAGCTGATTAATACGGGATTAGATATTTCTCGATGATCTCGATGGTTCGAGTTTGTCCTCGCTCGTAGCGTCGCCAACCGCGTACGATCGAGAGGTTCCTGCCGCGAACCGAAACTGGTAAAGCGCCTCCTCGAGCGTCCACCACGGGTCCCTCGGTGTCGACCTTGTCGAGGAAGATTAAGATCGTCGCGGGTCGATGTTACGGAGAGCACGATCGCGCGCGGTCGCCGCAACACGCGAGAGAAGCCTTATCGATTTCCTCCCGATGTTCGATCGCAGCCTCGCCGCGCGGCTCCGTGCCAACCCTTCTCGTCTCGAGAACGAGCCCGCGAAATTGAACCGCGAACCATCGGGTAGAACGGAAGGACAAAGGAGATGTTCTTTCGGTGGACTTGGACCGTTTAACGATCCTCGTTCCGCGCCACCGACTCGCCGATCGACTTTCACGAGGCGCATCGGTGCAGAAGATCGAGAACGATTCGCCTTGAAACATCCTTTCGAGTGCCTCGTCCTTGGCAGTAGAGTTCGAGTAGACGGGAGCCGCCACTATTTTCGGTTCCAGCTCCGCTCGATGACGCTTCGAAAACCTCGATTGGCTGCCGCCGTGCGCACGTAAAAGGTGCGCGCACGAGAACGGTGCTCGTTTCCGAGAACTACTTTGAATTCGTTGCACTTTGCCTAGCCCCGGCTGGCTCCGTTATTAACGTTCAAGTGTCCGCGTCCCGACGCCCTGGTCCCTCTCACCTATAAGGGCCAAGATTAGACGGCGACCTTGGCAATGCAGACGGGAAACCGGGCCGCCAAACCACTTTGATCAGCGTCAAAATTCTCAGACGCCGACCCGACGTCTGGTGCAGGTACGACCTCGGGGAATACCGCGGCTGCTGGGCGCCCGTTGCTTATTACCGGGAGTCTCGAGCGCGAAATCGATACCGCGCTGCGGGTCAACGATACGCCGTGGTTCCGTTTTTGTCGAACCTGAGTCACTGACCTACTCGACGAGCGCGCGCGTGCGCACGCGCGGTGTTAACAAACGAGGATGGACGACGACGATACATTCTTTGGTTCGAGGCGCGAACGAAAAAGTTAGAAAGGATATATTATCTTCGTCGGGAGAAGCCTCGTGTCGCCGATAAAAAATGTACGCGCGTACTGGTAATGGATTCCGCTTGAACCCGAGGTCCTTGAGAATAGTTATCTAGACGGGTCCGATAATTTCATGCTTAGCTAATTGACACGATCTGGGTCACCGGTTCTACGAACTTTTTTCCTTAACATCCTTAGCCAATAATCGTTGCACGATAAAGAGAGCGGTCTGCTGACGCGTTCGCTGGTGGCGCGAGGGGATGCCAAGGGGGGAGATAGATGGTGCGCGGTTCCACGAAGTGGAAACGCAAACGGAACGAGTGGTTCCGGCGCGAGGCTTCGAGGGGCTGATTAATGGGCGCAAATTTCGGAGATGAGCAACCGCGATGAACGATGCCTCGGATGCGAGCGAAAAACACGAGCCCGGGTATCGACCGAGGAGACGCGGATCTAGATAGCCGAAATCACCGCGGTCGCCACCGCCAGATGCATCGATCGGAGCCACGCAGCTGTTGTGCGTCGTGAAATAACGCTGGCTGTGATTCTAAGCGACCGCCACATGTTGCTGCGAATCGTAAAGCACGGCTGTTTGTTTGCTCGCGCGATTCATTTAGCGGGAAACAGGGCTTGAACCCGGAAAATGGTAAATCTTGTCGCGCGTCGGCTCTATTTCAAGAGGAGAGTTCGTCCCGTTTCTCGGCTGCTGGTAGCGCCAATTAACGAGTATCTCGATCGAGAAAAATCGACGGGATTGCTGGGTCGAAAGTACGCGTTCTCCAGTTGCCTCTACTACTGATTCACCGCTGGAGAACACCTTAATTCAACGGGTGGCGTCCCCCTCTCGAGACGATTGTAACGCGAGAAAAAGGGAATCGAGGCGGCTGTCGCCCGTGATCGCGGTTTAACCTTTTTCTGCCAATTCACAAAGGCGAACCCGCCACGTTCCATCGGCGATTCACTCGGACGTGCCTTGGCCGCAGCGAAATTACCGCGGACGGTGATCGAAGCAATTGAACGCGGCGTTGTTCCTCGTGGTTTTCCGCGGCGATACAGCCGGCGCGCGTCGTCTCAAAGGGGGGATCCACCCCGCTGAATCGATACGAAATCGCGCGAGTGCTCGCTGACCGCCGCGACCGAGATAAATCGCGGAGATTAGGTAATTCGTAATTCCGTGGAAACCGCGGCTCCGTCGGCTCCCTTTTTCGAGCTCGCACGCTCGGGAGACGGCGGACAAACCGGTCGCTGTGCGAAACTAAGGGGCGTGTAATTTCATTAGGTTAGAAGTCGACGATAAGCAAGTTCACGAACGAGAATTCACGGACTCGCCGGACAAAGAAGACCGCGCGGAGGGTATCCAGCGTTCGATAGATAAATATAACGAATAATCGCCCGTTCATTAATCACCGCTCCGAATATAACCGCGTTGCGCATCCTCCGCTGGTTGTATAACATTTTCAGATCGCGATGATGCTCGCGTCCGTAATTCATCGAACGCCGGGTCCGCGTAGCCGAGGGAAAAACATCATTGCCTAATGAGATCGTAGCCATGCGATCGACCGCGAACGCGAGCGTTTTTCGACCGGCTAACGGTAGACTACCGCGGCGGTCGTTGTTGCGGACCATTCTTCCCGTGTCATTTACTCGATCGCGGCGCTCTGCAACCTGTTACGATCGCGCGTACAATTTTATGGTAATCGCCACGATCGTTGCTAACTGGCGCGCGCTGGAAATGCTCGCGTTAAGACGAGAACGGAAGCGTGGATAAAGCGAGCGAAGAGTGCGCGCGACGATCGTTGCTAGCACGTTTGCAGCGGTTGGCTGCGATTCCCCCTTGTTTCGGCGAAACGGACCCTCGTGGCGGGGCATTAAGAAATGACTTCGCCACCTGACCACGCGAGGCACGTCCATAAATCGGCCGTAAAAACGCTCGCGCACGGAAGCTTGTTTCGTCGTGCATAAAATTCGCGGCACGCTGTCGCGGGATTCTACCGAGCGGAGAAAGCGCCGGCTTCGTAAAGCAACCGCGTTTACGGTCCCGTTGTTCGATCGAGACACCTCCGCCTCCGTTCGCTCGCTCCGTTTCTCGCGCGAGAGTTTTAAACGGTAATGAAGTGATCGCGACAGGGGACCGGCTAATCGAGAAGTGTGACAGACGTCGATGATGCGGTGGACGATCTCGCGAAACGGTGATCTACCGCGACGATGATTCATCGTCGCGCGCTGTCTAATCGCAGAAAGGAGCCGCGAGCAACTGCTTAATGAGTCGACAAAAATAGGCCGAATTCCGGCGAATTGTAGGCCGCTCTGGGACGCAGCGCCCTGCGCGTCTCACTGACTCACGGCCAAATCTAAATGGCGCGTTCGAAACTTAAGTCAGCGAGTTAAGGGACCGCGCGAAGAACCTTAAACGAACGCGGGACGGAAATAACGCTGTTCGCGGATCGCACTCTCGATTCCGTCGATTTCGATCTTGGCTCGAACGCGCGGACGGATCCGCTCGGTCGGACCCTCGAAAAGCCGGGACACGGTTGGGAGCGGTGCTGCTCGTCGCGAAGTAAATTGATCGCGCGACAGTGGAGCGTTCCGCGTGTGGCATGAAATTAGGGATGCCCCGTTAGATCGATGACTCACGAATTTCACCGGCAGGACGGTTTTGGTTTACGGAACAGTCGCGCGTTCAGCGTACACGGACGTGCATAGGCTAATTAATTCCTGGAAGCTCGTCCGCGTCGAGAAACTGTCCCGCGGAGCTCCCGGCGTATTTCACCGGCAAATGCATCTTGGGCGCGTATACCCAACGATTGGACACTGTCCAAGACCGAGATGCACGTAATCCGCGAGTTATTCAACATCCTAGCCGCGATAGTGGGCATCGGTGACGACAACGGGGAGGTGACTAAGCCTCTGCCAGATTCGCCGTGCGAAACGGCCGACACGTCGGTTTTAAACGATACCCGTGTACCTCGTAGGGGCGCGATTAATTCACCGTGGTTTGTAACACTGTTTAGTAAACAGGGGGTACGAAGCACCAGCGTCCAAATTTCCAGACGCGTTCAGGCGACGGATGCGTCAGAGCCGGGGATTGGACCGGTTCCAAGTCGAGCGGGTCTCGATCGAGTTATTACCCGCGAACATCTTCCGCGAGTCGATCGATTCGAAATTAGGCGCGACTGGCTAGGTCGCAGCTGTTCCTCGCTCTAATATCGAATTCGGGTCGTTCTCGTGCCCGTTTGGAGTGTCTCCAAAAGAGCCCCGTTTATTCTCGCGTCGATGCGACGATAAGGTCCAAAAATATTTGCCGCGGCGCCCTCGCGAGCCAAACTCGTCGTCGCCCGTTTAACCCGAGCGGCACGCTCGTGTCGATCCGCGCAGCTCGGCACAGGTGTCTCGCACTGGGGCTGTACGCGAACGGAACCAGTTAAACGATCCCCCGTTGCGGAGAGAATTCAATTCCGGTGGCTGTCTCGTTACTTCTACCTTCGTAGCTCGCGAGACCCTCGCTCCGGCTGTATAATTAGGACGACCAATCGGCGGGCGTTAATTTTGTTTACACTCCGGCCGATCTACGGACGGCTAGGGCGTGCCAAAGATTTCCATTAAGTCCTCGGAGGAAATGCCGCGCGGCGGGAAGCAATTTCGTTCGACAGGAGAAACGATCGGTTAAATAACACGTTACCATCATCTTGGTGCGGGGCTCGCGCTTGCACGGGGATGAAGCCATTATAAAAAGCCCCCGGATCGGCCATCTAAAGTGGCTGTGGGAAAGGCGGAGAGCTTGTTTACCATCGCGGAATCTTAATGGGGTTGCTGTTATCGTCGCTCATAGGAACATTAAAGTCCCCGTACGCACAGGCCACGGCTGTGTAGCTCGTAGTTTCTCTCGTCGAGCCGCGTCGGTTCGTGAGAGTCGAGGAGAGCGCAACGCGTTCCTCGGCCAAAGAACAGATTCGAACGCGTGATTTTACGTGACCTAGCCAGCCGCCAGCGGATTAAGCGGAACCGTCAGGAATTAGGAGGAACCTTTTTCGAGGAAGGATGCCAAACGATGACCAAGCTCGTTCCTGCGCGTCCCGCCGATTCCCATGGCGATCACGTCCCATTCACGAAAACACGCGAGCAGCCAGGCAGCTCTGGCTGGCTGGGCTCCCTGAACGGCGAATTAACTCCGAAGATGCCTCTTTACGAGACGAAATACCCGGGGAATCACAATAACCCACGAAATCCCGAGTGGTATGTAGAAACGACGGTGGGCTAAGCGATGGCCGCCGCATAACCAGCCGTGCCCGTTGCTAAACCACGAACGATCTCTGGCAAACTTTCGGCGGATTTAAATTTACACAACAACAACCGCCGCGCGGTGCGCCTGTCCCGCCTGGTATTCTAGATCCGTTTGATCCCTGCGCGAGCACCAACCCACGAATATTCGAAGAATTAAAATCGTGATGCGGCGCAACGGGCCGATCTCCTGGGTGGCCTACCGTGGCCCCCTCGCTTCCCACGAAAGCGCTTTATGCTCGAGGCAGAACCGCGAAGAGCACCCGTTTCTCGGTTGTTAACCGTCGAATTAATCGTCCGACTGGCCTCCCTAATTTTCCCTCCCCTCCGCCTCGATTTTTACCGTGGACACCGCGCGAGAGACTGTCCGCGTAGCCGTCGCGCCTCGACGAGTATCGCGCCGTCGACATTCTTATGCGGACCGCGCGACGCGCGATATTTGGCCGTGGAATTCAGCCGTGCGATTCATGACGATTCGAAAGGAGATTTCGGGGTTCCCCCGTCGAACGCGACGGTGCAACGCACCACGAGCTGCGACCCACCGCCGCGTCCTCGTCGCAGAAGCATTCTAGCCGATTTACGCGGCCCACCGTAACAGGCCCGCCTTACGAATTTACGACACGAGGGGGCATTCTCATTGGCCCTCGTTATCGCCGTACAGCTTCGCTCTCGCCATCGATTCAGGGAACCGACAATGAGATTCACCATCCCTAAATTGTCGTCGTCCCTTAACAAGCGTTAATGTCTGCCGGCTGATCGGTCGAGCCGTTCTGTTTTTTTCTTCCTCTTCTTCTTCTTCTTCTTCTTCTTCCTCTTCCTCGCGAGAGAGACACGTCTTACAGAAGCCAGAACGCGCCGCGGGAGGGAATCGCACGCTCGCGGCGTTGCGTCGAATCCGCGCCAGTTTTCGAAGAAAGTTACGATACACCGGTGGAACGATCTGAAGTATGCGAAACGCGGGACGGGGCTGAACCGTGTAGTCGGGTATCGTAAAGTGTGATTTATTCGACTAATCCCCCCTTTGGTCGCGCGCGTAATTATCCCGTATAACGCCACGTATAAGCCAATTTATCCGGTGCGACTGGTAAAGTGGTCGCGATTCGATGTAATTCGCGCAATTCGCGCGGCCTGATTAGCCGCGCCTGTCGCTAATGCGTGCACGCGATAATCGTAACATCGAACGACGGCCAGCTATCGTCAGGTGAATGGTACCGTGGCTCGATGAAATCGGTAGGCGAGAGTTAACGCGGGAACTCTCCTCTACACGCGAGACTGTACACGGCCTATCCCAGCCGCTGTTATCCGTACAAGCAACCGGCGAATGCGACCGGTATCTCACGCGTGAAACGCACAATGTCGCAAACAAGAATGTCTCTACTCGCTTGCGAAAGGATGTCGTAAAGTGGTAAACTTGGGGGAGAAAAAAATCGCTTTTAATAAGCGACAAGCGTTAACGCGTGTTAGCACTTCCAGGGCCCAATTATCCTCGGTAAATAATATCCCGGCACCGTTTCATTATCGCTCGCGGGGAGTGATCAAGCGTTCGATTTGCATAAACGACAAGCGAGCCGGGGCGCCTGCGACAGGAAGCGTTGTTGTTCGAAAATATCGAGTAAAAAAAAAAACGATGTTAAACGACACGCGTGCAACTATTATACCGCCTCGCACGATTATTACGCGTTCTCGTAACGAGAGCAACGACAGTCGCAATGCCATTTTTTTCGCTCGCGTTTATTAATACGCAGTCTCGACTGCGTGATTAACCCCTTCGAGCACGATTAGCCACAAGTGGCTATACGTGGCTGTACCGTCGACATTCGACGCTCACGGAAGCTTCGACGCGGACGGTGAAAAGCAGAATGGCGAGCAGATCGTTTGGTCAATCCTCGCGAGAACAGCGTTCACAGTTTACCCTTTCGTCGTTATCCCAATCGGCTGGCACGGCGATCGAGCCGCGCCAGAATGCGGCTTCCAGAAAACACGTGCTTCTTTTACCCAGTGGCCCGTAGTGTTTGCATAGATGTTCCACCGTCTGTTTGCTCGTCGTACACCTTCGACGGCACCACTTACGATACTTATGTGTTCGCACGCACACCCAATATTTATGCAACGACTCGATCAGCTCGAGACACGCGATCCGATAATTTCGAGAGGACTTTTGTGTCAACAGGCGCGGACGCGGCCGCTACTCCTACACCCGGATGCTTCGCCTTTGATTATTCCATTTTTTCCCCCGTTTTCTTTCTTCGCAGCAACTCGCTCGATTGCACGGCCTCGCGATCGATCGAGGTAATCGGCGCCAGTCGGCTCCCACATTTTTCTCCAGTCACATTAAACAATTACACCGTGAATCAGCGTCGTCATTAGAACAACTGATTGCCGTACGACTCCGGTTGAAAACTTAATTCAGGTTTTTTCCGCCCCGATCTTCGAGGCGATTAGAATGAAAAGCGGTAAACGCTAGTCGACTGGTAAATAATTCATGCCACGGTGATGATTTATCTCGCGAGCAAGCGCCGGCTACGAGCTATCTCCAGCCGATGGAACGGCTTATTTAATTGCACAGCCTGATAGCCGAGCTCTCTAATTAGTTACACGTCTGGCGATGTCTTCGAATCGGAAACGATGATTTGGCCGCCGCTGGTAGATTCAATGGTTCTCGATTGCCGGGTAATAAAGCAGTTTCGCAAGGAAAGATTGACTTCTCGCGTGGCGAGGCGAACGCCTCGAGCCGTAGGGGAGGGGAAAAAAAAATCGGAATGACAGGGGCCATTAACTAACGGTAAACGTTGCAAAACTGACGTTAATCGAGACGCGATCGCAACCTCACGGGCCGATGATCCGCGGGAGAAATTCCACGGGATCACCAAATGGTATCTATCGCGGCTCGCCTACTCGCGTTACATAGAGTGGGACCGTTCGCGTTAGTTCGCTAAGAGGATCGTAAACGTTTCTAGCATCGGTTCATAAATCAACGCGTCGTTCCGCCGGACGATTTTACCTACTCCAAACGGGCGATCGAACTCGGGGCAAAAAGAGAGCAAAGGTGGAGGGAAAAGTCGATCGCGAGACGCCAGGGCTTGGGTTAGGACCCGATGAATCACGCGTGCGAGAGGATCGAACCGCGTTCGCCAGGGGCCAATTAAAATGGAACCGCGGAAATCGCGCTTGAAACGCGATCCGCAGACCTCGCGGGCTCGCGAGGATTTAAATTCGCTTGTTACGCGAGCGTCTCGTTCTTCCTACGCGCGACGGCGTATAGTCCCTCCATAAATATGCATGCAACAGCGCGAACGTTAATAACCGATCGAGCGTAGAGCGTTGGCTAGCCAACAGCCCCGGCCCGACCGATGGAATTTTACCTTTGACATTCAAACGCGGAACGCTTTCCCATCGCGAATTACCCAACGCCCATGGGCGGGCGCACTAATTAACGATTCCTTACGGGAGGAGGGGGAGGGAGATCGGCAGACCCGGCGGTCGGCTGATCGAGCGACGATCAAAGTGAAAATTAGCGATAAGAAACGCGGCTGTCGTCCCGATCGCGGGTTGCACAACGAAAATGTCAGGAAGATTTCGCTCTCTCGCTCGTTACCTTACGTAAATAACTCGAGCCCGTCGAGCAGTGCTCCAAAGCGATTCCTGGTGCGTGGCTCGCGTGGAAATCGACAATTTCCCGTCCGATCTGCAAGTACAAACGAGTCGACCGGGAAGGAGGCACGCGCCTAATTGGATATCGCGATCCGATCGGCGTGCCCAATTTGTATATGCGCGGTTAATTAGACGATTGATTAGCATCGAATTCGAGGGAAAGCGCAGTGGCAAACGGGGAATAAATTATCGTCGTTGGGGATTTCCAACGACGCGAAGCCAGGCCGCGAAGTCGACGAAAAAGTTTTCGAGGACGAGCGTTGGAACAACTGTTCGACGCTAAGGGAACGGCGATTCGAAGCCGTCGAGCGATGTTACACAACGTTACGGCAACATCATCGACGAATTTACAGTTATGTTAATAACGATCCTTGAGTCGACGCGTCTAAGCAGACGGCGTTGGATCGCGTGGATCGCGTGAAACGCGAGAGGCCAACTGGCCGCCTCCCAGTCGAAGTCTAGTTTATTTTCGCGCGAGAGGGAAATGGGAAATTTCAAACAATGCACCCAGATCCGATTGATCTAGTTCGCGCAAAGCGTAGGAGGCTGCAAGCCGCAAAGATTTTCGAGATAAAGTCAACGAACCTTTACCAAGATCCCAGCGCTTTGATGCTCCGCGGATGCCGTTTCACTGTATCAGACTTATACTATGATCGAGTACCCGAGCGTACTAATCGACCAGAAAATAATATCAACTTGATTGAGTCTCGACTATCTCACTGCGTAACGATAAAAGTCGAACCTCGAGCGAATAGGGAACTATTCGTGAATGGTTCTTACGAAACACAAAACTCGAGGGCTCGAGCGATCTTGAGAAACAGTGAGCAAGGAAATAAGAAGAGGCTATTTCTGCTTTCGGATAAGAAAACGTATTTGACTTAATTCTAACAGTAATTACAATTGCATTGAATAAAATACTTGAAACTAAATACTTCAAACTAAACACAGATGTATCCCACGGTGATCCAGCATCCATCCAGTGGCGATCCGGCGATGAATTCTTCAATTTAATTTAACTTAAACTATAGCCTAACTACTTATACCATTTGCAATCCAATTGAAAGTTTCAAAGTGCTGAAGAGGATTTGGAAAATTTCGATTGAATTGCAAATGACTTAAATCTACGCACGTAGTCCTTAGCTTGATATCGTTTTCGAGAGCGCAATCTCTCGAAAACGTTACCAAGGGCCCAGGTCCACCAGCGGGGAGGTGACTACGCAGGGACCCATCCCTAATTTCCCTAATCCCATCCACCCTCCATTACATCTGTGTGTTCTCGGTACAGAAGGTACCGAGAACTGACTCTACTTTAATCATTCAAACGCGGAATCCATAATACATTCTCCAAAATCTCTATTAAATTTTGGAGATTGTAGTATGGACTTTACGAAAGGGATGACAAGAAATGCCATTTTCTTACCCAAAGTGAAATTTGTAATGTGAATCTACTGACACTTTGAAAAAATTAAAGTGTTTTACGGTACGATATTTAATTATTAAATTAAAGTTAAGAGAAGAAACTAATTTCAACTAAGAATTGAGATAAAATTCGCGACGCGATCAAAACGAACAAGTAGCGATAAACCTGCGTTAGATTCTCGCGAGAGCATTCTACCCGATGGTTCAACACTATCCACTAGGCGAACCATACCCGACGCGAATCGCGAACAAGTTATGCCACGTCTTACGACGAAACAGCTGATACCACGCTCTCCCCAATGGTGAATGCGGGTACCATCAAGAATTCAGCGAGGCTTAGCAGTAGGACGCATTGCCCAACGACAAGAACGAACTTCGTAGACCGCCCCAAGTCGTCTTACAGCAGGTCCGAAGACCCCAGCGACACGGGGTAGGAGCTACTCGGAACGAACCTGCGTGAGCGCGTCCAATGTACTAAGCCTATACCCAAGTCGAGTACCCAACGGGCGTACCAATCGACAAGGGCTGCGAAATCTCAATGGGCACCGAAAACCACATCAGTTTGATTGAGTATCGACTATTTCGCTGCGTGGCTATAGAAAATTAAATCTCGAGCGAATAGAAAAGAAAAGAAAAGAAAAGAAAGGCTACGTGAAGCGATTTCACGTAGTAGAAACTTAGAATGCTCAAGGGAGAATGTAACGCTTGTTTATCGGTACTGACTACACGCGATTGTAGAAAAGGATATTTCTCACTTTGAATAAGAAAATGGATTCCTTTACAATTTTGTTACAATTCAGTTACAATTAAATTGCTTAAATCTAAGTGCTTATAACTAAGGACGCACGCATCCCACGGCGATCCAACGGTGATCCAGCTGTGGCTCAGCTGTGGTCCAGCGTCTAATGTAGAATTCAAGGAAGGAAGATTAGCAAGAAGGAAGATAGAATTTCATTGAAATGAAGAAGAAACGAAACGGATTTCGACACATCGAATGACGAAACAACTTCGGAGAAAATTCGATAAAGTTTAAGATTCCCCTTTGGAAGGAATTTTGGAAAAGGTGAAACTCCAGCGCTGTATTCACCGGAAATACCATGTTCTCATTGCCAAATATAAAGAGAATAATGATACTGGTTTACGATCACAGAATATAAAATCGTTGATCAACCGCAGAAATTAAAATAAAGTAGAGATCAAGTCGATTTCCAGACATTAAACAATCCTCAGTCGAGAACAAACACCACAGAGAGATAGAAATGACTACAAAATTACTACTAAAAAATAATGAGAATTGAGCCTAATGAACTGATTAACGTCGACCATAATTATACCCCATTGAGATAAATTAGGGAAGTCAGGATTGAAGGGATTCAGGTTACACAGTTATAAAATTACATTATATTTATGTACAGATATGTTCATTAAAATTAACTTAAACTATTTGCAGTCCAACTTAAACCTTCAAAGTCCTGAAAAGGACTTGAGAGATTTAAATTGTACTGCAAAAGACTCGATACTAAAAGTACCAGTGATTAAATTATTCTAATCTACTAGAAAGTTAGTGAAATAATAGTTGGATAATGAAATAAATAAATGAAATAATTAGCAATGATTAGCAATGATTAGCATTGATAGCAATGATCTATGAAATCTTTATACAAGACAGAGAAGTTGTAAATCGTAATCTTTTAACTGATTCTGATACTTTTAGTATCGAGTTTACAACTATACTTATATCTACGCGCGTAGTCCTTAGCTTGATACTGTTTTCGAGAGACCGGTCTCTCGAAAACAGTACCAAGGGCCCAGGCCCACCCCGTGGAGGTGACTACGCAGGGACCCATTCATTATTCACTTATCAATCGACAGGTAAAAGTCGTTGTCATTACTGTCCACTTACCGTCCACCACCATCCACAATCATCCACCAGTGTCCACCACCCTTCGCTACTCCACCCCCGTCCACCGCTGTCCACCTCTATCCACCGCCGTCCACCGCTGTCCACCACCGTCCACCATCGCCCACAATCATCCACAAGTGTCCACAAGTGTCCACAAGTGTCCACAAGTGTCCACAAGTGTCCACCACCCTTGGCTCATACACAAGTGTCCACAAGTATCCACAAGTGTCCACTACCCTTGGCTCGTCCACAAGTGTCCACTACCCTTGGCTCGTCCACAGGTAGCCACCAGAAGCCACCAGTCTCATCCGCACCCTGACCTTCTCGCCTCGACGTCCAAACGGCCAAAAGACCCTTGACAGGCTCGCACCGCTTTTATACACACGTCCCCACTATCACCAACCCCCCACTGCCTCAAGGTTACAAGTTGATAAAATCAATTTTTGTACTATCTCAGCCCGTAATTTATTAATTTTCATAGTTTTACTATAAATTTATACTAATTGGTCTATACAGCATCTTTGTATGATCAACTCTCCACTTCTTTAAGAAAAGCGAGAGAGATATTGTCTAATAAGGAAATATATTAACCGTGTTCCGGTTAATTTCGATCAAAGAATGGCACGATGCGATAGTTTTTAATCAAATATTCGGCATGTATCGTTTCTTTATTGGCAATTATTCTTATCGACGGATTAAAAATCGTGTTCAAGGTAGTAAAGTTACAGAAAACATATTTGGAAACGGATTTTTCACGGATAAAAATGATAACCGATCGCGTTAATTATAATTTTCCATTTCGATGCGAAGTCTGGAGATTAACAGCCGGTCGAAGCGGTATTGCGAGCTTCGACCCTCCGGTGGTACCAAACGACTAACGATGGACGGAGCTTCCGGCGAAGCTGCAGCCTCCCCGCGATAATCGCACAACTCGGAAGCGACACGTTCCAATTCAGAACAGCCCGAAGCGTTCGTTAGAATTATTACGGCCAACGCGACGGCTCGGTTCGTATCGTTATCCGTCGACCTGAAACCGTTGAGACACGATACGGGTGCGATAATGCACTGTTCCGTCCCGTTTATCCTCCGGTGCGTTACTCGTCGCCGGCGTCACGCGTCGCCGCGCTAAAGCTTCCTCCTCCAAGCGAGTTCGATACATTTTATCGCGTTCCGCTTCGATATTCCCACTGGCAATTAACCAGTTCCCGAACCCGTCCCGATTTAATCTCTCGGATCGTAACAAATCATCGTCATCCCGCCCGCGGGCTCGAGACCAGGAGTATTTCGCAACCGTGTTCGATCCGTGTACCTATTGATCCGAACACGATTTTATCCGGAATGTATCGACGACGGTTGGACACGTGTATTGTAACGCTCGCTTCCGCGCCATTCGTCTTCGAACCGCCGCCTCGACGTTGGCATTCGCTCGAAGCAACAGTTTCGTAACGCTTACGGGCCTGTTTCCCAGAAACGTGAACTGCTCGCGCGAATATTGATGAGACGAATTCGTCGATACCCATTGATGTCACCGTCCTGGCTGATTCGCGCCGCGGCGGGAACGCGCGTGGAATTACAGCGATGCGTGTATACCGAGATATGTCGAGAATAAACGCGAGCTGGCTAGCTGACTGGCTGGCTGGCTGGCTCTACCAGCTCTGGCTTCTCGGCAAAAACCGACGCAGACTGCTGGGCGTTTCGTCGTCGGTACGTATCGGGTACGAACAGACGGACAGGCTCTCCGCTCGCGCCCAACACCCAGTCGATTGCGATGTCACGTTGTTTTGCCTCGATTTGCATGCCTCCCGAGCCTCGACAAGCTGACAGCCTCGTTGCCCGCGTCGCAATTCTATCCGGACACCGATGGTTAATTGCTTCATTGTGTTAGACGGTTAAACTTCGCCCGTGTCATACGGCCTGTTACCTGGCTCGCGAAGAGCAGAACCACTCCGCGGCTTTCATACTCCACCACGCGATGACGTACGTTTCTTTTCCTCGAATCGACTTTTACCGCGCGCGGTCTTTCACTATTCGCTTTCTACCACCTTCCTCCTCGTTCGTTAGGACGCTACGCAACTGTTCCTAACGCGCAAACAAGCGAACGCACCGGGCCCGGTGTCAAAGGTGAAAACACGCGCGTCGAGAGCGAGGAGCTTTCTTTCGCGGTGCAATAATCGCGCGCGAGTGACAATGGTAATTGCGCGAGAGAGAATGGTCATCATCCCCCGGCCAGCGTCGTCGATTATCGTAGCGGGACGCTCTCGAGCGTACGCGTGCAACCAACAGGGTGGCTAGCGATCGGTTGCTACGAGGAGAAGAGCAACGACCCTTCCGTGGCACGGACCGTCCACTTGGTTTACTAACATTCGCCAGCTAAGCATCGCGACACTCGTCTATCTTCAGCACCGCTGGGTGCTATTTCGGCGGCGGCGCGCCAAACCGCGAGCAATTCAATATGCACGCCCTTGTCCACCCTTTCGCGACCCTCCTCGCGTTCTTTTTACCGCCGCGCGGGAAATTCCTCGCCTCTGCTCGCCTCGATCGTCGAGGAGGCACCTCTCGTTGCGTCACTTGCTTCGCGCGCGCGATTAGTCACGGGATATTTCCGAACCGTTGAAAACTAACAGCTTAGTGTCCGTCCGATCGGGTTAAGGCCGCTACTTATTGAGCCGTTAGAGTGGAAGGTGTGCCGATCGCCGTCAGCCGTCGTTAAACTGATGAACGACTAGTAAATTCGAAACGAAACGCGATCCGTGCCATTTCGCGGCTACTCGAGTGTTCCCTCGCGACGCTTGGGCGACCGAAACCGACTTCCGCTCGGGGGCGTGGATCGATCCGAGGGAAGCGTCGCGATCTCGCCGCGTAATTGGAAGGAACTCGAGGCCGGTGACATTTTTTCCAGCGGAGAGTTAATCGTTTTAGCCACAGCCACGCGCGTCTGTACGGAGAGTCGAGTGTCGTCCGAGGGTCGAGAAGAAACTGGCAATTACGGCCGCCATAAAGCACGCGTAGGGAAAGGTGCGTGGAACGAACGCGGCGTTACACGCAGCGTCGGACAATGCGCCTTCGGGTTCAATTATCTTAATTATCTCCTTCTCACGCCCCTGCGATATAAATTGCGAGGTGGTACACCTGCACGGTCGTGTACCTGCCGCGACAACGCGTCTGGCGCGACGGACATGGATCGAGGGGCTGCCAGGCCGATTTTCCAGCGAGCTGTTCTTGTTTATTCGTGGCTAAACGAGAATTTAGATGGAATACCGATAGATCGGGGACTAGAGCCGGTTCGGTCGTTATCCGCGTCGCTGCTGGCACACGCGCTGCCACATTAACGTCGTCCGAGATGTCGCGTCGGAGCGAACGTGTTCCCCTTGAGAAACTTGGTACACGCGGTGGCAACAACAACGACGACGACGACGACGACGATGACGAAGAAGACGGCGGCAACGACGACGACGACGACGACACGAAACTGGTCCAACGCCAGGGCACGAGTTTCTCCGACGAGCAGCCCTGAAGAGGATACTCGCGCGAATAACGGACCCGCATATTAGTTATTCATCGCGCGACATTGTTTTACAATTACACGCGCCTAGCTGAGACCTTGTGTCTTTTTTTCCGCGAACAATGGGATCGCCGCGGCGAGGACGGGACGAAAGCTTCGCTCGTCCGACTTTGCGTTCCCTTACCCGACCACCGCTGAGCTATTAATCGACGCAAGTTACAGAGCGTTCGAGAAAAATGGAAATCGTGACTTTGGCATCCCTCGAAGCTGAGCCCCGCGATCGCTCCGCGTTAATCGCCAGTGCTGGCGGTAAATTACCGGCTAGGCAGCCGTGACGTCGAACCGAGTCGCTGGACAACTCCGAGGTGACGGTTATCCGCTCCATTTCCCGAAAGTGTGCGCGATTGATTTAAGGCGCACCGAGCGATTGCACCTTCGAGCAATTATTCGTTGGAGAACGCGATAAACGACGCGGCGGTTGTTGCGCGCGCTCAGCCGACTCGCACGCACACCGTCGCGGAAAGAGTTGCACCGCGATCGCGAGTTTCTTCCCGCGGCGTTATCGATGAATAATTTACGCGTCTGTCGAGAGAGCCGATCGCGATGAACGGTGGAAACTTTTCGAATACATTAGCGCAGCCGACCAAGGTTTGCGCGCGAAATCGTGGCCGGGGATCGGTGTGCTCGGTGGTCGCATCGCCTCGGACAAATGGAGAAACGGGCGCGGAGAGGACGTCGCGCGTTCGGATAAAAATAGTTGACCCGCTTGAAAATGCAAGCTACCGCCTCGAAAGCGTCTGCCCAACGGACGACCAACTATGCGTCCTCCCCGCGGCCATCGGGACCGTCGAATCGCGTCTCTGAAGGCAACCAGCCGCGCTTTGTCTTTTTATTATGGGCGGGCGACGTCATCGGTGAATGAATATTAATGGTCGTGTATCGGGCATTTCGAGCAGACGCGCGCGATTTTAATCAGAAACACCACCGGCTCCCATTATCGATTCATTACCGTTTCGCAGTCGCCCCGTCGAAATTCAATTCCGTCTACGCGTGTCGAGGAGCGCAGCGAGTCGTCGCGCGCTCGAACGCGATCGCGATACGCTTAAATCTCGATCGAGGTCGTCGATGCGTTCGATTTGCGGGAGGAACTGTTGGAGCGCGAGGAGAAACGACGGAACGACGCTCGAGGTAGGAAACGAGATTGCATCGAGACGGATGCGTTTCTCCCCCGAGGTCCCTGCGCATTCGCGGAGCCGCGTTCGTTAAAAGATGACGAGGCGCGTCTCGATTTTTGCCGTCCGCTAATGAAACTGTAAACGCGCGGCTTATTAGAAGTCCCAGTCGCAGACGTCTACTCTCGTTATTAACGCGACTTTTACCGCGATCGGTTCCCGTTACCGCTAATAGGTATTCCGCGTCCGATCGTCCCGAAGCTGAAATGAATGGAGCGACCCTATTTGGCCGGAGGAACGAGTTCTTTCAATGAAAACCACCTTGTATGAACGAACCAGCCTCTCCTCCGTGACCCTCCTTCTCTACGGCCGGCACGAGAAACTGAACGCGAGCCGGTAGCAAAAATACTACGCTATTCCGCGCGTTCATTCAGCTCCGCGGCGGCGATCTCCTCGATCCGTAGAGACACGCGCGCGAGTGTTGTCCCCCGGACGAGTTCTTTTCCGCGTTTGTCCACCGGTTGCGCGATGGGAGAATCTTTCCGTCCACACGGTGGGACGTGACAGGGGAATTGAATGGGAAAATGTAAAAGGCAACGATGACTCGTCCAATTCCGCGTAACGATATGATGCGTATCGTCCGTGTCGGCTGCCAACCGCATAGTTCACCGAAGAGAGAAAGAGAGAGATGTTTCCTGTGCCGAGGTGGTTAACAGGGCCTCGCGGGGAGCTACACGCCCCGGAATGCGAACGCGTTCGGTTAATTAAGCATGGACAAGGCGAATCGTCGATGGTCCTTGCGCTCGCGCGTTACGTGGCATGCGTCGACGCGTCATTAAAACTGCTGCACGGTTCGGTGGTTCGGTATCGGAGCGATGCCGATCTAGATCCGTTCGATCGACTCGTGGCACGATCGCTTCGATCGTTAAACGAGCTTCCTTTATTTTCACCTCGCGTTTCGTCTAACGATCGATCGCGTCGATAGGGCGCGATTTTCGATGCGACCTCCGGGTTCGTTGACGTTCCAACGAAATCGCATATCTCTCTCTCTCTCTCGCATTCGATCTGGTAATTCGCGACGTTAAGCACGAGCATTGTCTTACGGTGGAGAGAGAGATCCGTTCGTCGATACACGTCGCAGCGGCTGCCGATAGATTTATCGTAGCTCGCTGCCAGAGGAGCACGGATAAATAAATTTCCAGGCATTTATTTATCTTGAAGACTTTCTAAAGGAGTGTCGACGGCCGTGTGCAGTGCCGTGTTCTGCAAGGCGTGAATACGAGATGATGTCATCCGGCCGCGTTGCACCTTCTACCCTATTAACGGTCAGCAACTGTGCGTCGGAGAACTTCTGGATGATCTCATTGGTTAGCGCAAATGAACGATGTCAAAGTGCGCGCTACTTGATTCATTCCTTTCGATCCCGTCCTCCGTCTACGGACCAACGGACTTTTGACCCTGACGGTTTTCCATTTTCATTGTTCCAATTATCCCCGTTAATTACCAGAGATCGCGCGAGCGGCGATAAAAACCGCGCGAGGGAACGCGTGGAGGACCGGTGGTGCCCCGCGGTTCAGAAGTGACAGTGAGAGAGTGGAATTTGGGCGTGGAATTCGTCACGCTCCCATCCACAGAGCTGTTGGAACGAAACGAGAGGAGCAAAGTTTCTAAATAATCCGAGATATTCGCGTCAGAGGGGATATTTCGACGTTGACGAAATCCTGTACAGGTCAGAGGCGAACTGAACGGTTCGATTTACGGTAGGAGACGATCGAGCGTCGAAGACGAACACCGCGGGTATGAATCATCGAAAATGTTACTCGTATATTAATCCGTGGTAACTCGTCAGACGGACCACCCGCGAAAGAAAGGAAAGAAAGGGGTGCATCGATCATAAATTATCTATGAACCTGTGACTAACGCCGCGGAGAAAGCCGCGCGAGCCGACCCCTCTGATTCACCTTTTGCAATTAAAATTCCGCGTGCCGCGACTCGTCGGCACGTAGAATGGAAGAAAAAATATGTCCCGGCTGGTAGGAAGCGGTCGATGGAAAAAAGTTGTTTGACAAGCGCATCCGGCGAGTGGCCACGTACCAGATGAATCGAGCATCGCGCAACGAACCCGATGCCTCGCGCTTCTTGCCTACAGTGCACCCCGCTAGGAGGACGAGCGTCCTACTAATTTCGCGTTTCACGCGCGACACGCGTCCCGTCGATCTTCTTCATCGATGGAATCGCCTCGATCACGAGCGAACGTTCAAATGGGTCGCGTCGAACAGGTTTCCTCTGCGAACGAGCATCGAATTCCGAACGAAGGTACGGCTCCGAGTGTCGGTTACGTCACGCATTTCTTTCCTCGTCGCGCCTAATTTTCATCCTCAGGGTCGCGTGCTCTGACATCACGAGATAAGCCGTGGTGCGAACGTTCTCTGGAGCGTGTCGCATAAATTGGAGCGCAACCGGACGTAACCCGAATGTATAATCGTCCCATTCCCGAGCACGTGCGGCTGTCCTCGGTTAAATCGTAGCGGAACGTTCCACGCTACGAGACCGCCGCCTCTCGAGGATCGTTTACGTCGAAACTACCGCGCGAATGGCTGATTTCCGTCGATCGATCATCGAAGCGAGCGCCGCATTTCCTCGCGGCTCCGTTTCCTAAACAAGTTCGAGGCGTTGCACAGCCGGAACCGATCCCTCGAGAGGCTCGATTTCGCGACGTCGTGTTGGAGTTGCGTTGCGCAGGCGAACGGATCTTGCAGACTTTCGATATCTCCGTGTACTTTGGACGGGCGCCAGTTTCACCGTTAGAAAGAATGATATTTTCGTTGGCGGTGCCGGTAAAAATATTCAGCAAAAGTCTACCGGAGCGGGACACGGTTCGAGGCCGGTCGGACGGAGCCACCGGCTGTTATCGTAAGTAATGCGGGCGAAATAAAAAGCCCCGCGAAAGAATGTCCAAATATTTGCCCGGGGATTTCAAAACAGACGCGAGTACGAGAGAAAAAGTGTGAAACGCGACGCGATGGAACGCGATGTTCCGATCGCATGGAAACTGGCAACGAGAGCACCGATAAAATCGTTCCTCTTAACGACGATAAGACCCCGTTTTCTTGGCTGCGAGGAGGCTGGGTCGAACGTGCTCGATCCAACCGCGACAAACGATCCTCGTCGTTGGCGAAACGAAAAACGCTCGACTAATGGACTCGACTATGACTCACGGAACGCAGAACAATCGGTCGTCTTCGAATCAATTACCGTTAACAGGCAGCGATAGCATCGACGATTAATAATCGCACGATAATCTATTCAAACGTACGTACGAACTGGCACGAAGCTGTCGAGAAGCTATCGAGAAGCGCGGAACCACGTGAAATATCGTTTCGATCGGTGATCGGTCGGTGGCTGGCTCCAACAGCTGCGCGGGTACCATCCGTGCGATTAAGGTGCCCACGGTGTCTCGATCGATCGTCATTCATATCGATTAGCCCCGTGGGCGCGAATCCGTTCGCAGAAGTTACGGCAGCGCATTATCAATGACGATCGTCGTGGTCGGTTTATGGTCTCCCATGCTGAATACCAGCCGACTCGCGACTGGTAGACAGCCTGGCAGCCGGTCGATCCCTTTCTCGGAACGGTGAACCTGCGATTTGTATGGGGATCACACACGCCGAGTCCCCGCCGCGTTCGCCTCCACCGGCGGTGGTACATTCTGCATTTTTCCGCTGGCTCCCTCTCCTAATATCTTCTCCACGGTATCTCGCGTAGTTTAAAAATACCGAGGAGTGAAAGACAGCGGTCGTCTTCTCGCCTCGCGTCTCTCGCTCGCCTCTCCCGTCTGGCTTTCCGCTTCGTTACCGCGTAAATCGACTCGCGAATATTAGTCCCCCACCTCGACTCGGCTGCTTTCGTAACGCGTCACGGATACGAACGTGAAAACGAGAGAGACTCTATCGCCGGGGTTCCGAGTTCGCCTATCCGGTGACGTAAAGGCCGGATATAAATCGAGAGAAGTTTGCCAAGCGCGCGACTCGATATCGCGGGTAAACCTCGTAAACGGTGAAAGAGAACGTTGTTTTGGCAGTGGCGAATGTTGGACTAAATTAGGATGGTCACCGATCAACGGATAAAGGAAGACGGGTTTCCGCTCGTTTTCGACGGCTCCTACGGAACGACGTGACTAACGCGAAAATACGTGACCCAGATTTCCATAATATTAATGATAGGCTTCTCGCAGGAGATTCAAGTGGACCACCGGACTAGGTCTGTTGGGTGGTCCAACGGTCGAACGATGCCCGGGCCCCCGATATTTAATAACAGGAGGTGCAGCCCAAGTGCAGCAATGGTTCTTGACGGTCGCCACGGCGCGTAAGCTGCGTTTAAGGGCGCTTCCAGTGTTTCTCATCTCTTTTTTTTACAGGGAACGCCCGGTACCGTCCGACTCGAAAAGGTTGTTCTGCACCACCGTGAAAGAGCCGTCGTTGCCGCGAACCAAATTCCTCCCTTTCTTTCGTTCCCCGAAACCGGACTTTTTTACTGCCAGCCTCGCGGACCGGTCGATCATTTTGCAACGAGTCGCTCTTCGCGCTATCGTAAATCCCTCCGGACTCTGCACAAGCGTTTACGGTGAACGTTACGAAAGCCTGAATTTGAATAATTAACACACGACGTCTATAATGGCGCTAATAAGGACGCAACACCGTTCAATTCGCTTGTCGCGACAGCTTTCAGTTATAAAAGGTGGACAAGTGGTACCCGACTGCCGGATGCCGGAGGTCGGACGGTCCGAGTCGCGCGACGCAATCGTTCGCGCTGTTTTTCTCCGAGTCGTGACAACACACCGGGATCTTTTTCTTTTTCTACTCTTACGGGACGTACGCGCGTCTAATATTTTATAGCGGCGCGAAGACAATGCACGATAATGCACTTAACGACCGCCGCTCGGTCCTGCACCCGTACACCGCGTGCATATAAACGAACCCGATCTCTCCTCGTGATCTCTGCGCCGTTTCGATCGCCGCGAAACGATTTTCCATTTAATCGACCGCTCGCCCTCCCGTCCACCCTCGCGAGCGACCCGCGAAGCGGTGCTCGCTCGCGTAAATCAATCGACGGAATCGCAGGAACCGAGCGCGCCGATAAATCGTCGAAAACGCGGCGGCGCGCGATACGCGAGCATAATGTTTCCGTGACACCAGCTCGGCTACGGAATCGATTAATCATCGTCGAGCAGCCGGAGGAACGGCTTTCGTTTCGTGACGTGTGGTCCCTGGGTTTACAATGGTACCACCGGTACCTATGGTTTTAACGGGGTATTACGAGTTGGTCGTCGATTGTTTCACGACCGGCGGTGAAACCTTTCCGAACGATCGATCGGTTAACAGCGAACGTGGACGAGGTATCACCGCGAGACTTTGGATTTTTTCCCCAGTGAATTTTCGCGCATCTGTTCGCGACGTTTCGAGATGCTCGTCTCGATGACCCTTGACATCGAGCTGGTCGTAAAACGTGGACGTTCGATTCCTCGAAATCGATTCTCCTCCTCTTAACCGGCGTTTATCGTCAGCGTTTACGTTCGGACGTAATTACTCCGACAGCGAGTGGTATCTAATCGGACAGACGGACACACTAGATACGATTCATGGTTCGTAACGCGATGCTCGACGAGCGCGAAAATCCGCGAAGGGGACGCGAGAGAGGGATCGCGAGAGATTCCGTGATACGATTTTCATTGGTTTCACGGGAACTGGTGAAAGTGCACGAGAGATATATAAGACAGATGCAGGCGTCGTATCTAAAAGCGAGATTCACGGTAAGCGAGGATGGCTGGGTTTAAATTCGAGCCACGGCTGATCTCTCGCTGACCCCGATCCCTTCAAGGTTTTTAACGATAGCGCGCCGCGGATCGTTCCAATTTATTGCTGGCCTAGTCCGGTTTCCGCGATCGAAGATCAAAGCGAGCACAAGACAACCCTATATATTTTAATCTCCCTCGTACACCAGACCGCGGTAGCTTTGAAACATTCGAGAAGAACGCGAAGCGCCGTGGCTCGATCAAAGTGGCTCGAGCGTTTTCCTCTCGCAACGCGAAACATTCCTCGGCACGTGAATCACGCGCGTATTAAAACACGACAATCGGGGGGACAACGATAAACGGCGTTGCATAACGAACGATACATCGGTTTTCGAGTAATTGCTCGTATTGTGAACGCGTTCGGCGCCAGACAAGTTAATTCCAGCCGGCTTTGTCCGGTCGCTGATAAATTATTTCGAGTTTTACCCCCCATCAGACTCGAGACGCCGCTATCAGATCGAAGCCGCCTCGCCGAGGGATAAGTGAAAACAGACAGCCCGTTCGTTTGCCTTCGAACCGTTTCTATTCAATTACTCTGTTACCTCCTGGCGCAGAGAGACAGAGCGGAGAGATTTAAGGCGCATTGTTGGCTGGTGAGAGCGATGGTAAAAGGCTGCGAATTGTTCGAAGCCGCGTTAAAGCGTTGAAAATGATGCTCGAGTGGCCGGGCGTATCGACGGGGAGGGTGGCGTTTTTTCTATCACCGTAATCGGACCGCGGAGGTTCCGAAGAGCGCGGGTAAAAAGCCGCGTCTCTGAATGGGATCGCGAGAGTGCGAGTGGGCATAAAACGAAAGGCACGCGAACAAGAACCGACAGACGGCCACGAGTTTCGAGTGTCCATCGACGAGAGCCTCGCAGCTGGCAGCCGCGCGCGAAGTGTCGACCGTGAACGGGAGCATCTCGACGGTGAAAATTCTCCCCCGTGTTGCGCGTTGCTGTAGCGGGAGCGGGGACTGTTTCTATTAAGCGGCTCGAGATCAAACGATCCAGATGTTGCAGGCTGCGATTAAGCAGGTCTCTGTTCTCCTTCCGGAGGTGGCTACCGATGAGATGCAGATTCGCGTATTAACCGTATCTCCGGGTGAAAATCTCGCGATCTACAACGAAGGGAGCGGGCGCGTTGGCCCACCCAGGGACGCTCGCAAAATAAAAGAGATCCCCGGTGGGGATTTGTATCCCTTCTCGGATTCGTTCGACCCCACTGCGACGAGCTATCGCGCGAGCTAATCTTCTCTAGATAATATTCCGTGCCGAATGTTACGGGTAAAATTCATCAAGATTTCTTTCTTCGTCTTCAGGAGTACAACGACGACGAGGAAGAGGAGGAAACACCAGCCGCAACCACCGTGACGACGACGCCGAGGAGCACCACGAGCAGCACCACTACTCCGACCACCACCACCAGCACGACTACCACGCCTAGACCTGTGGTCACGCAGAATTACGATTACCGGGATCCAAGGTCGTACGAGGGTAGGAACACGGGACCCCAGTACAACGGGTATCAGTCGAAAAACGACTATCCCCCGATGTCGGCGCACAGCGTTCACAAGTGGCAGACTCTGGGCAATCGAGAGAGCGTAAAAGAAACCAGAAGCAACATGCAGCAGTACAATAAGAACGGGAAGAGTAAGTTGGCTTCGATCTGTGTGCCACAGTTGGATGGCTCGATCGGCGAAAAAAGAAAGTATACGCGGAGAAAAAGTTTGCCCCGGCAACCGCACCGTAATCGAGATTCCATCCCGACGATTTATGCAAATATTTGCGGGGTGCCCTCGAAACTGCACCTGTCTCGTCCCTCTCTCTCTCTCCCCCTCCTTCTAATAGCTGCATCGTTATTAATCGTCATTAAGTCAACGACGGTGGTCTTCCGTTCGCGTTCCGTCAAGGCGATGCCAATTATTTCTCGAACGCGAATACCGGGAGGACATCATCGATTTCGTTGCCTCTCACGATTAGAAGGCGTCGCACCTTCTCGAACGACGCGTCGAATTGCACAACCGGGTGTTCACTTTTCGTGACGGTACACACAACGGCTCTTCCTAGCAACGGTCGATCGCGTAACCGGGGTAAACGGAATGCCAAACAGCCTATTAATATGTAAATTAACGACAACGATTGCACCGTAGCGAGTGCGGTTGCCGCAACTACGGCCGCTGGTGCACGCGCGCGCCCCCGCCACCCCCTACACGGCGTGTTAATTCGCATCGAGGCGCTCGAATCGATTTGCCGCCGCTTCGGACACGCTGTCCGGCGATTACTCGCTCGATCGGCATTGTTCGCGGCGTATCGAAAAATCCCGCCGGCCAATTAAGAACGTTCGACTTTCGCCGGCGATCCGATTAATCGGAATCCGGGAATTCGCGGCTGGGACAGGTTCGTTAGGTAGGAAACGGAACAGGGTCGAGAGCGAGAGAAAAATCACGGACAATCAGATCTAATCCCTTTCTCTTTATAATACATTCCGGAATACGTTTGAATACGGGATGTTCGGCGAGGCGAGCATACTTCAGCTTCCCTGACGGTCGTGCCTCTATTGTAAACCCGCCGATATAATCTCGTGTCAGTGCAGTCGTGGCGAGAGTAACGCCTACGTTCCGAATTAGCATACAGCCAGATCGCCGGCGAAGATTGCCGCGAGAGAAAATAATTCCACCGTCCGCGGGGACATTTCCGAAACCTCTCTCGCCCCGAGCGGTTTTAATCGCGCTTCCGCGCCCCATCCGCTTCACCATCCGTCCCACCCCCTTTCCGTTTCCTATCGCGATCGTTCGTTTCATCCACGCTTGCCAAAACCACGCAATTTTCTCCTGCTCCCCGAAGCGAACGGAGAGAGAACGAATGACGCAAAGTCTTCCTCGAAGCGCAGCCTTGAGTGGTTGGTTGCAATTTCGCGCAACCCTCGCCCCGTCGTACCCGCGTTCGCTGACAAACGATAGTTTAATGAACGCCGAGTGGAGCGATGCGTCAGTGGAATTCCCGATCGCCTCCGGGTTCACCGATCGGTCGCAATTTTCGATTAGATACGAAGCGCGGTACCAACGACGCAGCTTGAACCGCGTTACACCGAACTTGACACGATTAACCCCGCTGGATCGACGCGACCCGGGCTGCACCGCCGGACGGTCCATAAACTTCTAATTTACAATCGTCTGGACGACGTACGGGAAAACTTTGTTAGACCGTTTCGCTAAAAATACCCGCACGGTTCGTCGTGACCGGACCGATGAATCTCTTGCCCCGTGGATACGTAACCGCGTACCAGAGACGCGAGGCTGGCTTTATTTATGCGCCGATTAACGCGCGTTTATATCTTAATATCAAGCCAGGATCGGGCAGTGAAACGCGCATTAACGTCGACGGACGCGTTCCTCCTCCGGCTGCGCCGCGAGACGCGTCAGCTACCGCTTCTCGCGGCGATTTATCGATTTCGAGGCACAATACACGCGGTACACGGTTTCCGTCGTGCTGGCCCGTACAAATTGCCGCGGATCCTCGTCGCGGCATAATTATCGACGGTCCGTGAAACGCGTAGAAAGCGATTAGAGTCGACGGAAAGTCCTCGCGTCTCTCCCAGGCTAATCCGCGCGATTCTGTTTCAGCTGCGGAAATCCAAGAGGCTCTTCAGCACGCGAGCAAAGTGCTGCGAGAGGGCAGCTGCCAGTGGCCACGGCCTCGGGTGATCCCTGTTCGCGACATCTACCCGAGCCCGTCTACCACCTACATTCCACACTGCGCCATCCTGCACAGGTGCTCGGACGACACCGGATGCTGCAGATCGGAAGCGCTCACCTGCGTGCCCAAGCACTCGCACCGCGTCCAGCTCTCCTTCTACGTGAGTCGATCCACCAAGCGCCCATGCAAATTGCCGTTCGCGTCGCCTGCATTCCTCGTTTGCTTGATCGAACGTAGCTACGATCCCGCGAACGTTCGCTCGTTCCAAGGTAGATAAATCGGCGTAGAGAGGGATCGGTGGGACGGTGGATGCCGCGAGCCAACGAGGAAGACTTTATCGCCGAGGAGAAAGTACCATTAATCGTGTAAAGTGTATTTGCCGGGGAATTTATTAGCGAGAAGTCAAAGAGTCCCGGTATCCCGAGCATGATTTACGCGACAAACCATTTGCCGATATCAAAACGCAGATCTCCAACGATTCGACTCTGTCCGAGTTTTATTGCTAGTTGGCTAGCAGCTCGGTTAATGAACGTCGACGTTATCTGCGCGCCGCGAATTCGACGGCTGCAGAAAAAACACGTATATCTGGTACGAGTCAGAAGGAACAAATAAAAAAAAGAAAAAAGGAGTAGAATGGAAAAGAAAATTATTCGCGCAAATTTCTCGGCTCTCCTGCCTGCCCATTAGTGTCACGGAAAACGAGTAGTCCACGTGTACGAACGGAATGTCGGTGAAAATATTTTTCCCTGTCTCTGGTCAGCCTCTGCGACCGCGTCCGATCGAGTGTCAGAATTTATCGAGGTGTAGTTCACCGTACACGGTGCAACCGCGAAACGCCAAACGATCCTTTCGCGAGCGCTCGTCGATTTCCGCTTCTTCGTCGACGCACCCTTCCCGAACGACACGCGCCTTCGTCCACGGTGGTCCAGAGCGTATCAAACGCTAACCGCGCGCACGCTATATTTAGCCACGAAATCGATCCCTGGCAAATTATTGGTTCTTCTACTTGTGCATTACGCTTGATTGTCGTCGATGCGCGGGCTCGAGGGGCCCCCTCGCAATTCCTCGCGCGTGTCCTCGCCGACGCGAAACCCGTTCCGAGCGTGCGACCGCGAGACGATCGAGCTCGACGGGACGCGAGGCTCGCGCTCGCTGAACGCTCGAAAGAAATCGGCGAATCGTTCCCGTTCGAGCCGACAAAGGGCCCGTTCGTGGCCCGTAGAGCTTCGTTTCGCAAACCGGTAGTCGGGCTTTCGCAATCAGCAGTAGGTCGCGCGTATGCTAATTCAGTTTAAACCTGATAGTTTGCCCGTGATTACAGGTGGTCCGTTCGTTTCCCTTCCTCGTTTCCGATCCAGTCTGATGTAACGTACTTTTCGGCGCGCGATCGACGCAACTGGCACGTTGCGAAATCCTCGATCGCGAGTTCAACCGCTGGCGGGACACCTCTGGGTTATTAATTCGTACGAATAACGCACAATGTCGCGAGACGAATGACGAAAATGACCCGATTCCCTTGACGCGAAACCACCGAGCGATCCCGTCGATTTAACCGGTAACGACGTTCCGTTGATCGCGACTTGTCTCGAGCGACGTGATAAACGAGGACGTCTCGAGGTAACTCTTGCAATCGGTTGCGTAAAACTTGGGGGGAAAAAAAAGGAACGCAGCTGGAAACTTGGAACGAACGTACGACTCGCGAATATTCCGCAAACATTCGACAAGCGGTTATTAAAGAAAGTGTACAACGGATAACACTTGTGACGTACCTGAATGGTAATTAAGATAGTTTTTGCGACGAATGGAACTCGATAGCTAACGCCGCGGTGGCATTGCGTTCGAACGAGTGACGTCGTCGCAGGACGATGTGGAAAATTGAAAATCAACCGACCCACGACTCGAGTCGAAAGTTAGCATCGCGGCGATGCGGTTCGGCTTCGAGGAATCGATAGACGGACGAGCTCCCTCCGCGTACGAGCAGACACGGCCATAGATCTTCATTGACGAATGTTCGGTTCGATGCGAGTCGTTAAACTTCACCAGCGATCTTAATGAATCAATTAATCCTGATGGATCTATTGCATTCCTACTGGAAGCAATCCGCGGGCCCGTGGATTAGATTGAACTACATTCCTAAACAATCTAGCGGGGCATCTGTGCGATCGAGCCGCTCGAATCGTCGCGCTAGCGTTATACTTCAGCGTGCATGCGAATCGCGTACCGAAACTGCTTTCGCGAGGCCACGCGCGCCAAGTACCGGAAGCTTCGCGTGGAGAAAAAATATGGGCGTAGCTCGTTAAAGGATTATCACGCATTCGCGGTGCGTCTCGCCGCGACGATTGTAAAAGTTATCGCCGGTATATAAACCGCGTAATTGCCGACAGCGAAGCGCGACAAAGTCGTCGATGCAATTTGCATTTTCAGCTCTGAAACGCGACGTTGGCGCGAGTTCTCGTAGTCGACTCTCGGTCTCTTAGGTCTTCGCGAATCGACGTTCACGTTAGAGTCGTCGAGTCGATGTCCCGAGGCGTGACCAGCTGACTTTACTCACCGCTGTCCACCGCGACCGCTCAGAAGCTCCCTTTTGTCCACGATTCGGTAGCGGCGAGTTTCAAGCCTCGCGATCGCGGGAACCCGCGTATTTCTGTCCGCAGAGGCGGGACCAATGTCTCGCGGAGGCTTAAACGCGGCGACGTGATAAACGAGCGAGCGAGCGTTTCATAAGCCGTGCGCGACGTAATCTTTCGAGTGTCCCTCGCGAGACGCGTCCAAACGACACTCGCGGGCCAGTTTGATTGCCGGTCGTAAAACGTTCGGTTTCTCTGGCCACGCTCTTCAGCGGGGGACGCGAACAGTGGACCATTTACCAAACAGTCGGACGGAGAGCAAAAAAGTCTGTAGGGGCGGGGAACGCGAAAACGTTAATTGCGCGTCGACGAACTGGTACGTACGTACGTACATACTTTCTAACGTGTACCTTTATCCTGTCAGGAATCGCTCGGTGTATCGTTTAGTCGCGCACCCACGCGAGAACCCCGGCCAATCAGCGGCGAGAACCGATTGTGATGAATGTACAGGTCCAGGTCCGCTGGGGGTCATTGCTACAGGGAGAAGGCTATAAATTTCATGAAATACAGCGGGCTCTTTTCGTTACACCGTTGTCCGATACCGTGCCACGGAATGCGAGCAATCTTATCCCCTGGTGCCGCTCGCGCAACGCTATTTCAACTGTCATATCGGTTATCGAACGATTAAACGAAAGCCTGGCCTCGATTGCAACCGATCAAGGCTACGAGGTTCGAAAAAACGCGCCGACAGACGGACAGACAGAAGAAAGGCACGATGGAAAAACCCTTGCCCCGTTTAGACCAGTCAGAAACGAGTCCCTGGCGCGACGACGTGCTCCAGTTAGTCTCTATAATTATCGCGGGCACCCCTTGCCGCTACCTGCGGAGGGAAGCGAGTCGCACCCCGTGCGTCTGTCCTCAAAGGTTCACGAAACGTAACTCTGTGGCGAGAGCAGGACAATTTTTCGGTCCCCGAATACGAATCGATTTCACAGCCAGCGTCGTGTGTTTGGCTGAGTGTCAAATCCGGCTCGTACGCGTACCCCCGCGTTTCTTGTTGCAACCTCCAGGCGCGCACACACGGATTCGCGCACGCGGATGCGCGACTAAACGCAACGGCGCAACTTTCGGTATATTAATACCAAGGAGGCAACCGTCGCTTCCGCGGTACCGAAAATACGCTGATTTACAATCTTCTGCTGGTTCCCAGCGCTCGCCACCGGAAAATGAACTGGGTTAACGGCTGTCGATCGTTAAGACCTTCTCGAGAAACGTAGCGCGCGTCGACGCCGATTTTGGGCGCCTACGGCAACGTCCAGAAGCCCCCGGTCGACCAGGCTTCTGCGACGCGTTTCGAGTTTCGCGTTACATCACGCGTCTGCCAGGTACCATCGCAACAAAGCGAACGACATAAAAGCCACCTACGCGCGCACTCCGCCGCTTTTCACCGAGCTTGCGATAAATCACGGCCATTTACGAAATCCCGAGGAATAATTGGCGCCCGGCTTGCCAGGGCTTGCGACGAGTTACGATTTGAACGAAACAGCTCGAACTCGTTAACCAGGAAACCGAGGACGGGATTGGAGAATAATGGTCTCAAGTTTTTCCTTAGCTAGACGACGCGAACGCGTTCGATTTTCTAACCCGATTTCTCGCATCGCGTGACGCTTGTTTGCTCTCGGTCCCGCGGCGACTGATGGCTGCGTTGGTCCGCGCGAGGGAAGCCACCGGGGAAATCGAATGACTCTCCGCTTGATGAATGGCCGGTCGGGTAGGTTTCACGTGACTAGCTTTCGTTGTTGTTATTAACGTTCACGATTCTGCCAATCATCCCGTAGAAACTTCAGAGGATAATTAACGCGCGGCCCGGCAACTCGAGACGCGACTGGTTTCGTCTTCCTCGCGGGTATCGGCGGTGGTGAACGCGTTAACAAAGTTGCGCGATGATTCGAGGCAAAGGCGGAGGGTACGCGCCGATGACGATCCCCTTCGAAGCGTTTCACTGTGACCAGAATCGTTTTCTATCGGGCCGCTATTTATGCCCCGGTGCCATTAGTTATCGCGAAAGCTTTAAAAGCGCAGCCGTAGTCCCGGCTCGTATAATTCGGGCGGCGCCCGTTACCGCAAGCCTTTCTCCGACGAGATACGTACCGGAGCGTCGTTACTTTGCGCCGAGTAATCGACCATAAAACGTCCCGACGGATTTTTCAATGTCTGCCCGCGCCTCCGTACACACGCGCGGCGGTCGTCCGCGTAATTGCGCGGTCATCGACATCCGGCAAGTTATTAAACGCGAAACGGAATCGCGGTTAATGAAGGAGCGAACGATCGAGGAAAAGCTTAAGGATGCAAAGAGCAGCTGCGCAAACTATTATAATCCCGGGCAATGGCGGCCTGCCGTCGAAACGTGCCGCCTACCTGGCTATTGTTTCATCCCCCCATCGAAATACACCGGGGGAACCGTGCTTAAACTGTCCGGATTACACGCGCGCCGTTACCAGAGCCCGAGCCAGCTCGAAACGGAAACGAGTTCCCGTGGAATCCTGCGAGAGGATGCGAGTTTCGCGACTCGACCGGAATTCTGGCGCGTCCCGTATCTCGCTCGAGAGGATTCCAGCGGAGAAAAGGGGTTGTTACGGCCTAACGGGACGCGCGAGATGCCAATCGGAAGAACGTAGTCGAGTTATCGTTTTTAATGGGTCCCCTGGGTCCCAGGGGTTCCCGGGCGGGCTGCTACCAGGACGAACGGGAACCTGATTGTTTTCTGGGTAACGAGGACCCCACGCAAGATTAACGATGCCCGTCTGGCGTCGTGAATGGGGCCTCGCGTCGCCGCAGACATGCCCGTCATTTTAATGGCACGCTCGAGACGTGGCTCTTATTTCGGAATTACACCTGACCGGGGTCCTGACAGGTGGCGGCGAAAAAATGCCGTCCCGTGGAGAGTCAGAGCCTTCTTATCGCGTTAAACCTCTTACGCCTGGGTGCCCGGGTTAAACTGTTCAAACGGCGGGAAATTAACGACGTCTCGACGACGCACGCCCTGACTTTTGTTCCGTTCGCCAAGCAATGAGCCCTCGACTTTACAGCTTCAGCGCGATTCTCCAACGTTCTCGAGAGAAAATCGCAAGCACGGGGGAAAGAACGAGCGAGTGGTGGTGGTAGATGCCTGATAAAAACCGATGACTGAACGAAGCCCGAATGAAGGAAGGTACCGTAGTCACGATTTCCTTTTCCGCTGGTCCGTGGAGAGCCTCGCCTACTCGCGGTGACCCCACGGGGTCAACCCCGAGTCGGTTATCGATAGTCCTGGCTCGTACACGCCAGACATGCCCTCACATGCTAAGCACCGTGTTAATTCTATTTTTGTTCGAATGTCGGTAGATATCTACGAGTGTCCTCGTGCGTGCTCGTCTACGATCACGTACACGCCCATAAAGAACGTCTGCGGGCCGCGTCGTTGTCAACCCGTTCCACGAACGAGTCCGATGGCTCCGGTCCCATCAGATACGCAACTCTCTTAACGCCGGTCAATGAAAACTGCCGTTTACACCGCCGCGATGCACTGTCTCCGATAACTTACGATCAATGGTAATACCTTGGGGCCGCGTTAACTCGACGAACGCCTGCGAGCGTTCTACGTTCGACGGCTAATCCGATGCGGGGCCCCCAGACACCGGGTGACCGTAAAACGGTCTATCGAGTGACTTAGAATCCATTGTCTGAACGCGTCGGAAATGGCGCCTGGGACGCGATGAAAACTCGAGATAACAGACGAGAACGGGGCGCGCGCGCGAGTAGCGGTGCACCAACGGGGCGGAAACCGCGACGACGCCGTTAATTAACGCTCGACGCTCGAATTTGATCGCGTACGCGGTAGTTGCTAAGTAAGATCGGTGGTTCGACCACGGTCGCATCTTCTACAGGGAGGATTCTCTCCTTCCGCAAGGTGACACTAGTTGCGAGCAAGGAGAGCCAGTAACAGGACGCTGCTCGGTAAGTCACACGTCTGGGACGTCTGGATAAGATTACATCTCTCGAGCGTGTTCGAGGAACACGATTTACCGGGGGCTGTGCACGAATAAATAACCAGCGGCCGTGATTCGTCTGTTCTCTACTGTTCGGTGGAAACGATCTCGCGGGCTATTAGCAGCCATCGGGTTAACGAGCCGGTAGTAGCGATCGCGTGAAATTTCACGCGACCACCACCGTTCGTTCTCTCGAGCGCGTCTCTGACGAGCGCGCGTCGCGTTCTCCGCCTTTTTCCCTTTTTTCTGGTCGGCCTGCCTTTCGTAACAGACACTCGTGCCAACCGGATTAGCATAAGACCGCTCGGCGATGCGATTTACTTGCAATCCGCGCCACGTCCGCCGCGTCGTCGAACAATCCTCGTTTCTCGTACGAGGAGTAGAAAAAATCCGCTACTCTACGTGTCGTTTCTGTCCTGACTCCGTTTCGTACGTCGCGTCGTTCTGACGCGAACATTTTTGCGCAACGCCCAGCAGGGGGAGGGGGATCGAAAGCACGTCGAAACGTAACAGGATACGGCGCGATGTTTTACCGCAGCTTCCGCCGGGGAGATTTTAACGCGTAATATCTCACAGTGGAGCCAGCCGCGCTTCGCCTTGACGTTTATCTCCTACGAGTCGGATGGTTTCGTGCAAAACTCGAGAGACGAACCGTTCGCAAAAAGTAATTACTTGCTGCGAGGAATGTAAAGTACTTGTCGGAGGAAAATTTCAAATACCACGCGGAGATGCCGCGCTCGCTCGTGAAAGGATCGACGCTGCTATCGATGAAACGTTAAGAGAGAGAGAGAGAGAGAGAGAGAGAAAAAAAGAAACGGTGATCGTAAAGACGGCTCATCGTCGAGCACAAAAAGCACACGATCTCGATTGATCTGTTTCCGTAAAAAAGAAATTCCTATCTCGTCGAGCACCGATAGCTTATCGTGGCACTTCGAACAATGGCCTTGCAGCCGCTCCAACTCTTTTTTTCAACCGTTACACGTTGCATTTACTTGGCACGACGACGTCTGGATCGCGTCTGAGAGTCTCCCGTCTCGGATGATTCGTTATCGAGCCGAGAGAAAAATTCACTGATTGTCTCTTGTAATCTTCCCGCGTACATCCCGTCTCGGACATCCGACTGTTAGCTGCTCGACGACCACCTGCGTACATTGAACGTCCTATGTAGATGGGTACCCGCGTACCTCGTGATTTACCATCGGATACTTCGCTGCCAGTGGTTCTCAACGAGTGCTGCGCTTCCGAAATTCCGCGAGCCCCGAAAAAATCGGTGAGTCGATCGAGCGATACGTTAAATCCGACGCGAACGAATCGCTCGTTCGCCACTAATAAACGACGTACCGTTCTGGTAGGAATTGTCACGGTAAACGCGTCTAAATTGCTCGAGGCGTTTGCAACGTTTTATGAATAAACCATAATGAATGCGTATTCGCGAGTGGTCGAGCACAAGAGAAGCATAGAAACGGCGAAATGAGTATCCGTTGGTAACGTCTCGGCTCGAATGGATTATTTCCATAGCTAGTTACTGTGCGTCAATAGACGTCATAAATCTCCGAAGGATCGTCATTACCGGATGGAAAGCCTTTCGCGGGAGAAACTTGAGGTGATTCTTTATAGAGAGATGGATCTCTTTATAGCCTACGCCTGGTCGAGTCGACTCGTTCGACCAACCGATTTCGTCGGTTCGATCTAAAAAGCAGACCCCGAAGAAACCGCGCGCATCTGCATTCGAGAGCAAACTGCGCCTCGATGCGTTGGCAGAGCCAGGAAACGCTAAAACGGTAATATAAGAGCGGTGCAGGACGATAAATTTTCGAGCGCTTTAAACCGTTCCCCAACGTCGTCCGTCATCGTTCGTTCGACGCGTACGAAACAGTACGAAAAGAAACGGCTGGCAGCTTCATTTCGTTTCTATACATAATTCAGAGGAACCGTCCGCGAGGCCTTCCACCCCACGATTCTCGTTCACCTCTCGAGAGTGCAACGCGGCAATCTCGCGGAACGTTCGAATAAATTTTCCGCTCGAACCGAACGATAGGTTCGCCAGATCGTTGCCGCGTACCTAGCCGCCTGCCGGTAGCGATAACCCGGCTCGTAAACCAAATTTCTCCGCATAGTGTGGACTCGCGTGCGGAGAAAGCAGTAACGAGGTGTAAAGATCGGCGAGGCAACCGCTCGGGCGGAGCTTAACGCGTTATTTCGACCGATCGAGGAGTAACCTCGATTAGAACGATCCTCGAGAGCCAGGTTATCCGCGCAGCTTTCCCAATTCTACTCTAACCATCGGATAAAAAACGCCTGGACGATCTCGCGTCGATCGCGAACCCTTAGGCGAGACCTGCTAAACGCTCGTCGATCGTTCCAATTAGACGGAGAAATTTTATGAACGAGAAGAACAGGCTCGAGGTAGAGAAAGAAGTTGAAACTGGAAACTAGGAACTCTAGTTTCCGTGGATCGTCAACGAGCGCCGAGCTCCGAATAGTAACGAAGGGACGTGAACGGAGCTTAACAGAGCCGAAAACCGCGGAGGGTACAAGTTTCGAGGCACGGTAACGAGACTCACGTAACATCGCGTGCAACGTTGAGCATCTCCAGGCAGGATTAGGAAGCGTTAGGGGTCGATTTAACGCTTCTTCCACCGGAGGATGGTCAGGCTGTTCGTGATGGCTTCGTTTCGCGTTGCTGGAGCCCGTCGTCGCTGGTATCTCGATCGACGCGTTTCCTAGTTACTAAACAACCTAGCCGAGGCACGAGCGTGTTGCACGATGCCAGCGTACGAAGAACTAGATCCCCGATAGCCAATTACTTCCTGCCCGGTAAGGTGCATCCAACAACGGGCTATCATACAATTATTCAATTCAGCGACCACGAGCAGGTATTCCTCTACCCTCTACCGGACGGCAACCGCCGCGGTGGCTAATATTTGCGCTCGCGTCCCCGTAATTAGACGGCTGTCCGGCGTATCTGTCGGTCCCCCAATTAGAATCTCGCTAATTGCTGCAAGGGACGGGAGGTTTCTTAATCGAGCCAGGATTCGATCGTTTGATAGACTCGCGGAAGTTTTCGCGAAAGGGGTTACCAGTGGAATGGGACGCGTTCGGGACACGTTAGGGGCCGCGCGTGTGCGTTCTTTCGAACCGGCTGCACGCGTCCGCGATCTCTTTTCCTGTCTCCCTTCTTCTCGATCGTTCGTTGTCGACCCACGTCTCTCGCGTCTTCCCTCTCCGTTCTCGTCCCATTTTTTCACGCTGTCTTTCGACACTGTTCAATTAAAAATCTCATTTATCTCTTCGCCCCGTAGCCACGCGGTACACGCGGGGTATTAATTTGCTCGTTCGATGCGGGCTGCCATGAATTTCTATCGTTCTCCCCCCGTTTCTCCGCCAATTGCCTCCATTCGGGAAGGCGATCGTCGCGCACAAAGGAGGGTCCGGTTGAATGGCTGGTGTCGAGTCAAAGCGAAACGCGTTCACGGCCGCGAATTTGTTCGTTATGCGAGACGCGCGGCGCCATGCAGATGAGCCGCGACAGAAGAGACGCCGCGGAGGACCGACTAATTTATAACGAGCTCGACTGGGAAATTATTCATTTCTCGTTGTATAATAACGTCTGCATCCGCGCGTCTCGGTCCGCGCCTCCAGCGCGCCCTTTAACGTCTCCCCTTTTCATCGCGACGACGTTCTCGTCCAACGAGACAACTCGCGCGGTTCGAGTTAAACTCGCATTTTTCTCTGCTGTCCAAGGTGAACGCGCGCGACCACCTGTTTCTGGCTCGTAAATCCCGCTGCGGAGCCCCATGGCCCTCTCTCTGATGTCCCGCACTCTCGCGACGCACGCTACATCAAGATACGCGGCTAGAGACGTGCTTTACGGCAACTCGTCCGTCGGTTCTGGTACGCTACGCGTGCTGCGACTAGACGCTGCGCGGGGACGTTCCATCGTCCATCACGATTCGTTCGTGATCGAAGCTCAAATGGAAGAGGAGGCGCGAGGACGCCAACTAAACGTCCCGATTCGATCGGTTACGTATTCCGTCGGACTTGGATGAACGACAACCGACAGACACTAAATCACTCCAGATAGCAAGGGGGATATCTATCGCTCCGCGAGCTTTCTTGCCGCTACAAAGTGGATCAAGGTACGCGCGCGTACGATATTCGCGATTAATCGAACCGAGCCAGCTCGCGAACGGACTAATCGACGCGGTAAATGCGCGAGACGTTGAGTAAACCTGACCAGTCGGGGAAAATAAAGAATTCCAGGTTGCATTAGAATGCAAGCATCGGGATCGGTGGTTTCCTCGTAGCCCACGAGGCGGCACGCAGTGCTTTCTCCGATGATCGTTCACAACGGTCACGGAGGACCGTCGACAAGCATGAGAAAAAAAGAGAAAAGGGAAGCAGCCGTTATGGCGACGATTATAAATCGACTGGCAGAGCCCTGTGTTCCCCCTGCGGTGAATCGACCTCATCGGAATTCCATCTACGAAAAACGCCACGATTTCTGCCTCGCCACCTTCTTTTCACCGAGCGGTTCGGGAGCCTCCGTGCGAGAGCCTCGTTTCGTCGAGCACCTTGCGTCACGATAAACGATGTTCTCGATTAAGCTCGACGCGGCGACCGGACGACAGATTTGTTACAGATCGTTATACGCCGAGTTGGTGTTTCTCGCTCGACGAACGAGTGGATGGGCTTCGAAATGGCGAGAGGCGTGCGGAGAGGCGCGAACGGCAGAAAAATGTATCGCGCGGGGATCGTTCCTAGGAACGAACGGGCCGCGATAAGGGGGCGAGGAACATGACGCGGAAATCCACTCTGAAATGCAATTAAGATTATCTCGCGCGTCGTCGAAGCAATCGTAAGCGTAACTTTGTCAATTTACGGAGCGCGCGAAGCGAAACCGCGGAGAACGCGGTAACCGGGAGCGAGGGAACGCGATCTCTACCAGCCTCCAGACTGCTGGCCGTCCCGGTTCGACCAGCAGATTCGCCGGAATCGGCAGCGAGGTTCACAAAGACCACAGTAATTCGATGGAGTGACTATGCGAGTAACAACAATGGGTAAGGGACGCGTGAAGCGGCGAGGTATCGGGAACGAGCTGTCGGCGAACGTCGTCCCGGACAATGAGGAGCGATCTCGAGGGCCATTCACCGGGCAATTTGTAGATCGACGCGGCGCTTACTCGAATCGACGTCCGTCGAAATCAATCGTCGAGTTTCTAATAGGAACAAGGTTGATGACGATCGTGGGGGCCCCCAGGTTGGCTGGCGGTGCCACGAGCATCGTGAACGGGACCCGGGAAGCGTGGTTAATTAAAGGAATTTCGAGCACGAGGCTAGACAACGGTCGATCGGATCGATCTTGCCTAGAGGTCGTTAACGCGAACACGTGGGAAGAAGGAATACGTTTGCCGGAGAGAGGCTCGCGTGATGAGCCTTTATCGTCGATTAATGGCGCTTAACAGGGACCAAACGGGGTACCATTGTTGTTCGAAGCGTAAATCTTCCGGCGCGGTACCAGCCACGGGAACGGTAAAGTTCTCCACGGCGAACGACGCTTATATGCGCGCGCGCGAGGGGGCGACAATGGTTCTCCGGAAGCGTGAAACGTAACATAGCGTTACGTCCTCCGCGTAACGTGTCGAAGTTATACCCGTGTCTACAGCGTTCGTCGTACGCGTTCGAAGAGCTTGATGGGCTGCGCTTGGAAACTTGGACGATTACGCGAGCGAGTATCAGGCGTTTTTAAAGAGCAACGTTCGCTTACGCGAATCCACGCGCGTAAAGAGTCTCGAGAGGTTGCTTTTATTACGAGCGCTCCTCATCGTTCGTTCCTAAACAACTACCGATTCCTCGAGGCTCGCGCTAGCTCGTCACGATGTCAGGTACATAATGGGCAGAGGCACCCACGCCCTGCCTCCGCACCCACGAACGCGGGGACCAGCGTCGTCTGTGCGCGCGTACGTCTAGCCTGGCCTCGTTCGCGTTTTTCCTCGGCTGGTTGCGGATCGCGCGCATTGTCTCGCGATCGATACGCGTCAGTCGAAGAGAAACGCTCGGCGAATCGCATAAATATCGCGATAACCGCGCAGGCGACGTGCCCGCTGCGACCCCCGCCGCGAACCCCGATACCTATCTAGACGATTTTTCAATCCACACCCGGGAAGAATCCAGCCGGAAGTACGGTGAAATTGACGCTGTTCGTCGAGCCGGTCGAAAGATCCGCGGAATGTCTCGAGAAAGTTCGAGACGGTCGTTCGTCGCGAGACACGTACCACCATTTTTCCTCCCATCCGCGTTCCGATGCCTCGATTAATGGATCGCAGCGTGGATCGCGACGGGTTCGGCATTTTCCACGGGGGGCGCCCCTCGAGGGGGACGCGCCGCGGAGTTAAATCGTTGGGACGCGTGACCAAAGCGCGCGGCTACGATGTAATAAACGATGATTGCCTCGGGCGTGCGGGGCGCGAATCGTTCCCAAGAGGGTTCGTTACATCCGCGAGGCTAATTGCCTTTTAATTACAGCTCGCAGCCCTTTCTCTCCCCCTGGCGGGAAGGGATAGGAAGGTTCGAGAGACCGTGGGCGAGGAGGATCGCGCGCATACGCGAGAGAACGAAGGGAGATTCAATTGCGCGTACAGTTAGCGCGCGTGGGCGATAATGACGCGACGGGACACGTGCGTACGCGAAGGAACGCGCGCGATGACGCCCCTTTAGGTCCATTTCGTATAATCGCCCTTACGAGCCGAGCCCAGTCCCCGTCGAGGCTCGAGCTTTTTTTCCACCGTCTCCTCTTCCTCGTTCTCGTCCTCTTGCTTTCACGGCAGCTCGATTACGCGTTGCCAAGGTCGGTCGGCTCGCCACCAAAGCTCGCCAAACTGCTCGTCCCCCCTCTCACCAAGGATTCGCGAATCGCGTTAAAGCGTTGTTCCACTTTGCTCGAACCGATCGAAGGGATCAGAGCCAGGGTGAACGAGCGAGCGAAGAGAAAGGACGGTTCGAGCGCTCGCGCGCGATACATCATCGTCTCGCGGTGGCCGTGAACTCGTCGTCGGCGATTTTTCTGCCGGCGACGACGACGATGTCCATTAGCGCGTCGCTTCAGGTATTCGGGACGATCTATCGGGATATATCTCTCGTTTCGAACGACCACGATACCCGAGATTCTTCGATCGACTCGGCTCGAAATTAATTAGAACGACTTTCTAAGCGCTGCGATTACGAAAATTCCGCGCGCACCGAAGAAACGTGGTTCTCCGACGCGGATCGTCGCGCGGGACCGCGATAAAGGGAGAACGAGCCGGGAAGAGCCGCGAGAGATATATTACGCAGTTCCGGAGAACGGGACCGAGTGGATTGAGCTATTCGCGTGTACCCCAGGCGATCGTAACGTCCGAATAACTGTCGGCCGCGTAAAATATCGAGCGCGCGTCTCGAATAGCTGCTCTCGAAAATTGAAACGGGAACCTTGAGGCACCTTGTCTTCGAGCCGGTTGTTGAACTCGCGTCGAGAGTCGCTATCAGTAGCTGATAAAATGACACAACATTCCATTTAAAAAACGAGACTCGATCTTCCTATCTCGTTACGGATTTCTCGTGGAACGAAAACACGTTGAGAGGGACGGGGAACGGGACGGGAAAAATAATAGCGGAATGGCGCCTCGCTTCGATCGTCGGACCACCGGCTACGAAATCGCGGAAAGATCGGCAGAGAACGAAAGATAATCGCGGCGAGAATACGCGTACGCGTATATTCAGCGGCGAAACCGCTTCCCTTTGGCATCGGCCGGTGTTTCCAAATGCATTCGCGGTCCGAAGATATTCCGTGAGTCAGCTCGGGGCGACGTTCAAGTTGCTTCGCGCGGTGGGACGTCGAGTGCGAGGATCCGACGTCGGAAAATAGTAACGACGGGACGAGTAACTACTCCGCGGCACGGTCCCTGAGTAACCTTCGAACCAGTCCAGAAAATGAATCGCCCCGAGGGACGCGAGCAGAAATGAACTTCCGTACGAAACGGAGCCGTTGGTCCCATCGAAAGTGGATATCCGAATCCAAGGTTCCCCTCGAGAGCTGCCTTGACGAGCACCGCGGCAAAAAGACTCTTGTGTTCTCCGTAATCTCGCGTATCGTCGACCACTTAATCGGTATCAAAGAACAGGTTTACAAGTCTGCGTTCCGTGTCAAAGGGTTTAACCCCGTATACACCGCGTTCGAACAAAGACCCTAATATTACCCCGGTGGTGGGACGCGAGCGAGAGTCCAAGTCTCGGAAACCAGTCTCTCGGCTCGCTCCGTGACTAATTTACGAGGGCCGTAACCGTGCGCCTTTACGCGTTTAATGACACTCACGTTTCACACGAGTCGCGTTCGTGGTCCACGGCAAGCCTCGCCGCCACGCTCCGATCCCTGGCTCCCTTTTTCAGCCCGCGACAAGATCGCCGGAGATTAACGAGCCACGGATCCCTAAGCGAGATCCAAGAGATTGACCAATCTCGCCGGGGAAGTGGTCGCGGTGCACGCGCGAGCAATAACAGGACGATTGTGCAACGATCGATGGAAGAGCCGAGATAGGTCGCCGTTCGCCGGGAACGTTTCCATTCACGACTCGATCGAACTACTTTTACGCGAGAATTCCTGCTGGAAGACGTACTCTTGCTCCCGTCTGCGAGCCGGCGAAAGAGAACCGCGGCGAGCCGCGGGAGCGCATCTTTATGCGATCCACGCAGGACAATGAGGACATTGTCGGTGGGCGCGCGGGCGCGCAAAGCTGACCGGAAATTCATTGTTCCCCGGCTAGTTGGAGCGATCGCCCTCTTCTTCGCCGCGGATTCCAGCGACGCTAATATTAACGCGTTGTTACCACCCGGTTCGGGCGGCCACGGCGTACTGCGCAAGCTCCACGAATCTTCCGTCACCGCTCGAACTTTCCTCCTCTGACCGCTCTATTTCGATCGTTCGCGCGGGGGATACGTTCGCTTTCTATCCTGTCGCGGCCAAGTTCCGTTCGACTCGATCTCGCGCGTCGTCCTGGCTAACTCCGTGTGTATATATGTATATGTATATAGTCGAAGCGATCGCAAAATTGGACGCGGTCGATTTTAATCCGGTCGCAAGACAAACAGTGGTGGCTGGACGAGGGTAAAACGAAGGGAAGAGGAGGGAAGAGGATCGTACGCGAACGGTGTATAAATCTTCCGGGTCGCGGCGATTAATTACGGCAGGAAGCGGACCCCTGTAATTAGATCCTCCTCTCTCCGTTCCCGTGCTCGTTCCACGAGAGCAGCGAAATCTCGATCAAGCTCGATTTACACGTAACTCCGTTTCGAAAGCTGGTTCTCGTCGCGTGGCAAATCCTTGGTACGGGGTACACGCCCGATTTCTCGTCCGCGCGACAGATTTATCGCCCCGTCCACGTCGTCGTCCACCCGTTTCCGGTACCTTCCTGTCGCCAGCGTTACGTGGTTAGGGGGGCAGGGACCGTTAATACCGTACATCGATCGGTAAATAGTTACTCGTGGTATATCGCGGCCGTATCGCGCGGTACCAATTATCTCTCGTTCGCATAAACATATGTTCCCGTCGAGTAACGCAAAACCGAGTGTCCACGCGAATAATAGACGCGCGAGACGTGCTCGATCGAGCGACACGCCGGTTTTATCAGCGAGCAGAGCCGAGCGGAGCCGTGCGAACGTGACCATTACAGGAAAGTGGTTTGGCACTCGCGTTCCTACCAACTTATCGGCCTCGCTACCACCCTGCATTTCGAGGATCGCGTGACCCGTTCTATCGGCTGAAATTTATCGGATCGTCGCTCGTATCGTACGTATCCAGGGTCCGGCTACCGATTCCGCGGCGAGTTAATAACGCAGCCTCCGTGTCGCGTACCGCGGACGGTGTCGAGTTTGCCAAAGGGAACGCGATCCACGGCGACGTGTGCATCGGCCGTGATAAACCGACGATAAACCCGGCGACGTCCACACCGTATAATCCCCGGGCTGTCCTACCAAGAGATTCGCTTCTGCGAAACCTTTCATTATCGTATACCTAGAGAGAGAGAGAGAGAGAGAGAAAGAGAGAGAGAGACAGGAAACAGGAAGGAATGACAATAACGAGCAAGGGAATTAACGAAATAATTCGAGCAGATGAGAAATTGTGGCGAACACGCGATCGATTCTGAACCCTTTCCCGGTGGGGTTCGCAAAAACTGGTCCCTCGAGAAGAGGGGCGAATTGACTTTCAAATCGAACCAGCTTAATCCACGGGTTATCGGATATACCCGGTCGACTCTCGATGGGGGCCTTTTTGCATAATGCTCGCGATCGTACCCGGTCCGAAATGTCGCACGCGAAAGTAGCATCGCGAGGCGACCGGTTCCGCATCTGAAAACCGATTAAGCGAGCACGCGATGCGATCGTTTGCGCGACCGTTCCACGGGAAAAGAGAAATCTAAAGTTCCACGTCGTCCCGGAAAAATCGAAAGGTTAATCTGCGCGGAGCGGGTAGAGATTTGTGCGCGCGTGTAGAAAAAGGGGTTCGCGCGATCGCTGTGACCCGCTAATTTCCAGAGCGCTGCTTCGCACGCGTTCCCCGCTACGTGTTCCCCGCGCGTCGATGCCGGTCGCGGTCCCCAGTTCCGTGCTCGCATTCCACGCTCGTAGCCGCGCAAAAACGGTTAAACGCTCGTCCGCTTCGCTTCTTACCGTGTTAACTGCGCGTGTACACGATACCGATGCGATCACGACGCGCGGATAAACGAGGCATGCGATGCTCATGGAAATCGACGACCGAGTCGTTCGAACCAGCTTTTACAAATTGCCTCGCGAATGTCGCCCGTTCGAACGGTCTAGCAGCCGTCGCTTGGTCGATGTCGCTCCTCTCCGCCATCGATTACTCGGGACAATTCGAAACGGCGAACGTACCATCTCGCGAACCTACCCAACGACACCTGCGATACGCGTGGATCGCTCCATCGGAGATTCTATCGAATACCGCGGTGACGAAATAGCGGGACCAGCACTCTTTCTCCCCTCGAGTGTACAAACGAACGTTAATTAATACGCGCGCCGCGGAATTACGAGGCGATCGTTATCCGTCGCGCGACTCTCGATCGTTAATCAATATCTCTCGGATGTGCCGCGAAAACACTGGCCCTTTCGCGTGTTTTACAGACGATCTCGCGGAAGAAAACCGATCCGAAGGATCTCGACGGGAAGGTGCACGACGTTGCGCGATCGATAGCCAATCCGCGCGTGATCGCCTGCCCTTTCGACGTTGACGTTAATTGTCAACGGGACGCGAACGCACACGCGCGCGGTCGAGAATATTCGAAGGGGAACCGATCGCGGGAGCGGTAATTGCTCGATGCTCGGAACTCGTCGAGAGCTTTCGATCGCGAGAGATTTACGAAGAAAGGGGCGGGGGTAGCAGAGGGGTCCGAAACACGCTTTCACTGGACAAATTAAACGCGCTCACGGAGGCGAAACGATCTTATTGACAATGTCGGTTAATGGTTATCGCGAGGCAGGAGTCGCCCGGGGCGATCTGAATCTGCGACTGGCTCGAAACAGGTTGAGAACGGTGCCCGTGACTCGTCGAGTGGTTGATTTATGCGGCCTTATCGGGGAACAACTAAAATTACGCGCGATCTGTCATCGGGCGAACAAATTGAGACACCGGGACGCGGTGCCGTCCCACGTGCCACGGGTCCGCGTAGCCCCAATTTCAGGAATAACAACAACGTAATTACGGTCTATCCGCGTGAAAGTTCGAGCTGCCAGATACGCGTGTTCCGATTACTCGAGGCGAGTCCGATCGCTAATCCGCGTGTAATCTTCTTGCGAGGCTCGACGCGACGCAACGCCAAGCGCGATAAGGATCTCGATCGGATGCAGGAACGCCCACCGATAATCGCATGCAAATCGGCCACGGTGCTTACGCGCGTGCCCGTGAAAAACCGTTGCACGCGAGGAGCCGCGACCACGCTTTTCGCCTCGTCGATTCGTTCGCGCGATCGACGATTAGAATCGTAACCGGAGGAACTTCGCGGGACCTTCTCTCCCGGACGAGGTTAATCGAATTCAGTTACTCGCTTGCTCGTATCCGGGAAACTCTGCGAACCGATCGTCCACTCAACCGTTCTCTGGACACTCTGTTCGATCAGTCGATCGCGATTAATCGTGGCCAGCGATTCCACCGCACGCGTCGACCGCGATTTGTCCAGGTGTCGCGGATATTCCATTTAGATCGGCGATGCAATCAACGGACGACGATTGAACCCGACGCGGTCCGCGGAGTACGACGGAGCGCGACGGCTAATACCATCGAGCGCGTCGCCTGTAAATCCGCGTACCAGCCATCGCGGTCGCGACCGTGCGTGTAAAACGATCCGCCGTGGTCCGCGCTAACGAATAGCCCACGGAGCCGATCGAAATCCCCCGTTCGCGAACGTCTTCATTTCCCTCTCGAGCACGCGCCGTACCCAGCGCGAGGCAACGGTCGAGACGCAAATTTATTCCACAGCGGGCGAGGGCTAGTCGAGCTGGATATACTTTACGACGGTCGACGACGTAACGGGTGTGCATTGCGACGAATGCGACAATGGGGGGATATTAGAGGTTGTCGAGAGATCGATTAGACGCGAGGAACGAGACACTGACAATGAAACCCCGAGCGTGGGAGCGATCGCTGAGCGGTCTGGAGTTTTAAATGGCCACCAGACGCGAGGTATTAATTATCGCGTGTTTGCTTGTCAAACGGTACGATTAATCGGGAATTCGCTGGATCCTGGAACACGGAGGAAAGTTGTTCGCGCGGCACGATAATGGTGCACGGTGCACGTGCATTAATTGCATTCCTCGGAGAAGAAGCGGCGGCGACTTCCGGGACTCCTACGCTGGCGGATTCGCGCGGACAACCGGTCGGCGTATCGCCAGAGCGAAACAATTCCCCTGTCCGGCGCGAGCTTCTCACGAATCGGACGATTTTATCGCACGATGGGACACAACGGTCTCGATCAAAGGAGAGCACTGTTGACCCGGTGTAACTGGGTCGTCCTCCTCGATAGAGATGCCTTCGCGTACCTTACGTACGAGATCAATGTCGCCTCGTATCGGGTGAATTATAATTCCGATGGTTTCTAATGAGAATGCTCGACATGTTAGAAAGCGCGACACGTTCGCTCGTCTTAAATCGCGTCCGCTTTATCGAGCTGCTAATCGTCGGGTACGTCGAAACGAGGGTTTAATAAAGATTCAGCGAATCGCGATCGGGTTATCGAGAGAAATAACGGCTCGAATCGCAGCCGGTGTTATCGCAGCCGCGTAACGACAGAGAGAGAGAGAGAGAGAGAGATCATCGACACAGTTCTCGCGAAAAAAATAAATCCGATAAAACCCCGCGTGAGAATCTCCAGCGAAGAACTTGTACATAAAGGTGTCGAGTGTCTGGAGTATCGCGCGAAGATACACAAACAGCGGAGCGCAGAAACGAGGACGTAGTCCGCTCCGAGGCAGCTTGCCAAAACGTTCGTCAACCCACGCGAACCTCCCCGATCCCTCGGGACCGCGCGGTTTCCGAGAGGTTCCTAAGCAAAAGTGGGGGACAGAGAAAACAGGAAACGCGTACGATCGTGTGTAGAAAGGAAAGCGATATTTGCATGCGAAAACACGGGGTTCGAGATCGATCGAGCGGAGGAGGATCGGAAACGGAGCCGGAGGATGGATCGGTTTCTACGTTTCTACGTTCGACTCGACTTTGATTCTGGCTAGGAAACAGAGGAGAGTTACCGGAGGCAATTACCGCGTCTTGTACCGTAAGTTGGTACAACCTCTTGGGAATAGTACATCGGAATACAATCGGGCGTGTTTCGCAACGGCGCGGATTCTTCGCGACGGGCACGGTGGTCGCGGATGAATCGCGAATCGAGTCACGGAGGAGCGTGGTCTTGTCCCGAAAATTGCAGGGAACCGGGGGCGCACGGTTCACCGATCCGGAGACTCGTGCGCGCGTGATTTCATGGCTACTTCGGTGCTGTGTTTCATTCACGAGTGGGTGCCTCGAGCGAGATACGGTGAATGTTAACGAGAGCCAGTCGGTCAGCTGCTCGATCTCACCGTGGCAAAATAATCCGCGTAGAAATGAAATTCCAGGACACGTGTGTACGCCCCTACCGAACCCTGCCATTCTTCTCCTCGTCGATCGTTCCCGCGCGATCGAGAAAGAATCCTCGTCCGCCAGAGGAGTCCTCGTTGAAAAGAGAAAACTTGCGAACTCCCCTTGCGATGGCGGTCGCGACCCACCGCTACCGGAAGTGCATTGTTCGCCGTCGATTTTTCAGAAAAGCCCACAGAAAAATGAGAGGGAAACGGTAAGAATAAATATATAAACGCAAGGTCCGATCGATGGGCCCGCGGTCGGACGTTATCCGGGTTCGAGGAGGACGAGATTCCTCGAGGGATAGGGCAGCGTGGTATAAAATTTACGACCACGATCCCTCGGCCAGGGCTATTCGTCAGGGACGATCGCGAATCTCAATCCCAGCGTGTACCGTCTTGACAGACTGCGCCGGGGGGAAAGGAAGACAGCCCGCGAGCGCAGTTCGTATTACAAAGATCCGGCAAGATCTTTGCGCTTTGTCGAGGTAAAAAAACCGGCCGAGAGAGCCAGGTTGCTCCTCGAGAGCAATTTGTCCTCCGCGTTTCTTTATTGCTCGTCCCACGGAAACGATCGGTTCCCCTTAGTCGAGATACCGCGACTACTTCCACGTACAGTTCCATCCTTTCGACCTATTCGTCTCGAGCGAACCTTCTCTCCTCCGTCTCTGTTGCTAAACCCGTTTACCTTTACTTATCCGACGATCGAATGAATCGCGCGGCTAAAAACTGTGTAACTTCTCGTTCGCGGTATCTCTCGAGCCCGCGCGAGCACGCGTCCAACGCGTAATAAGGACACGCTTAACGAACTTTCGATCCACCCTCGACGATCGATCGACCGCGTCGCAGCGATCACCACGCCTAACCGTGGAATCCCATCGATGAAACGGTTCGCCGCTACCCTTGGACGCGGGATCGACATTTCGTTCCGCTAGCCCATTGTCATCGATCCCCCATACCTACGACCCAGTTAACGCGATCGATTACGCGTTAGATCGGCTGCCCTTCGATCCTGCCCGAGCAATTATAATGGATCGAGGCGTGACCGGACCGGAGACTTTCGTTCCTTCGATCCCGTCGATGTATGTCCCGAATCCCTCGAATCGTTCGCCGTAAAAATAGTAACCGAGGGTAATCGACGTCGATTGAGGGAGTCGCTATTTCTGGCCCCCGCGATACGGATAACCTCTTTCCGTTGAACGAGCCGCGGGCAACGAGCGGGCCACTTTAGATCCAGCCGGCCACCCGGCTAAGGTTAATTGAACTCAATTAAAACAGAAACGATACGCCAACGAATTCCTTCATATTTCTCTCTCTCTCTCTCTCTCTCTTTTTTCTTCTTTCCTTTACGTATTATACGCGTATCGCCCGCGATTTCCCGCCTAGACACGGCTGTTATCGCTCGCGATCGATCCCACAACAACGATCGGTTTCGTGGCTTTCGTTGCAGACGACGAACGTGGGCAGCGGCAGCGTGGTGGAGAAGCTGTCCTTCTACAATCACACGGAATGCGAGTGCCGCGAGAGAACCGAATACGACACGGGGAACGGGAAACTCTCCGAGCAGAGAGTCTACAGGCACCATCAGCCCTCCCCGCAACCTCAGAACATGAGAAGGGCGCAGCCGAGGAAACCGTGAGCACGCTCTCGTTTTACTCTCGATCCTGGAGATCCTATGGAATCGTTTCCAATCCACAATTCTTTCCACCAGGTGCCGATGCCCGTCCGAGTTCACGCCGAGGATCACGTCCGTGGGCGAGTGCCAGTGCAACTGCTACGAGCACCACCAGAACTGCATCAGGATCAGACGAGGAAAGGGATACTTTTCCATCGCTGATAGATTGTGAGTATACTAACCGCTCGATTTTCTAATTGGTAGACGTAGAGGAGTGACGCACGAGTTTTGCGATTCGCAGATGCATACAGAACGAGGAGTGCGCGATGCCGAACTGCGAGTTCGGCGAGTACATGAGGCGGCAGGGTAAGTGTCCGCGGAAGAAGGACAAGTTCGACGCGATCGCCAACTACCAAACGAACTTCAACCACCGGTACAGAAGCTAGAGGAGAAGAGACGTCGAGGAAGGGGAAACAAGTGCCAATGCGAAGAGACCGAGCGAACAATCGACGGTGCCATTTTATTTCCGAGTACCTTTTTTTTCGACGAGAGACTCGATATATATCTCTGTACGTGTACCCCTCGAGAGCAGTTATGTATAAATATGTATTCCGCTAGTTTCAGCGACCACCGTGTCGCTACGCCCCGTTCTCATTTATTTCTTTAGGCTGTCGTCGTCGTCGTCGCGATCGGAGAGCTGCCAATTTGTAAATCGGAAACGATCGACACGCTCGCTGAATCTCGTGGATCTGAAGAAAACCGCGCGAGCGCGCTCTCGATGCCCGATTTGACGCGACTCCGATCCTGATAGGACCCCGCGCGAGCCTAGTCCGAGGATCCTGCCTCCAAAGTTCGACGAACCCACGCTCGCCCTTTCTAGAAACGCCATCGACGGTCCGTATACCAAAGCGAGGAAACCGTGAAACGGTCACGCGTTAACGTCGTTAATCGTCTGCTCGCGGTCGTGTTACGTGCGTGTCTCGTAAAGAGAGACGAACGATACGAGCCTTCTTTTTCTCGATGGACCCGCAACAGGATCATCGGCCACCTGTACAGAGAGGACGGACCTCCGAGGAAGCGATTTAAGTACACGATAAGAAAGAAAGGAAAAAAAGGAAGAAAGGGAGCAAAGTACGACTGGCTCGATGTGTCGTTCGAGCCGTGAGTATTTCGCCTCGTGTACCACCCTAAACGTGTTTTGTACGCTTTATATATATATATATATATATATGTATGTTATTATAGTATGTATGTACGTAGCAGGCGACACGATCGAATCGATAGCTGGTCCAGCATTTATAAGCCGATGGAAACATCGTGTGCAATCGTGTATAGGATTGATCACGCGTTTGCGTTAATTTTCACATTATTTTTTTTTTCATTCTCGTGCCGCTACGCTAGAAACGTAACCATTTTCCCGGTGGCAACGGGATCGATATCTTCTGACGAATATTCTATCGTTAACCGCGCGACAATGTACAGGACGCTGCTCGACGTTCAGCTTGCTGTTGTACTCGCTACCAACACTAGGCAATATACACGTACACATAATAGACGTAGGCAACAAACCAACCACAGTAATGTTGTATAAAGAAATTCATGATTATCGTTTCAATAAATCTCGCAACGTAGGCCACGCGCGAACATTTCGTCTTAGTCGCGGAGGGGTTCGACCGCGCGAACGTCCGCCTCAGCTTCCGGTTCGATCAAGCGGGGACCACGCATCCGCTTGCCGAGCCTCCGCGATTCAGACGAAAACCTCGTGCGTCCTTTCACCGCCATCTAGTAGTCACACTTTTAAACCGGTGCTTCTCTCAATAGATACAGCACTAATATTCCGAGTATATTACAAGAAATTATAATTCATAATGTTACTTTTTTTGTTATATTAATAAATCTGATACGTTTATTCCGATACGCTCTCTGCCTTTCGTTGTTCAATTCGCTCGTCTCGTCGAGGTAACGTCCATACCATTACGTTACGAAAGATTCATGGGTATTCATGGATACAATGGGTAATAAAGAACACCAGGAGACCTATTACTTTATAGGTCCAACGTTTCAATCGAATATTTATTAGCGATTATATTATTATTAGGCGTGGAAAGCCATCGTGTCAGGCATAGAGATGCCGATTGGGACTATTCGTCCCACGACACAATTCGATAACTAGAGGAACTTAAAAACAAATGACTCACCGAAAGATGCACCAAGAAGTTGAAAGGAAGTCATCGAGGATGCTGCTGAATTTCAGAAGAAGAGATTGTCCTGGCAGCCATTGTCGAGGTAGCGACGATAGACATCGATGTATTGCGCCGTGGTACACGATAATCTGCTACAGAATACAATTATATTTTCAAACTCCCTTTGATATTAATTAAAAATAAAAACTAAAGCATTTAGTACGATCGCTAAAAATAACATTGCAATATACCTTACCTCGCGACTCTTCTTCCATGATTTCGATGTGTATACTGATCCAAATCGGAAGATGCGTATCGGCGAATTAAGATGAAAGTTCTCTCGATGACACGAGCGATCGTATTGCTACAAGAGAACACAAGTATATTGTACACTGTTAAAAATTAGACGAGGGAACAGTGTTTCGCGTTGTAGAGCGTCGAATTCGACCGCGTGATTCACGAGGACAAATCGATAAACAAATGTACGCGGCGAGGACGAGACGCAAGTGAGACGCCATCAGGTTATGCGACGAGTTCTCGTACAGGAATAGAATAAATGCGAGGTATCTTACCTGACAGTTCCCCTTTTGAGCTTCTTTATCCATTCGATGGACTGAAGGGTTGACAGAACCGCGTAAGGAAGCATTATCGGTGACACATACACAGACACGCAATGTTATCGCGACCGCGAGCGAACACACACTGAACGCAGCAGGACCCGTTCGCGCCATGTGACGTAACGACTGCTGCGAAAATTAATATATATTATTAAATCTCTTATATAAAACGCAGCATACTTGTATTGCTTTACGTATTGTGCTGATCTACGTTCTAAATACTATTATTCACTTGAAAATATTATATCTTTAAAAAATTAAATTTTATTGCGCGTGACGCCATCTCTGTGAAAAGCGCTCAAACTGCTCGCACAGCGTTATCCACAGCGAAGTGAACTATCGACCGACTGGTGGCGCCATCTCTTGACGGAATACTGAAACCAATTCCTGAGTAGTTTCCGCACTTTCCACAGAGATGGCGCTAGTGTAGCAGTAGTTCACTTCGCTGTCGATAACGCTGTGCGACCAGTTTGAGCACTTTTCGAAGAGATGGCGCCACGTGTAAAAATTAAATTTTGTTTCAAAAATCGTAACATTTTTTTATTTTGAAATGTTATACTTTAAGCGATAAACCAACATGAAGAGAGTGCAAAATAGTGAACAACGCGCCATTAACATTTGATAATAAACTTACAGTCGCCACGTATCGTGTATTATTATAATATATAAGTAGAATTATGTGTAAGGTAAATTGGAAAGCTATTGGTTATACTACTGTCATGTAAAATAAATAAGGAATGGATTAACTTCAATGGCACCTCGTACAAGTATCTGTTAGGCTTTTGTGAATTTTTAATTGTTATTAGGGATTGCTGGAAGCTTTTGGAAAGGTATAATAATGGAAACTGCTCAAACTTTATACCTTAACCTCTTCAATGAAGACAAGATTCATGTTCTGAAAGAAGTGAGTATGACAATGCGACAACTGTTTCCCATTGTTAATTAAAAAGAACCATTTGTTACTTAAAATATTTATATTTTACTAATATAGCTGCTGCACGCATGCGTGGATGAAATATGTGGCAGATCGGGACCAACTTACCAGAAATTTGTAAACTCTATGGATTGGAGCAGAGAAGAATACGAGGAGACGTATAAATTAATATCGATGCTCTTGAGAAATCCAGCTTCGTTGTACCTAATGGAAGAAAAGGTATAATTAGTACAATTCTGATGAAACAACAGAAATTTATAGACCTCCTGTCGCATGGAAAATGGATCAATGGGAGGTTGCAGTGTTTTCCTTAAAATGGACAAAAAATAAACATGTACAATTATTTGAAAGAAGTAATTATCATTTTACAGATGCCACAGGAGTATCATGAATTGCCGGAGCAAATTCAACAGAGTATATTATCGTGTTTGAAGGTGAGAAGAGAGCAATTAACAGACGCTCTGTTGAGGGAGTGTTCTAAAGAGAAGCACGATACAGTAACTGATTTCGATTGGAGATTGAAGGTAAATTGTTGAGAATTTTACACGAGTATATGGCATACAGTAATCATGCTACTCTTTCAGCTGGTCATGGGTTCTAGTAAACTGGCTTCTCTAAGAGAGCCTCTCCTTCAAATAGATCTGACCGTTGAAAACAAGGAATCTAAGCATATTCTAGGTCTGGAATTAAACAAAGACGAATTGGATACGTTTATACATGCAATGGAAAGCATAGTGCAATAATTGAAACGCGAGCATTTGTATAAACGATAGACGATTATAACAGAAGCACACGAGATGAAATAAAGAGACATGGGTTTTTACACTTGTTTCACAGTTTATTATAGGTTATAGATAAATGTAGAATAGTTTAATTACTATTATAACTGCTCATCGAAGATACTGAAGACTGTTGGTCTGTGTCTGAGGCGGTATCGACTCCAAAAATCTCATTTACAATTTTGTTAGTTTCCGGCGTGCAAAATAAATAAACGAGAAGGCTTGCGTCGATCACGCCTCAGAGTAAACGGGTTGACAGTTCGAGTGCACAGATCAAGTCGGATTCGAGAAATTTCTTATCTTTTCCTTTTTTTTTCTCTCTCCTTTTGTTTTTAAATAAAAAGTTCGCTCTCGTCGCCAAAACTTGTTTCGAAAAAACGGTGAATTTCGTTGTAAAGATCATTACGGACAATATATATTTAATGAAAGGTTTACTATACAACTTTTAATTTTACTTCTTTCTTCCTTACTCATTAATATATCGTTTAAAAATCAATGCCGGTCGCGGGCACAGTGAACGTTCGCTCCATCAACACTTACAGTTTATCTGAGATTTTGGAGCATTTACATATATGCGCTTTTCGTTTAAACTTTACGATCTACGCTACGGTCTTAATAAAAAAAAGCTTTTCGTAGGTAATTTATTTACTTCCGGAGATCCGCGAGTGAACGAATCCGTTTTCGGGGTGGTAAATTGTGCATGTTTCGTAATTGTAATTAGGCGATGTTTTAATGATTATTATTATATATATATATGTATATATATATATAAAATTACGAATAGGCTTCCTCGTAAGTATTCTCATATGGAGAAGTAGCATTTCGAACAAACGCCGAATTTACACAAACGCTTTTTTTCTTCTATGTCTAGATTATATATCACTTACACTGTTTCGACATACTGTATGTTTTTTTCCTTATCTCGTGTGTGTATGCGTGTTTTGCTTGATACGTATGAACGCAATTCGCGTGTAATGTCCTTGCATGTGTGTGGTTGTGTGTCGTGTGCTCGCGCGTACCAAAGTCATACGTAGAAGTGTGCAGTTCCTCGTTACAACGTAAAACCTCTCTCGATTGTACAATTCTAAAGAAAAAAAAAAAAACAAGGACCGCGAAAGAAATACGAGCAAAAATAATCGACCGTCCTTGAGAAATCGCGATGCGAGTGTTTCATTACTCGTGTGTGCTTTAACGTATCTTTTTTAATAACATATTTCTCATTCTGTTGTCTCCCGTTTCTATATCTCTCCCTATCGTGTTCACATTCTGGCAAAGAGACGCATTCCAAGTGCTCCGTCCTATTTCCGCTGCGCTTACTTCCCTCGACACTCTCTCTCTCTCTCTTTCTCTCTCTCTCTCTCTCACTCGTCTCCCTAACTCGTATCCTCTCACGCTATCTCACGCATTCGAACGCACACGCACACCTGCCTCTGTCAGTCTCTGATCTTTCCGTTTTTCATTTTTTTTTTTCTTTTTTTCTTTGTTACAGTTTTCTTGCCTCTTATACTCTCGCGACATAGCAATATGTAGTTACGGGAGGGCGCGCCTCAATGAGTATTTCTTTTTTTTTTTTTCTGGAATACGGAGACAAACGATGTTTTGTTTTTCACCGTTATCATTTTCTGCTTTCTTTATTGTTTCTTCTTCTTCTTCTTTTTTTTGTTTTTTGTTGTTTTTTTTTTTAAATTCGAATGTTTCATTCTTATCGCTTATTCGCCGCGCGATGGTCACATAATACGACTTACATTTAGCAACAGTTTTCCAATTTTTACACAGCAGGGCCAACCAACCGTTACGACGTTTATCATGTAGGTGGGCAAAACACGGCCCGACGAGTTTGAAAAATTTATTATCGCTATTATCCATATCGGAAAAGAATAGTAAAAATGATTCGCTTCGAAATTACCATCCGCAAACGGCGCTGTGTCTCGTCTTCAGAATCGATCCTTTTTTTCTGTTTTCCCTTTTATCTGGCTCGTCCTCGTAACCCTATCTATTCTCATCGATGATATGACCGTCTTCCGTGAACAATCCCTTCTTGCCCTGCCGTCAAATGCCATCTAATAATTATTAATAGGCCTACCATAATGTCTATATGCTCTCGCGATGTCGCGGTCACATCGTCGTCGTTCCATATTTTTTGTTGCTCGTAACGAAAGAACGTTATTTTCTGTTTAATTGCAGGAATGGTCCAAATATACATATCTATATAATATACTTTTTTGGTTTTAACGAGAGAAAAGAACTTTCTTCTTCCCAAAATACAATTCAGTTAGCGGTGTTTATTCGTTTATGTTGTTTTGGTAAAGTGCGTCCGCGATAATTTCCTGCAAAATGCAAAAGACAGTTAACGCCTCGATAAGATTGTTCGTATTACTATCTAAACGTCTAAGGATAAACTATTGTTTCCATATACGTACGTTCGTAGTACACTCGATGGTTGCCGCCGCAACAGCCTTATCGCTTATGTCCATTTCTTCGATAGCCTTGAAAAGAAAGGAGAAAACACGAGGTAACGATGTTGTTCGGTAACGGAATTTTATCATTTCGTTGTTATAGAATTAGAGATTGATTATTATCAGATGGCCCCTCGCGCTGTATTCTTCGTTGGTCATTAAGCTGGAGCGTTAATGGCCTCGGAATCGTTCCACGCAAACCAGCGCGAACGATCGTTTGGCGATCATCACGTAATGCTAGCTGCTAATTCGAAGGAAGCCTACTCGTTGGATTACGCGACATTACCTTGGTTACAGAGGCAACATCCTCGGTGATAGCTGGGACAGACGGTGGAGTGGCGGGTACCACCTCGCTTGGGACGGCTGGGGTTGTAATCTTAACAGCATCGGCTGAACTTTCTGTCGTACTGTCGTGAGCCAGGTTATTTTCTACCGGGGCCTCGGATTCAGGAGTGCTCTGTAAAACGCATACGTCTCCTCGTTAGTGTATTCGATCGCGAGTAAATCTGCTCGTCCGCAGCAAGTCCAAATCCCAGCATGCTACGAGGACAAAAGACGTAAAGGTTGATTCCGTCGAGCCACACGAGGAAACCAACAACAACAACAACAACAAGAACACGACCGAGAACAAATGTATAAAACATGGGGAGACAGACGATTGCGATGGCGGCCGTTCCGCGATCTAGCTCGTCGCAAGTGTCGGAGATCGGAGATCGAAGGGTGTGTTGTCTCGGCACGGCTGGACGAAATCGTTCCTCATGCTTTTTTCGGACAGCGCAAAGAATTGGAAACCCTGCTGGTGAACCCTCGGATAAGAAAATGTTGCATGCGCAATACAAGATGCTTTTATACGACACAACAGATGCAATTACGGAAAGAGCATATGATAGTATCGATGTCTAATAAGTTCTATCGGCATATTAATTTCTAAGAATGTCAGCTAATTTACGTGTACACCATTAGTTTTATAAAGTTTACGTCTATCAATGAGATTCACGCTAGAAATTCGTCTAAGTCGAGCGGCTATGTTATATTAGTGACAGCGTTCCGACGAAAAAAGTAATTTTCTACGGAAACTGGAAACTCGACTAGTGCAGCGAATGTTTGTTGCTCGTTTCATCTATATATATATATGTACATATATATATGCGTCGAGCTACAAAATGCTCTACTTTAGCGCCTCGATTCGAATAACAAGTCGTGTTAATATTATCAAGAAAACCAAGAGGCAAACAACACAGGTGGTGGCAGTAACGGTTGTTCTGGTAGTGGTTCGGCTGGTGGAAGCGTCACAGGGAGTTTGTCAGTAACAGAGTAGATGTTGTTGTTAATCACGTTCGACAGAACGAAGGATGCATTCGACGAGACCCATTTTTAATAACGATGGATAAGGCGTGTGTATATTATTTTGGGGTTGGGGGCGGGGGCGAGGTCGGGTGTGCCGGATATGTGTGTACGTTCCAGGTACCAAAAACAAAAGGACGTAATACCGTGGAGGAAGTTGGGCGTGTTGCGACAAATCGATTCGATTTGGATTTTCTGTTCCATATCGTGCATGGAGGAGATATATATCGTGATACGCCGAGGCAACAATTTTGCTTGTTTAGACGAGATTCGTGCAAAAAAAAAACCCACAGAGAGGGTCGATTCGTCACAGTCTCAGTCTCATTCGATTACCCTTCGTCGAGAGAACGTCGTAAAGCGGGGGGGTGATGGTGACCAAGTTTCGGATAATGTAGAGACGATTAATCTGGGATTCGATTAGTGGATCGCTTGTAAACGAAGGTATAAAAAGAGAGATAGATAGATAGATAGATAAAGAGAGAAAAAGAGAGTAAGTGAATGTGTACGTGTGTGCGCGTGTATGTGGGGGACAGAGAGAGAGAAAGAAAGAAAGAAAGAAAGAGAGAGAGCGTGTGCGTCGCGCTTAGGCGACAAAAGGCCCTGGAGAAAAATGTATACATCGGGAGAGACGTATGGAGAGAGAAACGGGAGTGAGTCGATATTTTCGGACTATTGTCACAGATACGGTTGGTTTTGTGCGGACCGTACGACGAGATACTTGGAACGAGGCGCCCACCGAAAGGTATTCGGCTGGCTGAATTCATGCCAGGAGGTTGTTACATGTTAGTCACCTGATGGGTCTCCTGGACAGTAGTAGTCGACGACGTGGCGTTGTTCGACAACGGACACGAAACCGAGCTCTCTTCCTGCTTCTCAGTCTCCGCCAGAGACTCTGCTAACCTCTCCTTTAATTCAATGTCGGACTCATTGTACGAATTGAGGCTTATCGACACCGATTCCATCTTGAACTCTCGATTGCTCTGGTCGTCGTACAACTGTGTTTGCGAGGAATCTTTTGTGGATGCTGTCAGCTCGGACGTGATACTGACATTGGACCGGGGACTGGGACTTCTGGGCGGTGTCAGTAGTGTCTCTGTCGGGTTTCTCGGACTAGCCGGGTCGGGTACTACTGGATGCTCGCTTTTCGATTCGGACAGATTAAACGTACAAGAGAGCTCTTCCGGTGGTAACGGATAGTTGGAAGAATCTAGGCTAGGTTGGGTCGTATCCTCGGGTGCTGGGGGAAGATCGTCGTCCGTGGGACTGGGAACGTGTTCTAATCTAGCCGAAGAGAAATGCGTCTGGTCCGCGGGACAGGTGTCGTCTTTCTCGTTGATGGAACACGACGAGCTATCATCTAACAATTGCGACGATGCATCGTCCGCTGGAGGAACGGGTACACCGGCGGCGGAACATTCGCCAGCCGTTTCGATTTGTTTCACGGCCAGCGAAGGGGCAATACCGTCTATCTGTTCGGTGTTGTCTGCGTCTGAAACCTGTGGCTCTACGTCTACTACTTGGGAAGGCACTGTATTCGAATCGACTGCGACATTTACGTTCTCGGGATCGAAGGTTTCCTGAGGACTAGGCACGGGTGATTCTGGCAAAGGCGGAGGCATCGAATCCTCCTCGTTTCGGCACGCCTCGGATACGTCCACCGCTTTATCGACTACGTTCTCGACTATTGGTTCGTTTACGGTCTGAATAGGAGGATCGATCGCCGTTTCGTCGCGAACCAACGAATCCTTCGATTCTTTCGGCTCCTCCGAAATTAGGATCTCTTCGGTGGGCATAGCAATGTCGGATACCGTTTCCGTTTCTAATTTGTCTTCCACTTCGACCGACTCGGTGTCCACCCTCGAGACGTCAACCTCGATGTCTACCACGTCTTCGATCGTGTCCGTCGTTTCGTCGTCTTCCGGAATTACAACAGCTGGCTTGGCCTCGACCAGAATCTCCTCCGAAACGGGCACGGGACCCTCCTCGGATTCGACGATCGTATCGATTATCACATCCGGTGGATCGATCACGGCTTCCTTCGCGGGCTCGACTTCTTCTTCCATAACATCGTTCGGCTCGATCACTTGTTCAACGAACTCCGTTTTCTCCGATACCACTTCCTTCTCGCGGGTAACGGGTTCTTCCGTTACCACGCATTCTACGACTATCTCTGACGTTTCTTCTCCAATCGCCTGAACACCATCCGCATCGTTCGTTCGAATCGGCGATTCCACAGACGACTCGGCGATTTCTACCTTTTCAGCGGTACCCGCATCGGACGGAGACGCGATCGTTTCATCGATCCTCACCTCGGAGAGCTTCTCGAAATCGCTCTCCTTAGAAATCGGAGCCTCCGTCACGGGTTCCGTATCGACGTTGCTCTCGGACAGACAAGACTCCTCTTTCTCCGCTGGAATTCGGTCGGCGCTCGGTGGAACGTTCTCCGCGACTGTCGGAGCGTTAATTGGCTCGATGGTGTTGCTGGTATCACCGTCGCCGGCGTTAAGCGATTCTAAATTGTCGGCATTCGCGATAGGAAGATCGGACGCGTTCGTATCTACCACCGGCAGAGCCTGTACGCTCGGGGGTATGAGAATGGATTCTGTACGGGGTTCGTCAACGGAAGAACTAAGCGGTCTCTGGGGGGTCGCATCGAGAGATTCCGCGGGCGTCGTCAACGGCTCGTTACGCTCCGGGCATGGGGACGATAAGGCTGTGGGTGTGATTAAATTGTTGCCAGCAGCCTCTGCAGGCAGCTTAAGGGCTTCGGCGAGCGCGTTCGCGGTGGCCGCAGCCTGCTGAGCCTGCTGCAACGGCGATGAGTCTATGGGGGTTGGCGGTGGACTGGACGGGGGCATGGAAGGAATATCCTCACTGGTTTTCCTCTCAATGATAGACGGCGTAGCGACTGTCTGGACTCGGAAAACGGAGACTTCTACCGGATCCGGTACGAGCTGACCACCGGCTGGACTGACCTCGACTACTTTTTTCTCGGCCTCGACTTTTTCGACCTCCTCTTTCTTTTCCTCGACAGGGACGGGAGTTGGGGCAGAGGGAGTGGGTTCCTCTGTCTTTTCCTCGGCCGGGCTACTAGCGGCCGATGCTGGGCTATCCTCCTTCGTTTCGGTCGCTGCCGCTGCTGCTGTCGTCGCTCCTGCCGCTGCTACGGGGGCGGCTTCGTTCTCTGCTGTTGGACTACTTACTGCCGATTTCTCCTCGACCGGACTACCTGCCGTGGCCGATCCGTTCTCCGTCTCTTCTCCGCCCTGGAACATGTTCGTTCGAATCGTTTATACAATGAGCGGTACAATCACGCGTCAAACGGACGATTAGCGGTTTCGAGCGCGCGAAACCGCGGCAAACTTCGCTCGACGGTTAGAAAAATCGAGACGCGACATTGTTTTTTTTATTTCTCGCTCGCGAAGGCTGACCAACTTAACGGTTGTCGCTCGTGGCTCTCGGAGCGATTCGAATAGAAAGAAGGGTGAACAACCTGGCGAGACGCAGACAAGAGGGGCTCGCTGGAGGGTGGATGCCCCCATAAGGGACACGCGCAGGGGTACAGGAAAAAAGGAGAACCATAGGGTGCCGAGCTATGAACGACACCCTTCCAGAGGCGGCCAATCGTGTCACTGTGTCAGCGCGTACTTTGCAAGCGAGACGACGCATTCGGTTCTGATTTTATCGTTATAATAAATATGTATGCATATAGCGCTTTGGATTTCCAATTACGGAACACATTTCGTATGTGTCAGCTTTTCAAAAAGATAAGATGCCATCGTTGGAGATAAATAAAAATTGTCGATACTGGGCCGATTAAATGGTATCGAGACCTTCTTTCAACGATGCTTGTAAGTTGACGCAAACACGAGAAATACGAGCGGAACGAAATCAATTCTTGAAACCGAAGAGGGAAACAGAAACCGGACGTGCTGAACGCGGCGCGTGCTTTATCGTCCCCCAGAGCTGGTATCGATCGACTGGTTTAAGTGAAACCCCTTCTCGCCTGTTCCTCCCATGCATTTTCGTAAGGGGTAGGCCTCTCGCTTAAAGAATTACAGCCCCTGAAGGGTTCTGTGCACAAGGGCTTTCTAAACCGGAGTGTTTTTTTCTCAGACGTCTCTGATTCCCGTGTTTCGCCAGCAGCACCCGTGTACACAATTTTCTCTACCGACGAAAAAATTTTCACGCGCAGCGAACACCTCCGCGTTCTATCGCAGACCAGCACCGCTGGTATCCTAGAGAGTTTCTCGACCCCGAGTGGCGAACGAGTGACGAATCGAAAAGTCGAAGCAGTCGCGAATTCGCGTTACAAATTTGGCCAAACTTCAGCGGAGGCTAAAAGGACAACGCGAAGTCTGGCCGGTAGCCAGAATCGTTCTGCGGGCCATTGTCCGCCCCGTGGGTCGACAGAAGAAAGAAGCATCGGGCGGTAATAAACTTCCGATTACCCTCGGTTTCCTTTCGCGGTGAAATCGATCGGGCAAACGGGACAATGGCTCGCGTCGATGTATCATTGGCCGTCGACCAACTTTGAGTAGGTTACAACTAGTCGCGGGAACCGAGGTTTATAGCGAGATACGCAGTGAACGAACGCTAACAGAGAGGGAGGAGAAAGGAAGGAGAAATATCTACGCACAATGTTCCCGTTGGCTAGCATTCCCTGCTCCCTGAAATATATTTAAACGAGAATCGCAAATTTCGTCGCCTCGTTTGAAGCTCGTCCAAGAGTCGAGTTAAATCGCCGCGTTAAGAGACGATCGGCGGCGCAGTCCTTGGTTCCATTTCGCGACAGAGCGTACCCTGATCCAAACGACCGAGCCGCTCGATATATACGTCGATATCTCGCGTAACGAGGACGAAAATAACCTAACATTTAGACTGTAATGGGCGAGAATCTATGGGTCGTCATTGTCGACCCACGACGGAAACCAGAAAAAATTCAGATACACGTTTTCCTACCAACGGGGACTAGAAATACGATGCCCACGCTCGAGCACTATAACAACCGGGTTCTGCTCCGACTCGAGCCGTACCTACGCCTCGTTGAAATATCGTTCGGCGTTAACACTCATTGAACCGTGCGAATTATCCTACCTTGGCATCAGGCTTATAACAGCTGGTACACGGGCTGCAAGTAGGACCTGAAACTAGAATCAATTTCCTGTCCCAACAAAAAGAAAAAAAAAAAAAAATGTTAAACTAGGGTGACGCACGGCACGTGCTGTTCGCGCAACAACTGTCGGCCGGATCCACGTTGCCGAGATGGTATATCCGCAGGGCGTACGAATTTATGGCCCGATAGCGATCGGAAACGCTATCAACTTTTCAACCTTGTACACGATACTGGCCGTGCATTTATTACGCGTGTCAGTTTACCTCCGTGTCGGCTAATTACCTTCTCCTACCCGTTCGACGGGTACGATTCGTTTTCACGCTTTTCCTTTTCACCGGGAACTCGATTTCGGTTTTTGCTCGGGAAGAGAAGAAATAAACGTAAATGGAAACGTAACGGAGGGACGAGTCGCTAACGCGCCGGAAACGCCCTGTTATACGTTCGAGCAACATGACTTGGACAATGAAGACTTTAACGACGCGTCCGTAAAAACATGACCGATGCGCGCCGTTTTCTCGCGAAACACCCGCCGTTTCTCTACCGCTGATTACTCACTCTCCCAGGGTAAACGGCGTGCGTTCAAACTAGACAAACCGTTCTTTTTTGCGTGCGTTTCGCATCTCCTATTTTTCTCCCTTCTCCTGTTCCTTTATTTACCGAGCCTCCCCAGAATTGAATTACTACAGCGGTATTTATTCGGTTCACCGGAGCGTGCCCGGCGGTAATATCGGTCTTGGCATGTAAACGAAGTCCGACGAGAGGAAAGATGCACTTAATATCTGCATCGAGGCAAATCAGCATCGGATCGTGACCAAAATCTGCCAGCTCTTAAACATTCCAAGTAAAACGTGCGCGCGGAGCTCGATCAAACGAACGATTAACGATAGGATAGAGTAATTAACGGTCTCGAGTTGGATCAGACTCGCCGGTTTTCTCGTTTGCCTACGGTATTCGCGTGGCTCGACTAACGATTCGAAGGGTCATTAATAACCAAGATATAAATCTGACACGAAACCTGCGAAGAGGCTAAAGCGGCGTGTAAATGCTCGTCTAGACGCGTCTCGCGTGTTTCACGCTTCAAAATGGCAATATCCTTCTTCCTGCTGCTCTCTCGCGGTCTCGTTCGTTTCGATTGAATTTTCGCGAACGCAGCTTTCGCGTCGAACGAAAGCTGAACACAACCGATCGGCCATCAAACGATGAGTCGCGAGAACGATTTCGATGCAGCCTTTGATCGTTGATCGGTCGCGAATGCAATTTCCCGTGTGCCCAGGTTGGTCGCGCGATTAAATTTCTCGCGTCGGGTACCGACTAATTCGGCCCGGTATTAATTTCCATCGATTCGCCTAACGGTTCTGCGTGGATTAACACGTTGCGCGTGTATATCGCGCGTTCATTCCGCTCGGGCGGGGCTATAATTCGATACGCGAAACCTTAAAACCCGCGTTCACTCACGTGGAATGCGAGAGGCGAACGGAAAGTCAGCCCGAACGGGTATGAACATTTGGCGCTATTTTCGCATCGGACCGATGTGGTCATCGGGCGTTCTTCTTGAGCTTAGGGAGCCGAGAGCCGAGAGAAAACGAATTTCGCGAGCTTTCACCGTCGTGCGTCTCGAGTCTGGCGTCTTTTTCTCTCTCTTTCTCTCCCTCTCTCTCCCTGGAGGCCGACTATTTTTGCGTGTCGCGGCGCGACGGCGCGGGCGTCGCGTCGCCATGGCGCGGGCACAGCGCAGCACGGCACGGCACGGCATGGCACACGGCAACGGTCGTGTCGGTGTCGGTTTACCTTTGTTTCTGCTGCACGCTCAAACGCATCGAACAATGGACTATTACGTAAAAACAGTATCGACCGACGAGCCTCTGTCCTCCGCGATGGACATAAATAAAATATAAAATATTCTCGGTTGCTCTCGCGAGCCGATAAACCCGGGGAACAATGCGAAATTAACCACGACGTCGAAACGGATACGGCAGTCATTAATTCCTGTGAACGTAGCCACCTGGGAACGGTTAATCTGCGCCGGAAATGCGCTCGCTCCGTTTCGGTATCGCGTAACCGGAAATAGGCCGGGATCGAGGGAAACGTTCGATGAGCGAGCATCCCTTCACCGCCCGTTAATCGTGCCACGGCGACCCCTCTCTCCTTCCTCTCCTCCTCTTTTGACTTTGTACGCGAAATCGAAACTCGGTGAGGTTAATAGAGCTTGAATGTATCCATCGTTTGTCATACCACGGAAGGTTTGTCCTCGACTTCCGGCGGGACCGCAGCGACGCCCAAAAGTGGCACGTACGACAAAACTCGCCTAGCTCCACGAGCGAAAGCACCTGCGACACGGTATACACCACTGCCCACGTTTCGCCCTGCCCTCGAGATGGACTCCATGTTTGCGAAAATGCCACCAGTTGGTCGGTAGTTTGATCCTTGAAATAATATCGCGTGGGTAGTAACGAATCGGCGCACCGCGATCTTCACGGACGACCAAGAAACATTTTTAATTAGGCGCAACAAGTATCCTTGGTTATTTCAATCGCTGTGTGTGTACATATATCTATATATAGACGGAGAGGCGACTACTGCAAAAGCTCCCCATTGCAGTTAAGCTGCTTTGGCGTCATCTATTAATAGATACGACTGGCCAGACGCGCGATTGATACTGCGCAAAAATGCCAACGACTCCGGTTGGAACAACATCGCAGATAACAACGTCTACGTTTCCACTGGAGGAAACATAGCGACAACTCTCCCGTATCTCGCGTACGTTCTTTCGCATCGGCTAGCCGACTTCCAGAATGCCCCCGACGATCTCCCGCGAATCGAACTACGGGGATAAAAAGAAGAAATCACTTGGCCGGCACCGTTCGACTCGGAAAAATCCGAAGAACACGCGATGATATCTTGGTCGTCCGCGGAACATCTTTCTGGAACGGCGTCGAAACTACCTTCACGCGTCGCACACGCACAATCACCCGGCGAACGAGCTGCGAGAATGATCCGTACGAACTGTTCGCCGTTGGCGAACTACTCGGCCCAGCCTGAGTGTTCCCGGTGGTTTATATAGAGTCCAACAGAGGATCGTCCCACGTCTTGGTGAGCGAAGAGAGGAGTGTTACTGATACACACGTGGACACCCGGGGAGAGAAGAGGGAAAGATCTAGCCGGGCTAAAGAAAAGGTACAGGAGGAGCAGGAGCAATTGGTGCCGGATTTAGGAAGATCAATACACAGGGGAGATTCCGGGCTTCCGACGAGATTATACATCGAGCACCTAAGAAAATACGGCGGTACTCGAAAAATCCACGCGCACCTGGGCGATATTATTCCTTCCGCGACGATTCACCGAACGAGAACGAATATATTATACCGGTTGAAGCGTACTTCGCGAAAATTCCTGCAAATGGGACAAGGGGAAAGTTGACCCACGCTTTATAACGGTGTTCGCGTAAGCTCTCCTGACAGAAGGGAGAAAGAGGGAACAGAGACCGAAGAGTTACAACTGAGCCCAGAGAAAGAAAGAGAGAGAGAGGAAAGAGGGCACCCGTCATGCACCACCTACGCGAGAACGGTGAAACCATAAAGAGAAAGATGCAAGAGAGCCGCCGCGGTACCACGAGCCAAGAAGAGAAAAGGAAGAAAACGGCGTGCGGATTATGGCCAACAGGGAGGTAGTCACGCTTTGTACTTTCCACTGTCCTCTCCCGTTACGTTTTACTTCGTTGGGAAGGAAATAAAGAAACAGCTGAATAGAGAGAGGGAAGCTGGGGTGGCGAAACGCCATACGTGTACGCGGAGTAGAAGCGAAGAAAACGGGAGCGTAACAAAGAGGATTTCAAGTTTGATTCCGCGGTGGATGGGAAACGCGTGGACGTGAAATCAGCACGCGTCTGGCAGGGAAAAAAATTCACGCCGCAAAACCACCGCGCATTTCTATTCTTAGACGATCGAAAGAGAAAGGAGCCGGGAGAGGAGCGGAAAAGAAGCGAACCGAAGCGAAGCAAAGCGAAGAGAAGGGAAAAGGGAAAGGCCGGTGTTAACAAGACCAGAAGGGACACCGCTGAGTAACGGCCGGAGTACACAAGGGGTTATTCGGCGTGAATAGCGGGGAAAATTTTTGAGCCCGTTCCAAATTTCTAATGCAGCACGTATGACCTTTAGGCCGCGTTCGTCATGGAATGAGTCAATTGGACATTCGTGTGCTCGAATTAGCATCGGTGCTGTTCATTCGATTACGTCCATCGTCCCGGTACATTTTTATCTGAAACGACCGGATACTTTTAACGCGAATTGCATTAGTCATCCCTCCATGGCGGATGGTGTCGCGTCATCTGCGTCTAAATAGAAATACCATAAACAGATGCAACGACATTGATGGTATCAGTCACGGTTCAATTTCCGCGTAATTTTTCCGACACCGCCGATGGAAACCTTTGGAATTTCATCGGCTATAGTGATTAAAGAAAATTCGTACATGGTGTCGGATAAGACGAGGTTCTATGGCTGATCGTTGGTGGCAGCATCGACCATGAAGCGACTCGGAATTATTCTTGGAGCGAACACAAACGGAGGTAGGTTACCAACCGAGAGATCTGGACGAGACGCGTCCGCCGGATGTTCGTATAGATGGAGACGTTCCTTTACCAAGGGTGGAAATAGAGTTCTCGTTACAGCCGATGTATTAATTGATGTTAACGATAGAAAACAGTGGTGCTAACTAGACCAGCTATCCCGCCGCCATCTGCTCTTTCGTAACAAGCTAAAGAACTCTTTATCGCTTTTCTATTCTTCATTTTTTTGTACCACCACCCACGGGATAACGAGTAGCGCAACAGAATCGACCGTTTCCGTATAATTCGTCGATCTCGTTCGTGGAAGGTGCAACGAACGCGACTCGGCAAATGTCACGAACTCGATATATTCTCGACGAAGGGTTATCGGCTTATAAATCATTATTATCGACTTTCCGAATGAATGTCTTTTCCGCTTCCTCTCCGCCCTTGTTACTATTGCCGCGCCTATTGACGCACATGTTCGCCTGACGTTCGCGTCCAAGCTCCATGATTTATAAACGCGAGCTTATCGTCGTAGCAAAAGGCAAGAAACAAAAAGATATGGCACGGAATTAACTTCGATCGTTCGACGGTACGGATGTCAGACCGCGGAACAGCCTGAGAAAACCCCGTGGAAAATATTCACAAATCGCAAGGAAGAGTGCACCGGTTAGCAAAAGGTATGTAAAGGGCGGTAAGTAAGCGTGACGGTCTGCCGGTGAATCCAGAAATGCTCGTGAAAGCAACGGTAGCATAGATCGTAAAATCTATTATTTTTAAAGCGCTCCTACAGTCCCCTGCGGGAAGCCCTGTTGTTTCGTGCAACAGGAACGGAACGAAACGAAACGACGACGGCGGAGGCGGCGACGGCGTCAACGACACGCTCTGAGAAGCACGCACGCACTCTCGTATATTCACCCTCTGCTCCGCGCTCTTCACCCTTTGAAGAGGGTCGCAGAAACGCAACAGAAGAAGGGTGGGCGCGTGCAGGGAGACAGAGGAAGAGCTTGGATATCGATTTTATCATTCGTGTATACGCAGATTCAACCGCACGAAGACCGGAGAATAAACGAGTGGAGGGGACTGGGCAACGATGATCATCGATCGTTCGAAGATAACTTTTTCCATTTGCATGTCGCGTTGCTTTCCGACTGCTTAACCAGACGAAAAATGCTGCGCCCCACGGCACGGAGGCGTACTTCGAAAGATATCGATCGATCGAAAACTGAGGGCGGATCGTTGAAAGAGACGCCGATTACCGCGGAAGCATCGACGTGCCGATGAAACGCGCGGAATCTCGATTATGGGCAGCTCCCCCGGAAATGTCGTGAGTCTTGCATAATTGAGCATCGTTGCTACGTAGTTGGCGAATCTCTCGATAATACCGTAACTACGGCAAACTACTCGACCTCTGATAAATATTGAAACAACCACTCGTGGCTCGACCTTATCCGAGGGCGTTGCCTGGTTGGCTCGATCCTTCCCAAAGAAGGGTGTATGCCCTTCTTAACCCAATTATGCTCGGGAATAAACTAATACACCGGCGAGAATTCGATCGGCGAACGTGATCGTGTCGCGATGCCGTACCGAGATCTTTTCTCCTGCTAGGTGCTAAACGGATTAATTTTCTTTCTCACGAACGAGAGAGATATCGTGTTTACCACCGGTGCCCGCCACGTTTTTCGTCGCAATTACATTGAGCAACGCTGAAACCTGAACACGACACAGGGCGGCCACGGGTGAAAACGCGTTTATCTCGCGGTCAATCGTGGGCTGTTGCATTTACAGCGAAACGCTTGCTTCGCCAGAGAACAGTGGTAAGAATTCCATTGCGCGCGGAAGATTTACGATCGCGAATCCGCGGAAATCCCCTTCCTTCCGCCGTTCCGGAATGCGAACACGTTTGGAATATTTCGCATATCGGTGGGAGGATTTCCTGCTACGGATTGTGCACTCGACCTAATACGGCCTGTTCGAAATTATTCGATACAGATCGGGAGCGATGCGCGAAAAACTCGAACGCGACACTGGCACGCGGAGAATGAAATCAGCTCTGTGATTCGCTGCGAGTTTAATTGCGTGCGAAATCAGCGAGAGGAATCTGAGGAAGGAGACCGATAATTTCGATCACGGAGGAGACGATACTTCGCGCAGAGTCATGGTGTAATCTGCATTTCGCTTACTCGAGTCTGACTCGTCCGAGGAATTATTTCGCATAGAAGGCGGGGTGGTGGTTACGTTCATTCACAGGCTGGAAGCAAAAAAGGCCAGTCGCGATGGAAATAAAAAGGGTGCAAAGATAATGGATGGAAAAACTCGTTATCGAGTGTCTTCTCGTTGGAAAGTGTGCTGTCGCGTTTTGTGGTTTCGTGGCTCGGCAGCCAACGACCGCAGACGAGAAATTCCACCTGGGAAATCACGCGATGCCATTTGGCACGTCCGATCTTAATTAAGAAGTGGACTTTTTAACGAAATAAAACAACCTACACACCCCCTCCCCCATCGCCATTACCGTTATATCTCGTGATCGAGGACAAGATCAATGAAAATCGCATGTTTACGTGTCATGTAAATTTGCTCTGATTATTCTTCAAACGTAGCGTACTACCGGTTACGTTACGCAGCTATAGTGGAAGTCGATAAAGACAACCCTTTTCTTCCCTTGATCCTGGCGCTTACTCGACTTTCACCCTCAAGGATCAACCGCAATTCAGCTATCAATAAAACTCTTTTCTCTTATCGTCAGTATCCTATTTCTCTTAGTCCGTTTCAAGTGTTTGTGATAACTGTCAATTTAAAATTCAATCTGTAGGGGATGGGAAAGGGGATGATCGCAGATTAAGCGACGATAAAAAATAAACTGTATCCGTTTCGTTGCCAAAAATGGTTGGGAAAGACAGAAATAGAGGGAGTCGAGTGCAGATGCAGTTTCAATAAGGCATAATTAGTTCTAATTAAAGTGCCGGTTACCCGGACTCGGCGAAACTTTCTTGTTCGTGTGCGCGAGAGCTGCACGAATCTTCTGCCGGCAAGCCTGCTGAATGGGAAAAGCCCTGGTCGACCCGTCGGTCGGCATGGCAACAGCTCCGCGCGTCCCGGCGTCGGGACGCTCGATACTAGACGACGACGACGACGACGCCCAAATCCGAAGGGGTGGAGAGGAGGCAACGGGCCATCGGCAACTCGTGCAATTTCTACGCGAATTTCCGATCGCGGCTCGCGCCGGATCGATTTTTCACGCGGATCAGCCAACGGGGACGTCGCGACGCGAATTCTAACAAATCCGGACAACCACGCGACGCGCGAAAAAAAAAACTACACCCAGGGCTTTGAACCATTTTCGAGCGATCGTGGGATATCGTGGCAACAAGTAGCTGCGTCCTTCTTCCCCTGGTTAGATCCGGGTTATCGAATTCGCTTTGCTGATTATTAAAAGGGCGGAGAATTAACGCGTTCAGCGCGGGTGATACGGACAGATACGTTAGGGGAATGTTCTATTCCACGACGAGTAACGTGTACTTTTGCATCAGGGGGATGCGCTCGGAATAAATGCCAGAGGGTAGAAGAGGTTCTCGATCAACGTTTCCCAATATTTCAAATCTTCTCCACGGCTGATTTTACTTTTATTGCTATCGAAGCAGTGACGCTTGCTCCCGATGTTAATATTATTTAAAGCAATTTTTATCGACGCCTAGATTTGCATTTTAATGTGCTCGGACGTGAAGTATGTCACGTCTGATACCGCGGTTTATAAATAAAGAAAGGGGAAGAACCAGCGACGAAAAGACGTATTTGTCGTTCGTATTTTTAATACAATGGCATTTTGATGACGTCAAGTGATAACGAGGTTGAGATCTGCACGACCGGAGGTCTTTCAACCGACACACTTTGCCAACGCGAACGAACGAACGACCGAACGAGGGAGCGTAATTCGAACACCGAATCGCTGAACAACCCTGGGCGCATTTAGGAAATTAATTTCCAGCCGGGCCGCAAGGGCGTGGTGCGTTTATTTCGCAGTTTCTTCCCCATCGCGGCGTGTTACCGGCTAAATTGAAGCGGAGGAGTGGGAAAAATAGCGTCGCGGGACTCTTTCATACGAAATATGACTTTTCCGGGTTGCGCAATGTAACAGGCTACGGGGTGGTAGCTTCGCATTTTTTTACAGCTTCTCGCCGGAGGAACTAGTTGATTACCTTCCATGGAACGGCAACCTTCTGTCTGCCCCGCTACCTGCCTTCGATCGTTTCTCTTGCGTTATGGGCTTTCAGGAAGGAAGAGCCCCCGTCCCAGCGGCGGGGGAACAAAATGGGAAGAGATTAATCTTTATAAGAAAAGCTACCGCGAGGAAGCCACGGTGGAAAGTTCGAAGCTCTTCGGGAGCCTTCATCCCTTTATTGGTTCTTTCGAAATTACGTGGTCGCAGTCTATTCGTTAACGCGTCGGCTAATCGGTTCGTAAACTCGGCTTCGATATCGTCTCTCGTCGAAATGAATTCTAGTAAAACTTTTTCATCGCCTGCTCGTTCGGGATCGTTATCGATCGTAGCCTACCAGACGTGAGGCAAAACTGCGCGTACCAATATTTGCGCGACAGACTTAGCCTCGAGATTACATTCGAAGAACGTCACCATATTGGGCTAAACTCGCCCCTTCTGATCGATTTAAGTGATTCCGAGTATATTGCACGCGTCGCAATATGCAAACCTCGAGAAAAATCCTAGAGAAAAATCGAATCGATTACGACGAGACAACGGAGGAACGCGTTTCGTCGACAACGGCAGCTTCTTCGGGTAATCCGTTTGAGTCAACCAGGCTCTCGATGGCTGTCAGACACGTCCAAGAGGAGAACGTTCAACAGTTCTGGCCACTTGCCAACGGTCCGCTCTCTGAGGTTGATTAGTTTGTAATTGTGCATTGTTTTCTCTTTCCTCGCCGGCGAAACAAGACGTCACTGGAAAGTAGACGGAACAGACGGATCCGTTGAGCACGGACAACGAGCTAAAAGCACAGAACCGTGTAACATCGCGCTCAAATCCAATTTACGCGTCGAACAGGCGAGCCACGATTCAACGAGACGGTCCCACGATCTGGATAGCAGGAAAAAAGCATGCCAGACAAAGACCAGCTCGAAAAGACGCTTTCCTATCCACCGAGGACGAACAATGGAGTGTTTTCGTTTGATCGATAAAAATGCACGTCGAACGTTTAACCGAATCCATGGACACGTAAACTGACGGTGCTATCCTTCACCAAAATTCAGGGGAGCACTCTGACGGCGTCTAAAAGGATTTGGTCCGCGAGTGGATGATCGAAGGGACGAAATGTAACCCTTTGAACTCGCTCGTAGAATCCTTTTGTGCTTTATTACAATAAAGCGGACCCCCCTTTTCCATAGCCATCCTCCACTTTTTCACCAACACGCATCTCATCCGCTATCGTGGATTCCTCGTCAGAGTTTTTGACTAAAGTTAAATCGAGAACGACAGACGGATCCGTCGCGGTTGAAAAGCGATTGTTAAAAGAACCCACGGTCGTACCCATCGTCTACGACTCATTAGGAGGTCCTCGAGATTGGACGGAGAACGCGTAGATGTCGAGGAAACGAAGAATTTTTGTTCTCGCGATTTCTACTCGGTGCATATCGTGGAGCATATTTCGCAATTTCCTGAAACGAACGAACCGTTTGGAACGAAGCGATCGATGATGGAAAACGTGCGTCGTGGAAGGTGTTTGCCCTCGTTACTTGTCAATCGGGGAACGGAACAATCCTCTCGGCGCTGCGTATTGATTTGCAATCGACCGAGTATTTATACAACGGTCATCGAACCTCGGAAGGAAGCTCGCGGAGCATAGCCACGCGGCACCGTGTACTCTCCTCTCTACGAGTAGTCGCGTCAGTTTCGTGCTTTTTATTCGCGTTCCACCTGTCGCATTGTCGCTCGAGAGGTAGCGCGTGGCGCGCGAGGCAAAATGCGACTGGCACTAGGAACGAAGTCCTCCGTTTCAGTCTCTCCCTTTGCCGGGACGAGGAGCAAAGTAGGAAGAGAACGAACGGACCGAAGAAGATAGGACAAGACAGACGAGGCAAAAAAGGGGGCGACAGACGGGAGGCTTTCATCGTGGCGAATGGAAGTGGCTTTCCGAGGGACGCGCGCCAACCGAAGAAGACAGATATTCGATTTTCACGGGGGAGGGAAGAGAGACACCTGCCGAATTCCCACGTCATCGAAAACGCATCGTCGAACAAGAGGGAGGGGGTTCGCGTTCGTCGTGTTCGGAATTTCTCGCTCTACGTTTTCGTTCCGTCTTTCCGCTTCTGCACCCACCCACCTCTCTCCTCCCACCCTCGGGAAATTCAACACGGACTCATTAACGATCCGGTGGCTTAATTGGCGATTTGCTTACGCGCAGGCTGCGATCGGGAGTGCGCTCCGCGGGTATTCGAGGACTTGCGAAACGCTCTCTTAGCCGAGCGGATTTGTTTTTCTCCCTTCACGAAGTTACGTTCACTCGCGGCGAGGAATCGAGTTTTCTTGCGAATCTTTTTACGCGGCCTTTATACGCGCAATTAACTCCGGCACGGTATTACGAAGCGCACCGCTTCTGGTTTACGGCTCCTCTAATTCACGCGGAACCGCTCGATCAACGTCCGATTTTCTGGCCGTTAATTAATAAAGTTGCTCGACTCGCCACGGCCGCCTCTGTTTACGCTCCCGCTGTTTTATAGGGTACGCGTGCTCCGTTTCGGTGACAATGACGATATCGAGTAGCCCGTTGAACGGGTCGTCGGGGAATATTTACTACGACAGAGGGTACGGTTAAAAATTGCGGTGAACGGTGTACGCAATTGCGCAGAAAGATATGCAAGCGAGCACCGAACGGTCGTGGGATGAATTTCATCGGGGCCATTAGGAATGAAATCGAAGCCAGTAGAAACTACCGAGACGCCTTCCGCGGCGAATGAAACCGGTTTTTAACCGTCCAGGCTCGATCTTTTGCTGCCACTGTTGCGCGCGCCGTATTCTCGGCACATCGACGGAACTGCACCGTGCATGTACCGTTGCATGTGCAACTGCGTCTGCGACATATTTTAAGATCACCAAGACCGCCGTATCTCGTCACTTGTCACATAAATTTGTACCATCCCGACACATTACGAGCGAGCTCTTTACTTCAAACAAATCGTACCCTTTCTTGTCGAATCCATAACGGTGCAGTCAAAACAATCCGTCCACCGATACCCGTTTCCAAAATTCCCACTGCACGGTATCGATTATGTGTCGGCTACGTTATACAGGCTACTGTACCACGTAGATGTATGACAGAGTTGGTCGCGTTCGTGACCGTGAAACGGTTAGAACAAAGAAACTGGTGAAAGTTTTTCTCGCCCCTTGACTCAGCCTCCCTCCCCGCGTGCAGGTGCTTTTCATTTTTCCGGGTGTTGAGTCACGCGACGCGAGTTCAACCTTCTGTCTTCGAAGTTGTTACACCCACCCAACAGCGGTCGACCACCTATCCACCCTGGCTCTCGCCCACTGTGTCGTACTAATTAATACTACTCAGCGCGTGCCAACTGCACACCCCCACCCGACAGCTTTCTAACTCTTTACAATAAAAGTCACACAGCCGCGGGATATACGAACGCTCCCTATACGAGAATGAGAGAGAGAGAGAAGAGAGGAGAGGACAAAGAACGAGGCGTGCGCGCGACCACACCCCTTTCCTTTCCCATAGCAGCCACTCTCATAACGCTTTACGCGAGGGTGGGTGCTCAGAAACAATATGACATTCGCGTAGGTGCGAAACTGAGAATACAAGAGGTGTAGACGGAAAGACTCTCGAGCGAGGTCCTTCTGGTCCCCTTCGCTGTCCCTCGCAGGCTCCGATCTTTGCTTCATCGACCATCGTAAGCTCTTCTCGCTTCGCTCGACACTTCCGCGACCACCAAGGGGATTTTCAACCTAATCACAAAGACGAGGGGTTTTCTTACCCTGTCCGTGACGACCAACCGATGAGAAATAGCTCCATCTAGTCCCGTCCAGAGCCATTTATTGGAACGAAATCCACGCGAACCGCCGTCACCTACACTCGAGAATAAAGTCGTCGCGGGATCCCCGAGCCCTTCCGGATATTCGATTAACTTCAGGCCCGGGAGCATCCACGACGGATAAGATTTGGAAGGAAATTGCTAAAGATGCCCGGGACGTTTTCGATTTTACACACGAGGGAAATAAGGGACACGGGAACGGGATGCTGTAATAGAAACGCTACCCTCTGATCTATCGTCCCCTCCCACACACGGATCCTTGCCTTTACCAACTTGTTTACGATCGCATAAAACGTTCACGGCGAGGCGAACGTGGTCCGTACTAAGATCAGGATAGCTACGATACCAGAGAGCCGATTACGCGAATTTATGTCGTCGCGCAAATTACATCCCAGGACGAATAATAAATAACCGAGTTCGTTATTTTTAACGCGCGACACTGCCTTTATCACGGCACTGACACCGCAACAGGGACAACGGGAGGACACGGGGTGGTGCGTACAAGTCGTGGTCTAACAAGCTAAACAAACGGATTCCCCGCGATACTCCCCAGATCAGGGTACAATTTATTGTGCCAACGTTCAGCCCCGAGTACAAAGAATGGATGGTAAGAAAAAATTGGAACGCTGTTTGCCAGCGAATGAACTTCGAGCAGCGGAGCAAAGAAACGCAAATCTGGTCGCTGATACCACTGGCGGCTTTTGTTTGGCGAGCATATCGAGGATAGGTCAATAGCGTTCGTAACGACGATTCACAGCATACGGCAGCAATGCGAACAAACTGTACACACGTCGAACCGTAGCTTTTTCGCGCGACAAAATAACGCGGCGCGTAGGTAAGCGTATCCGGGAAGTTTGGGCCATTGAACCGCGTTACCAGCGAGCACAATAACAGACAGAAGCGCGGACGACCGACGCGACCAGTCCCGACCAGCCCCATCACCGATTTCTCTGACAGATACGTCTCATTTCCCGTTGAAAATCGAGACAAGGCATCTGCCCCTCGTTAGGGAACAAATATTCGCTATAAACACTCTCCTTATCGCCACTAATCACATTTGTAAGCTTTGTTATCGTATCTAAGATAGGAGAACGCTTTAAAAATCATTCGTGTTTAAAGACAAGCTTGTGATTATAACTCTGCATCCTGTAGGAGGGTCTCCCAAGCGGGGGGGATTATAAGCGTACCACTCCCATTCTCATTTCACGGCATGGAACTCTGCGCCACGCCAGGCCACACCGCGCGTAGTCGTCCACGTCTGTAAAAAAGATCCGCACACGCAAATCCGAACGAGGAGGGTACGAGCAAACGGGACCAACTGGGACGATTCGACGTTTGCGGTGGAATCCAAAGAAACGCGAGGAACTATGCGGAGCTGGCTCCGTATGTGAAATACGGCACAAGTCAGAGTGCAATAACTCATTCTTCACGGTGGTGTCATAACACGCTGCACAACGACATCTCGCTATTGCGAGGCACGTTGCGCTACACACCATCACTTGTGGTTCCTTAATGACTCGGAATGCCGGGCTCTTCTGTTCCGAAGGGAGTGAAAGTCGCGGTTCAAGTCGCGATATCCGGCGAGAAGATGCTGCGAGGATGGAAACGCGACGATAGCGCGTACAACGTTCTCCTTCCCCACCCTCGCATCAGTATATTTCCCTCGTCGAACCGCGACACGTGTCTTTAAAGCGTCTAACGAAGCCGATACGAGAGCATCGATCATCCTCCGAATAGACGTCTCTACAAGCTGCTCTGATAAATAGAAACGTAACGTGCATCAACGGGCGCATTTATAACGTTATCCGGCCAACCGTCTGGCACTGGTTAGTAGAACGCAAAGTTTCCTAATCGAAAATGTCATTGTCGTTCCCGATTCGGCCCGGGGCCGCACTCCGAGATTCGATTTTACGAAACGCCGCGAGCCATCGACCGATATCGCGTCGAACGCATTTTCACGGTTCAGAACCGCGAAAGCAGAGGCGATTACGTGTTCCGGGGCGAAGACGGGAGCAGATGAGACGCGAGGCAGAACGGAACAGTCCTGAAGCGGGAACGGAGAGCCGAGGGGGATAATTCAGTGACTTCGAAGCCGGTTTTCCATGGCGGCCTATCACGAAACTCGCGAGCCTACGACGAACAAGAAGGATGAGTCACGGCTGTACGCCCTTCCCACTCTTTCCACCGCGTGTGTCGAGGTTGCAGAAAAAGAAAAGGAGCCCCGCGACCGACCACGAGCGAGAGGAGACAGAGAACACCGAGAAGATGAAGAAGGTGGTAAAGAAACCGGGAGATTAGCCCTGACGATCTCGAGGCTACGGTTCGCCTACACGCGGCTAGGCTTTGGAACCAACAGGAACGAATGACCGGGAAAAAGGAGACGGGCGGACCACGCTACTTATTATACATGGTTGACGGCGAATTTATAGCGAGCAACGCAAAACCGATTGCATTTTGTGGGCCAAACGTGCGAGAATTTGTTGATTTATCGTTCGCGTATCGGAATCTTGCTAAGAAGCCGTCTACAGCAACAATTAACAGACGCTTTTCGATAACCGGTCACGACGATCGAACGAATCGCGTTATAAATATCCAGGGTGGACGGTGATCGAAAACGCGGCTCGATATTATAATTGACTTTGTTAACGTAGATCGTTCCAGTCTCCGTTTATCATTTTTTATAGAATAAATCTCTGATAATCGCGAAAGGCCTGAGATTTATTAGACGTCTCGAGGCCAATTAAACACCGGCCGAGCTTTCGATCCGTGACGGTTATCGCGTGGTCGTTTATACCGCTATGCGCCGATTGCTCCAAGTCGAAGAGAGCACAAATCACGCTCGACTGAACAGTGTTGCCCTGCGTTACGCTGGTTTCGCCATCGTTCATGGCTTTCATTATTTCTTTAACGTTAGAAACCTCCGGTTAATCGATCTATCGATCGGCAAGGGGTCACACAAAGTTCCATGCATTTTCTAGCCTCGCGATTTGGTACCTTCGCAAAACGAGCGCTGAAGCAACAGTTGGATGGACCACTTTCTTCCTTCGATCGAACTCGTTGCATATACACGTGTATGCACGATGTCAATAGTGTCGTGCTCGACGTTTTTCCGATTCGTCTCGTTGCCAAGACAATCGCAGGGCACAAAACCATAGTGACAGATACAGCAAGTTACGAATAGAGGTTACGGATCGGAGTATAATTTGTGTCTAGCGATCTGAAACGTCGAGAGATCATAGCATACCGCAACTTCCTTTTTGTCTTACACCATTATGATTCGTAACACTTCGATCGTTGATTGTAATGGGCAGAACACGTCGAGAATGCGTTGTCTCCAGAAGACAAGATAACACAATTAATGGAATCGATGGTCGTTGCGATTCAGTTTTCTTACGTCGTCACCTCTATTCTAGAGGGACGCAAGAACAGCAGAGGAAGATCCGATAAGGCAAGACTGTTTACTCACCTCTGCGAGAGGTTCCTCCTTGGTGACGTCTCCATTCTTGGGCGCTTCCTCACGGGCCGGCTTGTTCTTGTCTTTCTTGCTGAAGCTGATCGACCTGAAGGACCACTTTTTCTTCATCTATGAACGAGGAAACGGCATCGATAATGATCCAAGAACTCATTACGAACAACTATGTGTCTAATTTTTCCCAGCTGCGTATCGCATAGAGAGAACTCTGTTTAGGCGGTAAACTGCGCACGTGTACCGTCGACGAATTAATCCATCCGATTGTTGTTACGGAACGTTCTTTCGATCGATGGAGTTTCGTCTATCGTGCACGCGCGCAGTTATTCGACGACGATGGATCTCACCTTCTCCTTCTTTTTGGTTTCCTTGCTGTCTGGAGAAGTGGCAGTGTTGGGACTAGCGGGAGTACCTTCCGTTGGCGTTGTGACCTCCGCCGTTTCCGCGGGGGATTCTCCAGCCGATTCCTGCTTTGTTTCCTCAGCCTTTACCTCTTCCTGCTGGAACAGAAAACGAAGAGAAACGTTTAAATTTTCCTCGACGTTACGCAATCGCGAAGTTTCCGAGCGAATTCGGAGTACTGGTTATCGGAGAATCGAAAGTGAACGCGGTGTACCCTGTCACCGATCCAGTCCACGTTAGTCGCGACAAAAAAATTACGCTCAGGTGCACGCGAAACCACCAAAATCTGCATCGATATCGATCTTTGCCACGCGAGGATCCGAGGGCCACGTGGCAGCAGGTGGTGTTACAAAATCTTGTAAAAGATTCAATCGGACGATCGGCGCCTGGTTCGCCATCGACGTCAATATCCATCTGTACGAGGACCATGCTCCTCCATCCACGGCTCGTAAATTCGATGTCGCGCAACATCTTACAAGAGAGTGCTCGCTTCTCGTTTACGGGCTGATGGTTGCTCGAGAAGCGGTCGCCCTATTTCTGGCCAACTGCTTTTATTATTCATAAATTGCAGTTCTTTCACGTCGCTCGTGAAAAATCACCGAATAAAAAGAGATACGCAGAGATAAGCGCGAAAAGTGGGACGCAGACGCGTTCTCTCTCGACGTAGAGAGATGCGGGAGAGCTGCAAGACGTTGTTGACGAGAAATTTCTGTCGACGATAGGCAGAACGCGAATTTCAATCGCGACGACCGCAACGTTCGATTGCGTCACCGTGACGGATGAATAGTCCGCGATCGCGGTTCCTTTCGGTAACGCAAGTAGCTCTGAAACGGTCGTCGATGGAAGAACGCGATTCGTGTTTGCACGTGCGAGAAGAACGGCAAGAAAATCACTGCGGTGAACCGATCGAGAGAAACGAGCCGAAGGAGAAAAACGAAGAACCGAGGCTCCTCTCTGCAGTAACAGTTGCGAGACTTATCAGAATGGGACAGCTGCGGCTCGAACGACGTACGGGATGAAACCGCGAAAATCTCGGATTACAGGGTACGTTCAGTGGTTCTCCACCAGGATCATACTCGAGAAAATCTCTGACAGCCTACTGGCTCGACGCTCCGAAACTTTTCCCAATGATTCGCATCCTCTTAACCGCGTCGAGTCAATTTGGAGTTCATCGCAGAACGTATAAAAAGTTACGGGGTGTGAGTTACCGCTCGGAACAGCGTCGTCGAGGAAAAATAAATCGTATACATAAATAATTAATTCTCGGAGGCAACGGCAAACGAGAGATCGGAGACGTATCATCGTGCACATACGCGATACGGAATTATTCTATTTTATGAATCATTACTTCCGACGTTCCCGCACGTTATTGCTAGTTTAATGGAATACGAGCATCGGGGCATTGTTTGCCACGCTCGTCGAAGGCCGAGACGGTACTTTACCGCCTCCGATCGCGTAAACATCAGCCGGCTTTATTATCGATGCAAATCCTCCGGAACAATTCCACTTGATCGTTTACATGTTTCATGTAGCCACAAACGAGCCAGCTTTCCGAGTATATTCCGCTATTAATCTAGCCAACGATCGAGCTATTATCTAACCACGATCACCTTTCTGTACTCGATCGAAAGGTAGAGGAAACTGTATTATGTAACCATCCGATTATTTTTATTCGAGACATCGCTGTAACGCGGTTGAAAAAAGGAAGAAACAAGATGACTACGCGGTTGAAACCAGGTAGAAGCAGAGGTAGCAGTATGCGCGACGTAGGCGAACGCTTCGAGCACAATGGCATTACGAGTATGCATCGAGGATGCAACAGCTTGCACCCCCGCTCAAAAGTACAGGGCAATCGCGCGTTCCTCGATTATGCTCGAAGCGTAGAAACTTACACACGGTTTAACGAAATTCACGAGTGATAACGTTTGACTCGGTTCGAGCATTCATCTCAATTCAGCGAATACCCGAATACTTTTGCACGTGCGAGTATATACACGTATCAAGGATCGTTCGAGCGTTTCATTAAACCACGCACTTACGCTCGGCTGTGTGTCAAGATAAATTACGAAAGATCTCAGCGATCATTCGCACTCTCCGCCCTCTTCTCTTTCCTCGTCAATTTTGATTTCCCTTATCTGGCATCCTCGATTAACCCGCCATCGAGGGGTCAACCGGAGCAGAGAAACACGGCTGGTAAGCCCGTACACGCGTTTCATTTCCAGTGAAAATAGACGCACGTACGAACGATTCGACTTTCATAGGTTTTTCTAGCGCGCATTCGCGGATTAAATATTCATGGAGACGCCGGCTGGCATTGTGTTATAAATAAAAGAATCTACTTCCATTGGCAATGATTTATCCCCGAGTTGATATTCAAAGGGGTACACGATCGTACGGCTCGATGAAAAATCTACGTTTGTCGATCGAACAGTGTCCGGCATACGAAGAAATCGCCGGTTCGAGGACACCGCGAAGGACGAGGTCCGGTGCTGGTGCAGGTGCAGTTTGCGCGACGAATTCCATACGACTGAATCAGCCCGGCTAATATAATCTTTATTCTACCATGGAATTCGGCTCTTGCGGATAATAGAAACGAACCATAATCGATGGGAGTTGCGAAACATCGACGTTCGGTTGGTGTATACGTTGTTTTCACGTGCAAAACGTGACAACGACAAGGATACCGGATCTACGAATATCGTGCAGATAATCACAGAGGCCTTCCGTGAACCAATCACGGTTCTCCATTTCCCCAGCAGTTTAGAGCTGTTTGGTAGAGCCAGAGATACCGTACCAGACGAGCGTTTTCGAAAACGCGGCATTAACTTGGTCTTCCCTTTGGTTTCGCTCTCCGAATTAGCAAGAGTCACGAAACGATTTCGTCTGCCTCGCCATACTTGTACGGTCCGCGGGAACAATTGAACGAGACGAATTGATTTTCCCAGACGCGAAATCATCCGTGGAACGTTATCGCTGGCGCGCAGCACCGGCAGAAAAACATCGGATGGAATTCACAGCCAGGCACGCAGTTTTAATTAGCGGAGGCAAACAGATGAGTCGCGTCTCGTATTAATTAATAAACCGAGTTGATCCTGTGGGGGGTTACGGTGATGATTCATTCCGAAAGCGCTCCACTCGAGATGGTGTTCACGGTACGTAAGCCGCGTCTAAAACATCGCGTGCTCTCTCGGCCACCGGACGATCGCCTACCGAACGAAATAAAACTATCAGCGTGGAATTCAGGTCACTCGGTAACGCGCGCACACAGTTTTGCAAACTCGGCCGCGAACCGCCGCGATTATTCGCGGGAACTCTCTCTTTGGACGACCGGGTAAAAAGTGCGATCGAAAAACCGGTGGAAAACGTGCTCGTCGAGCGGCGATTCTACGAGGTCGAAATTGTATTTTAATTGAATCGCTTGGGAACACGCGAGAAAGTGTGGTATCGGTCGCGGCGCGTGTACGCGCGTGTAGATCGCGTCGTTAAATTACATGGTCAAGGTTACGAAAGTAAGGTTCGGTCTTTCCATTAGCCAGCTCGCAGATATATCTGAAATTATTCGCGAAAGAGTGGCCCCGCCGGTGTCGTAGATCCTCTCGGTTCGCGAAAAATAAAAGATCAGCGAGCACGCTGGCTGGCTGGCTGGCTGGCTGGCTGGCTGTCTGGCTGGTTGTAGCCATGGCAGAGAGTATCAAGGGCAGGTGTTCGATAGGAGGAACGAGCGGATGAGACTCTCCTCGAGTGGCCGCCACGGTACACCGTGCGCACCTGCCTCGAAAGATTTTGCAAGATCGCCGAGATGCCAGCGGTGGCTGCAGCCGTCGTTTCTCGATATTGCTCCTGGCTCTGACAAAAACTCCCCAAATAGGTTAGTTAGATTATACACCGGTAGAAGCTCTCACCGCGGATAGACACGGTTACAGTTAACCGCGCGAACGCGTTACCGGTTACACCTGTACCGGACTCTTCCACTAGGCCAACCGGTATTTCGATATTGTCCGTATTCAGCGAAAACTTATGTAGCGTGGAAACGCTTTAAATTCGGTCTATCACGAACGGCTACGCAATCGCGGTAAGCCGAGCATTACGCCGACTTCCCGCAATTTCCTCGTGGTTCCATCCATCGATCGATCGCGATACCCTCGAGTCGCGAATCGTACGGAGACCCCAGATAACACGTATACGGGGATTTAGCGCGGTTTTCTCGGCTTCGTGCGTGAAAGCGAGATCAAGAAACCGATATCGATAGCCGCCGTCACGTCTACCAGGGGCCTACTATAACGAGAGATTTCGAAGCGAGATCGCTTGGCGTATCCACCCTAGCCCCGGGAGAGAACACTCTCGTTCTCGCGTCGAATAGAGTTAACGCTCCGATTTATACCGTTTCGAGCGGATCTAGGCGAACCGCTGCAGAGCCGTACGCGCGAGCACACATACGCTATCTGGAAAGATCGCTATCCTGCTTTCGTTAAGTGGCACAATGGGCGTACTCTGCGTGTAAAAATACACTTTTCCAGGAAATTAAATGCGCGCCTTTCTCCGGCGAGCTTTACACAGAAATGATTACTCTAGAAATGCGCGTCGCGATCGATACCGTGGCATACGCGTCCACAGCCAAGAAACTGTGGCAAAGATAATCGGGACAAGAACCGTGGACGGCGTTCGGAATGCGACCGATAAGCCAGCCCGAAACCAACTCGATGCGACGTAGAAGGAAATAGGAAAAGAGCCGGTATTAAACGGAAATGAAAGGAAGAGGCTGAAGAGCGATCTCTTTCCCTCGTGGTCCCTTTCATTCACGCGCGTTACCGTATCTAGTGCGTGACAGCTGCCGGGGTTGCTCAATCGAGGAAATATCAAGTTTCGTCTAGCTGGGAGCGTTTCACGATATATACATACTTTAACACGCTTACGCGATTCGACGAGAGTGACAGTTCAAACTTTCGATGATACGAGAGAGGCCCCGTCTGCCACTGACAGTCTTCGCTAATCCGGCCTGATCTAACCTCCGATGCGTTCCGTCGATCTCGGGTATCCTTTCTGTCCATCGCGATAGATCCGAGTTCGCGAACGATTCGGACGGCGGAACCGCGATCGATGTTACGAAACGTTCGACGGGAGTTACTTCTCGACGCGGTGGAGAAGTTCATAAACTTTTACGACCAACAGAGCATCTCGAGCGAATCAAACACGTAGCGTATCTCCTGGGTCAATCTCAGAATAGTACGAGAACGCAGCGTGCACGTGCGTAACGGGTTGTTCGTACAAACCGACGTACAAAACTAGACCAGCGCGAGTCACGGGCCGGCCAAATATGTTTTTCCAACGACAAGAGACGCTGACGGTTTAGAACCGGCGTCATCGTCAATGAATCAACCGCACTTAACAACGCAGTCATAAATCGCGTTCCAGAAGAAAACTCGCGCGAAATGCACACGTGATTACGTGTTTCGCGATTCATTGCTGATTCATTAACGCGTTTCTGCGAATGATAAACTTCATCGGAATTACAAGGAAGTTTATTACTGCAAACACGTTGTACCGTAAGTTATCAGGCAAGTCTTTTTTAGAACGTCCTCAGATACGATGAACGGCGCTCGATTCTATTCTCATACGTATGTGTAAAAAGTTGTTACCGAATGCAGATTGATGCTACGGATATTAATAATCGAAGGAAGAAAAAATAAAACGTCAAGATTCTCGACGAGCCTCACCTTCTCCTTATCCTTTTCCTTCTCCGTTGCATCGTCCTTATCCTTGTCCTTATCCTCGACCACGTCCGTGTGAGGCGCTATACCATTGGTAGTAGGCTTCGTGTCGGCCTCCTCGATCCTTTCCAACTTGCCATCGCCAGGTGCAGCAGCATCCCCGACACTACCTTCGGCGGGCAACCCCTCCTTCTTCGGCGTCGTCGTTATGTCAACGGACCTTCTGCTCTGTCTCGCTCCCATCTTTCCTCTTTTTGCTAACCCTTCTGGCTCACCTGTCCCTCGTTCGCGCCTTTCCGGATGCTGTGATCAGGTGTCGCACGTCCAATAAAACTGACCTGCAATCAAGCGGCGAAAGTGAACACGAATCCGGGCGCAACAGCGTGGAGATACAGGGACGACGACTGACTTCCGTCGATCGGCACGAAACACGTAGTGCCTTATCTTTCGTTACGCTTATCGGGTTTAATACGAACGAAAATTCCACGATTTCGTGAGTCATCCCGTAATGTAAAGCTCCCGACATGTTCGCGTTTTCGACAGGGGATAGATAGCGGGCGCAGGCGTCGATTGCGAAATTGTTGGATAACCGTGTTGCGGTGCATCGGTATGCGGGCGTGATACCTACAACGCGATTAGCGAGTTTCGCGCGAGCAGACTTCTCAATTGACGATGCAGGTGCAGCCTGGAAGAGATTCCTCGCGATCGAGAGACCGGCTTCGGTAGCGAAACATTCGCGCGATGCTTTTTCGCTGCCATACACGGCTCGTGAAAGAAATCGCGAGGCACGCCGGCGATAATGAATAATATATGAATTCGCAGCACGAAAGACAAAGAGGAAAGGAGAAAGAGGACGTAGCTACGCGATACGCTTCGCGAGAAAGAGACTCTTCTACGAACGAAATGCCGAATACTAACACAGTGTCGAGAAAAAGTTTGAGCAAAACTTTTCTGTTTGCGCCATTCCTAGCTGTTTCTTACCTACTTCTAGTCTTAAAAAAAAAGAGAAAAGAAAAGGTGACAAGAACCGCAAAGAAAGAGACTCTTTCAAGCGATAGGTGTCTGTAATTATCGTCATAGAAAATAGAGTGCGAGCCGTTAAAGAGATGGGGAGGTGGTTAACGGTTCCCCGAGGTCGATCCGAAGCTTCTCTCACGGCGAAAGAGGAAACGATCCGTTGTTCGAGCAAGGACTGCGAAAAACTGGCACGACCAGGCAAAGTCGAACACCAGACGAGGCTTATTCGTGTGTAAGACGCGTTTAAAGAGCACGTGGCGTGGCTACGCGCCGCTGCCCGCCTCGCAGCTACGATGCGTAACGCATCTGCGGCCACGACCAGCCAACCAGCAGTTCACCCTTTGTGTCGACCGAGAAAAATGATCAAGATCACGATAGATGGACGAACACGTGCCTACGAACCAATGTTCGTTTCGTAAGGGCACAATCTACGTTTCTATCCGTGAATTCTCATTAAAACCCATGGTAACGTGCCCGTCGAAAATTACATCAAGGTAAAACGCGATCAATTGTCGAAGAGCATCTGGAGCTGTACGATTAAACGTCGCTAATGATAAACGGTGTTTCGAGCGTCTCTAAAACAGAAGTAACGCGTGTGGCTCGAACGCGCGCGCGTATCACTGTCACTGAATAATAGCATTTGTCTCTGGCAGCCTATTCATGGTGCATTGCACTTTCCAGGCGCGCCTTATACCTCCACCACGCTTGCGCTAATGCGTTACCAGCTAGACGTCTTCCACGTACCGGGTGATTGCACGACATTGGGAAGTCTCTTCAATTGAAAGCCAGGGAATTATTGAGTCTCATAGATTCATTTTCATGGAAAATGTCGAGACATTCAAATGCGCCTACCATCTGTTTTATACGATGGAACGGTTTCGCTTGCACTCTGTGATAATTCAATCGAATTGGAAGAAGCTGGCTCCAAAAGTTCGAGCTGTGTAATATCAGCGGACAAGCCACTTTAAGAAGAAGGAAGCACATAATTAGTCCGCATCGTATATTGAGCAGCAGGAAGAGGTTCGAGAAATATTTAGATTATTTGGTCTCTGTCTAGTGCAGCGAACACATGCAACTGAGAGGGTACTCTTCTGGATGCTATGTCGGTAAAAAATAGATTTAGTATGGCTGAAGTACATCGAAAGTATAGCGAGTGACGACTACGAAACACGTGTAGAGCTATCTCGTGTGCTCGTGGGAAGCGAGTAGAATCTTCCTACAGGAAAAATAGTCTTTCCTCTCGTAACTCACTCCCGTACCTACGATTTATCTCTCGTTGACGTTCCTATATTTAGTATATCGCCGGTCGCAAACTACATCACCAGATAACGACCACCGTTGGTTTTATTCAATGAGAGCGAAGGAATCTCTATTTACGCCCTTCTCTCTGCGTATTACATCGCGTTGTTGGTACAAGGGCTGCTAATCAACGCGTATGCATCTCTACGCGCGAAACGATACGATGGCACTGAGCTGATAAAGGTGCACGAAAGGAAATCCAATGCCATGGAAACTGCTTGTTTCATCGAGTCACACTTCAGACGTCGGTTCAACGACTCGTTATGGTAACAATTACTTTTTTTAGAAGGAAGGCAAATAGTCAACGGAATCGTATCATTCCTCTGAGTTACGGTAAATACCAGTTGATAAAACTGCCATCTGATAACACGAAACTGTCGCGCACCACTTACGGTGTTCAGATCGGATTTTTGCCATTTTCCATCAGACGTTAAACACGAAATTTCAAGTAAACACGTTTTCTCGTAACACAGGCCATAGATTTCAGGCAACAGGAATAATTTATACGTTATGCACGAATAGCGACTCCGATTCGAACTGGTAGATTAATTAACTATTACTGTCGGAGCGATAGTCGCGCAAATGAAACACGCACCGAGATTTCTTTCTGCAGATCCGCTCAATAGATTAATAAGCGCATTCAGAGGTCACTGCCGTCGAAGACTATTACGGAGTCAACGATGATACCATGACAACATTACCTCGAACGACGCATGGGAACTAAGATTCCAACGATATAAGCTCCAGGCTATGCTAATGAGTAAATGTCTGAGACGTTTATATGATTTTAACAATATTACGACTCGAATAAATCCTTGACTTTCGAACGGTATTGCGAAAGGCTAGGAATGTCGAATTTCCTCGAAAGTGATAACGATAACACACGTTCAGCGTGTTTACACGCGATGACTTAGAAAACTGTACCACGAAAAAGCTGGTAAACGTCGATCAAACACGTTTCCACGGGTTATTCGGATCTAGCCGAGTTGGAAGTTGAAGCACACTCGGAAAGGTGATCGTACTACGATCCCGCGACTGTCCCGATTAATGTGCTGTGTCGCATTAAATCAAGGACAAGGCGGGACGTGATCGACCGTGTCACTCGATCAACGCACACGCGTGCACACAGTCACGTCCAGTCGAGTCATTAACAGCAGAAGGAAAAGAGATACAGATTAGAAAAAATTCTTTTTCCCCCGTTGCGGCGGTAATATATGTACGCGTGCGAGAGCACGATGCAGGCACGATTCCCACGGAGCAACGTGGAGCACGGCAAAACGACTCCGCGCACCACTGTGTATACAACCCAATCAATCGCCCATTATTTTCACAGGGCTAACACGCCTAATTCTTCTGGCGCTGGGCGAGTTAGACGAATAATTCGTCCTCGAGAGGAGAAAAAGGACATCTGCTGCAGGGCACTGTTCTCGAAATTGAGAATTACGAGCGTGCCGAGAGAATGAGGCGAACGTCGCCGGCCCGTATTCAGCCGCGTGTCCTGCATGCATGAACGGATCCGGCGTGGCGCACGTGCGTACCGTGCGTGCGTGCGTGCGTGCGTGCGTACGGGACCGATGAAAATCGTCGTGGTTGTCGTAAAGGGCAAACAGGAAAGCTCACCCTGCGCGCGGGAGGGTGAGAAAGGTGGGGCAAAGGGCAGTGTACAGCGTACGGGGCATACGACGGCCGGCTGGAGTGTCGACTTAAAAATATACGCATATCCGGAGTAGTACGTGGATATCTATTTTTGGTGCGCGCGAGCGCCGCGTGTGCACCCTTCGCTCGTGTAAACACCGTTGCGGGCCTTGCTTGGAAAGGGTGAAGAAAGTCCCTGGAAGCCGAATCGAAAAGACTCGTGTAAACACCGAGAGATACGGAATAAGAATAGCGCGTGGATAATGAGAGCAAACTTCCGTATAATGCATGTATGCGAAACGAGAGTGACGGCCGGAGCGAAAAGAAGGAGCCGAGCGAGCAAGCGATTCTGATCCGGAGCCGCGCCGGATCTAAGTACCATTAAATTTAATCGATCGATAGTTTCGATGTTTATCGTAAGAAGACGCGAGAACGAAGAGGACGAAAGAGCGGAGGAGAGGACAGTTTTCTCGCGAAAAACCGGTCGAGTCGCGAGGCGTTTCAAAGGCACGTCTGCCTAAGCAGTTGGAACAGCTCTTTTCTTCGGACTGTAAACGAGAGAAAGGCAGATGTGGGCAAGTTAACGACCCGTTATCGCGTGGATGGCGTGGACTCGCTGTTGCTGAAACTGGTTGCCGTCGATCGTGGTACGCGAGAAGGGAAAAAGGCACATCGACGTGGCCAGGAAGGAGCGGCAATGCGTGGCGAAATGGCGAAATATCGGCGAGCGACCAATATGCCAACGCAGGTGCATTCCACGATCGAGGAGCAAATGGTAGAGGGGAAAAATCCGTGGAGACCACCTTGGATCCCAAGAGAGGAGACGAACGTCGAGAAGGGCCAACAACGGATAAAGAACCAGGGGCCAAGGTGTGCGCGAGGGACGAAGACTGGCCTGTTAGGCATTTTCTCGGCCTTTCTCCACCGACTGCCATTCCCCGAGCGACAACAATCGCTTCCGTGGAAGCCTTGACTGCGTTTTAAATGCACGGCAGGTAGAGGCCTGCTATGCAAAATCGGCATAAAGGAGAGAGAGAAGAGGGAGAGACACTGTAGGCAGGCAGACACGTCGCCACTGTTTAAGGCACCCGGCTTGGCAAGAACGTATCTCCTTTCTATCCCTCTCCTCCTCTCGTTTGCCATGGTAACAGCGAACGCTAAATCTGCGCGAACCGGACAAAGCCTCCTGCAAGTTCTCTCGTCGCGTCGATTCCCGCGAGGGACACGCGTCTTCCGAAAGAAACACCAGTTTCCATGGATGCCTCTCCCGTCGGAGCCGTTCGACCCCTGTCAGAGCGGAGAGATGCGTTCGAAAAACCAACGGAATATCACGAGGCCGAACCGATTGCGAGATTCCGATGGATCGTGCCCCGAGGGAAAGGTCACTGGTAGTCTTGAAATCGTGCGTACGGTCGATCGTTCGGGGGTTAATACCGGCTAAGTAGTGGGAGAAGGAATCAAGATGGCGTAACCGGCCGCTGCTCCCAACGATCCTTCGATCGCCGCGAATGCACCCGTGGCTTTTCGAAAGTTACCAAGCCGAGTAACAGAGAATCGACGCGGTAGTATATCCTTCGTGGAGGAAACACTGGGACCGATCGATCGGGAACTGCGAGCGAAACACACTCGGTGCGACTGGAATCGAAAGCCGGCTCCGCACGGCGCTCTCGCTATATCGATTGATGCTGCCCATTTTCAAAATGGCGCGGGGGTACACACTCCAAGTCCCGCTCCCAGCGCGATGCTACGTTTCTTCCGCGACTTCTTGACAGACTATCGCCGGGAACGATTGCTAGTCGTCGAGAGACGAACGATCAATGGAAGATCAAACGCGTGGAGAAGTTTCGAAGGGGCGACCGGAGTAAATTGGAAATTGGATGGTAGACGACACGCCGGCGACACGCAACGCACACGCGGAGGCAAGGTGTGCGCTCTCGTAACGGGGCGCGCGTTCGGCCCGGCATAACGAGCGAAAACGAGGAAACGCCGGGCACTCGGGGTGTAAGTTGGTACTCACCTCGGTAGTCGAGGGTTAGGTAAGTGGCTCGACGAGGCGAAATTTTCTCTGCGAAGGGCGTCCCTCGCCGCCGCTACGCACAAGAAACACACTGGATATATTATTCCGAGAGGAGCGAAGGCGCGGTGGCGGCAGCAGTGTGACGGTGACGGGCGTGTGTAGCACGATGCGTGGCGTCTAGACAGACACGAGAGAGTACGAGAGAGGTGAAACTCTGTCGCAGAGGCAAAGGCACACTTGGATGATACTCGACGAAGCAGAAGCAAGAGGAAACGGAACACCGAAGTTCACCCACAGACCAGGCACAGGTAGCAGAGACTTTTAGCGGGAGCGCGTTCGCGAACTCATCCACTTGGCTCGGTAACGCGCGACCGACTGGCAAGAGAAGCGGAGGGGAAGCGGCGTCTGTCTGTCGGTCCGTCTGTCCGTCCGACCGTCTTTCTGTCACCAGCGTATCGCTCGCTTGCTCGCACACGCTCGTACGCTACCAGCTCGCTTTTTCCGTCCTTCTTTCACTCGCCCGCTCGCGCTCGCGCGCGCGCGCACACACCCGCTCGCGTTCACTCTCTTTCTTTCTTCCTTCCTTTCTCCCTTTCTCTCTTTTACTCATTCTCCCTCGCACCCCTCTGTCCTGCCCTTTCCTTCTCCCTGCTGCTGCTGCCTTGGCTCCTTCTCTCTCCCTCGCCTTCTTTTACTCGCTCTTTCACTCACGCTCTCTTATTCTCTCCCTCACTCTCTTTCACCGCTTATACTTTCTTCTCCGATCCAAAAGTCTCTCTCCTGATATCCCCTCATGCGCGTACGTATAATACTTTGACTTTAAAATCACAAGCAGGCGCACGCACGCGCGCGCGCTGGCGCACACACGCACGCAAACATTCACACACCTTTCCGGCGATCGAGTCGCAAGAAAATCGCTGATGCGCACGGTGAACAGGATTAATCACGATGCGAGACTCACCCCCGGCTTACGAGAAGCGTGACGACCAATCGGCAGGCACAGGAGGACAATCGCGATTCCCCGGTCTACGTGGAGCTAATGATCGATCGTTTTCGCGTTTCCTCTCTCGGCGACAACGATTCGACTCGACACGGCAGTTCCTTTGTTCCCGCCGAACAGAGTTTCGGCTGCGTGCATACGCGTACCTCCACTCTTTCTCTCTCACTCTCTCTCTCTCCCTCTCTCTCTCTTTGTCCCGAGGAAGTCGAGCGTGTGGGGGAGGGTCGAACTGACGCGCACACAAAACTGAAAAAAATCGTCGACGGAACTCGAAAGATTTTGAAAAACCGCGCGAACGCGCGTACCCGTACGGGTTCTCTACGTGCGTCCGTTCACTCTCGAACACCCGTGACACCGCTTCGTTTTACCACGCTCCGCACTACTCGACGGTCAGAGAAAGAATGAGCTCCGGGATAGTCGGGAGGCAGGAACGTACCGGCTGAGCCCGGCACCCCGGGAACTTGGTTCGGATGGTGGCAGCCCTGCCTCGAGCTCGCCAAGAACACCGAGGGTATGGGGGTTCGACACCAGGGCGGGGTCCTGTCACGAAGGGCTCCCTACCTCGAGAGTGCATGGCCAACGTGCCGTGGACTCCGACGGAAACTACTCGTTTTCAGGGTCAGCTCATTTTTTTCGAGCTACTCTAGCCCCCTCGAAAATGCCTCGATTCTCGGTTGCTCGCTAATTGACACGGGTGATTCCGCTCGACCCACAGCTTCCCAGCGATTGATACGCGGGCGTAGATATTTAGGCGCGAGCAGCCGAGTGTTCGGTTAACGACCTACCGTAACATGTTTCGGCTGAATTTAACGAGAGTGGGCGGAAATCGATTGGCTAAAGTCGAGCGACAGCCAAAGGATCGTTAATTTGCACGACTAATAATTTATTTTCAGTGTCTACAACCTAATCATCGATACGCGATTCATCCCTTGCTTGCTTTTACTCATACCGTAATTCGAATCAGGAGATTTTCCATCTGTAAGACTACGCGTTACTGCTCCGTAATCTCCAGCGATTGCAGCGCGTTCTACCTGGAAATCGTTCGTTGTTTAGACAACTACGGTGGTCGTTCAAGCGAAACATAATACGCGTATACCTGCTGCTCGCACTCGCCTACAACTCCTGGCATACGGCTGTGCCGCTTAGCCGCCTTTCGCCTTTCGTCGCGGTGACTAATGCGAAAAGCGGCACCACCGTTGAGGAACGCTCTCAACATCGGCAGGCGCTCTCGGCCGGGACCGTAAGTTAGATAACAGTTCGGCACGTACGGAATTTTGGAATTCCGACTAGACACCGGCCGGACAGACGTTCAACTCTCTCTCTCTAGTTCTCCAGTGATTTCGATGCGTCGCGTCGGTCCGCTTTTCAACGACCAGCCCGTAAAATCCCTTCCATCCCGCGCTGCCATGTCCCCGCATCGATTTTCGAACAACAACGACCACCCATACCGCCTGGCGAACTTGAAAATCACGCGGATATCTATCGATTTCCCCGTACCAGACACGCGAAACCGATCGCGGCCCCGAAGAACAGCTAATCCCCGCAGCGTTACGCGCGAATTCCGACCGTCTCGATTCGCGACGATCGATGCCCCTGCGCGTTTCGTTCGCCGGAAATCGGTTGTCAATAAGCGATGTCCGAGTTCCCAGTATCGAATTCTTATATGTACGCATATCGACTCGATGCGTTCAGCCATTCCGTGCCGTAGAAGTGACGTAGCTCATTACAAATAACAATTCGAGTAATATAAAGTCTGCAATTTATAGGCGAGCATGCTGAATGGTAATTAGAAAGTTACCGATAAAAAACAAAACAGGGATGTATAAATTGTTGAACGACTCTACCCAGTCCGAGGTTACTCACTCGGAAACGACGAAACCGTAATATTACGAATTGCTCGTAACGACGCCGCACCAGCTGGAGCGTTGCTCCTTGTAGCCACGAGTTAATAGGCAGAAGCGATCGCACGATAGACAAGGTAATATCGCGCGGAAGGAATTCGCGTTGAAACCGCTCCGAATGACATAACGGAGAGCGCACGGAGAGACTCGGACTATATATCCTCGAGACCGGAATATAATGGCTTTTCTCGAATTAATGGAAATCGATTTTAGGAGTGCGCACAGCTTCGCGGATCCTGTTCCCTATTAGAGCACGATCTAACGTGCACGAAGCACGCCGGCGAATAATTGAAATCCATCTTTTCCCGCATCGGACCGCACCAACCTTTTTTCGTTAATCGAGCAATCCACGCTCACGTTGCCGAATAATAAATTCGATTAACGTCGCGACTCGGATGTAATCCCGAGTAACAGTTACCCGACTGCTCTACTTCGAGTCGATTATTTTCGATCGCGTCAACCGCGTTCCTCCTTCTTGCCTGCGATCGATCTATTAAACGACGTAAAAATACAACAGATTGTCACGGCACCGCTGATAATTGACATTCCTCCCAAGTTAAAGAGAGACCTCCCAGCGAAACGCATTAACCCAATTACAGATACGACAATGACGAATCAGCGTCACCAACAGCGATATCGTTATCGACGAACAATGCCCATGGTCAGTGGAACGTTGTCACAGGATTTCTTTGTTCCCTTTCCAATCCCAAGATGATTATTTGCCTCCTCCGAGTCGTCCCGCTTAAATAGCCTAAGCGCAGCTGATGAATAAATAAAGAGAGCAGCGAATCTTTGCTTGTCGGTTCCTTTTCATTTCATCGCTCTTTCCTTCTTCCCATCTTTTTTCCCCATTTTTTTTCTCGTGCCCGAGTTATTACCGCAATGGTTTCCGCTCTAGAAATCGCTGGTTCGAGCCGTTAACCAATTCTTAGCGGCGGTGTTAACAGGGTTTTCTCGCGACGCGCGTTAACGAGAAACTTCGCGTCGGACGCAGAAGGATGCGTGCGAGCAAGCGGCTGCAAGAATGCGCGGAAAAAAAAGGAAAAGAGCAAACGACGACAACCGACATCGAGAGTATGCAAAAAGAGGCGGGGGGAAGCTATATCGGCGGCGGTTAGCCATTCTTTCGCGGCGCGGCAGGAAATGAAAACCGGCTCTCTCTAAGGAGACTCGACAACGGTACACCAGCGAGCATATGGCGAACGGAGAAGCGATTTCCATGATACGCGACGATAACGCAGCGTGTGTACGCGGTGCGCTTGCACGAGATTGCGCTCAGCCGATCGCGCCGCTTACGAAAGATTCGTTGCATTCGAGAACACGGTTGTTCCCTTCGCTGTGACGCACACGTAAACTACAATCCTGCAGGAACGATACTCCCAATTTATTAATCATCTCTTTGTGCGAGAGAATGCTTTGTCCCACTCGATTGAAACGGAAGCGGGCACGAAGAATGGAAAAGAAAAGAGGGAAGAAAATAAAGTATGGACCGGTGCATTTCCGACCGAGATGCGAAACAAACGTTACTCCTTTGTATCTTGCGAACCGGACGACTGTTATACCGCAGTAAATTAATTAAGTGGCCAACGGTCAAGGGATAATAAAAGTTCTCTTAATTTCTTCCTCGCTCAACGTCCCTCCTTTTTCAGACTTTTACGGGAAACGTTGAATCGATCGCGTAAATTTGTCATCCTAAATTGTAGATACAAGGAGAAGGATATTCTTCGGGGTGAAGGAGTGTGCCATCCGAAATGTCTAATGAATTAACCGCGGTGCGGACGTTTAACGAGTGGAAGAATACGCTTTCCATCGGAAAGAGACGACTTCGGGTGTTGCGTACGAATATAGCGTGTAATAGATGGTGTCGATTCTCGTATACGGCACGTTCATTGCCGGAAACGGAAGCTCCACCTTAGTCGTTGACTACGACAACGTTTGTGTGAACGTACTCGAAGAATGTCGCGTACCGACGTACATACTTGAAAATCCGATCGTCTATCGAACATCAGCTATGACGTACTCATTGAATCATACGTCTCTACGCAGGGATACCACGGGAAACAATGGTAATTTAGTAATAATTGAAAAAATGTCGCTTCTCGTAGATCGGAATAATAATTGGAACGGGCTCAGTTCGGCTGTTAATGGAAGCATTACGCGTCCAATCTAGCGGTGTACGAGGAGCTCAACGAAGCTCGAAATGAACCAATTAAAACGCGTCGACAGCAACTCGAGTGGATCGAGTGTAAAAGGTAGTCGGTTGCGTAGACGCGTGCTATTCGAGGCGCCAATTAATGAAGATGTACGACGTGTATCTATGACACGATGCCAAATGGCACAAGTACATACTTCGGACACGTCCAAGCTTTCTTGGCCGATGAATGAACGCCCACGCATTTCGATGCAGCGCGAGAAGGTCAACGACCAGATGGAATATCGCGCGAATCGTAATTCGACGAAAATGCAATCGAGCACAAGGCCGTGTGTAGCGTGCGTTTCTGATTCGATGCCAACAAGCCCTTGCACATCCGTTCCTCGACGATCTATTAGATTTTAGAAAGCTTTTCGCCGTGGATATTCGCCCGGCACCGGCCGATTCGCTCGACGCGCGTCGATTTGTCAGCGTCAACGTAGGTGGGCGAACCCACGTGCATCTCCGCTGACTTCCTCTTCCCGACGTCGTTTCACCAACGACGATATTACCTTCTACGAATATTTACGCGAACGATCGTTCGCTACCATGAGAATTAAATAAATTTAGATCGACAGCGATAACGACCCACACTCCGTTCCGTAACGATTTCACCGCATGCGATACCGTGACGAAAGGTTAGGCGACACTGAACGGTTGCAAATAATAAACGAGCGGATCGTTAAGAGAGCATCGAACGCGATACGTATTAGCTCGTAGACACGGGCACACGTACCATTTTCAGAAATTCTTCGAGCATTTTCTGCAAACCTCTCCATCGGCCGTTCGAGGCACAAATATTTACTCGTGTCACGGTAAACTGAACACGATACTATTTGTCCGAGACATTTTATCGTGTCACTTTATCAGGTTTAACGTGACGTCGGACACCACGGGTCGAAGAAAATTTACCACGCACGCATACCCGACTATCGTGCCCTCCCTGCGAATATACGTTACTTTCGATGCAGCACGATCGAAGGACACGGTAGAACCGCTGACGCGGCGATTCGGTCAGAAAAGAAATCAACGACGTAATTACTCATATCCCAATCACGGGCGATCCAGGATCGTTCCATTGAATCGGGCCATAAATTACGAATCAGTCCGAGGTCGGAGGACCTTCGTGACTTCAAAGCATCAACGACCGCTAATATTATATTATTCGACGCCGGTTCCGGCGACCTTAAACGCGCTCACGAATCATATGTAGACGCACCGAGTGTCGGACCCGGCTGACCTGCCATTTTAATACGGTTAAACCTCGACTTCCGAATAAAAGTTGATCAGTCGCACGAATCCCTCGCATCCGTCGGAACTCTGGACGGCTGGCGCCCGAAATTATTTTCACCATCGTGATCAGCACACGCGAAAACGTAGCGCTCCGTATCGGGACGGACGTGGATCGTTGCTCAACGACGAAAACCGGTGCACGTACGCGTGGAATGCGCTCGTACCAATACCTATCGCCGCACCGTACACGTACGTGTTCCACGTATGGGTTCACTTCCCGTGAAACTTTTGTCTCCACGGAACCGGCCATCGATATCTCCCCTTCCTTCCATGTGCAAAATATCATCACGATGCGCCTACCGTTTTCCCTATCAGCCGATACCACTAACCTGCCGGTCACCCTCCGCTCGAACGGTTCGACCTTCGACGATGCAGAATCGAGCCACGGTTCTACTCTCGCCACCGTGCAACGTACCGGGTTCGCGAACCGCACGAAGGGAAAGTAAATATTTAAACGTCTTTCCACGATGCATTCGCGTCACGAACGAACGCCAGGACGCATCGACGATGAATCTTTTAGCGAATATGCGCGACCATTTCGTCTCCTCCGGGCCCGCTCGGAGGTACAGATTTAACAGGGAACCGGTCGTTTAACACTTTGCGATTCTAGTTGAATGAGAGACGAAAAACGAGGACAATCGTTCACCGGGCTACGATCGCTTTGCAAATTCTTTACGCGCTCGATCGTTCTCTCTCTCTCCCGTATGCGAAGCATGCCTCGAACGTACGATGGAATGCACGCGGCGCACGCATAATTAACATCCGAAATTCCTTTTCTTCCCTGACGAATTCGATCCACGAGCATCTGTCTGTCTGGCTGGCTAGCCGGAACGACCCGGAGCAGAGTAAATATTCTGTCCCCAGGTGTATCTAACTCGACCAAACGTAATTTGTACGGCGCGAAGCTACGACGTTGCCTAAAAGGCTAATGATACGCCCATTGTGCCCCGCTACTGGTGGGCTGTCGTTGTTCCAGCAAGACGCTGGTAAATCACCGGCGTCGGAGCAATTAAGTTCTAATTAAGCGTCACGAGACGGTTCTCGTTGCTGATTTCATTCATAAGGGTACACACCACGCGAACACCGTCAGACCTGTACACGAGGAACGTGACCACGATCTTATATAGGGTGTACCGGTTAACCAAGAGAACCGAGTCGACTCACGTACTCGCGTTTCATGGCGATCCGAACGATTCGTGAACGAGGCGAAAGGGTGGAACCTACTACCGTCTACCACTCCGAATGTACCGTTTTATGGGACCAACTTGCCATATTCCTGGAAACATTTCAGTGCTTCGAAAGCATTTCGCTGATCTAACGGAACCCCACGGTGACCGTAACGCCGAGGTGCTACGGACGCGGCGAATTGCTGGTTACATTCGGTAATATTACTTCTGAAACGAAAAAGAGCCGAGAACGGTCGTGTCTCTAATTACGGCGGACAAAGGTTTTAAAAACGAGTCACGAGCCCGACAGTCGACGCGTCAATTATATTAGGGGAGTCGCGTGAAAGAAAAGCATTTGGAAAAGCCGGCATAACTTCCCTCTTTCGTCGCGTGCAATTAAGCCCAGGTGCCCCGCGATGCATCGCGTGTGCGCGTGCACGTCTGCGTATCATCGCGCTCCAAGAATTTGATCGAACGAAAAGGGGGTGTAGGGGAAAAAGGAAAAAGGTATTCGTTCGACGTCCAGAGATTTTGAGTAAAAGCCAAATGTCCGGCGCGTAATTGGTTTAAATGGTCGTTCGGAACGGTGGTGCGCGAGGGGCAGATGTAAACGCGTCCATTTAAATCAACGGTGCGCCATGTGTTTTTCAGCGCGATGCGTGCACGAACGAACGCGTCGAAAAAGCCGCGTCCATGGAAGGTCGACGCGACAGATGCGTGCGCGTTTTTAAATAACCGAAAGTGTCCATTGTTTCCGGCGCGACGGGTGATAGACAAAAGGAAAAACGAAATTCGAGGGATCCTCGATTGATCGACTGCGGCTCCTACGAATCGACAGGCTGGTCGAGTACTTTGTAAAACTCAACGCGCACGCTTAAACGATCGCGTCGCGGGGGAAACGCGCGACGCTTCGCGTCTCGAATGTAAGTGAAACTGAATGGCCGTAGAAAACTACGTTTTGTCAGGTCGTTTAAATACATTCTATACCAATTCCTCGGGCAATTAGTAAGTGACGTCGTAACGAGTCGAAGCAGAACGGGGACTGGGACGGGTACGCGATCGCGTACCGTACGTGAACGCGACAGACGAAAACGAGCGTTCACCACTTTTACCGAAGGCAAAACAACCTCGTTAACATCTAACTTGGTATATCGATGAGACGCATCGCAAAAACCAGATTGGAATCCGTGAAAGAAAAAGCGGATTGTCCGGTAGCGATGGATTCTCAGGTAAAAACCGCGCGATTACAAAGGGAAGAGGCATATTATCGGGTGAAAAGGAGCGTTTCTTTTTGCGGTGATTCGATCGAAAGTACGAAGGCGGCCGTGCACCTGCGATTTCTCGCGGAGAAAAATAATTCCGCTCGTTCGACGTGCCTGCCTGTTTCGAATTCACGAACGGCAGTTGAACGTTTCCATCGTCCCCGCTAAAAAGGAATACGCCGGTGTGTGCGGCGACTCATCGAAGACGCGTTTCGAGACGGCTCGAGGCAATAAAAATGGCGGCGATTCCGTCGTACCGTTTACTTTATCCCGTGGGATGGTCCGAAGTGCAATAAACGACTCGCCCGTACGGTCTCTCGTTCAAACAAAACCGTTTATCCGTGCGACGTGGAAGCCTCGAAACCATCGGTCATATCCAACGAAACACAAGGCCCGTCACTTTTACCGGCTCGTAAAAACACCGTCTAAGACTCTGCTACGTTGATAATGCGGTTTTGTACCACCGTTTTATCTAATCGCTCATCGGAAAACTAAGGAGTGCTCTCGCCCGATTTTAACACGGCCCGATGACTAAATTCCAAATCCGACAAGTTTCTATTTGCGGCCGTCGTTCCTAAGAGGTATACCCCAAATGTTTTACGAGCAACCAGATAGATGTAACGAGCCCCACGCGAAAGATACCTACCGTAGACAAGACTCGATCAGCAATTACGTGTCTTGTCCACGTGTCGGTGCGATCGAAGTAACGATCCGTTCCGAGAAGCACGAAAATTCGCATGGACAGAAAAGTGCAGGTTCACCACTCGAAGGGTTCCCCCCCATAACCAGGGGTTTTCGCGGTGGCAGCACGAGGACGTCCAGCACCCTCTGGCAAGCTGATTCGTGGCGAACTACGCGTTTCCATCGCTCCTCGCGGTTGCACCAGGAGGGTCGGCTGGCTTTCGTATTGATTGTACCGTCGGATGATTCATGGAGTTCTCTCCGCCAGCGTGGCCCACCCCCGCAATATTCTAAGCCGACACGACCAACCCCATGCCTCGAAGCTTATCCCTATGCAGAGAAACGAAAGGGACACGGCTACGGAGGCTCCGTATTTAGGGGGAGATACTAGCACAGGCGAGGACAAGGACACAAAAAACAGTCATCGCGACTGACTCATTAAAGAACCAGATTCTACACGAGCCACGAATTTCCCTTATCGATGGAACTCCGTTTCTAGATTAGCGAGTCTACACCCAATGTATACAGACCCGATTTCTCCCGCTAGCTGTCCCGCAACATTTTCAATAAGAATTCTCGTCTCGTTTGTCAAATCGTGCCGAGGCTTTTGGATACCGGCACAACAGGTTTTTTGGGACGAATCCGGACGGGAACACAGACTCAAGGTGCGCGCGTGTACGAGGAGACAGGGCGCTCGTAGCACATCTGGCCGCAGATTCAAGGCCGGATAATCAACTTTGCGTAGAAGAGAGACTTATCCTCTCGACGTATGCGTTTCGTACATACGTACACGATCCGCGTATGATACCCAAGGCCAAACGCTTCCCCCAGTGGCGTTACTCGTAATCCTTATATCGCGTTGAACGCATTGTACACGAGACACTGAGAGAAAGGACCCCGGGAGAGGGTGGAGTCGTAAAAAAAGTCAGACAAGGTCGGCTTACGCGTGCGATCACCGTTAACATCAACGTTATTCTTATCGCCAGTCAGGGAACACGCGATTTTAGAAAAACCCTTCGAACTCGAGGTAACCTCTCTCTCCCTCTCTCTCTTTATCGATCTTGTCTCGTCGCCTGTCTGCCCCGGACGGAAACCAAGTCGAAGGTGAAAGTTCCATCGTGAACGCGTCCCCGTGTACAAAATCCGAAGATCGTCGCCAGATATTGACCGGAACGAAATCCGGTGTCATCGTGATCTTCATCCGCGCGCATACTTTACAACCGTTCGTCTCGTTTCATCTCACGCTCGTTACTACTTAAAATGTAAATATGCACGACAGCGTTTGTGTGTTTGGTGACGATAATACAGGACTAAAGTAAAGTTCCCCGCTGTCCGACTGCCACGACGGTTTTGATAAACGGCTGTAGTAAATGGTGCGAGCACGGCGAACGTTCTTCAACTCCGATTTTGAAACGGCCAAAGGAAAAACGATCGCGAAATCATCCGTAGTCAGTAGGTTCGGGCTCGATATCCCTCGACCGTTCCGGTATTCTTTGGCTTCGGTATAGCGTTACGGCAAAGGTGGTCAGCGTGCCAACGTTCGAGAACAGTCCTCCTCTTCTGGTTGCTTCGACGATGCGTCCTATTAATCCATCGGGGGGATGCGTAGAAACCAACGCGTATTCTCAATCGCGGGGGACAACTTTGTAATATTTCAGTGGACAACGAGTATCTGATACATGCTTGCAGTAACACGCATAAACTTGCTAGGAGAAGGAAAATCTGAGAAACCTTTACGAGGCGATACTCGACACTCTCGATCCTCTTTTGGCGTAATCTGCGAAGATGATCTCCGCTCGCCGCTGGATCACGACTCTTTAAAGAGAGAGGACGCCACACTGCGGTCGTTGAATATCGTTGAATATCATTGAATTATCCAGTCTCCCACGATGCCTAAGAGACGTGCACCAGACGACTTGTGATCAATCGGATTCTGCTGCATTCCAATTTTTAAATGAATTCACGAGCCAGAACGATATTCTCCGACAACACGATGCACCATGCTCGCTCGTAAGGAGCGTCGTACAGAGCGGATACATCGTCGCACTAAATTACGATTTCTCGCGTTTGATCCGCCTTCTTGGTTACGGCAACAGTCCTACAAGCGATGGAGACCGTAATTATTCGAGGCATTCATCTTTCCGCGCGGGAGAACTTCGAGAGACGTCAGGGACGAACAAAACTCGAAACAAGATTACACTTTGCGTTACACGTCGAGTTCGAATACCGATACACTCGTGGTTACCTAATCCGTGATTACCTCCCCGGGTGGGAAAGTTCTCGGGTCGAAGATGAACCAGAGAAAGAGTGATTGCCTAGTCATGCCACACCGACTACGCCTCGAGAAAAGCTGAACCGAACGCGAGTCAGAGCCCTTACACACGTCCGTCAAAACTTTCCAGCCGCCCTCATTAATTAACTCTTTACGTTACAACGAAGTACGCCGTCAAGTCTCAAACGCTTGTAAAATTCCGTCGATCAACGTTCGCTGACGACCTCGTTTAATTACGACAATGTAAATTTTCCTTGACAAATTAAACGGTTCTAGTGCATAATATTGTATATATGTACACGATACCGGAGATAACTGACCCGGGACAAGGGAACGAAACCTGTTGGTTGGTTCGGATCCATCAGGCAACTCGCGCAGAACAAGCATAAACCGTAGAGTATATAGCTACTATAAGTGTAACCACAGGAGGGAGAGAATCAGAGGAACTTGAAGAAGGGCTGGCTTAGAGGTTAAGCCGCTCGTACTGTCTTCCAGCGACGAGATCACGCGTTAATTCGATACTTCCTGGCTCGCTCGGCGGGACCAGATTTTTCTCGAGGACTTGCCTTACCGATGCCTGCAAACCACGTGCCTCTGGATATACTCTAGACTATAGTCCTACGATCTTGAATAATTTCGCCTATCTACGACGGCTTAATCTCGCTGAATCCGTCTAACATAAATTTCTATTTAAAAGCGCCAGTTGAGAAGAAGCCTAAGCTCGTTAAAAACGGCGTATATAAATTCATTAGGGGATGGAGCGGCGCGAACGTAAATTCGTAGGTTAGTCGCAGACCAGGAAGCGAGGTGAATTTCGAAAGCAAAACCAGCCGAGGCGCAGAGGACTCCAGCTCTTCCTACCTGCGCCGGCTGGATTACGCATATTTCTGGCTCAAAGGACCGTCCAGGACCAGCGGCGAGCCGAGCAACCTTGCGAGCAACCTCCGGGCAGGTATACACGAGCGAAACGCGGCGATGCCGGGATAACCGGTTTCCGCGATATACGTTTGTCGAAACGCCTTAATTACCAGGACCTCTACACGTCCTTTCGTCCCTCTCTCTTTCTTTCTCGATCCTTCGAGGTTCGCAGGAACGTATTTCGAGAGCCTTTGCGCGCATGCTTCAACTGGGTCACGATAGGCATCGGCAACTTGTTTCGAAATCGAGTAACCGCGTCGATGCCGTGGCCGATATATACGCTGCCTTTGCCCCGTGGAAAGACTGCAGGCCTCTCAACGCCGTTTAACGTTCCAACCGAATTTTCAATTACGAGTCACTCCGATCCGCGAGCCGAGCGCGCAGCCCCTTGCACCTATAATTCATTAGCAGTACCGTGCCAGTGCGTTTAATCTTGTAGAGTGCAACCGGGGGAAGGCTCGATGCGGGAGCGTATGAACGAACGGCCTCACGTTTCGATACATCTATTCGAATTTCTCATTATTGCATAAAAAACACGAGTTTCTTCATTCACTTAAATGGTCAAAATGGCCAAAACGAATCGATTATGCGATCGAAGCGAGTTGGAGAGAGCAGGAGAAATCGAAGAAACCAAAGCAGGCGAATGCGCGGACAGCTGCACTCTTGAATAGCGATCGATGTCAATTAGCAATCTCGTCAATTGATATTATACCCGAAGGACCGTAGAGAGGCCGCTGTATCTCGTCGACTCGAATCGTAGTAGGCAACGTTCACCAGATCCCGCGGAGCACAGTTTTTACCGTTTTCTCGGCAACCGTTCCGCTACACCTCGTCGTTTACTTCTCTCGTCGGACTTTCCTCTCGCTCGGTGCCCGTCGTCGTGCAAAACGGTACGCGACGTCGCCTCTCTCTTTCGCACATCGCGGCCCCCATTCTCTTCCTCGCTTTACTAGCTGCTCTATTCACGCGCCCGCTACACACGTACACCGACAAAGATTATCAGTCCTCTTGTATGACTCACTCAAATAGTGGAGTACCATAGAGGCAGCAGCCGCGACGGAACGAGCTGCAGTGATAATCCGTTCGACTCTACGCCGACCAAATAGAAGTACAATTAGAGTCCGCGTGCTTGGTACACCGTACTAGCGTACGAAAGTGTCGGAGACACTTGCAGGATATTTTTGATAAAAACTACGAGAACGAGGGAAAAAGTTTCGATTCAAGTTCGAGGCGAAGCGCACGATTGTCGCCAATCTCTGGTTGGTTACTTAACGGTATCGCGTGACACACGGCAATCTCGTCAACGTCGAACAGGACAACGGTGGCACGACACTCTGTACGTTACCTCGAATCGCGAATGAATCGGTTCACGGTACCAGATCCTACGATCCCCTGTCCGCCCGAGATCTCTCCTCTTCACCGTGAACGTATCTTAACGACGTAGGTCGTGGAGGGCAAAGAAACACTCCATTACTCCGTATCTCCGTGAGGGAATTACTCGACTGGGAAAAACACGTCTCGCATTCTCCGGCACCAGTGAACGGCGTTCGACGTTGCGCGTACTCCCCGACAGCGAATCGAACAGTATCGGACGAATTTCTTCGAGACTCGCGATAAAATTCCATGTCGGTTTATCGAGGGAGATAACAAGGCCGTGCCCAGGGTTGCTCCTCCGGCATGAGAATCCTCGTTGCACTTGGCGCCCTAGGACGATAAGCGAGCAACGCGAACGCAAACGAAAAAGAGAAAGAAAATGTAGCCAGTACGGCGGTAAAGTTCGAGAAAAAGCGAGAGGAGGCTGAGTTTGCGAGTCGTCTGTACCGGAGCCGTGCAAAACGGTCATACACCGGTGAACTACGTTAGCCGAAGTTGTGAAACACCGTGGTGTAAAAAAAAAAAAGTAGAATAATAATAAACGCTCGGGCAGCAGAAGTTTTAAATGTTGCGCGTTTACGAGCACAGAGGATACACATTAGGCGTGTCTCCTCTGAACCCTGTAGTCAACCGAGCATGTCGAAACCGGAACCTGAATATATCAGCTCGGTCCCATTTAGCCTTCCATCCCGCTTCAGAAGCTAGTCGAACGTAGCCGCCGTGAAATGGAAATCCGCCCGCAGACCTCTCGGGGGAGTGTCAACCAATTTTTATCGCCGCCTTTTTATCTCTCCGTGCTTTTTATATTCCCGATATATACGCTCGAGTTTCTCTCCATCTTCGCGAGTGCTTTACGGCTACGATTTTTCTTCCTCGACGATCTCATGGAATCGAACGAGCCAGGCAATGAATGATCTTCGAGGATGTTCGAGTTTGTCACGCGGGAGAGGACACGATCGCATTATGTCACGTATAAATGGCAGCTCGAAGGGTGAAACAAAACCCGATTCGTCTCTTTCGAGCGTTTCGTTCGTTCCTCCGTCTCTTCGCGTTGCGTACCTTCTAGCAACCAAGCACACGGTACCGGGCCGTGTACAACCTTAACCTTAACCTCGAACACCGACTGCACACCATCGCCACGCGCAAGCACTATTTTAAGGCCTCGTTTTAAACCCGACTCCGAGAAACGGTGATACACGACGCGCGTCTCGCGCTCTTCTACCTACTCCCGTTCTCCCACAGCAGGATATCAAGGTGTCCGCGCTCTCTGCGTAACGTTTCATTAAAAATTCGTCAAGCTTGACGCGCTTTTGCTTATAACTCGCGGCCTACTTTTCCGTCCCTGGCACACTGCGGAGAAACTCGACTTTTATTTATTTCCATCGCGACGAACGGGTCAACGACTCTGCTGGGTCGAGAAACTCACGCACAGGATCCGGCGAGCACGTGTCCGACACGAGAAACGACTTTTAAACGGTGAGATTCGCGGAGCACGAGAGATCGAAACGGTAAAAGCTCGTCTGTCGCATCGATCGTACGTTTCGACTGGAACACCCTCGCCGCGACTTCAATCTGTCAGCGCGTCACCCCTCTCGCCTAGACAGGAACTTTAACCTTCACCTTGAACACGCCCTCCCGTGTACGGCAACTATTTTAGGGTGGCGTGTCTTACCCTGAAAGAGAAACGAGCGGCTGCAACGCGGCTGCGCCCGTGCAGTCTAATCTTAACACGTTTCACCAGCCGAGTTGATCGAGTTAAGGCGGCCACAAAGGCACGAAGACGTCGCGCCATAATCGTGCCATTGTACTCGCGTTTAACCAGCCGGTCATTTATTCATTCGCGAGAACGCTTGGGAAAAAGAAAAGGAAGAGGGAAAAAAAAGAGAGGTAACGACGTCCCACGGGCGCGCGGAAATAACGCGCGGCTAGATTAGCGTGGGTGTTTAGAGTGACTCAGGGGCTGATTAACGCGCCAGTTCGTTAACGCGTAATCGCGGCACAATCACGATCGAACCGGTAAACTCTGCGACGGGAGAGAATTGAAATAGGCTTCGACGCGCAGAGAGCTATTGTGAAACCGACTGCCGAATTCACTCGTACGTGTTTGTACAGCTGCGAATGGTATATCGATCGCCCAAACCTGGGGTGTGTTTCGGAGATCGTGGTTATCGATAGGTTTCCAGAATACTTTCGCTTTCCTTTTTCCTCCGCGTGGAACCTCAAGTTTCGTGACCGTTGTACATAGGCAGATCGTTGCCAGCTCGTTTGTTACGAGTCGATTTAATTTACCGGACGATCCGTGGAACGCGAGAAACTTTTTAGGTAAATTAATCACGCGAATCGAGCGGAGCGGACGTATCTGAAAAATTGAGGCCAATTGGGAAACGAAAGGTGGAGGACGAAGTCGTCGAGGAGAAAGAAGATGAAATGAAAACGAGAGATGGACGAGGAGGGTAATTGAACGGGACCCGTACACGAAATGATTTATAACGGGCAGGAGGAGGAAGGTGTTAGTCACGGCGAAGCGCGAAGCATCGCGTGGACGGCCGAAACGCGATGCGGTACAGAGATTCGATGTTTCAGCTCCGCCATTACTCGATTGTTCAATTATCAGATAGCCATTGACGCAGAGCCATCGATTCGTTCCCACTGCCTTTTGGGATACTTTAGGCGGGCAAGAGCCTTTATCCGGTCGTAGGAATGGGATAATATAGAAACACGTGTCGTCTCGACGCATCCGTGGAAAACAAATAAGGGTTCCATCGGGACCGAAGGACTATTGACCGTCCCCTCTGGGCCGATCCGTGAAATTCGAAGCTGTAACTACATTTTCCTTCCTAATGGCATCGCACGTCGCCTCGGGACAAAGCGCACGTGAACGCAAGGCTATCGAAATCCCTCGATCGAAAACAGTATTGGAATATGATATACCGGAACCGCGAAGCGTTGCAATAAAAATGGTCTCGTGTTAACAAATAACACCCGGAACGGACAGGAAAACTGTCCATCCGCGCGAGCCGTAACGAGTGACGACGTAAGACGTGGAATGCGACTCCGAGGAACGGTGCGATCGCATTTGTTGGACCAATTAACGTGATTAACTGCAATTAATTAGAAGCGTAGAGGGATCGTCAGTCCGGAGGCTCGCGGTAGCAGCGTTCAGAGAAAGCGCCGTTCGATTCTACGGCTGAGATTCGTTCAGCCGCGATCACGGTGCTCGTTGTTATTAAAACCACCAATTACCGCGCTTTACCAACGTTCCTCCGAAAATAAGTAAAGTCGAATTCGGTGGTTTTGTTCGTCTTACTACTTCCGATCGGTTCTCGCTGATACGCGGAAATGAAAAGGGGAAGGCGCAGAGAAGAGGGAGAGGACGGGTCCTCGTAACCACATTATCACGGATTTCGCTGTCGGTCCGTGGCTCGTCAACGGGGACGTGGCTTAATCCATTATGTAGCTACCGTGTTGGCTCTTGAAGGCGGCTTTTCAAGCGTCGCGCACACAAAGACGCGCAGTCTCGCACACCAGCCACCGGGGGCCCTCTTCTGCTCGTCTCCCGTTCGAGCAAACAGCGATATTACCCGGCCAACAACGTCGCCGACGTAGTGGCACGAGGAGCATAGGCTCACAAGGAACGCAAAGTTCGCCTCGCGTTCGTCGGAATATTTCGCGTGTTACGGTTCACAAAGCCAGAATGGAAGTTGAATAAAGAGACGAGGCGTGGGCGCGGAGGTACGATTCACATTACCCGTGGTTCTATCCGACAATACGCGAAAATACCGGGTCGTTTCTACGCGAAGCTCGTCGGTGAAGAAAACGGAGTTGAGAGAAATGTTGTTTGGATAGTAACGAGAGTCCATCGATCCTAGCAGCTCTGTCGAATCCCAGACGAATCCTATGCGTGTACACCAAATTCTATGCCTGTACGATTCGGAGACCTGTCTCGAGTGGAACGAGTCCGTCAATCATCGGGGATCCTCGAGACACGAAGCAGAGAAATGTGTATTCTGTCTGCCGGGCACGAGATTCATGTTCGGCCAAGCAAATACGAACGAGCAACGTCGATACCACGTGTCCACGATTACGTAATAAACGTGACCATCATCCTTTCAGGACACTTGGATTACCCTTACCGACGAGTCACGACCACGAGCCACGGGTAAACGTATACTACCTGTATACACGTAACACGTGGCATACGCGTAAAGGGACAGATCCGTTAATTGTACGTGACACGGACGCAACCCCGTTCGGGGGAGAAGACGTCGGAAGAAAGTCTGGCTGTAAATATCGAGAGGAAGCCAGAGAGAAGGAAAGAGTCGAGACGAGGAGAGGTGGGTACGTAAAGGTTGTACAGAAGCTAGGAACTTTTGTACGATCAGCATGAAAGCACGGAGGGAGATGAAGGGCGAGGCTATAAGCCGAGCTAAGAATGCGGGAGAGAGAGCAGTGTAGAGAGTAGGGCACGGATGGTGAACAGCTGCCACGGCCTATGATGGCCGTTTTGTGTGAACGTGCCCCCATAACCCCCATACTCCCCCTTTCCCGAATCCCTCTCTCTCTTTCTCACTCTTCTAGCCACTAGAAGCCCTCGCGTATACAGTCATCCATCTATCCCCGGCGGCTCCCTGCTTTGCGAAGAATAAAGGCGCGTTCGCGACCCACGTGCAAGTGTATGCGACGCTCTTCTAATCTATGTGCCCGATCGAGCCGAAAATCTACCCGGAGAATATTACTTCTGAACGAAGGCTCGCCAACAGCCGAATCGAGCGGACAGCAGCACCATTCCCTCTGAAACGGAGCAGATCGGACGAAGAATCGAGGAGGGTGGAATCGTTGACGACCAAAGAATCGCGCATTGTCCTGGCCATCATGCTCGAGGAAAAGTTGTTTTTGGACGTTACGCCTGTTCTTGTAAGATCCTGTCGACAATGAACCGCTATCCATTGAATCGAGCACGAACGCAAGAAACATTGTCACTGTTCCACGTGCGATTTGTCTGCAAAGAAAGGATTCAGGAGAGTATATGCTACGTTTGAGAATCTGTGAAAAAGGCACGTATAATCGTGGTATACACAATCGTGTACACCACCACCCTGCGAGGAAGTTCTTAGCTTCCTAATAGCGAATTAATGCACTCCACTCCGACCCTCTTTTCCATTAAGCCTCTTCCATGATCGACTCCTCTGGACACTGATAGCGGGGCATAAAAGGACTCGCAATCGAGCACTTATCGTATCATCGACTGCAATAAGACGAAGCATAGAAATAGAACGATTCGGTGAAATGAACTGATATGCACTGACTCACAGGAAAGCTTCCCAGACCGAATTATTCGTCGAATAAGGCGTAAAAAGAGAAACAGCGTATAACTACTGGTTTTGGAGCACGAGTACCGTTCTCTTTAAGAAAGATGAAAGAGATACGGAGATCTTTAGAAGCTGTTTTCTATTCTTTTGGTAACCGTTTAAATCTCAGCGGAGAGCGCGAGATAAAGAGCTGGAACGATGGGACTTAGCGAGATTTTCGCTGATGCGAGTGACGCAATAAATTATAACGCGGATATCTCGACCGCCACGGTAGGACAGAATGTTGGCGAACACGATGGAGGCACGCAAGAGGAAACATCGGAGAGCGTCGTTTTGTTCGGCAACGGTAACATTGTTGTAACACGAGAAGATATTGTCCACTTGACAACGGAGCCACGGCATGGAAGAGAATCACTCCGGGTGCACGTGATGCCCGACCGATACACACGGCCTCTGCCTTTTCGTTCTGCCTTTAGAAAATGTTGGACACCTCCGAGGACTTTCAGTAAGAATTGTCGATGCACGTGCATGTGTCCAGCTATATTTTCTTATTGAATTACTCTGAAAATTTCATGCGGCAACTCGAAACATCGGTGGTCGTTGAAAAAAAAGACAAACTAGCGAAAACTCGAATAGCGACGGAGGAATGAATAGCTAGGCGATTGTTTCGCGGGCCCGATCGCTCAACACGCACGGTTGAACATCTTTTTTTCTCTCGTTGAAATACCAAACTCGAATCTAAAACGATCGAAACGTTTCGTAACGTTCGCCAGGTAGGCAGTCGGAAAAGGAGAAGAGGAAGAAGACGACGATGAAACAAAGCAAATCGAGTAAAAGAAAGTGAACGACGACGGTCGGGGAGCGGGGGAGGGAAGGGGAGGGTTATGGTAAGGGAAGAGAAAGAGAAAAAGTTGGAGAAGATAGCGGTGGCCGATGGAGAAAGAGGAAGAGGAGAAAAGAAAGGGTACGCGTTACGAATGGACGAAGGGAGGTTCGAGAAAAGGCGGTCCTCGAGGCTCCTTGTCCCCGACGTTTAATTTCAGCCAGTCCAAGGAGCTCGTAACATCTCTGCCGTGTTTAACATCGAGAAGAGGGCCTTGGGAACGAAGATGCCCGCGATCAACCCAGAACCAGTTCTCGCGCCTTAAGCGGGCGGTTCTCACGCGTTTATAGCCCTTCATCACGCTTTCCATTCGACCTAATTGCCCTGATCACGGACCCCGTGAGAACCACTGTCTGGTACACCGTTTTGCAGAAACTCGGAGAATACTTGTACTACCCGCGTAATCGCGTCCAAATCGAACCACTGTTTCGTGACCGTTTTGCTCCAAAGACGAAGACAAGACAAACTGCGAGTTATTTGCCTAAATGAAAAGGAGAAAACCGACCGTCAGGCTGTAAAGATACCGGTAAAACGAAAGAAATCGGTATCGAACAATGTTTATCGCGTAACAATGGTTGAGAATTACTGCCCGAGATACGATCGTACCATGATCAATAATACGACTGTACGGCCGGTATAAAAGACGCCGGACTCGCTTAACTTGAACGTTAATGAGTCATTCGAGAGTTGTGTTTGACACGTATCTGATACTTAATTACACGGCTACGACGGAGCCACGTTAAGTTTGAACAAATTTAACCAACCGTACAACAAATTACGCCAGCGCCTCGAAACCCCGAGACGTTTCACGTGCTCCTTTTCCTGTCTTTTCTTTATTAATTCACTAACACGCCCCATACGTACGCTCGCATCTTCTCGTCAGCTGTGAACGTTTCGAAACGTAAACCGGGAAACCGGAGTTTACGCTAGCGGAACAAAGAAAGTCAATGCCGTGACGTTTCCACGAGCCTTTTTACGGTTTACTCTAAATCCCGTTACGCGAGATTTCGCCTCGATCGCGGTGAACTATTAAAAAAGGAGCGACTAAGCGTGTCGAGGGGAGGGTCGATAACCGGTGTTCGATGTACAGTCGAATCCGAGAGTAACCGAATCGAACTCGCCGCGAGTGAGAACCGTAAGAATTCGACGCAAACGCAAACGTTATCGTTCCGCGTAAAACCACAATCTTCGAACGAACTCGCGTTCGTCATAAAGCAACGAGGAGTCCCAACGATCCTGGCTTAACCGCATCTGGACACGATATTTTATTCCTTTCTCCGCACCAAGTTCCTCTAATCGCGACGTGTAGAGTGAGTAGTACAGCTATTTGTTAATCTTGTCATTTTTTTCGAATAGGAAGAAGAACAATGTTTCAGCTCGGCGACACGAAAGTCGTCGACGAGGAGAAAGAAGGTGTACGCCGGGGACACAGAGGATACTACTCGAATAGGAACCGGAACTCGCGGTCCGTGCACAGAATCGACTACACGGTTGCACATGTACGGCCGTGCATACGAATCAGATAGAAGAGAACCAGAGGGGTTCGTAGGGGCGCGACACGCGAGGAGAGGTTATCGGCTTCGTCATTGATTTCTTCGTCGCACGAAAATAAATCTCGGTATCGGGAAGGAAGAGGTACACGCGTACACCACGCGGCCAATGTCAAAGCCACAGGAACCAAATTGAAATTCGTTCAACAAGAATATCCTCTCCGGAGATGATCCTGCGGCGAACCGATACGATCGTCCAAAATCGGAGGATTAAATAGAGATTTTCCGTCTGGCGAGCATCGCGAGTACTCGGCCGTTGCACCAGCAACTTCACGGTCTATTACATCCGTATAAACGCTACATCCACCTTTTAATTCACTGTACTGTTCCGATCCAATCCGAAAGACTGCGAAAAAATATTGATATATAATAACTTACAGTTTCGCGAATTAAACAGAATATTAGATAAGAAAATAGGCTCTATTTATGTGAATCCTGCAGACCTTAGTTCAAAGAAAATGCTACTTCTCCGTCCAGCGACGACACATCCGTAACTCTCTTTGACCTAGCTAACCTTGAAGCGAGCAACTTCGCGTCGTATATTGTACTTGGAATTCGAAATAAAAATATAAGTACAAACCACAATAAATGGCAGATGACTTTGTTCCTACAACGTTGTGCGGTACTCTAAGGTTGTTGCTTCGACGATGATAGTATGTTAGTCGGAGTTCAGAAAATATATATTATACTATAACATTATCACGACTTGAAAGACGAAGTAGTGCTTGCACAAATTGTAGCGCAAAAGTCTGTCTCGCAATCAGTTAACATCCATCTTGGAAAGTTTGATACAGATCGAATATCGGTTTATATCTGTTCTATCGATTTATAATTACCGAGAAGATTTGGAAAAATTTAGTAACGTCAGACGACGCGTAATTCGCGTGGAAGCAGGCAGATACCCGACGCCGCCTGTCAACGTGAAAAAAATTTCTACTCTATTGAGCATCGCGATCAGAAAACGTGCTGATACGAAAAATCGAATATCCGCGGAGGCACAGGGTTTCAAAGAGCAACAGGATTCTGATACGTTTATCCAGGGATCGTTACGATCCACGTGCTATGAAATACGTTTTCATAGGAACCGGCGTCACCCGGCGACACGCCGCCGTTATCAAACTTTCCATTCAAAGTCGAAGTAATGCGAATTACCGTACGAAAATTGTCACGCCGATAAATAAGAAGTATCGAAAACGATAGAAAAGGGTTTCACTCACCGTTAACGGCGAAATATCCTGGAGAAATCTGTCGGAATACGAATCCCAAGCACTTGCAACAACACTTCACTCGAGTACGCCGGTCACTGCGCTTGTGCGTTCAAATTCACCGTCCTCGAGCGAAACACTACTGCCATCTTACGCCTGGGGGCGAACGAACTAGTTTACAGACAAACCTCGTTCACAAAGGAGGCGCGACCAAGCACGAATTTTAATTCCTATTCACATGTAACAAAATAACAATTAATAATTAATTTAGCATATGTATATCAAGTTTTATTAAAAAATAAAAGCACAATTACGATTACCTTTAAATGGCATACAGTTTTACTACGCTAGCATAAAAATATATAAAACATTTATAACCTTACACGAACAACTTACGCGTCACGATTCAAGATGCTGAAAATTTTAGTCTAACAGTTGTTCCCTTAATTCATTTCATTTTTAGACCTGTTGTTACTTATAAACTTAAAAAAGGGTTATAATATATCACGAATTAAATGTATAAAGATTGAGATTAAATGCCACAATAAATATTTGGTTACCATAGAAAACAGAAAAAGATCGAACAGAATAATCATATATAATTAACTTTAAAAAGAAGGAAACAAGAATTAAAATTCGTCAGTTTTTATTATGATAGCTATTATACCATAAAAACTACATCCATATTCCTTTTCCCATGCCCAAAATAAAGAGATCCATAATGTGGAGTACTTAATTTATGATAAAAAGTCATACCAGGCCAAAGAAGACTATGTAAAATTACTAATCGCTTGCCAAGTAAAAATTGTAAATTCCAAGATCCTGGAAAAAATTATTGTGTCATAAAAAGTTAAAAAACTAACCTTAGGATTCTTATTTGAAATCTTCTAATACCCCACTACCTTGTGGAACATCTAAATCAATTGTGTCTAGAAAATCTATCGCGTAATTGTAATCAGGCCTCATAAGTAGATTTGTATTCCATTTTTGCTGAGGTGGGCGTGCGTGTAAATAAGATTTTAAATGTAAAGCATCTGCAGCATCCAGTCCCTCAAAACCCAAGTTTTCAATAATATCACCATTAGGACATTTGAACCATGCACCACGAGGAATTGTTACGGCGTCTTCTCTAATTATTTCTATCGTAGCGGCAAGTCTATCTTCTTCTTTCAATTCTCGTGGTATACGGCCCTAGTATATTAAAAATTATCACTTTTCAAACATTCTCTTTTTACGAAATCAAAAAGCTATGTTCAATAATTGCGTTCAATTTACGTCATAATATTTCTTAGGATCTTCGTTTGGCGGGAACGGCGGATTAGCGTTATAAACGTTAGTAACTATAGAAGGATCACCCTCAAACTTGTTAATTGCAAGGGGCGTTAAGAATCGTGCGCATTTATTTGCCTTTGGTAGCAATAGCCAATTTAATCCGTCCGTACTAATTGAAATATTAAAAGTTTATAATATCCCTTGTTAAATTATAATTCATTTAATTAGCTTACCTATAGTAATAGACTTGATCGTTCATACAATCTTTTTGGAAACCAAATGCAATATGATAATCATTTCGAGCTCCATAGATTCTGCCCCAATAATAACACTTTCGGAAGTGATTTTCTTGTTGCAATATTATCAGCGAATTTTGCAACAGCTGTGAATTTTCTATTCCGATGCAAACACCGGCGTAACCGAAGATATCCACAGTTTCCAAAAGTTTCTGACATTCCATCTCTTTTTTATGTATTGTGTCATAGACGTTAAATAATGTTAAAACGTTTTAAAAACAATCGAAAATAGGAGATGATTTTCATATCTTTCGAAAGCGTAGTGAAATTTAATTCGTGCCATAAGAGCAGTGTGCTCGTACTCCAACAGATGGATCTCTACTGTACGCGGTGAAACGAAGCACGTTGGGTTGACATTTGCCTGCCAATTAATTAATTTTATACAAAATAAATATGTCGTCATCTGAAGATGAAAGCGATAAATTGATGGATTTGGAAGCAATCCGTGATGAAATGCTAAATAAACCACGAGGTGAACATATGCAAGTGAGTGCTTGGGAAGATGACGATGACGGAGTAGAAGCTAACCGTAATGCGAAGGGTTAGTTGATGATTTTTGTGCGTACCGCAAGTCTCAGCGACTGACCCAATACCGCAATTTATTTTCTTCATAGAACCCGATGCAAAAGAAATTCTTACGGCAGCAGAGAATGGTGATCTGGATAAAGTAAAAAAATTAATAATAACAAATCCTTTTTTACTCGAATGCACAGATAAGGATGGTTATACTCCATTGCATAGAGCATGTTATGGTAACCACGTAGAAATTGTGGAGGTAAAAATATTAGTTTTATAACAGTTATTGATAATCTCACTAATTATAATTAAATTCATTGTCCCTTTCCTTTATATTTCCTTTATAGTATCTGCTTCAAGCAGGTGCGCAAATAGATGCAAAAACTATGGATGAGTGGCAACCATTACATTCTGCATGCTGCTGGAATAATGTTGAATGTGCAGCAGTTTTAATTGCTAATGGGGCAGATATAAATGCCAAAAGTAAAGGAGATCAGACACCTTTGCATTTAGTATCCGCAAGCTCTCATAACTCTCCTGCCCTGCAACTTCTTTTGTTGCATCCGGATACGAATCCTAGATTGATAAATTCAAGCGGAGATACTGCAGAACAAATTGCAAGGAGAACAGGAAAATATTACCCGATGTTTGAGATCATTGAAGATTGCTTAAATGTTATTTGAGGTAAGTTATTATATTTTTTCCTAATGCTTAACATAACTATTAGATATGTCTATATATGTATATATATATGTTACAACATTATGAGCATATCTATGGCATTACAAAAAGAAATATTTACGAATCTGAAAGTTATAAGCGTATCATTTATATACTATTAGTATAGTTATAAATATATTGATAAACCAGAACCTGTACTTCTTGTACAGGTACATTATATGTTTTAATACAACAGAGTATAAAAATATAGATATTGATATATTACTAGAAGCATAACAAATATTGTAATAAAAATTTCAATAAAATAATACTTTAACAGTTTTCATTAATTGTTGGACTCTTTCTATCTAATAATTATAAATATAATTAAAAAATCACTATTTTAAGAGTATTAAGAAGAATATGTTTTATGTGATTTTGACTATATAAAACTGTTGCAAATGAAACTCTAATGTCGTAATTGTATAAAATGTTCATTTTCTTTTTTTACTCTATAAAATATCTATTAATAAAATGAAAACACGTGCTTAACAGTGTTCAAAATAATATGTTTATGCATTCAAAAACATTTTGATTTTGTTCATTCAAATTAGAGTGATGTTAAATTCACGAATTTTGGTGTACCATTGCTCAAACGTTTTGATCCCTCCCATATGAGAACTGTAAACTCGTCGGTTACAGCATAAAAATGATGTTGATCTAAGGCCCATGCTATCGCGATCACGGCACCACATCCTTTTATACCGTTTATAATTTCTCTAACCAATCTTAAATCCCAACTGCTCCACAACCTTATTACTCCATTATCTAGTCCTGTCGCAATAACATTTACAGAAACTCCTTCTGGCGCATTACTGTAGCAAAGAGCTGTTATTTTTTTTCTTGATAAAACAGAGCCAACTGCTCTTGCATTTATAGTAAATACTTTCAATTCGGATTGACTGGAAGACGTATTGTCACTTGTATTAGGAATTTCATAGGTAACTGCTATATCTCCAAGGGTTTCACTAATAGATAATAATCGTATAGGATTGCTTTGATCACAAAATATCGATCTTACATATGTTAAACTGAAAAATAATTACAAATAACTTAGATACGGAAATGTTTTACATTCTTAATTATTTCTGTGTAAGCATGCTTACCTGTTTAAGTCCCATATAACAATAACGCCGCTTGCGTCACCCGTAACAGCGATGCTAAATGCTCGTGAAAGAGATATTGTTGTTACCCTATTCCTATGAGCTAATAGTACAGACGATTGTGTCGAACTAAAGTCAATCTTGCTTGTAACAACTGCATATGTGTGCACTGTTATTTTACCAGATAAATGACCTGCCCATAATTGTCCACAGTCTGGAGTTGATCCCAAAATGGTGATCTAGAGAAAAAATTATGCATAATGTAGTTTGCAATTAAAGAAATTAGTCATAAACTATGTTAATAATTTCTCTTACTGGATCAAGACCCGAAGATTTAATTAGTGGCCTTGGTGGTTGTTCTTTCTTACATTTCAGTCTTGCAATTCCATCTGTTCCACCCCAGGATACTAAAGCAGCTCCCAATACAGATGTTCCACCTAGCATACTTATACCTGAAGTTATTATATAGTGTGGTTTTCTAAAATTTTTACTCTGAGTTAATAATAATGTACCTTTTTCTTTTGTGTAACCAAGTAATAGAGTAGTGTAGCTAGGTAATCCAAAAACATCACCGGTCATTAAAGGAACTAGGGACGTTAATGGTGCTCTGTGCTTGTGTTTCCAGCATAAAACTGGTTCATTTCCAGGAGCACCAACGTAATTTCCCCATTTAATACCATTTACACCTTCGATAACTTGTGGTACCAAACTATGCACCCCTGTATTTCCAAGATTTTGAATTGGTAATGGATGTGCAACCCTAAATAATTGTGCTGGTGTTTGACCATAAGTCCGTACCATGGTCTCCCATGCTTGACGTTCTAAAGGATCTGCTATTTGCTCAACATTGAAACCATAATAGGTCTAAAAATATAAATTAGTTAGAAATTCATATGGCATTTTTTATTTTAAATCACAGATGTTGATTCCAACATACCGCCGGATGAAAAACGTTTATAGCTTCTACTGCTGGTCTACCAGTTTGTCTGAACCCAAATACTAGATCAATCCAATAGGGTAAAACTTCTCTGACATGATCTGTTTCTAATGCTGCTCTATGTGCGAGAATAAAAAGTCGCGCATCACCTCCGCACCATTTTGGTAATTCGACATCTCCTACTCGATTGCCATTTTGTCGAACTCCAAAATTAAAACCTTGAAAAACATTTGTTTTGGATATAATATTTTTTTACTGAAGTACCACTAGTTTCGAGATATAATTAATTGTTTGTTATACCTTCAGAGTTCAATAAAAATTCAGGCAAATAAAAGAATTCGGGAATTAATTCTTTCACGTCTGTTGTTGAATCGCAACTAGTCAATCTCCATGTAGTAGCCAATGCATGAAATGTTCGATCGGGAATATCAAAATTGTCGTCTTTAAAAATAAAAGTAAATTGAATTAAAATCAAGTATTACTACTAATATTTTTCGTGTATCTGTGAAAAAAGATATTCAATTTACCTTGATAACATAAAAACATACTAGTGAATGGCGGTAATCGTACCAAAAAATGGAGTACTGTTCCAGAATTACTATAATGCGATCCGTAATGAAACGGTTCTTGATTTAAGGCAATTAAGTTTAACCCTTCTGACAAAGCTTGCTTAAGGTACTATTAGGTAAAATTATAAATACAATTATAGACAATATTTCGAGTTAAGGCAGAAATCAACTAGCAATTAAATCACTTACGTTGTAATTGTTTATATAATGTTGTTCATTCTTTTTATCCTGCACAGCCATAGGGCGTTTAAAGTTTCTAAAACAATATTATTTCGTTACTATTTTTTCAATTGTACCTCTTTTCTCATTTATTCTTTATATTTACCGATAAATTTTTGGATCATTTAGATCGATTTTCTCACTTGTATAATTTGCCAATACAAATGGAAAAACAGGGTACTGCATTAAATCATTGTACGATCGACCGGCCAACTTATTTAAACAAGTGATGTATTCCCAATTCGTTAGTGCGCCACTTCGCCATAACGAAATAGCTTCGCTTAAATCATCACCGGGTATTCGTCTTGGTAAATTACAAGCAGATAACTCTGTTACAAATTCGTCTCTCTCCTGTAAATTGTACATTATTGTTTTAAATGTTCTGAGTGATATACCTCTTTTACGTTATATGTACCTTTGAGGAATTAAATGCTAGTAAATAAGTTCGTCCTGTGATAAGGAATATTTCGATAGCTCTTTCTTGTAACTGATATCTCCTTCTATGCAATTCGCGAATATCATCAAGTCGCCACGCTGTACCACCGACCATAGCCAAATCCAAGCCACCCAAAGCTATCTGTAATTTTAACGTGTCCAATTAAATATACAACAATAGATTCGTGGAATGATAAAATGTTTCAAAAAGAAAGAAATCATACATCTGTATGTAACGGGACGTCAGGATTATCAGGAACAAAGTAAAGACAGGTTTCACCAATGAGAACTTCACCAGCTAGTTCAGCTCTGGGTGTAACCACTTTAACTTGAGACATTTTACGTATTCTCTCACTAGTATGCAGTCGCTCAATTAACGCTGTAGCATTTGCATCTTGTCGATCAGTCTTGAATAAGTAAGATAAAGGAGCTTCAATTTTAATCGCATCTGAATATTAAAAAAAAAATGCGTTATAATGTTGTTAAATTAAATGGAAGTAACTTATAATAGAACAGCAATCGGACCTAGTTTGTCTTGATGTTCCGCCATAAAGAATCGTTTATCAATATTTAAGTGACATCGTTGTAATCGTATTCGAACTCTGGCAGGCCCCTCTGTTGGATCTAGTTCCCAACTTCTAGGATAACTCTCTGGAAAGTGCCAAGGGGCTCTCTCGTGCGTTAGCCGTCTTGCTAAATCTCTCCATTTAGCAATTGCTTGAGCTTCCATCGCTCTTGAATGTTTCAGTCTTTCCATTAATACTTTACGTTCACGATTTTGCTCCTCTACAACTGTACGTGTTATATTCATTGCACTTTTTGTTAGTTGCTTAGCAAGTTCATCAAATCTATTAGCGATCCTAATAAAAAAGCATTTTTTAAGTAAACAGCAATAAAAAAATTCCTGTATACGAAGCTGAATTTAGTTATATCTTTGAACTTGAGTATTACCTTTGAATTGCTGGAAGATTATTATCAATCCATATATCTCGATCTCTCATTAACTCTCGTCTTAGCAATGCTAATTCTTCGTTCCATATTCCAGGGCTAGCATGTTCTATTCCTTTTGCTAAGTCCCATATATTTAAAGCTTCCTTCAATTCGACACATATTCTTGCATCAGCGCTAGGAATTTCATCGCGTCTTTGCAAAAGATCCCAAAGGAATACAGTAAACTTTTGTTCTACCTAGTACAAATGTATTGAAAAAGAGATAAGTGTAAATAACTTGAATCTAGAACGAATATTCACTAATCTATAAACTTACTTGCGGATGAACTTCTAGCAGAGAGGATAAGATCTCACGAGCTTTTGGTTCCTCCATTAATGATCTGACAGCAAATATCCTTGTATTATTACTCTGATGTGGTCCGAGTAACCATACCATTATCTTAGCTGTGTATTTTCTTAAAGCGTGTCTGGTTGACCATCCACTGCTCCAATGATTTCTCTTTTCCAGCGGATTACAGAGGTCGTGTAAAAGAATCGAAAATAATCTTTTAGTTAATTGCAATTCATTGCCTGAGGGTGATTCATCCGCTGCTGTTATAAATTCTACAGCACGCGTTAAAATGATGCGAAACCTATCAAGCAATTCCCCTTTGCCTGGTTCGCGTAAACTTGTATCAGAAGGTGCATGTAAACTCGTATAGCTGGATGATGGAGACCCGTGATCGCTTTGATCAGTGGATGTTGTAAAAACTAGAAAACAATATGTATGAAGAATCTAATCAATATATTTTATTTGAAGATCTATTTTCTATACAAGTATTACCTGAGGTTATATGGGATGCCGAAGCTAAATATGATGCCGTACTACGTAATCGGAAACCTGACTGATTCGAGACTTTGGCTGTGAGCACATCAAGTTCTCCGTCAAAGAGTGCTACCTGTGCTTCCCTTACAACTGTTACACAGATCCTGTTTTTAACACATAACGATTTTTCTTTCAATTCCATGTGATTTAATATCAGATGCAAGTCCAAGACAGCTTGCATCTGATGACTTCCTGGAGACTCTAAAAATTTGGTAGCAATGGCCACAAGTAGCACGTGTATATCGCGATAAAGAGACGTAGAACCACCCCTATGAGCAGCTCCCACTAGAGCTTGAACCAGTGATTCGACTAAACCTTGTTCCAAAAGCATTCTCAAAGCATTAGCATTCTGAAATTAAACAGAATTCGTAAATATTATATAATAAACGAAACGCTGATTGCATTACTGTACCTTTGCGATTATGTCGGTGATAAACGATACTATTGGTCTAGCTACATTTGATTCAGTAGCTGCTGCTTTTGCGATCATAGCCATTAACGGAGGCATTGCGGCCAATGTTGGTCCCCGTAAAGCCAGATTTTCTAAAGCAACCACTAATGATTCACTACCGGGATATAATGCTATCTGATTCGCCAAATGCATAAAGTACTTTTGTTTTATAAATCTGTTGACTTCTTCGTCGCTAGCGCGTTGTAAATATGTTTGAACGACCTGTGAATCGATTGACGTTACAATCCACGAAAATGGAATCTCACTTTTTGGTATGTTCAATCGTACCTTAATTAATGCTGTACGAACTCTAGTGTCGGGATTATTAGCCAACACAAGTAAAAGTTCAGCTCTTAAAACGTGTTTCAATACCGAACCAATTTGGCTATCAGGCAAAACTCTAACTGCATCTCGAAGTAGCAATAAAAGTCCTTCGCAAACTAATCCTTGACACGCTTTTCTTTCGTCTGTCCATGTAGAATGTTTTTCCTAAATAAAATAACGAAAATTTACCGTAGATTATAGTTAATTAACAATGAAATTTGTACCATACTTACATTACTTACAGGATTAGATCCGTCACTAGCAGCGATTCCTGAATCTTCTCCAGCGCTTGTATCTTGCGTAGGCCCGTTTCGACGTTCTTTTCTCTTAGGCATTCTATTTTTCTGTATCTATAAATGTAACGTCCATCAAATGGAACAACTTTTCTATTAACTTTTTTACTATGTATCAATACAAACACCAACCTGCGTGTTTGTTAAACCTTTGCTTAGTTTACTATTCTCTAGAGTTCCTATCGATTCGTCCGAAGAGCTAGAAATTGCCGTGGAAGTAATTTTGGCAACTTTTTTCTCTATGATAGGAGGCAATAGAAAATATATATTGTGCCTCGAGTGCGTGATGTAAGTTTCCGATGCTTGGTGAACCAAAACTAAATAATCGGTAATGGCTACTAAATGAGCAAATTCTGGTGGTGCCCCCATAAGTGCCCTTATTAATTCAACTACCGCAGTTCCCGTCGAGGAATCAAGCACAGCACCCAATTCTTCGTACATAAAATGCTCCTGTGATGAGAATCAAATTAATTCTATAGTGCATTAATTGTATATAAAACGAAATATTTATGAGGAATATGTGTAAACTTACCTTACACAATGTTAAGACGGTATCAACGATTCCGACTCGGTTTAATTGAGACGCGTTAAACTCACGCTGCGAATGCTGATCTTTTAACAATAATAACAATGCTTGTAGCAGTAAGTTTAACGTATCATGTCTCGCCCACGTTCTCCACGCGGTCAGCGCGCCTTTGATCAATTCAGGGTCCGTGATGACAGCTTCGCAATTGTGCGAAACCGAATGATTGCCGCTACCGATATCTTTTATTAGGATAGAACTATCACAAGCTGCGTCTAACATTGCTTTCAGAATATGTCTACCTGCGTGGCATCGTGGTGATTCTAATACGCGTAGTATCAAAGATGTTCCACCTTCTGATCGATATTGATTTAAAAGTTCAGAATCGTTCCGTATTAGATGTAAAACTATCGAAAGAGCCAGGGCTTGCTCTTCCTCATTAGAGTTTAATTCGACTACCTGTGTGCAATAAATTCGTTTAACAGGCATCGCAATTATTTCTAATTTTCAATGTTAAATCTCTTGTGCTTACTCTTGCGAATAGATATAGAAATATAGGTACGCCGCCCACCAAAGTGGCAGCTGGTACAAGGCCTCTGTACTGTTGGCATTCTAACCGAGCGGAAAGTATCGGAGCCACAGATAAAGGCGGTTGCTGTGAGACTCTATGCTCTGGGGCAGAGACAACCCTAAAACCGGGTTGCCCTGGAAACAAGTTTCTTACCACAGCTAAAAAAGACGAGCATATAATTTTTATGAGAAAAGTAACTTAATCATATAATGACTAATGCAAATTTCCAAGCTGATAAACCTACCGGCAGGATTTGCGATAGCTTGCGGATATAAATGAACAATGTTAGGATTTTGGGCCTCGTAATTAAGTAGCAGATTATCTTGCAATTCGCCCAGATGAGAATTTGTTGCATCCATAACTGCGTCCCAATCAATTTGCGTTTCGGATACTTTAGTTTCAACGGCGTGCCTTAAGTATGTCCCGCCGTACGACTTCCTCCGACTTGTATCGAATTTTCCTCCTTCTGCATTATGCATGAACATGTGCGATTAGTTATTCCGAAGTAAAGATAGAAGGCTCGTGTTTTGTAATACTTACCAAATCGTATCTCTCGTACACCCTCCAGTGCGCCAGATGCGATTAATGGTGCAAAATCTGGCTTCTCCGTATTCAAAACACATTCTGCAAGATTAGTGTAATTAGGTCCAAGACCTGCCAGATACAATGCTCTCTCCCTCGTAAATACGGGACACCTGTAAGTTAATATTCAACGATAGGTACGCATAATATGATAAGCAACTGAAAGCTTAACATCACATAATAAAGATGGGTACCTAAACACCATTAAGTTTCCAAGATACCAGGCACCGATTGTACTGGATCCAACTTGCCCTAGTAAAACACATGTAGTTCCAGGCTTTCTCACTAAGAGACCATCAAATGGTAATTGGGCATTGATTTCTCTCCAACCATCTACCCATAACACCACTTCTACCACAGCGCTACGTTTGTTTAAGACAGTGTCTTTGAAATTCAATGCTAAATGATGCCACCGACCAGAAGGAAGCATACCCGTTATGGATGTTTCCGAGATTGTTCGATTCGTTTTTCCATCTGGTCGAGTTAGTCGTAAAATTAATTTATCTGAAATGAAAATAAAAAATAACAGAATACAGTGTACATATAAAGAATATGCATAACTTGCATTAAAAATCTGTATTAAAAGTACCCGATCTAAGATCCAACCATGTTTCAAGCACCAAAGACTCAAATCCGATAGACATCAAATGAATAATCGATGTTGGTGTAGGCGGAGATGTTGAACCTGCTACGACTGATGTACCCAAGAAAAGATCAGACATCGATTGGTCTTTCCACGATAATTTGCAGAGCATGCGTTGAATAAAAAACAATCAACTTATTGCTAGATTTACGATAAACCCGCAACGACTATCGAATTAAAATTTATACAAATTTCGAAGGAAGTGTTTAAAACACGCATGCACCATTATTTGTTAGTTCCATATTCAACATCGTAAAAACCAACCTTCCCGACTCCAATTGTCAGACAAAATTCCCCAGTCCGACAAGCTTTCGCTGTCTGAATCAAGTAATGGTGACGTATTAATTGTTGTTCCTTTGCCACTGACAGGTAATCCTCTCTCAACTCTTAACCACATGGAGACGGAACAACCGTGCAACCAAACTGGCCAGGTCAATTCGGCACCAACTGGTAGACACATTGCATGAACAGACCAGGGACTGCATATGCCCGATGCAAGATGTCTCCTCCGAAAATTATTTACAAGATTCTCAGCCTTCTCTAAATTCTTATAGTCTTCCGATTGAGTTTTCGATAGCAATCTCGCGTCAGAAAACACGGGAAACGATATGATAAAATTTGGTTGCGGACGTGCAGCCAGAACTAGATGAAAAAGTGGCTCCAACAATGGTAGAAGCGGAGGCGCCTCGACTTTGAATAAAGATAAGTACGTGACTAGCTCTGACGGCGAAATGGATTGTGTCGCTAGCAAAGTGAACACTTCTAGCACTGCGTGTTGCAAATCTGGAATATTTTATTAAGTAATATTATAAAAGAGATTTAATAAATAACATTATAGATATAATTTGTATTAGGAAATACCTTGATGTTGAGTATCCGTGCTGGTGAATATATCTCTGAAACCATTCAACATTTTTGCAATTACACCAGAGCCTGCGAGTGCGGCACAACTAGAGGCGCTTTCTCTGCACGTGACTGCAACTTTTCTTAAACCAGCAGTTATAATGGGACTTTTCCCAGCATTCAAACCTCTGCAAGAAAAATCACTTAAAGATGACAGTTCTTTTATGTAACGATCATATTTTGCAATAAGTACTCACTGTTCACTGAAATGAATTAACAAATCGACTGCTAACGAGCATAATGCTGGATGCGCATTCGCGTGGCCCCTGGGCTCAACCACTGGTCCCAGAGAATTACTCTTTTTTACGGTATTACAATATGGATTTCGCCCTGTTACTTCTACGTCTGCCTCGTAACCATCGTCAGCTGTCACGTATTCTCCTGTACTACTGTCATCGACGGCACAGTCAGGCATTGCATCTAACGTCATTGTTGGTAGCTACAATAAGGAGTGGCATCAAAATTTAGCTCGCGTAAATGCAAAAATACAATAAAGCTTACTCTAGGTCGAGAATACTGTGGTAAAGTTTCCTCTTGAGCCGGTCTTAACATAGAGACTTTGAGCAAGACTTCCACGATAACTGCCAGTCCGCGACCCAATTTTATGCCCGCGTCCATCAGGGCTTTTCCCAGTTCCATGATTACGTCGCAATCACCTATATTGAAAGTACACTTCACCGACAATAGAAGATACCTCAAGATGTTTACTGGTGTCAGACATTCTATGAACTGTTTTCACGGCAAACGAATTCGCGTGGCTTATTAGGATTTTAATCCGCAGCTGTTCGCAGCGAAAGAGTCCGTGGAACAGAATGTCTATGATTCACGTTCGTTATATAAAATCTACTTACACAACGGGGATGTTAAACAGCACGTGAGCAAAGCCTCGAAGAGTCTATGCGCTGATTTGGTGTCTAAAAGAAGATAAATATAAAAGTATATAAATGTAAATCCAGATACTTTTATATCTGGTGTAATCTCTTCTGCGCATCCTTATAAACATACCTGCAATACTATCCGTCGAAATATGAATGGCTAACGTTTTAAAAAGTTGTAAAGACTTCTGTGAAACAGGGTGCGTGGACAATTGAATGCGAAACTTCGGACTACACAGAGCTACCCCAGCCGCAGCTCTCCACGCGGCACTGGCTTGATACAGATTAACTTTTTTACTTGCATCCGCATCGCTGTCGATTTCGGGACACGATGCACTGACTTCAAAATTATCGAACACTTCTGGAAAGCATGATATTGTACCGATCAATCCTTCCTCCACTTCGTTCTGTCCCTCTGGAACATCGCTTTGCGCGACGGTAACATTTGCATTCTCAACGTTTTGGTCCTTCGACTCCGTGTCAGAAATTAGGTTCGATTCTTGTTCGACGACGGTATCTACTGCATTTTCAAAAATACGTAACAATTCAGTGGTTTCTTTTTCAAGGGAATGGAATAAAGACTTAAGTGAAGATTTCTCCGATTCTATTGAATCACATTCTACGAGACTTGTCTTCCAAATTTCAATAATGACGGTGATTTCCAACAGAGCGTAAACATTACGTGTAAAAGCTGTATCCGATAATAAAGTCAATGCTTCTTCCAACCCATTAATCTCGGTGAACCCATCGCATATTTGCGTGTTCACGACCAGACTGGACATCGCGGAGAGACAAGACTGAATGAGAAACTTTGCGGTCACGTTCCCTTTGTCAGCAGCGTAATAGGTTTTAGCTTTCAAGAAGGTCGGGTAGAATACTTTCAAGAGCAATTCTCGTCTAACGTGGAACTTGGAACAGCTCCCAATCTTTAGAAGATGGGCCATTATAGCGTAACATAGCTTCGGATCGTCTGGCGCCAATAAATCTGCGTACATTTCCAAGAAGTCCCACGGAAATGTTGTAGACCTGTCGCAGGTAGTGCATACATCCGATTCCATGTAAGCACCGAGTTCCTTGAAGAAAATGCGCTCGAGAAACGCCACGACTGGAGCATAAGTTGTCGGATCGTGCCTTTTCAAAAGAGCTATGATACTAGTCATAAGCATTTTGGGTGGAAAACAGCAACAGGTGCCTGCCGCCATAGAGACCTTAATTAACCGAATTTGCAGCTCACTGGCGAATGGATGAGAGTCTTTGAGGAGATTAGTGAGCGTCATAAAAAGAGACGAAATGCAGCATGCCTGTTTCGTAACAATGCCAACGATTGGCTGAGTATATGGTATTCCAAATACATCCGAGTGATGATGAATCTGAATGTTATTGACACAGGATTTGTGCTTCGATCTGTTGCAATGAGCAGCGTGCGAAATATCATGCCGAACGGATTTTAAACCGCTGGTCAGCGCGCCTATCATATCGATGACCTTTTTGGCACGGCTCACCGATCTCGCTGGATCGACGCTGGGCAGGTCGACGATCGCAAAGATCGTTCTCTCGACGAGCTTCCCATCCTGACTTTCTGTGAACAATTGAAACAGTTCCAGAAAATCTGATAGTTTCTCAATCACGGTGCCTTGCTGGTGCAGTAGACAATAAAGGAAAGTTATGATTCCGTAAATAGTGGCGAATATGTACTCCTGCAGAAGAGAGCCTTCCTCCGGCGAGAGGACGTTCACCGGTTTGCTGCAAGCATCCTCGAGCAATCTCAGAGTCATCGGCAACAGACCGTTGTGAATGACAGCGGTAGTTGGTTCGTTCGCTCTCAATACGCGTTCCAGTGCCGTGAGCATGAGCCTCGCAGCCGCAGCTTTTAACGTGGCGCATTCCGTGCCCGTTAAACCAGTACCGTCTATACCGAATTGCAGTGACCATAACGTATCCAAGGCAAACTTTAGAACCTGTACAGCCGGTGTTTGTTCCGCGGGTGTATCGTAATCTCGTAGGCCTTGGAGCAATTGAATGATCAAAAGGCTCGTCTCAAAGTTGCTAATCTTGGCATCTAGAACATCCTTGATTCTCTCGTCTACGTAATCTCTCGGAGTTTTCTTCGCTGGCCGGACAGGTAACTCGTAAAGGGCCGCTTGCCACTTCTGCTCCTCGTCACTTCTAACGACGGAAGTAAAGTACTCGAAATCCATAGGGTTCAGGCGGATCTTGAGCGTGAGCGATCGTGCCTGATCTACACCGTCCGTCAGCAATTCGGACTCGCTGCTCGCGCTTTCCGGCGTGTTACGGCGCGCTTCGAGCACTCCAAACGATCTTTGCTTGTGGTGGACCGGCACCTTGGCACCGATACTATATCTATGACTCGTCCTTCTTCTAGACGGTACATTGCCCTCGTGGGAAACAACGTTTCGATTAGATCTTGCCGCTTTACGTTTCACGTGCGGCACGATATCTACCGTGTCGACGGTGTCGTCGTTACAGTAGAATTTTACATAGGGATTGCGCACAGCGGCGATCGCCGTAGAATTTGCGGATCCGTTCGATGAGGCAGGCGCTGTTTTATTGCTCGTTCCCTCTTGAAGGGCGACCGGATACAAAGCCACGAGTAAAGCTACCAGCTCGCGACCACAAGAAAGACCGCGTACGCCGAGAAGCTGTAGAACGGCCAAGCAACGCCAACCACGATCTTGTGCCAAATACTTCTTCAATTCGACGAGTTCGTCGCCGTCGATTCTCTTCGCGCAAAGCTCGTGAACGTCCGAAAGTAACTCGCAAGCAATAAGGGTAGATACACCACCTCCGCCAACAGAACTGTAATGGATATTTCCATACTACGCATCTTTTATAGCCTTATCTTATCCATCGGACTAGGTGCCGTTATCGCTTTATTGTCGTTCCGATATAGCCATTGTCCGATCATACGCGCAACGTGTGCAATCTTATTTTCAGTGAAAGACGCGATATCTCCACGGGAAGTTTTCAAAGTGAAACGATCGAAATTCTCGGTGACCGACAAGCGATCGTGCGCGAAACAGTGGTACTTGTGGTCTTTTCATTTGTTTAATACTGGTAAAATCTAATTTTTATTTTGACGAGGTATCAACATAAAAACCGATCGTGAGTAGATTTGTTCGTAGCACGTGTACGAGCGCGAGAAAGTGATCGTGAATAAGTAGGACAAAAGTGAGTTACACGTACATGTAAAAAGTTACGTTGCAGCTGAAACCACGAGCAACAGATCATATTTTCACGCTGCGGTCAATGATCACTGTCTCGTAAGAAAAATCCATAATGTTACTTTTTTATTTAATTCCTTGGGAAGCAATATTCAAGTCTAGTAGTGTACAGAGTAATGTTACAACGATTCTTGACCTTGATACGAATATTATTAGAGAAAAGATAAATTATTATTCTCATTAATACTATGCGGTACAATTGAACAGTGGCATTATCATTTTAGATATTATGAAGAGATAGAATCATGCGGTGTATGTAATCTTACCAAAACGATAGGACATCTTTTATGTCTCGGCCTTCTTTCACTTGTGCGAGAAGTTCTGCCAGAAATATATCCAACCAGGATGATTTCTAAACATAACAAAAAATAATTATTCGATACTTGGTCACATAAAAATTAAGATTATGAAAAACGCTTCTAGTTTCGATAGTGATTACGAGTGCTAATTAATATAGGCTAAATAAATGTAAAAATAATATAACTCTTGTTCTTTTAGCAATGTATCGTGCCTTCTAGATTTGATAGGGTAGCAAGAAAAACAAGTCATTACGACAGAGATATGAACATGACGAGGAAATCTGAAGACACATGGTACTAAACTTGATAAAAAAAAATAATAGAGATATCATTTCTTTTATTTTCGAAATGCACGCTGATTATTGCACGTGTCGCTCTGTATATGACGAAATAATCAGTTTGTTAGTAACAGCGATCAGGAACGTAAGAATTTAAACATTCCGAAACTTGTTCCGTTACGTGAATTACGTTATAATCAATATAAATTACAATTCAACCCTTTGCGAATAATAGAGTAAAGTAAAGTAGATGTTATTTATTCACGTCGTATCGTATCGTATTTGTTCGATGCGTAAATACATGATTCACAACGGAAACAACCAATAAGCTGCTGATTGTAGAAAGCTTTGTGTCAATTTTGAAAGATTACACTTTCTATTCATCCATAGTCAGGGGAGACATACTGACAAAGATAACGATTTATACAATGACATAATCGGTAAGAAAGTTACTAAATTTATTTTGAGTTTATACTTGATGATTACTTCTTAATTGTATTTTTAATTATGTCATAAGCGTGCGATTATTAAATGGTTTACGAGTATTGGCAGTGTAATTGCTTCAAATAGATTTCCTCGATTGTTTTGATACGAATACGCAAAGAAATCGATAGTGTTTACGTTATACACGAGAGAGGATTGTGCATTATTTCGATACTTGCGGTAAAGTATTGACGACTAAGTTACACGTAACTTGTAAGTCATCACTGCAAGGTAGTGTTTAACCGTGAGAGGACAAACGACTGACTGATTATGAAATGTTGTTTAACGAGTAGAACAAGATAGAAAAACGAGTTATTCCTACTGCATTCAAGTATGATCGCTTGCGAAACTCGAAACATAGACAGGCGTTCACGTGCAAAAATATAGACCAAAGGAAAAGATACAGATCATGTGTTATCGTCTTCGATAGGAACTTCCATATCCGGCAATCGTGTATACCTCGTAACTCTGCGGTTCTGCATGAATGAAATGATCCCACAAAATCTGCAGCTTGTTAGTTAAAGCCGAAGACATTCCTACACGATCCTCGTATTCCTTTTCGTCGTCTTCGTCTCCGTCTTCAGTTCTCAATCGCGTATCCTCCTCATAGCTCATAAACTCGTCGAAGCTGAACCACGGGTAGAACGTATCCTCTGGTATCCTTCGAGGATCACTGCCACAGCGCGTAACCCGATCACCTGAAAGTTTAAGACCTTGTATGTTTCGATGTTCCATTCACAGCGACAATAGTGCGTAGGCGCATTTGAATGTTAATAGCCGTGTCGCGATTCTCGTCACTGTGAGTATCCTCTCATCAGAACCTGGCGGTTATTACACGCATATATGTATTGTAAGTTGCGGCTCTCCCTCGCATACATGCGCCTGTGTACACAATTTTAGTATGCGTTCATGTTGATCAACTATAGACAGCTTACATAACATCCCCACGAGTCCACGGCAGACCAGTTTCCAGCCTTCCGCGGGAAGCCTGAAAGCTTCTCAACCCACGAAGCACGGCCCAAGGGAGAGAGCAGTAACCCTGGATTCATAGACTTCTGCACGTCACCGTCACCGTCACCGCCACCACCACCACCACCACCACTACTATTATTGCGGCTACCAATACCACTGAAATGTAGTGACACAATTCTTGACTATAATTGTTAGTTCAACAGTGTACCAGAAGAACCCTGGTCTATGAGCATCGACTGTTTCTTATCAGCCGATTTACTCTTGTACCACACAACGTTGCTTCCTTATCGTTTGGTCTCAACGGTACGACGATCCGTTCTTGTACCTCTAAATACAAACGACCAAAATGTGATCGAACGATGCACGAAACGATGTCTATTTCTCTTCTCTCCGATTGCAGTAACGAGATCACCCTAGTCCTGACAGATTAATCCATCCACGACAGACAAGACTACTGTCAGTGCCCCTAATGATTGTTCAACATATCTTCGTTTCATGGAAACATACAGGATAGTACTTTTCCCGCATATTAGACCACCGTCGAACTCACCACCATCGGGGATCACGACCTCTTCGACACATCGACTATCGTTCCGGTCAAGTAATAGTGATTTATGAGTTTTCTCTGTTATGCTTTTCTATTAGAAGCGGTGGGTTATTGGTCTTACGTCAAATCAGCGTTCTCAAATGAAGTAGCGTGTTGCACAGCGCTAAATCACGTATACTATTCGAATAAGCTGACTCGCCTTACAAAGCGTGATTTTTTTTAACTTTCTTCAAAGCGTGATCGTTATTGAATTGTCTTTCTGTCAAAATATTCGAGTCCTTTCTCGCTTCGCTATGATCTGCAATAGTCTTAGTTGTAAAAGACAAAGGAGGTTGAGCATCACACCGGTCAAACTATTCGTTCAGTTTCGCGAATCGTTCGGTCACTTAAATAAATCGCCGGTCGGAAATTACTACAAGGCTACTTTGCCGGTTGATCTCGATGACTCTTCACATCGAGATCTACGTACGAACTGTCCAGCGACACGACCCAAGGAAGGGGCAAACCAGAGACGAGCCTCCCGTAGGTTAAATAGTTCTCCAATCGGCTTCTTTCTTCGATGAGAACTTATGATTCATGCATCGCTAATACCCTCCTCTAGCTTGAAGAAAAAGGGGTACGTGAATCCTAAGAAGGTAGAAGCCAATGAACGGGATGAAGTACCCCTCTCAGTTATTCGAATTCTCGAACTGCCCTCTATTTATGAAGGTATGCGATAAACCAAAAACTAGATACTGGCGACAAAACGTTGAATTAGCATATACTATTATCACTGTAAGAAATACAAGTATTTCTTAGAAGAGATACATATATTTCTTACTTAGCATGTACCATTATCACTGTAAGAAATACAAGTATTTCTTAGAAGAGATACATATATTTCTTACGGTGATAATGGTACATGCTAAGTCAACGTTTCAGCGCCACTAGAGCGGTTCGAGAACTCGAATAACTGAGAGAGGTACAAGCAGGATTTCATAATAAAGAAGAATAATGTAACGTTACGAAATGTATACTATTATCTTACTGAAATTATGTGCACCACGAAATTATATGTAGGTTCACACCGTGGAACGAACGAACTTTCCTCCCCACTTATCGTTAGCATTACAGCAAGAAGTTCCGAAAGAGATTCTGGCAAACAATGATAACTGCGAACACGTGCAAACAACAATTGAAAACAGTTTCAGTAGGCAGCAGCCGTGCAGCCGTAATTGTCGATCAATCTTTCACTTGTATAGTCGACTCATTATTGTGCAGGATAATTATCTTAATGGAGTTCCACCCCACCGTTCTTTAATTAGCGTTGCCTCGACAGTGCGATAATGGTATTCGTCCGAGTCTTCTTCTTCGCGAGAAACCAATCGATATTTATCTTGCGTGTGTCGATGAAAGAAAGAAGTAGACTGCAACGTGATATTTAGCATAAGAGATTGTATTAAAAATGTGTTGTCTATGTTATTTTCTTTAAAGTGAGTGCAAACCTTCGAAGGTGGATTCACTGTACATGATCGTAAATGGAAAAAACAAATTTGATAGGGAGCATCGATTGACTAACTTGATTATTCACGGTAATGTATAGTGGTGTCCGTTTAAACATTTACATACGGTAACCTCATCGTTGTTACATTTCATGTCTTACCAATACAGATTAGTCTTACATTATCTTGGCCTTGACTTTTGACTCGATTAAGGAGCTATTTTGAATCCCATTTCTCGAGAATGTAACTAGACGTTTCTACAATTAATAAATAAATTCGATAAAGAAATCGCATTTTATGTACAATCGTCAGTTTTCTAGCATTTCACATTCAATGTAATGTTAAATGTATATGAAAATTTTTACTGTAATTTTGTATGTCAAACATCAAGCGAGATAACAGCTGACCTTCACTGTTCTTTATAGAATGTTGGTGATTCGAGATAAACAAATTTTTTCCCATAAATATGTTCACCCTGAAGTTAACTATATTTTCAATCTACATCATATTCCCGCCATGCGTCTCACGTTTGCAACTTCAGGCACGCCGAGATTACATCAAGCGTCACACAACAAAGTATTACGAGCACGTAGTACGAGATAACGATGTTTTTGAGAAAATTACGAACGGTTCCTTTGATTGCTTGTCGATTATCCATTACCTGAGTTGCGTCGAGTGAATGGAATTCCGTGAGAGAACTTTTCAACGATTAGTCACAATTGTGAAGTATTGGAATAACAACATTGACACCATTGTTCTTTTATACTGTGTGCACCGCATACGATATCTGCTATTGGATACTGGAAATGGGCACTGTTTTCCTTGCTCTCCTTGCGATTCTTGCGCCATTTTCAAAGTACCGATAGAAATACTGTTCGTCGTAATACTTTTTTCCTAATATAAGGGCAAGTAATCTCCAAAAAGTATATAACTTTCTAAGGTATTAGACTCAATGAATTAACTTTTGTATTTGAATAGATAGATCGATCATTTATATGGGCAGATAACTAGAATAGAAGGAAAGTTATCGATTTGTATCGTAACAATGGTTTTCCATAGAAGGCGAACCTATTCTAAATAGAGATAGATATAGAAAATATGCAATTATTTTAATCATTTATATAGTTATAAATTAGTAATTCGAAGGGTGCTGCCTCCTACGTTTAGGTGTAACATTTTCAACAATCGCTAAATTAAAAATTGACATTAGTGCGAGTAACATGTTGTGAAAGATTCCTAACCTGTGCTTCTTTTGATGTTCTTTCATCAGTATTCCATGCAGGCGTAAATATATTGTTTTGACCTATCTTTACTAATAACAAAAAATGACTGTGTGGGAAAGACTGCGAAATCCTTGTGGTTGGAGAGCTGGTGCTAAGCAAATTTCGGTCGATGCAATGATACCGATCTTTGCGGTCCCAACATTGGCAGTAATAGCCGCACAAACGGTACTGTGTACTGTGATTATATTTGTTGCAACACCGATTTTGGTGTACTATTTGCATCATAATTTTCTAAGATTTTTACTTCGTACGAAGTTTTTTTTAATGTGGACGATTACAAGTGTAGTCACGTTGATGCTGATTTTTGAACTTAACGTTGTACCATTATTAGAAATATTACCAGAAGAGAATCTAATGTTCATACTGTGTGTCATGGGTGGTATATGGTGCGGTTACATGACTAAATTAAATGCAGATTCTGCTACTCAGGAAACTGCTTTAACTCAAGGTTTAGAGCTTGGCGAAGGAAGTGGAGAACTTTGTATTACTTGCAGGAGAAGAGTACCTCCTAAAGCGCATCATTGTCGAATGTGTCAGACCTGTATTCTCGATAGGGAATATCATTGTAAATGGTACAAGCTGTAGTTTTTGTAAAAAGAAATAAACCTCGATACCAATGTATATGCTAAATATATATGTTTTATATTTTAGGTTGGACTGTTGTATAGGTTCCAGTAATTTAAAATGGTATTTGAGATGTTTATTCTCCTCAGCCATAGCTTTTATCTATGGTTCTAATTTAACCATGACTAGCGTATGTCATCCATTTATACTTATTGGCACTGTCCTTTTGCCAGATGATTGCAGTGATGTGTATCATCAACTTGAGTATGTATCCTTTAGAATATACTTTACATTAATCCAGTATCAATTAGTGAAGAATATACAATATTGAAAGAAAAATGATGTCAAGATTATAAAATTATACTAAAAGGAAATTACAATATTTTCCGTTATTATGGCTAAAACCTAAACTGGAAAGATACCGGCGATCTACAATGCAAACTTTAATAATCACAAGATACTGATAATTGTCCAGACTTGTGTTAACGTCGTAAATATTGTAATATCTCTTATTTGCTTTCACGCAATATAAAAGTTGAATAGATAACATGTCGCGCAACTGTTTGCTTTGGGTACTCAATCCAAGTATAATAATGTACACATTGTTCCAGTATTGCCCTTTGCTTCATCTCTGCACTCTACAGCTTGCTTGTTGGGCTAGTAGTAGTTTGTTATTTAATATATCATCTTTGGTTGATTTACCTTGGTACAACATCGAACGAGCGACGTCTCCTCGAAGCTGGAAGTCCATACGATCATGGGATGTTGAAAAATGTATCCCGTTTATTTTGCTGCAAAACTTAGATATTTAAATTTAAATAAGATAATTGAACTTACTTTATATGGAAGATTATGCTTTGCATTCCGCAAATGATTAGACAAATTCAAACGAGATAAGATCAGAATATCGCACATAGCGGTAAATGATAGGAAAACATACACATTTATATTAGTTGCAATGCACTTTTCATTAATAACATATTGATATTTGTCCTCGTCCTCTCTTTTATAATAACCAAATTTTTTATAGTTACTATTGCTCATTATATTAAATTTACTAATAACAGTTCAACAAAACGCAATGATCTCAATTAAAGTCTTAATTATTTTTATTCTAGTATTACGCATATCATTTTTATATGTATTGTAACTGTGATAAAGTGGCCATTGTATTAACTAATATAATAAATTATATTAATCAATTATGGATACATCTAAAATCTGAACATAAATAGTATGATAAATATTCACAATTTTTTTATACAAAATAATGTGTGCATATGTGTGTGTGTGTCTGTGTGTGTGTGTGTGTACAAACTAGATAACAGCTTTGTGTTATGTAAATTTAAACGTACTGTTATAATGCACTTTTTGTACCGTCATTTTAACGTCGTACATTAACATTAGTTATCAAGTGCTACACCTCTCTGTATAGGATCAAAATCAGGAATTACTTTTTGTACCAACTTTCGTAAGTTATTTTTTCTTTCCTCACTTTCTTTTATATTTGCAATGATTGTAAGATACTTTTTCCAGATGCCTAAATATCTTACTTTTAACTTAGTTCTGTAAATGTCATCAACTAACATTTTTTTCTTTTCATATTCTGTTTTCAGTTCAAGTGTTATGATCTGCCACAACTTGAAGTACTTATTTGCAAGTTTCATATTATGGTAATCTGTTGCTACTTGATATTTTGAACTTGCTTCCTTGACCATTTGCTTCCATTCCTTAACAATTTTTGTCACTAAATTTTCGTTGTAAAATGTTTCAGCAATTTCAACCTTTATTTCATATTGAATTTTCGCTTCTTTTCTCCATACTGCAAACAGTCTTTTTAACAATTTTTCCTTATAATAATCATTAGCTTTTCTAATATTATTCTGTTTTTCTTTAATAAGCATTGTGAAAGGTTTCATTATGTAACGTCGTAAAAGATATTTTCGATAGAACTTATCTGCTATATTATTTAATCTTTGAAACTTTTCTATTTCACGTTGTCGATTTTCTTCTTGTTCTTTCCGTAATCTCCTCGCCTCGGCCAAAGCCTATTTATAAGTAAAGAAAAGAATCATCACATCATCATCTTAAAGAACTGTACAGTATGCAATATAATCGCATAAAAATTGTATTACTGAAGAGATAATAAAGTTTGCGAGGTGAAATTAATATGCTTATAACACTTAATATGACATTAATATACTTCGACCTCTTATATTATCTGACCTCTTGTTGTAATCTTCTCTTCTTCTGTTCCTCTTCTATTCTAGCAGCTTCTTCCTTTTTTTTCTGTTCCTCGAGTTTTTGCCTTCGCAGTTCTTCGGTTAATTTTATTCGTTTTCGTCTAGCCTCTGCTCGAGCTTCCATCCTTAATAAAAACTGTGGTGGATCCAATACTCTCGATTGTACTATTAAACTTTTATCTCTTTCGGGAAGATATACATAATCTATTATAAATTTTGTTGTCAATGTGTATGCTAAATTATCGTGGAAATCTATATCTATTACCTGTAACCATTTTGTTGCATCAATTGAATTAAAGTTCTTCTTGTCTTTTGCCCACAATGAGTGAGAGTTTCCTTAACAATTTCAACTGTATCTTTATTCGCTCTAAATATCTCTTCTTGTACCTGTTTTAATTTTAATTCTTCAATGATCCTGTTTTGTTCAGCCAATTTGGCTTTTTGCTTTTCTATTATCTGTTTTTGCGCGCTTAATCGACTTTGTGCTGGCGACTCAACAATAATACGTTTTATATAAATGTTTTTTTTCTTATTATCTGTGTTGTTAGAATCTCTTATTGTCGGTTTAACATCTCTAATCTTTGGTTTTTGACTTCTCATTAATTCTGTTTGTCGTTCTGCAATCGCATTTATAAACATTTCAATTTTTCGTTCTTCGGAGGTCTCTTGTTCTTCTTTTTGCTTCTGCACGTTAATTCTCGTATCTCTTGTACATGTTCTCCAAATGTTAAAATATTTTTTTATTATCTTCAGGGCCATTCTCTGCTCAATCTTTATCTTAATGTCACGAAGCTGTCTTTTCTCTACAGCATTTCTTTTTAAAACATCGAAATATTTCCTTAAAATATATAAATGTTGTGTTTCTGTCGCAAAATTAGCTTTATCCTTGATAGTTACTTTTATACTTCCGACACATGGTACTTCGCATTCCTCCTGCTTGCATTTTTGCTCACCTTCCTCTGTTACTAAAGTATCGTCCGTCTCCGTTTTTATAAACCTCTTCCGAATGGGATCCACGCTTGTTTCACGATGGCTATTGATTTGCCCCCTTTTCTCTTCACTAATCTGTAAAGTGTTTCATATACTTCCGATTACAATGAAACGATTATTTGAAGATCCATACCTATTTACCTTGTTTCTCAGTTTCTTGATTGTTTCCCAAAACTCTTCATCGTCCGATGATGCAAAGTTTCTCCTCTTACATGCGTAGGATTCCAAATACTTTGGCCTCGATTTGCTCAGCTCCATTTCGAATTTCTTCAATTCTCTTTCGAGAAATCGTTGCTGTTTCTTCATGTACAGCTGCCTTGCCTCTTCCTGTATGAATGATCTGTAAAGTTACACATGGAAATCAACGTTTAACAATTTTTTTCATTTTCATTCATTTCAACCGGATCATACTTCTTAGCTTCCGCTAAAACGGAATCGTTTGTAGGCGAAACGGACGAATCTTCACGGCACATTCGATGCCTCGCATCCATGATTAAATTTGGATCAAGAAATGCCCTTTCCTCGTCGCTTAACATACGAAGCTTCTCCGATGGATGAAAAATATCCACATTCATCATTTGCTCCAGCAAATTCGTCATTTCGTTCATCTGTACCATGATGTTTGTATCATGTGTAAAATAAACAGCAGTATTCCATAGAAAAATATATCGGAAGTCACGCTAAACTCTTATTGACGCGTTGTTGTTTCGTTGTTAAGGAAAGTTATGAAAGATATTCCCTCTACGCACATATACATATGCGTTTCAACCCCATTCATACGTATATTACATACAATACATATCCGAAGGGTTGGAAATAAGCGGTACCATATGATGAAACACTATCGACGTCACTCCATGGAGCTAAAAAAAATTTTCTTCGGTATTCCAATATTACTGAAAGTTGTTCAATATATAAAATTAATTCTATATAAGTTTATGTTATTAATAGATCAATGAACGATTAATTAATTAATGTTAGCGACTCTTAGAGTAACGAATAAAAATAAGTTAATGTTGAGTATCGAATAAAATTAATAAAGATACGTGTTAAAGCTATTATTTTCAATATATTACCTTGAAATATATGACATTCTAAATTCTCTCCGTCAATTCGAAAATTTCCCGCCATTTCAGTGGTTCTCAAGCAGCAATATGAAACTGATAACGTCGATTGTTGACGAACCAGTGAGCTGCAGCAGGTGCATCACAAGGCAAAAAGTGCATCGACTTCGAAAACTTATATATTAACGATGGTAAGTCTTATTCTTTGTAAGATCTAAAAATGAAAGTATTGTTTAATTACCTTTACTCTTATCGCGTTTGGTATCACATCGTTTCAATGATTCTATTATCCGACAAATCTCATCGTTACGCGGTTAAAGAGCATCGAATTACTTTAATTTTGTTTATCTTCAAATAATAGAGTCTATTATAGTTCTAAAGCATATTTTTAGCAGGTTACAGATGTTGTAATATTCCTGGTACACGGCGAGAAATAAAATGGATCCAAGGGGCCCTCCTGAGGGGGCCCCTGCTAACTCCTTTGAGATACCTAATATTGATAAAGTATCTGACACTTCGGTAAATTGGCCCACAGATCATTCACTTTCTTCATCGATGTGTGAACAACCCAAAAAAATGAATAATAATAAGCTATTATTTTTAACTGTAAGTAAATTCATAAATAAACTAAAAATTCACAAAATATATGCTAAATAGTTCATAATGCTGTCTGAAATAATTTTGTTTATTAGGTGGAATATGTGGAAGATCAATCGCGAGAATATTCTCGTTTATTTCCAACTTACGAACAAGTTTCATTTTCCCCAAGAGCCTCATCGCCACTTTCTGACTTTGAACATCGTGTTAGTCCTCTTGACCCCAATATGAGTTCAGCCGCTAGATATTCGCCTACCCCAGTACAACTTCCGCCATCGCCATTTCACAATTCTGTTGTTGTACTACAAGGTCCTTCGTCTCCATTAATACCTTCATCTGAGTCAAATGAAAGGGTGAATGTTAATTATGTCTCTCAATTGTCACATCCAATTGATGCGCAGAGCGTGCAACAATCAGATAATTCTGCTGATTTTGTTGCCAATGAGAATGAAGAACAATTGGTATCCAGTGTCAGCAGTGAATTGATTTTGATGCAAGGTATATTTAATCAAACATTGTCCTTGGATAAAATGTAATTTTAAATGATGTTACATTCATAAAATATATTTGTAGAATCCAATTCTGGATTGGAATCAGCAACAGCTCCATTGATGCTAACAGGAATGCCAAGTACAGACTTTACATTGAGTAGAGACTTCCTTGTTATGCAGGATGACCAAATGAATGTCATAAATTCATTTAAAACACAAAATCTTGATGTGGATGATTCTACGCATCTTTCATCAACTGCAGAAAATTCAAACAAAGAGAACAATGCAGATCCTTTAGCTGCATCTAGTGCAAAAGAAATGAACGAAATTTTGATGCCTACTGAAGAGAAAAAAGATTGTGAAAAACAGAGTGTCAGACGCTCGAAGCGTCGTATAAATGATAAAAAGAATTTTTGTATGTAATTTTATTACTTCCTCGTTTAATTAATGGCAGTCTATATACATATATACATATATGTATCTTTCTGTAGGTTGTGATGAATGTGATGATGTATGTACTGGCGATAATTGCACTTCGCATAATGTATGCACAATAGCAGATCAACCAGTGCCATCACGTGCTATAGCAACACTGCCAGGATCATATCTTTCTATAAACAAGTTATCCAGTTCTGAAATTGTATCAGGCAGATCAGATTATGGAGTGTTTGCTAAACGTTATATACAAAAACGTACTCAATTTGGTCCTATAGAGGGTATCTTATATCCCTATGATGGCACACCATTTAAGGATGAATTGCCATTGCTCTATGAAACTGAGGATAAAGAATTTTTTAAAGTAGATGTTTCAAATGAAAGTAGGTGCTTATATTTCGATGAATATAGTCTGGTAAATTAAATGTACAATTATTAAAAATCTTTTATTAACGATTTAGATGCTTCGAATTGGATGCGTTTTGTTCGACCTGCATTAACATATAAAGATCAGAATTTGGTAATTTGCCAACAACGTGATGGAATAGTATTTTTGACTACAAGAAGCATTTTACCAAAGGAAGAATTAAGGGCTGGCCCTAGTACCGATTACGCGATTCGTAGAAATTTAATACCACTTAAATCTATACAAGAAACAAAAAGTGATAAAGGTATATATTAAGTTTAAATGACAGATTTATAATTTTGAGATATATTTATATTTATATACGTATATAATTTTCAATTGCAGAGCACAAAAATCAATTATCTAATTGGTCACGATTGGACGATAATCATTCTCGACGCATGAAAGTATTTCGTGGTAGAAATTTGAAAGAAAAAGAAAATTCAAGACAAAATAATTCGAAGGAATGGAAATGTTCAGTATGCGGTTTAATTTTCAGAAAACCGCTTTTGCTTAATCTACACGCTCTTGTTCATGGCACTGATAAAGTGAAAACTAAAATACAATCTACGATTTGTCCGCAATGTGGACTACAATTTCAAAAACAAAAAGAATTGATTAATCATATTTCACAACACGGGAGATTATCTTTTAAAAAAGCGAAAAGATTAACTACTTTGTCTACATATAAGTGTTCGATGTGTTATAAACGTTTTGCGACGAAGGTGCGATTGCAACAGCACTGTTTGGTGCATGGTGCTGAAGACCAAAAACCACTGCCATGCAACATTTGCTTCAAAAGGTTCATGAACAATTCAGCACTCTCTTGTCATTTAAAAACGCATCGAGGTGAATTATGGTTATATTGAATAATATAATCTTAAATAGGAGTAAAATGTTTATCTTATCACTTATATTTACTTTTCTCCTGGTGCAGAAAATAAACAAGTGTTTGAATGTCCAATGTGCCGACAACTATTTAATCAAAGTATGACATTAAAAGATCATATTGAAACTCATAAAAAGGAAGATGGCACATTTAGCTGTCCTGACTGCCAAAGAATATTCATCAAATATTCAGTTATTCGTAAACATATTAGGGCACACCATTGCGAAAGAAAACATAAATGTCAAATTTGCGCGAAACGATTTCCTACTGTAGATAAATTGCAGATGCATCTACTGAAACATTCTGATCATAGGTATACCAACATTTACTCTGCAAATGTAACACTGTACTAGACGCGCTCTTCTATAAAATATATATTATTTTTATAGAGAATTTCATTGTGCAAACTGCGGTAAGCAATTTAAAAGGAAAGACAAGTTAAAAGAGCACATGACTAAATTGCATAATTCACAAACAGCAACCGAAGAACAAATGTCACAAGTAACACAAACTAAAAAATTTGTTCCAAAGGTATTTTTTATTTTTACTGCGCAAATTTTTTAACGAAAACAAATGGTGCTTTAACAACAATTTAATTATATCTCATTAACACAGGTAAACCCTAACGATTACAATCGTTTCATTTATAAATGTCATCAATGCCTAGTGGGATTTAAACGAAGAGGAATGCTCGTAAATCATTTGGCTAAACGTCATCCGGATGTTGCACCAGAATCTGTACCAGAGTTAAATTTACCAATTTTACGCCAAACCAGAGATTACTATTGTCAATATTGTGAAAAGGTGCGATATCGTTTGTTACCAGGATAAGTTGAATTATATTTGATCGATACTATTCTTGTATTACATTCTTTTAAAGGTTTATAAGAGCAGCAGTAAACGTAAAGCACATATCATGAAAAATCATCCAGGAGCTGCTTTACCACCGAGCAATCGGCAGAAAGAGTCAGATTACTCCGATTTACCAAATCCAACATTTAGTCAAACTGTTGGTAGCATTAGAACTACACCTCAAGGCTGCCAATGGTGTCATAAGCAGTATGCTAGCAAAGTAAGTTATAAGGAAATATATAAATATGTGATTTTATCTTGTATATAAATTTAAAAATCTTGGAAAAACTGATATTCTTTAATAGGCAAAATTGTTACAACATCAACGAAAGAAACACTCGAATTTAATGGAACCAGCCGATCAAGTACCGCGTTCGCGTAATCGACAACCACAAAATCAGAATCAACCTCCGGTACTTATCGAGGATCACTTCGTATTGTCTGATTACATTCAAGCGTGTGAAACAAACTCGGATTTTTTTAAACCAAGGATAATCAAAATATCTGATGACGTTGATCTGATAAGCAATGGTTTAGAAATAGTTGGGCAACAATTTGTTCGTATGCGTGACATACGCTGAAAAAGATCTGTGGCAACCTCGACCGGAGGTTTTGTCAATTTAATGAGATATGACTCTCATATGGATTTGTACGCAGTAAAGGAATACTGTGCTTTTTGCTGCTGTTGCCAAATACAGGGCATCGACGCCTACGAGGAACAATCGATCCTCGACTGGGAAATATTTGGTGCGCAGCTTGGTTAGCGTCAGTGCGAAACACTGAACGCTATTTTGTTGGCTACACGGTTGATAATGATGTCAAGTCGTGATTTGGTCGTAACCTTGAACAAATTTGTTGGAATGGAGTACACACTATTTTACGAATACTTTGGGCCCCAAGGCTAAAAAACATGGACGAAGATTTAAATGTTAACACACACAATGGAAAACACAAACATGGAGACTTAAGACTTAACACAATGGGAAACATGTTAGTTATTGAGATTTTTTGCTCAAGGTATTACAAGTACAGAGAGCAACCAAAAAGGTAGAACAAACTCCTCTTACTGTCGGTGCATTGCTGGCATTAAATCTAGTAGTTTCTTTTAAAATTTCAAAAAGCTTCAATTCGATGTGATTCAATTATGGATGTTAGGGTGATCGAATTTGAGCTTCAAGTTTAAAGTGAAATTTAAACACGGTTTGAATTTGGAAAACACACGATGAATCTTAGATCAGTGTTATCTCGTCTGTACGATGTGATTTTTTTATAGACCTGATCGTAGTATCTACATGTTACATCTGACTTTGATGATAAAACAGTTGTCTGTAGATTACACAAAATGTTCTAGTCTGTAAAGAATCGCCCGTTCACTTTCTCTATCTATCTGTCTGTCTGTCTGTCTCTATCCCTCTCTCTCTCTCTTTCTCTCTATCTCTCTCGTAATTTATATCTTTCTATCATAATTGCTGATATCCATTCTCACTTAGGGAAAGGTATCTGTATTTCCGATCTAGATTCTCAATCAGTCAAATTCGTTTTCGCGCAATCTTTCTGAGCCATCAGTTTCACTAACAGGGTTTAGTGCGACAGTTTTTACATCCACCATACTCATCGAATTGAAATATCTGGTTGAAGTTGAAAGCATTAATAGTTACCTAGACAAGAAAACTTTTGTCTTTGTAATTTTATGATGCATGTAAAATTGGTAACGTTGAAAGGACATGTTCATACTTATGATTCGCCAAATTACAAACAGAAAATACTATTAACATTTCAACTCCATAATTGCCTAAATGTAATTTCATGTGTCACAGATTGGCAGATGGATATTAAAATTTGTTTTACATGCATTATATTACATATAATATGATCAATATTATGAGGAAAAGCGAAGACAAAAGAGTGCATGTTTGTTAATGTTGTTGAGTACATGGTGAATTGTATTGTAACGTGACTTAAATAAAGTTATCCGATGACTGATCCATGTACGATTTACTGTACCGCAAATCCTGTGATTCTCTACCAGACTGATTTGCTATAAGAATACATTATAGTTTCTACTTATTTGAAACTCTCTTACATTATTTCTTTCGGTAAGTCGAAAATTTTTTACCTTGCCTCGAAACTTTACTTTTGAACTTTTCACTAACGATAGCCAAAGGCCCGACAGCGTCAGGTTTGAGAACGACCGCGTTGGATACGGTCGTATTCAAACCACCGCCTTTCTCTACCTGAGCCATTTCCTGTAACTCTTTTTGCATTACAGTTAAAGAAACCTTGTTTGCTGAGAAAAAATCCTGCATAGAAATCAACTCTCCTGACATCCTCCGTGGTATTTCTGAATGATCCACTTTAAACGAATCTCTGACGGCTATTCTCGTTCCTCTTTTCTTCGAAAAATAAATCGTGGATACGGATGACTTCCTCCTCGGTAAATGAAGTGTAGCCATTTCCTGATTTCTGCATTGTATTTTTTGTATAATGTAATTTAATCCTTGTTTTATTACGATCGAGGTCACGTTTAGCAGAGAATATGTACAGCAGCATCCAATTAGCAGGAAGACAAAGTTAGCAAAACGGTACCTGTACACGTAAAAATTAGCGTATCACTCTAAGGGTGTATACTATTGAACAAGATTTTATAGGACATACCAATGGACGTAAGGATAATGCAACTTTTGTGTGCTAACGAAGTCCCCGAAGCCTATAGTTGCAAAGCTAACGAAGCAAAAGTAAAGAGCGTCGGAGTATTTCCAATCTTCGAATGGAGCGTAAACTGCAGCAGCGCAGCAAGCTACCGTACAGCATACTAATGATAGAAAAAGCATAACCCAATACACGCTCGGCTTCCATTTGTCCAGATCTAAATTATCATCATCGTCAAGAATATCCGGTAAAGTGGCTTTTTCATTCTTTGAGTTTTTCCGAATGCGTCTTTTTAGGCGAAGTACGTGTATGTTCCGCAAAATCCAAGCTAAGAAAGTGATGATCCTTTCGAGAAATAAGTTGAAGAATAGAATTCCACCTACGCCGTAAGAAGGGTGATGAGAATCGTTGCATAGCGTACAGTGATATTAATCTATAATAAATAATAAATAGGTTTCTCATTTACCGGAGCATCCAAGAAAGCCATATAGAATAGCAGTTACTTTCCCCGCTGTTGTCTGCGGTGCAGTATTTCCGTATCCTAGAAAACGAATTAAAAATCAGATCCACAACTTCCTCTTGAAGTAAAAACGAATATACATATAATGTGCAATACCAACAACTACAAAGTATTGGATATGGTAACTACAAGAGTAGGTCGCAAGATATTAACTGCCTGGAATTCTACGGTACATTCTTATGCATACTGCGGACGACGACCCTTACCCCTTTATTAAACTCTCTTATGACCAAGTTTCGCGCGATAATAGAGCCGTTAACGAATTGACTTCTAAGTTAATGATCGGAAAATAACCAAACGTGTGCGATAAGAAGTAGACGAGAATATTGGAAATAATATCGCAATTATTGATACACTGGTGCGCGCACGTAATTCTTCAAAGACGGAAGGATACAAAAGGAAGGAAAGTATAATTGAGATAATGTATACGGTATATGTGGTTCGCGTTCCAATGACCTATTATTACGGTTCGCTTATGCTTTGCAAGACAAGATGTATAGAACTCTAAATAGGTCACAATATGCTATTTCTTACCGATTGTGGAAACGATGGTACCCACGAAGTGAAAACTCCCAGGAAAATCCCATCGTCGGCTTTTATTAATGATACCAGAGGACGAAGCATTTCCATATGCATATAAAAGTTCATCTAATCTTTGAAAAGCAATCGGACCATTCTTCACGTAGTGTCTTCGAAAAGTATGATAAACGCGCCAAAACTCTGCAGCCTATACGGTAAATGAATACACATGAAATTCCATGATATTGTTTTCATTAAAAAAAAATGGTTTCATACCTGTCGCACTTCAAGGTCAGCTTCTAATCGTTGAAAGAGTGCAGCACCAGCCAGCATGTAGATTGCCAGGACAATGAAAAGAAGGATGAACCTTGCGTTGTCTTCTCCTATGCCAGTGCACACGCACATCACCGATGATTCTCATCTCTCCGGACACAAGTGACTGCTTGCAATCCCCACCTTTACTTTTCACCGGGGTTGGCGCACACTCGGCGATGGACCGATTCACCCTCAAGATTACAACACAAAGAAAGATTATTTAAAAATCACTTCGAAACACATTTGATAAATTCTGTAAGATACGTTTTTAATTCAAATACTTCTCTTCATTTGTATTTCTTTTTATTATTATAATCTTTTTTATTAAATGCACATTCTTTAAAACGTCTGACATTCAGCATGTTATAAGATTGTGTTAATATCATGCGCATCGTGCAATTTTATAGACAGTATAAGTTGCATGTATTTAATTTAACTGTGCACTAGAGATTGGTAGACTGAAATCATTCATGAACTAAGGAAACGGTATGTCCTATTCGGAACGATGAGTCTTCGCTGCTTAAGGCCATTTTACCTCTCGTTCTCTTTTGTTTCGTCGCTGAAGCAAGAAGCGAGATGAAAGATGACCTTCAGCAACCAAGACTGGTCATCCCAATAATATATGAGACCGTTTTGTAAGCAGGAGTGTAATGTAAACTCTGTAGATTCTGTGACCATAGTAGCTTTTTAGATTGCATCCCTTAAATACACATTGATTATTTCTTCGTTGTCATACTCTTTCGGAAAGATGTTTTATTAAATATTCATTCACACATGCGAGTTCGCATCACGGATAGGATTTGTTGGGTGCGTCAAAATAAATTATACCAAATTTATAATAAAAATAAAGTTTATTAACAATTTATGTAGGCAATCTAACGACACTACGACGTTTATATAAATACTGTAAATTAGGCACATTGACTCTTACATCGAAATATCTGTAGGTACATGTGTATAAATCTATGAAATTCATAACATCCACGTTAACTACTATAATACTATTAGGTACGCTACCGGGATAAACGGATCACGCAATAACTTTTCGCTATAATTTAACGAATCGCGTTTGTGGTACGCTTATCAATGCCTCGTTTGTGGACCTTCTTCCAATTTCCGCCAAACAACCTGGAATATGGATTATTAGAACAGTCAGCCCGCGATATCTTTTAAAATGAAATTCTTGTGTTCGTACGCTATGATACCGAATATAACTCACATTACACATCTCTCTGACCAAAGCTTTTTCACCGTCGTGGCCGCCTTCTCTCTCTAGTTGTTCTCTAACTTCGAGAACTTGAAGAGCTCGTACCACCGCTTCTGGTCTTCCGCCTATATGAGGGTTTTCGCCTGGACTATTTTGATTCTCCCAGATTTCGCCAGGCGGTACCTCCCATCCTTGTGCACGTGCCTGTAGAACACTCTTATCTTCTTCGAGTTGCTTTACTCGTTGTTCTAAACTTCTTACGTATTGCATAGTTTGATCTGTGAGGTAAATTTGAAAATCTGATCAAAATTATTCGTGCAAAATGTATTTTCTGCAATGAATTTATGTAATACCGTTAAATGTAGACGTATGCCTTGGTCTCGGTGATGCGGTTTCCTCAGCATTGGTGCTTGAACTCGAACCATCCCCGTCGTCCCTTTGGCCACCTCCTCTTTCCTCGTCCAGGTAAAGACAGAGTTCCTTTAGCTCCAAATTATCTTTGATCAACTCTTGCTGCTTATTGTCCAGTTGACGTAATTTATTCTGATATGCGGAAACTTCTTGGCGCATAACGCTCGCTGTGTATCTTCCAAATCTCTGCCATTCCCTCGCCAACTTTCGACCTTTTTGACGATCGTCATCCAAAAAGCAACAGAGATCCCGTAGCTCTTGATTGTCATCACTTAATCTTTGGTTTGCTTCCTTTAACGCTCGGAGCTCGCTAAGCTGGAACGTATTTTTTTTTAGTCATATATATATTTAGTGCAAATATTCGTTTTATTAGCTATTCGACGCTTTCTAAATGTGCACTTATTTAATCGTCGAGCATTTTCAGCGAAAACGAATTTGACTGTAGCGGCAGTTATTCGTGGCTAGGCTCACATGTGCGTGACTGGTTGAAATTTCGACGTTGGACTCGCCTCGCTTGACCCAAAAGAGCCCCAAAAACTTCCGTGTAACGTGCTCAAGATCCGTGATCGCATCTCTTTCGAAGAATCGAGCAACAAGTACCGATAATATAATAATAGAAAAAACTGCTACGATTGCTTTTACTTTTACTCTTCACGGTAGCTTTCCTTATCAAAATTATTGTACCGTTTCGGATTACATACTCCCTGGATCTGTTGCTTTACGATACGCTTTTTAGTAGCTACACGTGTCAGCCTTATTCATTCAACATCTTAAGCCTGTATAAGTCTCGGAACATTGATACGACTTTTATACACATTCTGTCTTTAGCAATCCTCGAGAATCTATGCCACGAATACGACTTGTAACTAGACGAGATAGGATTTGGAAAACAGGAAAGAGTCGAGTGCAACTTACCAAGTTCTGTATCTGACGATTTTGCTCGGCAGCGAGCCTCGCTATGTCGCTCTCGGTTTTGCGGACGAACTTGAGCATCTCCACGGGTCCGAGCCTGAGAAACTCGTCGTCGGTGATTCTTTGTCTGAGCGGCGGTGTCTGTGCACTGTTTACCGTCGGATACTGACCGTTAGGTGGCAAGTACTGACCTTGGCCGACCTTGGCCTGAAGGTAAGTATGCGGTTGCGTTTTTGGGACGGTCGCGGTCAGAGCGTTACCGCCCTGAGGATGATGTCGATGCTCTATCCTCGGCGAATACTTGCTCTGCGCATCTTTTTGTTGCGGCACGGGTCGTGGTTGCGACGGTTGATGATGATTCAAGGCCACGACAGGGCCTTGACCAGGCGCGGGTGCCGAGCTTGGCACGGATGGTCCTGTACCGAAGTGAGGATGATTCTTGAGGATTCCGCTGGTCGGTTGCGGTGGTGGTTGATATCGCGGTGGCACTTGTTCCACTGCCGACTTGATCACGTGCGAAGGATGCTGCTGCTGCTGCTGCGGCTGGGACTTACTCTTATTGGACATCGCGGCTAATTTAGCTCCAGGCTGCGCTGTGTCCCATTTCAGTGAGCCCACCGTCAGGTTCTTCGTGCTAGCCTGTCTTGTTCGACCCGCTAAAATCTGGGTCACCGTACGGTCTCTCTTTCTCTTCCTTTATTGCTGTTCTCTCTACCACTATCTCTGCCTCTCTCTCTCTTTCCCTCTCAAGATTGGGTACACTACTTAAGAACAGGCCCATGCGATATGTGCCTTACCTCGAGGTAAGTCTTACCTTATCATCCAGTAAACCTTTCGCCTCTTTATTCCCAAACTTATTCTCTCCCACTCTTCTTTCTCTTCTTAGCAGTATCACTGGCGCGTAACTCGTTTGAAAGGCTATCTATATCTTTTATCCAAAATTTGCCGCTGCTTAGTGTCCGTTTCCTTCCCAACAGCGTCGTACGTGTAATCGGTAGATCGGTTCGATACAGCAGGCTCTCGTATTCCTTAAAGAACTCTGGTCACAAATGTTCGCATAATCGTAACAAGCCTTTTATCGTTCGATTTCCCCCAGACGCATCGAATGAATCTCTTATTCTTGCTCGCGAATACAGTTCTGGTTTCTCCGTCGTGGTATTAAAGAGTCGATGTCCTCGCTTTACTCCGTAGCATCGAACGATCGCATGGTATGCTCGCATTCCAGCTGTCAACAGTCGGGCTGAACCGCGAAAACATAATTCCGTGAAAGAAAAGAGGCGCGGGTGAATCTCTGTCGCGTGGACACTCGCTGTCGTCACATGAAATCCTGAGAATACTAGCGATATTATTGCACTCCCGAGAGCTAATGCGTTCAACCAGCCGGGCCCCCGTTTTTCTCGCCGCGGGGCCGCCTCATTTCACAAGGCGCAGTGCCGTAACATCGAGAGGAGCATTCCAAGTGAAACCCTGTCGTCCGTGACCGCACTGTAGGTGGGACAGCTAGACACACACACGCACACGCACGTGTCGATTGTTAGTCGATTTACTCAGTTGCAAGCTTCAATGTTAACTTGGTCATCCCTCTCCTCACTTACGTTAATAGTCTCTAACATGCGGAAGGAAGTGAAACGGTTCAATCGGTCGGCATTACAATGTTTCCTATACTTGCGCACCGTTTTTCTTTAAATTCGTCAGGTCCCGAAACGTATCTGCATCGGGTCACACGTGTAATCTCGCCATGTACCTGTTATCACGAAACGACATGTTATTTACGTCTACTAGAGTTGATGGTGTGCGAGAATCGCGTGAAAATCGTGTACTCTAACAATATGGCGACGATCGCGGACCTGCGATCCGAGAAACGATTACGAATGACGCTAGGGCTTTAAGGTTCAGACGCGGGAACATAAAGGCGACTGCTGATTGGACCAATTTCTTTCTTTAGGAGGGGAGTTAACACCGTCTGCCAGCGCGTTTTATTCTCAGCAAGTATTTCTACATACGGATGTATGTAGAAAGGATAGAATCCTAAAGTGTAAGAGACTCGACTCAGTCCAGACATTTCTCGAAATCTCGATTCGCCTCTTTCAACGTTACAATAAAACAATAAATCATCACTGTATTTCTGGAAAAATAAAACGTAAAGTTATTTACCGTATCGACAGTAGATCTCCATTGTACCATCATTAACAATTTCGAAAAATATATATTTCATATATGATTCATATTATTGGTACATTTTACGATAAATATGATTCTTCCTTGCCTTTCCTCTTCTCAATCATGATTTCAGTGACGTGAAGGGAACACGTGTCTACGAATTTCTACGCGCTATTCCTTACTTAGTTGTTCCAAGTGTATGTTGTCTTACATATTTCCAAATTAATTACAAAACTTCTGTGTGTAATTACTCGTATGCTTCTGCGTGATTCCGCGCGCGTTTCCCTTGTTATACTCAATTTAGTTTTCCGACTACGCATGCTTATTACATTCGAATAACTGTTAATACGCATGCGCTTATATAAATATTTAAATTTGCCCGCATTTCCGTAATTTTAAATTAACCCGATAAAGGTACTTGATTTAGTTTCTATAAATTTTTCATTAGGACTTCTAGTTTTTACCAGACTGCAAGCAACTCGATTCACTGTAAACTAATCGCGTGTGAAATCTGAGCTACGTCAGCTTTTCATCTTCTTCTAGATTTAATTAAGTATGGGTCAATCACTCTTTACTGTAGTGCTATGGTATAGACACTATACAGTATAATATATATACTGTATGCTAATTAATTATGAATCAATACTGTGGGTGGTATGGTAATTGTTTGTTTGATGTTTTATCAGTATTTTACATATTTGTCAATACTTTACAACCTAATTATAGACAAAGGATAATCCGTAAAGTAGATTCGTAAAGTAGATGATCCCGTAGATTCGCCCTAACAAACATGTGCTCATATACAACTAAAATTCATCGAGTATTAACGATTTTTTAATCGTAAATAATTGCTCAAAGAAATTCTTTCGCATTTGTATTCTCCTCAGCTCCACCTACACAATTGTATTAATTATACCTAGAGGTGGTGTCTGTCACCATACTGAAGTCTTGTCGACGTTAAATTAACATTCATAATGACACGTTCTCATTATGTAACCTGGTCATACGAAATAATTTATTGTCATGTTTAAATTACTATGCATGTTAACACGTGTCTCCCGTGAAACAGAAGTAAGGTTAATTGCTGACGTGTCATAGGTTAAGGTGACTGACTTTATTTTTCTACAAATGTATAGTTTAATGTAAAATCTTAATGAACATTTTAGAAAATTACACGAATCACATGTACATATGTATATAAGTGTGTGTATATTGTTTTAGGATGAATGTTGTGTGATAGTTAATTAAAGATTATCACCATTAAATATAATACATGGTATGGGTTTAGCTTAGAGTTTGAAGTTTGGTGTCACTTCAATGTAATAATTTAAAATAATATATATACATTGAATTATCACAATTAAATATTCTCATTTTTCAATTTTTAATTAATAAAATTAATATAAATTGCTACTACTTAATTATTCAATATTGTTACCTCCTTTTACCTAGTACTATATTAGCATGTTTTGACTGAATAATATTTGTTAGTAGTAGTTTTATTCTAATGTAGTAAGAGCACAATAATTGTAGAATAATAAATAGAAAATAACAGAACACCACAGTGAGACAATGGCGAACAAATCTTGGAATGTATTGGTAACGGGAGGTGCTGGGTATATTGGTTCTCATACAGTATTGGAACTGTTGCAAGCAGATTTTGAGGTGGTGGTAATAGACAACCTTAGTAATGCTTATCAAGGTGAGAACTAATAAGGAATCAAGCTAAAAAAGTGCTAATTATTTCTAACACAAAGGACGTATTATTATTGGAGAAAAGCTAAAGACTTATAATACTAGTGGACTAATCCTTTTGTACGCATAATATTTTTAGGCCTAATGATTTAATTAATATCTGATAACCGTTGAATATTTTGATATTTAGGTGATAATGATGTAAAACCAGAATGCTTGTTGAGAGTAGAAAGATTAACAAATAAGAAGATAACATTTATTCAATGTGATGTAACTAATTCCAATGAATTAAGAGATGTATTTAAGAAGGTATGATTTTAAACATTACATATAACATAACTAATATAACTAAAATAATTGTATTTTAGCATAAGTTTCATTCTGTTATACATTTCGCCGCTTTGAAAGCTGTGGGCGAATCTTGTGAAAAACCACTAGAATATTACTACACAAATGTTTGTGGAACGTTGAATTTATTAAAAATTATGAGAGAATTTAATCTAAAGCGGTTTATTTATTCAAGTAGTGCCACAGTTTACGGCATTCCTAAAAAGTTACCATTAGTTGAAAGTATGAAAACTGGTGACTGTACTAATCCCTATGGTAAAACAAAATACATGGTTGAAGAAATTTTGAAAGATTTGTGCGAATCAGATAAGGTATCTATTTTTTCCTTTTTATGCATTCTGTATACTGTAACTTAATTAAAGTCAAATGTAATGGTAATTAAAAATTTTTAGGCCTGGTCTATCATATCTCTAAGGTATTTTAATCCAGTAGGAGCTCATTCTTCCGGGCAAATTGGAGAAGACCCTAATGGAATTCCAAACAATTTAATGCCATACATTGCTCAAGTATCTGTTGGCAAACGAGAAATTTTATATGTTTATGGCAATGATTACGATACTCCTGATGGGACAGGTGCAATTAATTTGTTATGGATTTTATACTTGTCAAATAATTTTTTGCTAATTATAATATCACTTATAGGTATACGGGATTATATTCACATTACGGATTTAGCTATAGGTCACGTAAAAGCAATGATTTATGAAAAGATTCGCAATCCTATTGGATTTACTGCAATTAATTTAGGTACTGGAAAAGGTTATTCAGTACTTGAAGTAATACAAGCATTTGAAAAAGCATCGGGACGAAAAATACCATATAAAATAGTTGATCGCAGACTGGGAGATATATCTGCCAGTTATGCAGATGCTAGTCTAGCTAACAAAGAATTAGATTGGCAGGCCACTAAAAATATAGACGACATGTGTAAGTATGCAGGAGAGCACAGTACAAGTATACCCATTTTGATACTAATCAGAATAGTTTGTTTGATAATTCATTATCTTTAATGCCCTACAATAAATAGGTTTGGATACATGGAGATGGCAACAAAATAATCCAAATGGATATAAACGTTAGTAATAATTGTTGTAACGTTGCTTATAGAAAAGTGTCAAATAATATAAGCAGAGCATTTCGCATATATACATATAATTATATCAAACGTAAGCCATGGTGGTGTCTGGTTACCAAAGTTTAGACCAAAGACCAATGGAAAAATTTCTATATTAAGAATTGATGGTAAATGCTTTGTTATTAAAAAAAATGATTCTCATATTTAGTAGTTGCAACTAATGAATTGTTATATAGAAATAATAAATTACACACTGAATGATTGTGCCATAGAATGTACGTTCCTATAATTGTAAAAATTATGGTCGACTAATAAAGTATTATTAAAAGTTTTAGAATTGTTCCAGTACAGAAATAATATTTGAAACATTTACTGATTAGAAAATGAGTCTTATCTTATGTTTCCTCAACATCTCATTATTTGTTCTGCGCTGAATCGGTAACATTCCAAACGATACTCTAAAATCGACAAATACCATCACTATATTATCGACAGAATTATGTTTTACTTGGGTGCTAGTAGATAGCGTAGCGTAAGAAAATAGTTATTCACAGTTCTGACATTTGCTTAAGATACACATTTTTTTGACAAGGAGGATCGTATGAATTGTCCACTTACTAAAAAAGTAATTACTGATTGCGGCAATGGCATCCACTAAAGATCCATCGAAAGAAGACGTTCAAATAGAACAACCTACTTTTTCGGAAAATTCGACAGATCATAATTCCAGATGCGAATCACCAAAACGTGGAACTACGCTTTCAACAAGCACAAGCAGTTTCGAGGCACTGGATCCACATGATCCAAATCTTAGTCGTTTAGCTAACACAATGTTCCAAAAGACTGGAGAATATTTACAGGAGGAGCTTACTGCGACTCATGCTGACTACCGTTTATTAGAAAGATTAAACAAAGAAACTATTGCTAAATATACTGAATTAAAAACAATATCGACTACCGTAGCCCAGTCTTTGGATTCTTTGAACGAGAAGTATAAAAAATTGCAACCAATCTTAGACAATATTAACGAGATCGACGATAGTGTAACTAAGTTAGAGCAAGCCGCATATAAGTTGGCATCGTACTCAAAGCGATTAGAAGCAAAATTTAAGGATATTGAAAGGGATACGAAAAGCAAATAAAATTGTAATATACACAAAAGAGAGGAAATATGCTATTAATTTAAGTATCGTATTGTTTGTTATCTAATTAAGAAATAAATTAAGACTATAATATTTTGTTATAATAAAGGTGAAACAACTACCGTTAATTCCAATTCTTGTAATTAACTATGTTAGAATACAGTCTCACACGTACACATTTCTTTAAAAAGATTCTGCAAAAATGTGTTGTGTGTTCTTCTTATATTATATCACATTATATATTTCTAAGTGAATTGTATTCTAATTATGAACCTATATTATTTTCTACATGAAAAATGTAAGACACCTTTACAGAATATTCCAGAAAATAATATATATATGAAGTAATTTATAACATGAATGTAAGCCAAAAATAAATATTCTTATATATAATGAAAAATATAACTATAACAATGTATCAACACATGAATTGTTTTTTAAAAACGAGAAGCTCCATTATTACGCAATTCACTGATTGAACTCTCCATTAATTATACATAGTATAAACGTATCTGTTTTTTATAATCTTAAAATATACCAGAGCTGAGATGCGAAAGTAGTTCTTTTAATATTGCATACATATCAATATGTTACTTCTTTAATACAAATTAGTTGTTATTTATTTGATAATTGTAATTTATTTTAGTTATTTCTAACAGTTGGAGGAGGCCATCTATATATCTCCTTCGCTTGTGGTGTTAGATGGAATATTTATAGCATAATTCGAATGGTTGAGAATGGTAAAAAACAAAAAGATAATAATTCAAATATTTCTCCTGCATCGCATTTCTTCAAAACCATTCAAATTGCGTTATAAAAATTCTACTTTTAATGTCTAATCGAAACACTTTGCATATAATGAAATTTTTTTCAATTTCTATTGATTAAATCGCTTCATTTAACTGATTCAAATAACTTTTGTTATAATTATTATACTGCAAAATATAAAATGCAAAGTATGAATATTCTCTAAAACCGTGTTAGAATACAATTGAATTTCTTATAGTCCTTGAAGTAAAAATTATAACAAACAATATCAGTATACTTGAACTGCTGAATTGCTTGTCATTGATGTTCTCCGTCGCATTCTAACAATCTAAGAAATTGCCAGCCATCAATAATTCCAATGCAATTTCTGGAGGAATAGGAAATTCTGGTATTTCTGTGCTACTATTTGTATAACGTACTTTGTAGGTAAAATACATGCACACCTTCTGTAGTACATGGGAACTGCAAAAAGAAGGCATATCTTTTATGGGTTCATAAATTTACCTAGTAAGAAGAATTGAAGCGAAACTTACGGAATTTCACGAAAATTAACTTCGTTCGCTTCATTTTCAGCAAATTGTCCAGGGCCGCTCAACATGGCCTTTATTGTACCGCTAGTTAATGCGTGTTCGCGTTTAACAATAAATTCGTGTCCATCGCTGCTGACAAGTTTTACGTACATCGCGTTCGGCCCTTCGCAACCACCGTACACAATTCCACTTTCTTGCTAAAATATCATCCCACTATTTAGATTATACTGCGACGCGTTCATATATGTTTATACATGTTGTATTTAGTATTTCAACTACTCTATACACCACTACCCTACTGTTAGTAACAGAAGACAAGGAATAGAAAAAAAAAAACACAAATAAGATCATTAGAAGCAGCAAAATTTTAATTTGCAGAAATAGGTACCGCATGCAGATCAATAGACGAAGTGCCTTCTTCTTCTTCTGCTTTATCGATACTTTCGTCCTCATTCGGCTTGATCCAAAGAAAAATTAGCATTAATCAACAAATTGTTTACCATCATTTTCCTGTTTTCCAATTAGAGGAATTCATGAAATCGCAGTTACGATAGCAGCCCAATTGTAAACAGCACATATATTTCTCTCAAATACACTTCACATATCCCAACTGTTGTGAAAAAAAAAAATATAGCATGCATAGTGTTCTAGCGATTACCTACCTTGTCTTCTTGGGTATTTACATCGTTCGACATGTTTACGTTCTATGGGATGCCTCTTATCTTTCTAGAAAAGAACATATTGTCAATTAACGCTACACGAACATTCATCTAATAAAATATAATAAATGGATACGTATATCTTGAAACATACTTTCTTAGAAATAATAACATAATGATAACCAAAGTATTATAGTATTGCTATGTTATATTGATTAAAGTAACTATTTTTCACTTTCTTTTCTTGTATGACGAAAAAGGTTAGTTTAAACGTCAAAGCACAATGCTCCACGACTATCTCTACGTTTGTATATTAATGTAATAAATAAATGATTGTACTTATTTATACAGAAATATGGTAACACATAAGTCGAGTAAAAATTCCTATTAATTATATATAAAACAGAAAGCAAGTCATTGTATTCATAGCACACTTTCAATTCATAATTTTCATTTGTACAAACATATTCTAACGCTATATCCTTTATATTATCCTGCTTGAGAATAATAAATTATACATACCTTCGAGAAGAAGAAGATACAAATTATTATAATAAACCTTTTTAATAAGCGCAATAGCAATTAATATGGCCACTGGCCGTCGTATCACACCGATTAGTTAACACTACATCAAACCTCACACTATATATATCAAATTTTATTGCTTGTGGCGCCATCTCTGTGGTAAGCGCGGAAACTACTCGGGAATTAGTTCCAGTATTCTGTCAAGAGATGGCGCCAGCAATCCGCCACGACCGCCGAACGGGTGTCCACAACCAATGGACTGGTGGCGCCATCTCTTGACAGAATACTGGAACTAATTCCTGAGTAGTTTCCGCACTTTCCACAGAGATGGCGCTAGTGTAGCAGTAGTTCACTTCGCTGTCGATAACGCTGTGCGACCAGTTTGAGCACTTTTCACAGAGATGGCGCCACGGGTAGTCTAAGGTGTCCTCGTTCTCTATCTCTCTTTTTCATATAATCTTTCTCTCTCCCTCTCGTGTACTAAGATTGATGAAACAGAAAAAGAGAGGACGAAGGAGACGGTATAAGGAAATGATAGACAGAGAATGAGGATGTTTAGAAAATAATGATTGCGAGGATTGACTGTAATGATCTACTATTTAAAAATTTATTCCACTGATTTAGGGAAAAGCAATTATTTCTTCATAGAAAGTTAATAAATACACTTGAATCTATAATTTTTGTAAATTTCACCTATGATGGAGACTGCACAGAACGAGTGAATATTAATTATATTTTTATATGATTTTTGTATAGAGACGAATATAATTAATCATAATTTCATTAGATATTTGGAAGTAATGGAGGAAATTCGTGCCAGTTTGGAACTAGCCGCTATCAAACAGTCTGACTTGCAAAATGTGACTCAAATTTTATATTCTGACCGAGAACTTGATATGAACAAAGATATAAAATTACTAGAGCTTGATGAACATTTGATGGATTCTATCAACAAGGGGAACAGGTACCTATTCACCTAGACTTTCCTAGTACGTCCTTAATAGTTTATTATTATCTGCGACATTTTAGCTTGAAATTTCAGGGCGACAAGCAAGACTCTGCGGTATTATGTACAAAGAATCGAACTTATAATGTTATAGAGGCAGAGACATCAAATTCTTATTTGTTGATTCAAAAATTAGATTTGTTTGGACAAACAAATGTGGACACAAACGATTGGATAATAAAAGATAACAATGTCTCTGGAATTTTTCATACATATTACGAGGTATAAAGACTGTGTAATGAGAAAGTATCAGTAAATTTGTAAATTCTACATCTAAATTGTTTTAAATCTGTAAGGTAAAGGACTGCGAGCCTAAATTGGAGAAATTACTCTCTGTGCTTGAGCCCACATCTTTTAAAGGAAAAGAATACGAATCGTTTATACCTCAAGAACTTTTGTACAACTGGCACAGATTGCAAAATGAAATACAAGCTAGCGAGGATGAGCTAACTCAAGCTTTAAATGATCAGTTGATAGTTAACATCGATGGTACTAAATACTTGTATAACAGTATAATTTGTCTATACTAATATATGTGATAATTATATCGGTTTTTATATGTTATTCTCAAGGCTATTTCCGTCTGATTTCATTCGAGTCCCAGGTTCAAAGTTTAACATTTATGTTAGATCTTTTCGATGAGAATAGTTGGGAAATAGATGAAGTAGACAAAGAAGTTACATACGACTCTGTAAAGGATTTTGTTCTTGAACCAGTTTTTGATATTTTATTTAAAAAGTATACGGATATAAGTGATAAATCAAAAAAGGATGGATCACCGCTGTATAGGTGAATTTTTAAATGTAAAACGTGCGCGCGTATCATAAGTTTGACTCGTTACAATAAGTTGTAATATTGCAGGTACAATGAGGAGGAATGTTGCAAAATTTTAGCGAAAGTGTTGCTCGCTGCTTCCCCAGTGACCGAGTACAAACAATTCATGGAATCATGGCGCGTTGGGACGCCGGAAAGTAAACTAAAACCTGCATAAAAAAAGTTTTATAAATACCTGTACAAATAAGATATTTACATGAAATTTATTTCTCTGTAGAAATGGAACCAAAAGAAGAATATTTAAGTGGGATTGCTCTTGTCAAGTGGAATAACTCGACTATGAAGAAAGAGGTAGTATCTTTTCTAGAAAGCGATTTACCAAAAGATATCAATGAAAGATTCAATGAGCTTTTTAAAATGAAAGACAGATGGACGGTTCAGGAAATCGTGCCCTATATAATGTACGTAAAAGAAATTAATTTTATTCGGAAAATTTCTAAACCCGCGCTATAACGAGGCGTAATTTTCTTTTCCAGGAATCTGACGACACACAAAATGAATGTTAACGCGCTCTTGACTAAATATGCTAGATGCTCAGTCAGTAATGGTACGAAATTTTACAGTTCAAAGCATGGTAAATAGTCAATTGAAATATCTCGTAATGCTGAAATCATTCTTGCTGTTTATTACTTTGCTTCCGGTCGTAATACATAGTTACATTTACACAATTTTATAAATACTTTTTTAAATGTTACGTACGCGTGTTTTTTAAATCCTTTATCACCTAGTTGACAACAGTAACAGGATCATTGCTGATAAGACTGTTTTTTGTTCCAATATCTATTTCTCTTTCTTGCCATTTTAAGGGCTGCAGTGTATCGTATTCTCGAGGACAGTTATCCATACTAACAATTATAAATAGTTTATATATTCATTATTTTGTTATAAGTTATGAAACCTTGTATAACGTGACTGTAGAACAATTTTTAGTTGCAAAGCTAAAATAAATTAAGCCCTTTTTTATTCTCGAGTCGATTTATACATACAAGTAACAATAAATTTACCAAGGGGAAATTCGAAAAGGGTTTGCCGTGAGGATATGCAGTTCATTGAAACTTTTCTTCATAAATTCCGCGACGAATAAGTTCTCTTCCTTCAATCTCTACCTTTCAATTGCATTACATCACATATTATATTTGTCATGGCATACTCACGGTTAATATATACCGTACAAAAGAATCTGAGAGGAAAATTATATTTCATACAATATCATAACATCGAGGACAGTACAAACATATCGTAAGCTAGAAGATCGAAAATTTTTTGATATTTCAATGGAATTTCGATAAATAACAGTTGGAGATACGCATAATTATATTATGAAAAATAAAATTCGCTAGACGTAATGTATACTCACTTACCAACAATATTATTAAATGATATAAATTTTGATTATTTATTTACACGTACTTAATGTAATTCAGGAAAAAGAAGTATCTTATACTTTCGATGCAATAGCAGTGTCAAACGTTGTAAACGTGAATTACAAATCCCTGGGACGATCCGCTAAAATGTTACTGTACATAGCAAAATTTTTCATAGCAAAATTTGTCTGCAGTATAGAAACACACGTTGGCACATTATTATTATGATTGTTACAAAATAACGAGTAATGTAAAATATCAGTCAATCGTGGTGGATGATAATTTCGATTGAATAGAAAACAAAACGACTCTCCCAGGAACGAAACAGATAACAAATGTATAAAAATGGAATACTTTATGTCTATGGAATATTTAATAGTTCCGTGAATGCACTGTTCTTACAAGTGCATCGCGTTGACAAGTTATCAATACTATTCTTATGCGAAGGTGAAATTTTTTATAAATATTTTATAGGAACTGACTTGCCGTTGAAGAATGATTCATTTTTTATAAAACATTTTATATAAATTTCACAAATTGGTATGAATTGCTAAATAATTACCTAATAAAAATAACATTCAGTCCCATTTTTTTTCTTTTTTTTTTTTACAATTATAATCACTCCTCGTAGCAGGAAATAGACTATTAAATTATAAATTCGTAAAGACAACTTTGTAAGATTTATGTCCTACGCGAAATAAAATTTTTGCATAATGTTCTGAACTATTCGTTTAAATATATACATATATATATATATACATATACACATATGTATATATGTACGATATATATATATGTATATATATTTATAAATATATCTATTTCTGAAATATTCAACTAACTACCTACAGGGTGATGCAATAAGACAATCTCTGAAATGATGAGTACGTATACACCATGATATTATATAATAGTATCATTTAATTAATTTTTGATAACGTTAAAATATATGCAACAAAATTTAAATAGCCTTCCATGTAAATGTTAGATTTATATCAATAAAAATTACGTATAATTACAATCCTCTGAGGTCTGAGGGTGCCTTTTGCGCCATCCTATGCATGTTGTTACCGTATAATAACAAATTAACAATAACTCTAAAGCTTTGGAGTGATTTCTTTATAGCTGTGACTTACGCATTTTTAGAGATAATTCTATCGCTACATCTACCGAATACTGTCCTATCTATAAGTACGTTTAGACAAAAAGTCTGTTAAATGTTAAAAAGAGCTGTAAAGCACAAATACTAAATCTCCTGCTGCTGAGTTATGCGTAGAGACGTAAATGGGTAACTTGTACGATGCAGTCTATGTACATACAGTTAATTCCTCGAAGTTCCCCTGCAATTGATAAACGTAAGTGCAATTAAGAAGCAAATATACACCTTTCCTTGCGATCGCCATCCTGCATTTGTTTGCACGTTTCCAGTAAACGACACCCAACGATGCTCATGAGCGTATACACATTCGAAGACGACACGTATAACAAATAAATATAGTTTACCTTAATGCAAGGCACCTCGTTGTTAGCTGTCGGTCGTCGCACTTTCATTCGTCGTTTTGTTATTGGATGCAAACACTGACTGTTGATTAATACCTGTTGTTACCGTCTGACTCGGATGAATGACAGGACCCACGGTTTGGACTAAATTACAGGTAACCGGTACCATCGGTGGGAGATTAACCGAATTATTCATAGGACTGATATTACAAGACAACGATGGTCTTTTTCTTTCTAAGCTATTTGTCGCCATTTGCCTTCGTGTCGTTGAATTACGTTCAAGGCTGTTAGTAACGATATGATGCCTTCTTTCTAAACTAGAACCACTGCTAACATCCGTTTGGCTCCCCTATATAAGAATGTTATATTTTTCTAGATGTATCGGCAATATCTAATCGTTGAATAAATCATTCGGCTTAAAGTATGAATTATACCTGCAACGAACGATCAACAGATTGACCCATTCTGTGTAAGAGATCACCGCTTTGGCTCTGTCTGAACGTCGTACCTTGACGTTCGCTTGATTGACTTCTCCTTAAGAATTGTTCTCCAGATTGACTCGAGCGAATACGACTTTCCGTGGTTGATTCTTGAGAGGTATTAATATGATTCTGCTTTTGGCAAATTTGATTATCTACGTACGGATAACGAATGCGTATCGAATCGATTACATCCAGAAGATTTTTCGCGTCCATTGCCAAAATGTGAGCTGCCGATAACATTTGTCTGAAATTTCATGGTGAAAATATTTTTTTAATACATTCGTTCGCGTCTCTTCTACCGCGTATCAAAGTAGAAAAGCAATATGCATCGATGAAACATTTACTTTCGATATTCCGCATCTAAAGTCGTGGCGCTATACTTCTGAGCTTGTTTCATAGCGGTCACAAGTTCCGCCATGTCTTTGCTGAGAACCTTATGTGCCATTTCTACTTCTCGATGAGCAGATATAGGTAGTATGTCCATCAAAGCGTCCACCGATGAAAGTAATGCCCTCAACTCGATACCCACTTTACGCACTAGTTCCAAATATTGCTCGGCCTTGCTTTGCTGTACGCCTACGTTTACGGTGTTGTTAGCAACGATGTTATTTAAACCATTAGCGAACAATGATCAATACCTTGAGATAGAGACATCACTGCGCGAACTACGCTGGTAGTACAATCGTATACTTTGTCATTGGTCCTATCCAGATCCGCGGTTGGCGTAGGTTCCATTTTCTAGAAGAATAAATACTCATAGCAACTTTGTTTCTAACCGAACGATCGTTAGGCGTAAATTACCTTCACTACGATTACTTTATCGACACTTTTATCAGAGCCTATGGAACCAGTGTTGGCACTGTGCTGTTCGTGATTCGGTGATTGTGTAACCGAACGAGGAACTGGAGGGCTCGCGCTTTCATCTCCGCTTGTTGCGATTGATAAGCGCTTCTGAAAGCGTAACGAAACGTTTATAGAGAAACCTCCAAGTAAATTGGATATATCGTGGATGATGGAAATGATCGATCATACTTCCTCCCTTGCCAACCAACGACTATCTTCTTCCGATTGACGTTGCTGTTCTAAAAGTCGTTGCTCTAACAATTTTTGTTCGTCGTCAATGCCACTGTTATAGTTTTCCGTAATGCTATCGAACAACTGCGAGTGTATGGTTTTCTGAAAGGAAGACATGTCATCTTATCAGTCCGTCGATGATCGTTGCGGTAATTCACTGTCGCACGATAATACTTAATAAATATTTATACGTATATGTCTATATATGTACATAGTAAAATTAAAGAGATGCATAATTCTTGATGCAAAACCAATTTCAGAACAATAGTAGTGCAGTCATACTCATTACATGCAGCTCAGATTGTTATAGTGACAATATATATATGTATATATATATATTATCTCCATTCTTCATGCAAAAAGATTAGCCTACCAAAACTGCAAAATAAAATTCATTTCGGTTACGGATAAAAGGAGAAAAAAAAACTGTCTTCCGATTGTGTGTAATAACGAAAGAAAAGGGCCATTGTGTGAATTTAAACGAGCATGTGAGCGCGTATCCGCATGTACCAAAAAAGCAGTATACGTATATATTGTATATGTATATACACATATAGTATATGTATGTATGTATTGTATATACATTCGATTTGCAACAAAGGTATGGTGCTGCAGGAGGTATCGAGTTGATAAATAAAAATAATATGCTGTTGCAGATAGAGGATGCGATTGTCATTCCTAGGAGGCTTTTGCCAAACCTGATCTTGCTGTGCCTCCTCTGTCATCGAGCTGCTCGATGACATTGTGCTGTCACTGACAGCGGAAGATATCAGTGACCCGGATAGTGTACCATCCGTCGAGCTTGTCAGCTGTTCGTCTTGCTTTTGGTTAACGAACGTAGTGATCTTTGCTACGCCGGTCGCTAATTGTGGCGTACACGGTCTTACGATTCCCATCTGCATCACCGGCTGCGGCAAGTACTGGGTCGCGTTCGGCATACTCGTCGCGAGATTCGTAACGTTAGACTGCGTTTGGCCGTGTTGCGTGGCGGTAATGGTCGTCGACTGTTGCCCGATCATGATGTTAGACGTGCTCGGATGAATTTGCTGGTGCTGGTTGGCCGTGGATTGAATCGCGCCACCTGACGCGGCGAAATGCACTTGCACGGGATGACTCTGTGCTATTTCGTACGGCAATTGCTGATTCACGTTCGCCGTTTGAGGGCTCGGTACGTGGCTCGCTATGCCGGCTTGAATTTGTTGCACGTAGACCGTAGGGCCCTGAACTTTTTGAGCTTGCACCACCGTAACCGAACTCGCGTGTCCCGTGTAGATCGGATTGGCACCGGTCCCTTGGCTCTGCTGACTCGCGTGTTGTTGCGTCGGGATGTAAGAAACGGGTTGATGAATGGGATTCTGTCTTTGAACGTTTTGCGCGTGCTGCGACTGCGGCATGTACACCGGTTGCGTCCCCGGATGACTAATGTTCGAATAGATTTGCTGATGCTGGTAATTCTGAGCGTGCATCGGTTGTACTTGTATAGTTTGTACCGAGCACGAGGTCTGCGCTAAACCGCTTCTCGAATTCGGTACGGCAGATCCAACCGACGCGTTCGCGGACTTCAAATCGGACGCGTTTTGATTCTGAACGTTCTGCGCGCGGAACTTGAGCACCGGCCCGTACAGGCATTCCGCGTTCGACGTCGGGATAGCAGCGTTGGTCGAGCTAACGATCGCTACACGGGGATAGACGACAGCTGTCGCGGGATTTTGCACGCAACTGGAATTTTGGCTCACCGGCTGAGCGACGACGAACCCTTGGCTCGCGTTGTTACCAGAGAATTGACATTGATTAGTCGATCCTGCGATACTGTTCAAGCTACCGGGGCCAAAGTTACCGGGATTCTCACCGAAATTACCACCTACGCTGGGACTTTGACTCAGATTACCAACAATGGCGGAACTCTGCGTGAAATTGGCGACAGGGCCATATATTTCGGCGCAAGTAGCCGCGCTAGTTGTCGCGGGAACGGAAACGCTGGGCGTAGTGAATTTCTGCACAGGAGAGTATAGATCGCCTGTAATGCCACCGACCACTTTCGAGCTAACCGCGTACAAATTTTGCATCTCTTTAACCTTTTGCTGTTTTCTGTTTGCAGCGGGGGACTGAGCTTGTGCCGCGTCTGAGATACTCAGGCTGGACATGAGCGGGGTATCCGAGGATTCGAGGGAGTCTAAATTGGTATCGGACAAGGTGGAGTCACCCGAGTGGGTATCGTGGGAAGCGGATGGTTCCGAGGTGGCTGGATCGAAAAAAGGCAGATCCGAGACTAAGGCGGTGGTTAAGACTTGATCCTCGTCTTGGAATTGTACTGCTAAGGTATTGAAAGGCGAGGCAGGTGTTGTGTAGACGGAGGGACATACCCCCCTGGTTTGATTATCCTTGAGAAGTTGCGCAAGAACTTCGGGGCTTTGCGCCACGATATACGTCGAAACTGGTGCCGCAGCGGTTAACTGAGATTGATCCGTCGTGTTTTGCGGTTGCCTCGAAGGTTTCGGCGGCGGTACATCGTCTGCGCCTAAATGACGAAAGATTATCCACTCCGTGCCACGTACAATGTATCTCGAATGTAATTTATACGTGCAATTTACTCTTCGCCTTCCATTTTTATACTTACCCCAAGACATTGCTTGCACCCTTCTGTTCTCCCGTCTCATCGTTTCCTGTTGCTGATGTTTCTCTTCTAACAAAATTTCGCTGAAATATCGTAACGCGTTGTAATTGAATGAAAACAGTATCAACTACCGAATCTCGAGTAAGGTTCCGCTTACTGTAGGGTTTCACGGATTTCTTTGAACGTTGGTCGTTTGCTGGGCTCGTAACTCCAGCACTGAGACATCAAAGAGTATAATCGCGGAGGGCAGTGATTTGGCAGTGCGAGTCTTTCTCCGTTTTCTAGCTTACGAATTACTTCGTTATTTTTCACACCTTGGAACGGTTTTACGCCTAACATTAAAATCTCCCACATGCATACACCTAAGCAAATAAAAAATGCGCGTTATATGTAGTACGTATCGTACAAGAGAATTTATCGCAGCTGTTAATAGAAAACTCACCAAACATCCAGACGTCAGAGGACGTAGTAAATCTTCGAAAATTGATACTCTCTGGTGCCATCCACTTAATGGGTAACTTACATCTACTTGCTGTATAATAACTTTGATCTTCGACCCACCTGCTCAGACCAAAGTCGGCTAACTTTACACAATTATGCGTAGAGACTAATACGTTTCTTGCGGCAATGTCCCTGGCAAATAATAATTAACGATAAGTATCGATGATAGAGCGATAGCCAGGAATTAACCGTCTATAAATTACCTGTGCACAAATTTTTTGCTTTCAAGATAAGATAAGGCAGTGCTCAATTGAAACGTGTAAAGTAGTAGAGTGGCGAGATCTAGGCGGTGTTTGTTCGATTGCAGGTAGGCCCGCATCTCTCCTAGCCTAGCTAATTCCATCACCAACCAAATCGGTGCTTCTGAACACACACCGATCAGCCTTATGATGTGAGGATGCTCGAACTGCTGCATTATATCTGAAATTTTACGCAAATAATGTTCATACGCCATCAAACCATCTCCTGTTCTGCCGGTTAGATCGAGAAGAAAGTTCTTTACAAGCTTCTTCCAGGAATTTCTCCGATGTCGCAAGATCCGCGTCGACTTTACAGGTTTTCACCGCCACGGGTATGACTTGGTTATCCCGTCCCTTGTATGAACCTTTATGTACATTCCCGAACTGGCCCTCGCCAATAATTTCACCCAGTTCCACTTGGTTTCTGACTATCTCGTAGTCCCTGGCTAAAATTGTCATTGATGATGATTTTATGTTAGCTTTTACTTCGGATTTCGAGCAGCTGATCAAAAAATTTGTTTTTTGCAGTTTATGCTTACTAGCTGGCGTTGAATAATCTCCTTCCTCATCGACGATCTCCGCGTAATCTTCCGACAGGATAGTTCCTGTTTTGCTTACGTTCTTCTCAGGACTATTGGAACCGTCCTGCCTATACTTCGGTGGATGAGCGTCTGTTTTAAAGAGCGAAAAGCGCGATCAGTGATCAGGAACGCATCGATGATGGTAGTCATGCGATTCCGCTAAACGAGACAGTAAACTACAGCACGGGATCATCCAAAACTACAAACCTTTGCATGGACAGGGGTAGTTTTTCCACGATGCAGCTTGGAAGTGTAAACGATTGTAACTTAGTATCTTTTATGCATAGAACGTAAAAAGGATTCGTGCGAGATATTCAGGGTATAAGACAAGATCCTTATAATAAAAACACGATAATTATTAACCCCCGAATCGTATCAAGTTACGGAGTACAGTTTTAATCCAAAATGCATGTTCGACGGGGGTTAAAAATCATTTATAAGTGAAATAAGTTTCTAGCTTCTCGATATACTATCACGAATGCCAGTAAAAGCTAAAGGTACGTTACATCAACATCGAGATTGTTGGCTGGGATGCCAACATACTAAGTGGACGAATATGAAAAATTTTAAAGACGATTTCTCTGGAGCATGCCAGTTCTTCACGGCTGCCTGGGAACCATATTTCGGACAGTGTCGTACCTTTTCTGTTCCACAACGAGGTATTGCTTCCAGTAACTAGTCTACAGTATCCATCGATTAAATCCGCGAGACTTTCAGCTTGGTCCAGGCTCGAGCAAGTTATACTAAGCGTTTCCGCCGCTCCGGCTACTCTCAGTTTGATGCACGCCTTCGCGTGCTCCTTACAGTCCGACACGAGTGTCTGAATAGACTGTATCTGTGAGAACTCTGCTATGTTCGTTGGCTATGAAAAGATTGAACATTTCCACATAACTACGTTCGCAAAAACCATATTTGGAAAAAGAATCGATTGCACTGATTAGAAATTTACCACCGTTCCTCTGTGAGCCATGTAGGATATCCCTAGATCTGGTCCAATGACTAGCTCCACTGGTATAGACCAGCTTGACTGTAAATCAGAACGGTAAAACGTTTCAAAGCTCTGCTTCAAACAGTGAAGCATCTATTAGCGGCGAGGGACAAGGTAGCTCGATAAACTCACCCCCAAAGCGCATATGAACCTTTCCTGATCGAATCTGTAGTACGCCCTCAGAAGTTCAAAGAACTTGAACATGCATTCCAACTCCGTCAACGCTGCCACCTTTTTGAAGTGCTGCTGTATGAGCTTTCGTAGCGCCTTTGGTTTCATTCCGTTTAACACGGACCGCGGTAAGAACTTGTGCAGACCGACCTACGAATCGAAGGTAAGATGTTTTGTTTTCTTTACCGACGAACTGGCAAACGAATATCATCGTGGTCGCGTTGTGCCTACCTCTCGCTCCAGGTACTCGAGATTGCTCTTCTTGTCGAGTGCCATCTGCGGCATGTCTTTGAAGAAGTAACGAATCTCGAGGCAACAGATTTGCACCGCTACGTCCTGGTCTAAAGTCGCGTGGTTCGCGTTTAGGTAATCGTTTCGAACCTGCGGGAGGAGCAATCGTGTTGTTCTTTGGTTCTACTGTTACACATGGAGAGAGAAAGTGTAACAAGTATCGGTCCGTGAATTTTGATGAATACCTGATCGTAATAGTAGTAGAACGTCACTTTGTCCTTCTCGTACAGATCGTTCAAGTTCTGTGGCAAGTAGCGCACCCTCAGCTCGTACCTCCATTCGCAGTGAGGGTGTTTCTTTTCGTACTTCTCTTGAACCTGACGAATATCACCGATTCTCAATATAATTCGTAACCAACTGTTGAACGATCAGTTCGACATGAAAATACCTGGTACATCGTGGTATCTTGGTGCAACCAGTAACTCTCTCCCGACCCAGGGTGATGCAGCCTCATGGCGTAAAGGTTTCGATAGTGCCTGGTTCCGGCCGCTAGTCGACTGGTTACCAGAGAGATGATGCCTCTCACGTCGATCGCGTCGCCAAATTTGACAACGTTGAAACCACCTAAAAAAAATTCGTACGACACTGTACTCTCGCAAGCGGGCTTGTTTCTTTCTCTACGTAGCGTCCAACGTCAACCGGTTCCCTCTATGGGAGGGTTTCCCTCTTAATTATTTTGAGCAGCACACCGTTCGAGGTCCCGGCGGAAATTTACCGTTAGGCAGATGAACCTTCAGCGTCGCCTTGTCCATGGGGGTGGGCGATCCATGGGGCGGCGTGTTCCTTCCGCCACCGCTTCCCTGTACGCCACCGCCGCCGCCTCCGCCTCCATCTCCCACGCCAGTGCTCATCCCCTCATGGCTGCGCCAGAGAAAAAAAAAAGAAAAAGAGGAATGGCAAAGTAGCCCAGCTTTAGTCGACGATGCAACGGCGACCGCGTCAATTATGCATTATCTCATAAAACCTCGACTCGCACTAGTCAACTAACGTACAAGCTTTTTCGCCGAGAGGATTAATTATTCATCGGCCCATAGAGGAAAGGATTTCTTCTGAAACCTTCCTTCAGGGTGAATTTCGTCGTCGACGAACCGCGGATAATGCCCGGCCGAGCAAAGAAGCTTGTGTTCCCAAACACCGTAGTAGACGATAACTCTCCAACTACCGGTACACTTTCAAAGTAACCACGGCTTTATTAAAGTCCCCGTTTTAATTAAACATTCGGGAGAACGCCTAGCGCTGTTGCGCTAAATGTTTCTCGAGGCTTACGAGCGAATATTCAAGCGCGGGAATTATCGAGCAATCACGATCGCGTTCATCAGCCGACCGTTCCCAGACGTAGCTCGCGCACTGTCGATCGCTGCTCGGTATTTTTAGGTATTACAAAAGCACAACGCGATACTAGCGATACGTTCACTGGTCACTATCCTGTCTGTACCGTAACATACTTCTCCAATTGCATTTCTGCCACGGATACACGCGTACGAGTAGAACGCAACACGTTTACGGACGATGCGAGCCGACTAGACGCTTCGACGACAGTTGCTACCGTCTAAAGCGGAGCTCGTACGATAACATTCGTACGTCGATCGATAAGGATTCGCGTTACTTTCGTTGACGAATCGGTATTTCCTCGATGGTTTTACTTTCGTAGGGAAAGGCTGTATCGATGACGTGACGCGCGATGACCTAATAAATTAATAGCCCGTCCATTTGTCTTCGACTCGAACACGCTCTGAATCACTGGTATAATCGACTATCGTAAATAAATCGTGGGCGTGCGAACGAACTTCACTGAGTTTACACGTCGCTTGGCAGGATTCGCGAACGGGAAATACTTTGCATTCCCTCGCGTCTTTACTCGCGCGTCGCTAACTACTCTAATATATTAAATGGAACTCCAAAAAATCCATTGAAACAACCTTCTTGGATCGCAACTCGGTAACAGAGGGAGGAACGAATCTCTACAATGTTTTTCGGACCGAAAAGACGACCGCGTTGACCCGTCGGCCCTTGCGAGATCAAAGTGGATGGCGCGAGTAGATTTAGCCCAGCGGCAAGCTGACGATAGGAATTTCGTGTAACGCGAACCGTGGATGGAAGCTTTTTGAAAAGGGTTTGCTGCACGTGTTTGCGCGCAACCGCGTCCCCATTCAGTCGTCCCGGTTCCGTATCTACCCCTTTCTGATGTACGTAGCCTGCCGATGCATTCGCAGGCGCGTTGCACTTACATAGTTACCGATTCAGCGAGCTCGGGAACGCGTGCAACTCGGGGATAGGGAGAGCAGCCATTCACGGAAGTTCCGTGGCTCGATTCTGAAACGGGGTCCCGGCGACTCTTTTCAACCGGAGGAGCTTAACGCCGCTTCCTCTCGAGCTGCGAACATTTCAGAGGAGCTACCCAGTTCACGTGGGATTCTCTGCGTTTCGCGAGGATCAACGGCGGACCCGTACCGCGTTATTAAGATGATTTCGCGTGGTTATCATCCAATCACCGCTTACCAAGCACCGCGACAAACATATTGCGTCAACTGTTACAATGTTGACGAGTAATGTTTGAACGTTCGAAGATTGCGAAGGTACAAGTTTCACAGGACAGGCTTTCAGACGAGTTTCGAGACTAGCTGTTGGTTTCTCGCGATCCACGTAGGATTGATCGTACAGCGACGCAACTCTTCGTCCGATAATAAGAGGTTTTCGTGGCGGCGACGTCGCCTCGATTTCTGAAAAAATCGACGCACGAAAGCGTCGTCGAGCAGTTCGAGTCGAGGCGTGTGTTTGCATCGCGGCTATTAATGCAAATGTATATTACGAGCGTCGTCCGGCTAAGGAATGCCGTCGGTCAGGGACGAAGCACTTACGCTGAGAGCCATCAGCCACTCGACTGACATATCGGATGCCGTGGAAAAAGATCGCTTCGATTCGAAATCAGGTCGATTTCGGTAAAAACGTGAAACGCCTTTCTTTCGGAATATTTTCTGTAAGCTAGAGAAAGTAGGATAGTTGATACCTTGTGACTAGCGCTCATTCCATAATTGTACTTCTCGTGTATTCAAATTGACACGGATTCAAAGTAAGTCGAACGGTTTCAGTCTCAAGAACATTGATTCGCGACACAGTTCGCTCTTCGTATCTCAGACGACTGTCGATCGATGTCCATTACTTTACAGTACCTCAAAACTTATAATTGAACGTTCATTTTAGAAAAGGCTATATGTATGTAAAGGTGGTTCCGATATAAAGATAGTTCTCGGAACAATAAAATCACCTTGCGTGAAATATTACGTGTGAATCAGAGAGGAGCGATAAAAAAATCTGCGCATACGAACGCGGTCAGTCGTGACCGGAAGCGGAAACGGCGTGGAGAATATCGCGGTCTCCTTCTCTCTCTCCCTCTCTCTAGCTCTCGCTCGGTGTAACCCTTTTCCTTATTCAAACGACATAAAAGCGCGAGTCCTCGTATCTGTTCTCCAGCGATCGCGTTGGTCAACGGCGGGCCTTAATGCACGTTGCACTTTGGAGCGACGTACGAGCAAGAAACGTATCGTTGCGTAACGTGTGTAATTGTTAAATGCCACCGTTGCATCGGTGGCATTCCGGTGGAATCTTTCAGTGGAAAATCGGGATGCGACCAGAGACGATTGTGCGAGCATCGGTCCGCGCGATGAATATTCATTTCCCGGCGTTTTCACGGCTCGCCTAAATCGGTCGGATTAATTCAATTGCGCGCAACGTATTAAATAGCTTCCGGTGCGTTAATTACAAAGGCGCGAGCGAACCGGGAGCTCTCCTTATTATTTGTTTGCCGGGGTGGTTTTAAAGCGCTGTTAGACCGTAGTCGCGTATGATTAGGGGCGTTGCGGAGAAGGAACGCGTCGACGCTTCGATGGGAACAGATCGTTCGTTCGCCAGAAAAATAACGCGATGCGATTGCGTAGGATTCATTTTAATATCCCTTCTTCCCTCCAGTGCGAGGCAAGCTTTCTATCAGGATCGATTATACGAGCACGATCGACTAGCTGAACCTGGTACCGATTAACACCGAAATTATATACCAGCTCCGATGATGAACGTCTATCTAAATATACGGTGCACAGGTGTTCGCAATTAGAGCGATGCGTGGAGGATAAATTGACACGTGTACGCGGGTACCCAATCCTGTCTGGATCGATCTCGATAAATCTTGAAAGAGTGTTGGCTGCACTGCCGCCGGAGACGAATCGGGAGTACGTCGATTATAAGAAAGAGGAAAATGGGGAGGAAAGAAAAATGGGGGGCGAGGGAACACGAAATGGGGAGAAGGAGAAAGAGTACGCGAGAAGTGCGTCCCTGACCCGAAGCGGACTAGGCTCGACTCGGCACGAGCTGAACCACCACGCACCTGCGACTGCCGCCCACGCACTTTACCTTTCACTATTACTTTCTCTATTGCGCTTTTGCATCGTCGCGCAGACGTAACGAGGCACGCGTGCCTATGTCGCTCGTAACGAACCGCGAAAGAAAAAAAAAAAAAAAAAGAAAAACACGAGCGCACAAACGAATCGCGGCGTTTAATCGTCGACGGTGATACGTTTCGCGGAAGCTGGAGGAATCTCAATTACGCGAGAGTCGCGTGGATGAAACAAGTAGGACTCTCGATTGCGCAAAGTCCTCGGTTCCCAGCTACGGCTGATCGGCTTTTTTCTCCCTATCGGCGACGTTTACCTCGGACGAGACACTCGGTGAAACTTCCACGTGCCCAGAGTGTCCGGCGTGTAGGAGTCGTTGCATCTCAGCTGGCCCAGGGAGCACAGTAAACCCCCGTTTTTCTCCCTTCTCCATCGTTTCTCGCGCGAGCAACCTTTGTCCCGGCGAAGAAAGAAGATCCCCTTCGGATTTTTGCCGAACGATTCTAGGTTCTGCCCGCGACAACTGGGCCATGAGATTCCGTTCGCCTTCCGTTCCACCAGCTCCAACATTATCCCTAAGAAATCTCCACGAGTCTATCGAGATCACGCGCGACTCATCGGACGGAACAATGTCAATCCATCGCGGTGACGAGTGAATCACGCGGCGGTTTCAACGTTGAAAGCAGTTATTCCAGAAGGAATCGTTCTGATAGATACGGATCGATTTACCGATATCCCCCGCGGACGAGCCTCGCGGGCTGCCCGACTCGTCATAGTCGCCTACTATCCACCGATCCTCCTTCTTCGATTCGCCCGATGGTAACTCGATTCCCGACAACGCGGATCGACGCGATCGCGTCTATGCCCGTGCCACTGGATGGAAGCTGGCTGATCGCGGTGGAACCGTGTCGGAGACGATCGCATGGGTCTCGTTTCACGAAATTGAATTACATCTGGCCGCGGCGAGCTGCGCGGTCCTCGCGTCTCGAAATATAGCCACGGCTAAGAGGGGAAAGGGCGAGGAACGGGCATCGCGTGCGATTTTAATTTCGCGCCGGCTGGTTCAACGTCCCGAGCGACCTCCCGCGAGCTTTCGCGAGCTTTTCCGGCCCCCGTCGGGAAAAAGAGACGCGCGTGTATCGAGCGACGGCGCGCGACTTTTCGGCTCGCAAAAACGAGCGAAGCGTCGAAATTTTTCACGTCAGAGACCTCGGATCACGTCGAACCCACCGCGGGAATCCCGTTTGTACAATGGTACACACGCGTACGCGCAACTTCCACGTCGAGCAGAAACTGATCGACGAGTCGAACGGACAACCTGCACCGTTCTCCCTTCTTGTCCTCTCTTTACCTCCGTCGAGTCGATCTTTCTCTCCTCCGTGCCCGTGTTTCACCGGCTCGAAACGCGTGGGACGACACGGTGAAAAATCGCGTCGCTAGCGCAATTCCTACGGCGCAAATAAACAGGGTGATCGGCTGTTCCAGGTCGGCGAGCGATCGCGCGGACAGACAGCCTGGAGACGCCGATCACCTCCACGAAACTCGACCGCGATCGAGTCTACTTTTTACTTTCTATTTCTCTCTTTACACGTTGCTACTGCAATTTTCTCTCGCACTGCCTGCGTAAATCATTGGAATTCTAATTTTCGTTCGAATTCTCGCAATTGATCGATGGGAAATACTAGGCAAGCGTTCTCTTCTCTTCGAACGAATCATTTCATTTTATTTCGTTTCTATGCAAAGCAGCTTCTCGTTTCCGAGAAACTCGATTCGTATGCACTCTCACAGAGATGAGAACTAATAAGGATTGGGCCGCGAGGAGAACGCGGAAACCGGGACCAGGACCAAGAACGCAAAGCATCGACAATACCGGCGAAGAAAATACAAGTCTGACAAGTCTCGCAACGCGATCGAGCCACGGCGTGAAAGGTTGTCCCCGGGACAACGAGCTGGCGGTGTTTAATGGCATTTAGGCGAAGGATAAAATGTTAACAATGGTCTGCGGGAATAAATCATTTGCAGGATGCATTCGGCCGTTCCCGTGGCACCGTGGCACCGTCAACTTTACGAGGATCCACGTTTTTACGAGCGGGACCAGAAAAAGTCACCGAGTCTCCGTATTTTTCTTTCTTTTTGCAGCCTGAGATCTGTGGACGCGAGCACAATTATACGCGAATTAAACCAAGCAGGATTGATCGTGGCGATGCACGACAACGGCCCGCAATCGAGGACACAGGAAACGAGTTGTGTCCGAATCGTGATTTACGCCGCTGCGTGCCTCTCTGTGATTCGTTTTTCTGTCCAGCACGAGGAACGGAGAAATACAGAAGTATCTATATCTACTCGTCCAAATATCACGGTTTCGTGTCCCCTCGAAATACTCGTTAATCGTATCGAAGACGTACGAGACGATAAGGCAAAGAAGCGGGGGACACGACGAACGGTTTCGTGTCGCAGGTTGTTACCGTTTCCCGGCAATCTCGGCGTGGTTACGTTCGTTGAACACAGGAATTCGCATGGGACCGGCGGTAATTAATTTGTGGTTCATTCGGAGCCATCCGCGGGCCGATGAGAGCCAGCCTCCACGGAACGAGCCATAAAACCGAAGGTCGACGTTCTGAACGATCCGCTGGGTTCGTAGGACCTGCTAGGCCAGCCAGACGCTGGGCGAACGATGGTGGTCCTTCTAGATTCTAAAATTACGACCGTCGAGGCTTAAAAGCTCGTTGAACCTCGACCGCACGGGAAGACCGACTCGATTTTCAAACTCCCGGACAATGAGGCTTGTTCGCGTCGCTCGGCGAAGCCATCTCTACTTACCCGAGTAACAAACTTCAATTTCATCTCCTATTTTCGAGATCCTTCGGGTGTAAAAGGAGATTCGAATCGTTCGCGCGCGGAATGGCACGGCTCGGTAGGAGGGTACTGTTTTAATTTTCTCCGTGGAAGAATGCGGACCACTCGCGGACCAAGGGGACGTGGGGAAGGGACGAAGGAATTACTTTTGTCGAGGATATCGATGTTTCGGTAGTTCTCGCGGTGGACGAAAGCGATTCGAAACTGTAAGTAAAACCGGCGAACGTACCACTTGTGAATAGCGTCCCAGACGTCTTTCGAAACTTCTTAGGCACGGTCTGCCAGCCGAGTTCTGCTCGGAATCCTGGCGAAACTTTTCTCATTTCCCGACCACGTGGCTTCTTCTTAACTATCTCGCGAGGCGAATTTTCCGCAGCAATTCGGACGAGAGCGATGCTTTTTACGCGATCTCGGCGCGAGCAAAGAAAAACAAATGGCGCCTGCCACGAGTACCGATCTAATCGTACGAAAAATCAACGCCTTCGATACTTCGCGAGACGCTCGCCAAGATAAAACTTTATTCCTCGGTGATAATACAAAAGCTGCTACCGTTCGACGAGAGCCGGAACGAGGGACAGGGAAAGAGCGGTGGCAGAGGGGTGTCGATAGAACGATACGGCGTGATTCTTTTATCGCGACGCCGCATCGAGGACGCACAGATAATTTAATTCCCGATGAATTCGAAAGTTGGTAACTTTAACGAGGCGCGACTGCTGCCGCTATTGAGGCTTAGGTAATGGCGCCAATTAGCAACCGTAACTGCACGGTAGAGTCAAAGGGAGGGAGAGAGAGAGAGAGGAACAGAGTCCTGTGGTCGATGATGGCAATTTTCACCATGGTTACCCGTTTGCCATCGACGTAACACAATCTTAGAGAGGCAAAAAGAAGCTGTTTCCGCGCGCTCGGAACCACCTCCGCTCTGTTCTTCCGTCTTCTCCTACTCCCACTTGAACCTCCCTCGCGGCGTTCACCTCCATTCACGAATTCGAAGAGGGACCTTTCAAAGGCTTTATGCACGCAAATTGCCATTGGCTGCTCTTCAAACGAGCCAACCCCTTTGTTTAAACGCCTGTTCCGTGGCTCTGAAGATTCTAACAGCTGGATAGCCCAGGCGTTCCTAAGGAGAGACGAGTCGGAACCACCTCCGAGCCCCTCCGGGGCAAACTTTTCAAAAGCCTTCCGCGCCCGTTATTATGGAGATTCGATTCGATTCGATTCCGTGCAGAGAGAAATGCGATTTCACCTTTGCCACCTGCATCCTCGCCTCCTGTCGCCGCGTCGCGAAACTCCTCTCTCGAGGTGATCGCATTCGGCATGCGACCATCGCTTACAACCGTAAACGGAATCGGGGAAACGATTTTTTAAATGTATACTTACTCGGTGGTTTCGAGGTACTGGAAGACCCGGTAAACGGGACGTCGATACATGAAGAGATGGTCCTCGACACGCTCCACCATCATCCTAAAACCACTTCATTCGAAACGGTGGGTCACTGATCATCACCCACAACTAGTCACTGTTTTCATCGGCACGGACAGAATAAGGAAACACTTCTTCGAGACGGTGTACCCGGTGGATGAAGAGAAAGAATTAAGAGAAATGTTCGTGGACGGAAGCTCCGTGACTTTCTTTCCTTCACCGTACGCCTCGGTTATTGCGACAGCATCGACGATTCTATCGAACGAGTTTCCGAAAGAAAACGAATCCCGTTGAGCAAAACCGGTCGCTTCCGGTGCTGGTGGGATTCAGGGCGTCGCGCGCTAGGATTGCTGCAGGACTGAATGGGGACGTCGATGCTTCTTCCTCGTTCACCGGTGATGTTTCTTCCCTTTCCGGTGTATTCGCCACATTCGAATCGATATCGCCACAGGAAACACACGCACCGCAGATACACCGATAAATTGTCCGCTGTTCTCGTCGATTAGCAAGCCGCAGGATCCCTCATTAGATTCTTCCACGAATTCAATTCAGCTCTTCGTTAAGCGTACCAGCTTCCTTCGTTGCTCGATCACTCTAAACAATCGTCGACGCACTTTGAAAACAATTACCTCGCTTCGAGGTAATCGCCTTCGAGCGAACCCTTGCACGGAGTTCTTTCCATTTTCCCTTGGGTAGAGCGAGAGGGTGGAAAAGCCGGCCTAGTGTCCTTTATCGCGAATCGTGGCGGGAAGTAGCGGGTGCGCTTATCTAAGGGGGTTGCTTCGTCTTCCCGGGCGTCGGAAGCTCGTGTTGCCCGATTTCAGAGGAACTTCCAAAACCGATAAGGATCTCGCGTGCATCCGCGTACACGTACCAGGACGAACCTAACCTATCCCAAAAGTGGGGGCACCGCCTAAGCCTGACCGCAGTCCCCGTAGGATACAGCCAAGCCGTTAACCCCGAGCTCGCGTGTATCTATCAACCCCCCTCTCCCCCCCCCCCATTACCCTCGCCTGATTTCCCCTCGAACGTAACGTAAACACGGAACTCTTCCGCCGAGATACCCGCTGACGATTTCAGGAAACGCCGGAGAATCTATTCCCTGGGGAACTCTGGTTCTCGCCGCAGGAGAATGACCTCGAACTAATGGAACCTTGCGTAAGTAACGAACACTTGTCTTTCTGGTATTTCTGGACTTTCGATTTACGAAATGACAGAACGGGGTGGCGGGTGGGTGATGGGAGAGCGGAGGAATACTTTTGAAAAATGAATACGCGTACGACGGGAACGCAGGTCGGGGCAAGCGAACGAGACAGATTTAATTCGCGAAAAAGCTTGCACGACTCCCCGTAAGGAATGCAACCTATTTCAAGATGGACACCACCCACGTCTGCCTGCAGTCTCCGCAGAGCCGACCACCGCAGTGTTATTCCCGTTGGTACGGTAATTAGCCAGCGAGCTCTGTGAAAGAGCTACGCTCTGTGCCGACGAAAATCGTCCTTCTTTCCCCTCCCCTCGATGCAAATGCGTGCTTAGAGGTAAGAGGCAATCGTGCTAATGAAATTCAGAGGGGTCTCGCAGGATCGGACGGTTATTAGATTAGTTTAGGCCGAAGCGTAGGGAAACGAAACGACGTTTCGAAATAAACGACAAGGGGAGAGCAAAGTGTGCTCTATCATGAACGAGCTCTAGCGATCGTTCATAAATATTCGTGGACGCGTTTCCCGGCTTAGAGGAAGAAACGGCATAGAAAAAGAGTTTCCCGGGACGATGTAAAGTTACACTGTCGTCGTTTCCGTGAGGTCGACGTTACCTCTCCCCTCCATAAGAAATAAGACCGTTTCTGAAAATTATACGGTTCACAGATCGGTGAACTCCCGAAGAACTTTAAAGCGATTCGATAAAACTCGCGACTCGCGAGTTTACGATGAACGACGAAAACACTTGTGGTTTATGTACGAGGAAACTGATTCGAAACGGGACGAAGAGGTGAGCGAACCGAAAAGGGTGAACTTTTCGGGAAAATTCGACGCGGCCGGTGACGCGGCGAATCCCGCGGCGTGCGCCCAATTTTGCGAAACGTAGCCGTGCTCGTGTCGTTGACCGAATCAAGGTCGTGCAACCTTGACACGGCGCTCCGAAATCTTCCTCCTCTCCTCGTCACCCACCCACTGGTTCGTACTTCACCTTCGGCTACTTCGTGCCGCATACGCGATCCCTCGCAAATCCTCTGACACGGTGCTCGTGAAACACCGTCTCCCGCGATAGTCCGTTAAAAGTTTCCTCGGTGGCCACGCTAAGCCGGTTACCTTTGCCGATTCCTATCTCACCCCTCGAGATACCTCGTGCGCCTACTCCTTATCGTCGTTCGAAACTCCACTTATTATCGTCGTCTACGCGAAGCTCACAAAAGGAACAAGTGCGATAGATAGCTGGGGGACACACGACACTGTACAAGGGGAAGCACGCTCGCGGGGGTAGCAGTCACGCAGGGGACTAAAGGACGAAGGTCGGTCTGGCGCGGAATGTGGTCCGTTTTTGGATTGGCGAGTCTGGTAGACGCGTCGTGACCTTGGCTCGGTGTCGGAAGTCCGCGAAAACGCAGGCGGATGGACGGTGTCGTTGGACAGTGGACGACGAGTTCCCGAAGCGGAATCCAGCGCCTAGCAACAGCGTGTCGCGAGAACGACGCGCGTTCGTCGTCTCCTCGGTTGCGTCAGGTATACGTTTTGCCGGTTCAAGGGGAGCAGGCGCTTTGCTGGGTGCGGCAGGCTGCGCCGCGACGCCCGGCGTCCTTCCCCCGGTACGACTCTCACCCCCGTCGAGCCTCGCTCTCTCTCTCTCTCTCACTCTCTCTCTCTCTTCCTCTCTCTCCCTTTGCCCGTCTGCCCCTGCCTACCCTCGATCCTGACACGGCTCGCAACCCCCGACACACACGTTTCGCCCAGGGGCGAACGTTCGCGTCCGATCCTGCTCCGATCCTTCTCTCCTCCACCGCCGCGTCCTCCATGTTACCCCTCTGTATTATCATTAGAACGTTCTATGCGTTTCGCGAGGCGGGACACGCGAGAATTTACATGCAAAGAAAAGCTGTTTCTCTCTCTCTCTCTCTCTCTCTCTCTCTCTTCTTTCCTACGGATTACGATAGCCGGAGATACGTATATACGGTGAGGATAAGTTACGTTATCAAAAGGGGTTAGCCAGAAAATGGTGGAACGGATGGAACGGTAGCAGCTCGGAGCTTTCGAGGATTTTCTCGAACGTCCTGTCGAGTTGGCCGCGCGTTACTTGGCGAAACGTCCGACTACGTTTGCCAACGCGGTAACCGCGGGTTCGTTCGTACCTGGCCGAGCAAGGAATTCCGTGCCATTTGCGAAATTAGTTTCCCACTCTTTGTCGGGCCATTCGGAATCAATTTCAATTTAAAGCGGTTCTTCGACCACGAGCTACGTACGCTGAAACGCGAGCAACGTTGACTCGACTTTCGGTAAGAACGAGCGTTCGTGCGAGGGACAAGCTCGACACCCCATGGGGAGCCGGAATAACCGCGACACCAGCCGACCTTACGGCTAAGCATAATTGACGAAATTAACGCATTAACTCGATTACCCGCGTACAATGTCCGCGCGCCCTTGGACGCTCCGTTTTCGGGCATTATCGCCGGGACAATCTACCATTCGGCGGCTACTACCTCGGAGGGCGAAAGCTTCGACCGAGTGTCTCGTCGTGGTGCTCGTAAACTCGTTCATTCTATTTCTGAAATGATCCGTTCAACCTTGGGAATATCACGCCGCGGTCCAGGCTACGCGTTTCAGCTACGTTCACGCCTCTGAACGGGCTGAGAAAACAATCCGCCTCACCCGAAGCAACGAGTTAATTCGCGCGGTTATTTTCACCAGGGTCGACGACGTACATACGGTACAACGCGAAACTAGTACCATGGTAGTATCGAGCAGCAGGAGAGAGCAGACCAGCCCTGATACCTGAACAACCATCGAGAGCCGGAATAGCCGCAACCCCATTCGAGCCTATGCGCATATATAACCCCCGGTGCCTACTTCCTGCGACTACGAATGGAATATTCACCGCGGCCGATATGCGCGTTCGCGACTCGCCTCGCTCGGAGACCTATTCGCAGCCTCTTGAAAATTTCCACGTACCTCTGTGTCCGGCTTGACCGTGTACAGGGACGTTCAAGTGACCGGAACCACCTAGCCGTGGTTCATACATATTGATCTGATTGAATATCGTTAGGGACGCCGGCTGTACGACTACCAGAGTATTGGAAGAATAGCTAACACTCGAGCAGCGTTACGGCGTTCGATGTTACCCTTTGACCGCGGTGCATACCGTGCGTTTACGCTCTACCATCGAAAATTATTTTTTACTAACGTTTACGCTAGTCACGTTATTAACTGACCGTGCCGTTTCCGGGAATGTAAATTAGCGGTAACCAGGTGAGTTTTGGTTGGACAAGCTCGACGCGGGGCATAGGATTTAGCGATCACGATGCGGTATAAGATTATCGCCTGGACAGATGAAATGCCTAGGTCTAATTAATCCTTTTCGCAGACAATTTAATTAGCCCTGCGATGGGATTTGGCTGTCGCGCGAGATTAATGCGGCACATAGGAGGGAAGTAGACAACGAAGTTACGGAATCAAGTCTTTCGTCGGGTCTGTTTCGCAAACACCGGCTTGCTGCTTGCCTTTCGCCAGCGACGATAGCGAAGTAATTACGCCCTCCTACCTCCGATCGTTTTAAATAACCAAAAGAGCCAGCGAGCTCCAATAATTGTTACTTTCAGCGGGCAGGTAGTGGGAGCGAGGATGGAGCGTGGGGCGATCGACTCTTTTTGTTCCGAAAGTTACACCGGCGAAAGTTTTGCCTGGCTCTCGGTTCTTCGGTAACTTCGGAGGAATTAGGAGCAGTTCGGTTCTTCGCAGCCGACGTAATATTCCGTCGAGGTAACACTGTGTACCAGAGTCTCCGTGGTGGTTTCGATATTGGCATGCTCCGGCGAGACAATTAAGAGGAAATGGAGAAGCCGCGGTACCAATGGGTACACAGTATACAACACCGTGTTCCCCTATGAGCCTAATTCGATCTCTCTATCGATTGCCGCGTTATCATCCGGCACAGACAGTGACGAACACGCAGTGCACACGTAGCAGGAAGTATCTGGACCAATCGGTCGGGAAACGAGAACAGAAATTGCGTGCTCGCAATGCGTTCGAGTATGCGATAAGCTCCGCGATTAATTCTTCGTCTTTTGTTTGGGGTACGGTGCGCTGTATGCCCAGTCGATTCCAGGGAAATTGAAGTCTCTCCTTCGCACAAAAGCTGCCGGCGAAGCGGCGAACAACAGAGGCGACGGAAAGAATTCGTTGGTTTCGATACCGTCGGTATCCCAGAATTCCCGGCACGTACGTAATCTTGACGCGTCTGCATCCTGTACGACAACTTCGATTCGGAATAATACCGCGAAGAAAAATGACGTCAACGATCGATCGCGTCCTTTTCTTCACCCTCCTGCACGAGAATTTCCTATTTTCGTCCTTTTCCTCGACGTGCCTCCTCCTCGCGGGGCCTAGGGAAATTCTCTAGCTAGCTTGGGGAGGGGACGTGGGAGGGACTACTCCGAAAAGTTCATCAAGAACGAGGCACGATTCCGTCGAGGAGATAAAATATTTAATTTTAGCCGAAACGCGCGCGTGGAGAGGCGGCTCGAGGAACGCCGCGATTCGAGAGCATTATCGCCCTCAGCCCCTGGACGAGCTTCGACCCTCGCTTCGCCGTTAGATACCCCTGTTGATACGCGGCCGCCCCGGTCGAAAAGGGCGAATCCCCTACTGCGCCTCTATATAGGTACGTATCCCAGATGCAAATTAGTGTGCGGCGAGAGGGTACACTTTTTTACCGCGCATCCCTCCCCGACCGCGCACTCCACCCCGTGCTGTCCATTCGTTTTCTTCTCTTTGGATCGACCTCGTGAGAACGCTGAATTATCGATCCGCGGCTAGTCCGGAGGCTCCGTCGCTGACAGCTGCCGGGAACACTGACGAGAGAGGAAAGTACCTCGCGAGGCGAACGCGAGAGAGGTGATTTTCACGTTGGCAGTATCCTTGAAACATCCTAGGTAAGTTACGACGATAGGGTTCCGCATTGTTCGATTCTCAGACGTTGAAGTTACGCGTAACGACTACGGAAAGTATCGACTCTATTTTCGTACCCAACCTACCCTTTCTAAAACTTTACGTCTCACTTTCGCAGCGTCAAACGCTCCCGCTCGTATAAAAATATTATCAAACGGCGGCTGTGATTTAATGCACACGAATCTAATTAACCGTGGAGTGGTTTACCGATACTTTTCGAAGGTGCAGTACACCTACGTGCGTGTTTCTTGGTCTTCTCGAGACGCAGTCGTTTCTTTGCAACACTTTTCCACGAGAGGGTTTCCCCTGTGATTACACGACTCGATGCACGAGACGGCCTTGAACTTCGAACCAGTGTGCACCGACATGGCGGACGCAGGCACCACTCGGTTGCGCAGCGTACACGCCATCCGGTCTGCGACCGACAATCAGCAGCGATGCTCCGCTCCGTCATCCCTTATCGTCAGCTTATCGTCCGTGTCTTTCTCGTCGGTTCGTTCGTTCGTTTTATTATTACGCACTGGGACAGCCGTGATTACAGCCGTGTGGACGTCAACAACTCGGGGATATTTTGGTCCCGACAGACTTTGCACGCGATTCTGTCCTTCCGCCATGATAACGGCAACTCTCGACATGGGATACAGTAACAAGTGTTACAAAATTATTCGTTAAATTATCAACCACATTATCATAGAAATAATATTCCGTATGGATGAGCAAGATTGCATAGACGAGTTACAGGGTTTAACTGTAAATTGATTCGGATCGTATCGTTCCCTAATTACAGATGGAAATATGCTTGTAAATTAATGGATGAAAAAAAAAGGTGGACGAGATAGATACCGTCGATGGCTGCGGCTTAATCATTGTGGAACCAGAATGTTCTGCGAGAAGATGAGAAGTATCGGGGGTATCGCGCGAATCTCTCGAGTTTACGCAACGAGGGTATCGCGAGCCATGGGAAAATTCACGCGGTGCTCGGCGTAAATCGCTAATTGGCCGGCAACTTTCCGTGTGACGAACTCGAATCGAGTCTACGGTTCATTAATTTCCACGCCACTCGGCGATACGCGCAGATTTTACGAGACAGGCGAGCTGCGCGTTATCCCGTACGGCCGATAGGTGATACTCGCAACGGCGACAATTTACGGGCAAAAGGAGACATGGAAAATTACGAAACTGCCCGCGTTCTCTGCGGATCAACGAGTTAATTCAGATCGACGAGGCTCTCTCTTTCTCTTTCTCTCTCCTCCTTGATAGCACAAATGATAAACCGTGGCGCGTGTATCGCGTAAGAGCAGAAGCGGCTCGTTGTTCCTGGCCTCGCTAGGCGGAACAAAACGAACCGGAGCGTGAACAAAACGTCGATAGATTCGCGGCGCGTTACGATCCACGGACAAAAGTATCTCCAAGTTCATCGAACTAGACGCGCGCGCACGATAACAACGCGAACAATACTCGTCGGATATGTACATATATACGAGGGACACGCATTCGTCCGGGTTCCACGCATCGCTACTTTCACGCGCGTTCTCCACGCACCGCGTGTGCCTGCTGCCGTACAATACTTTTCAACGTCCCCGCGTCGAAAGGAATAACGACACAGGCTACCGAGTTACGGCGCCGCGTCCCATCGCGTTGCTTTGCCAGGCGATTAACGGTTCGAGCGTCAAACGGGTGAAGGTAAGAGGATCACAGCGAAGACAGGATCATCCGTCGGAAGCGGAGCACCTAATTATCTCTCGTACCGTTCAAGGTTCGAGGGTAATCTTTGTGAAACGCATGGGGTGCGAACGGGTCATCCGGCGGGAAGGTGGATATTAAAGAAGATTAATTCTGAATAAATTAGAAATACCTAAGAGAAGAGCGGATGATATCGAACGACCGTTACGAATAAGTTTGATCGGGGAGCGATATCCAGTGGCCATAAACGACACCGTGGACGGCCTATCGTGGCACTTCCGGTCCCCGGTGCGGCGCACACGCGCGCCTTCCTCTGAATATACGGGAGGAATACAGACTTCGCGTGGACGGAGGTGCGTAGCGGTGGTTTTGAAAAAGGTGTACGTGCCATCTCGCAGCTGCGCCCTCATAATTATGCGCTGGGCATATTCGGCGAGTGACGACGGTGGTCCAACATGGCGTATGCATCGTGCGCTTACTCCCTTACCTTTTTCGACGGCTATACATATTGACAGGTGATTCAACGGACGGAACACGGGGGATTGTTCGTTCTCCAGCTCGACCCGCCGCGACAGAAGCGGATAAAGGGTCGAAGCTAGGAAAAATCAATCGTATAATAGACGACAGAACTGGACAGACTATCTTGCCAAAGGCGCAAGGTGACGCGTACCACTCGTCATCCACGGAAACAATCGAGTCGAGAGTGTCTCGGGTGAATCACGATGGCTTCTTTGAAGATCGTGGCGAAGTTTCCTACCGTTTGCTACAGATTTAGCCGGCGAGTCCACCCCTCTTCGTAACCGCGAACTCAAGCGGAATCGTTGGCACAGACACGCTCTTACCACGTCGTGGAACAAAGAGTTTCCACGGAGTTTTTTTCTTTCGGCTCGTTAATCGCGCGCGATTTCGCGTTTACCGTAACGAGTCCACTGGAAGCCTCTAGCCGTTATCCACCCAGAGCACACGGTTGCTCCTTTTTGCTACGGATTTAGAAGCCACGGGAATAGGGAAACGCGGGCACGGAAAGGCGTGGCCGGGTCCTACTCGTTACTTACGGACGCGTTGGGTACAGAAAATCGTACGGTTCTTTGTTTCGTATTAGGAAAACGCGCCTCCCCCTTGGTAGCCAGCGGACGAAAGGCTTTTGAAACTGGACCATCTCGAATTAGCCGGCGCGGTGATTGTTTCTAGCTTCCGTCGACGAGCAGGAAAAAGGAAGAGTTTCGCTTTACGTGGAACGGGAGCTCTAATAAACTCCGCTGACGTAGACACGCGGAACTGTAATCACGGGACTCGAATATAAATCTCGGCGGCGGTTGGCACCGGTGCAAGTTCCGTGAGGGAAAACAAAAACCGCGCGGTTCGTGTACGATTCGGTGATATTTGTATTCAACCGCGAGCACGTATCGATACCAGCGTCGCTTATAATTGGGCGTGCACCGTCGCCGCGGCGACTAGAAGCGAGGGAGCAGGCCGAGCGTGCTCGTCGCCGCGTGAACGCGAGCGCAACGCGCGCCTGTATCTCCCGTCGACGCGACGTACCCAACGAGCACAGAGACAAGAAGCTCGTGTGTATAAATAGCTAGTTAGGGTCGATGGACAGGCTAAAGAGGCGAACGCGAATCGTGAGAGCGAGGATTCATTCACCTGCGGCGGTGATCGCTGGATCGCCGATCCTCGTTAACAGGAAATTACTAGCAGGCCAAAATTATTTTCCGCTTCTCTCGCTTCCTTGACCAACGTTCGAACGATCTCTTTGATATCGGCACCTCGAGATTTTGGGAACGTTCGTGGCTCGAGGGGTGAAGCCTCTTCGGGGAGGCAAACTGTAGAATCGAACGCTCGGAGGGAATAAAAACGGTCGCGTACGGGTAATTAGATTTCTGTTTGGTATACGTACGGATGATCGGTTTAACTAGTAGACTGTGCGATGTCGGAGGGGTGAACGCGAAGGCTTGGATGTTACACGGTGGAAGACGATAAATAACAGGGCAGGGTAGGAGAACGTGCGCTCGATATTGCTCTGGATTGAATAGTCGGCCGGTGACGAGTCAGCCTCTACCAGGAACCTCTGGCGAACGCTGGAACTTCGCTCATCGCAGAAACGTCGATAATGGTTACATTCTCGCGGCGCGTATAGATTAAAGAGTGGAAATACGCAGAAAGAATAGTCTACCCATTCGCTGTCGCGGAATGAAACCCTTTTCCCGTCGCTCGAACGGTGTCCTTTTTTACCTGACGCGGCCTGTGAATCATCCTTCCCAGAGATGGATGAGCAAAGTTAATTTATAATAGCTTAGATGCAGAAGTGGAACGAGCCGCGTGGGAGAGAACACCTCGGAGTCGTGTTCGTCTTCTTGTACCCTCTGTTTCGTTCCGGCCACGTGACAGCTCGAAAGAAACGGAGCGAGGAACGAGAAAAGAACGTCAAACGGTCGGCTGGTCGGCGTTTCGTTCGCCTCGACGTCGAATCGATTGACCGATCCCGTCATCCAGCCGTGCCCACGGGTTCCCGTTAGACGCTTACGTGCGTCTTGGTAGGACACCAAGATCCCGTGGCGATTCGAAACTTTGGCTTGATAAACGCCTCGTGTCTTCCAACTTTTGCTTTCCGATTGTTTCGTCGCGTGAAAAGCCGCCGGAGAACGGCGTGCAACGACCCGGGGTGTACGTGTGTGTACCGTGAAAAGGTTTTCAGTTGACCAACGTACATATGTACGCCGAGGAGCGTGCATTGTGCTCGGGTGAAACGCGAGCAAATAGTTGGACGCCGCGGTGGCGAAAGTTTGCCGTGACAGAAACCGGCGATAAGACCACGAGGAAGCGGCGTTTATCGAAAATCAGAGGGGCCGCGCGTCCTACCCAGGCGATGAATATCGCATCCCAGAAAAACAAGCGCTCTTTTCGCTCCGATGATCGACACGGAAATCAAACTTGGCTCTCGTGTCGAAAAGAGCCGAGATACTTCTCGACTCGTGAGAACTCGTAGCGTTAGCACGCGAGAAATAAAGATGACAAACAGGGATGACGATTTTGATACGTACAAAATGAACAATTACCGCGTCCCGTTGCAACGACGAAGGCGTGACAACCATCCGCATTACTTCACATCGAATTAACGCCACTTTGTGCGGCTTCCAGCGGCACCCAAGTGGGCATAAAGAGACGGTAAAAATACGACGATTATTTTCGGAGCAAGTTATGGAAGCCCATTGCACCAATCACGGACCTCTAGCTTGGCCGAGGCTGTTCAGACTGCGCGTACATACGTTGCTAACTATAACGCTATTAATTTTCCACGGTTTCTTCCCGCCACGCTTGTTAACGAGGCCCTCTCTTGGATATGTACGCGCGCGTACAGACCCCGCGGGCCTCGTTCCTCGATGTATTTCGCTCGAATCGCCAATGCCGGAATCTAATTGCACACCGATCGACACTTGACCGGCTCCATCGAACCCGATATTGCATACCATCGGCGTATTTTGTTTCCTCGATCGTCGACGATCAAGATCGGACGTCCAATTAAAAAGGTCCCATCGAGCGTGACGAAACTCGAGCCGGCGTTCACCTTCGACGATCCGGTTGACTTCGCGATCGGCCAACACCAAGGCACCAACTAATCACTGTTATCAGCGGCCGCTCGCGCGAGGTTGTTCCGCGTAATCGGTGGCACGTTCCAAGAGGCGCGATCGCGATCGTCGCGTCCGTCACGGTGAACTAAGCGGGAGCAGGAAGAAAACGCGACGAAGGGTGTTGGCTCTCCGTTTCTTTCGCCTCCTCGATGCATGCAGCCTTGCGGCAAGCCAGCGACTGTCTCTTCTCTATGAGAAGCTACCGTGTCCCTCGCGCACGCACTTCTCGCTCACGCACTCTTGCGTCTCTCTCTCTCTCTCTCTCTCTCTCTCTCTCTCTCTTCCTCTCTCCATGTGCGTCGCCCTCCTGCTCCCTCGAACCAGTTAACTCTTTCGTTTCCCTCGCGCTCGCGCGCAACGCACCACGCAGTCCTCTACTCCTCGTCGCTCTCACGGATTCGTCCGCTTCCCTCGCTCTTTCGATTCGCCGTCTCTCGTTGCTCTTTCTCTCGTCCACGCACTTCACGCCTCTTCACCTCTTCCTCCCTCGGTTGCGTTTCCGTAGCCCTTTTCTCTCTTCGATAGCTGGAGCGCGCACCGGGGGATTCTCGTGCGCGCGTTCACCTTTTTACCTTACGGCCGCTTGATTATTTTCTCATCCGTGAAACGAAGAAAGCGAGCGGGAAGAGAGCTCGGACGGGCCTTGAATATCGCGGGGCTAGTCTAGCCGGGGCGACGCGACGACCTTCCGACAGGTGTTGCCGCCGCGACAACCTCGTGAACGTGCCTCGAGCACGTGGAAACTGTCCTCCCGACAGCTGCGCTGGAAACATTCTGCTTCTTCTTCTCCACGGATGCATCTGCATTGATAAATGAAAATGAAACTATCGTCAAATCATAAATTGCTCCGATTCGTACCAGTAACAGTCCCATTTATATCGCGAGATAAGCCGCCGTTTCTGCAACGGCGGAAGGCAGTTAATAATGGAAGTCGAGAAGTGTGCCGAAGCCGAAGAACAGTGAGCCAGGAAGTGTCGTCCAAGCGACTACTAAACCGCTGGTTTTTGGCGCGGCCCCTCCTCCTCCTCCACCTCCTCCTGTTCCAAGTAAATTAATATCGATCGCGCTCCAGCTCGTAAGTATAGGAACCGTAAATATTTGATGTTTGCCCGAGCCGGCGAGCCCGTACGAAATTGAAATTCACGGATGAATTTCATTCACCAGCCGGAAGGATTATCCGCGATAGACTCGTCGTCCCGTTGCTCGCAGCTGTGGTGTGACGCCTTTTTTCTCCCCCCTGTGCTTCTTTTTCGACAGTTTCGACTCGAAAAAACGCGGGAACATCCAGCTAGATACATGTAAACGGGAGAAGGGTCCTGGTTCGGTTGGATGGTTCGAATGACACCGCTATTGTCATGCGAAACCCGAAGGGGGCTTTTTTTTACGAGCCAACGTCAAGCAGTCACGTCTGCCTCGGTACGGTAGATATTAAATTCACTTACGAATTCCACGAGTTTCTCCGTACGTATGGACAGAGGTACGAGACAACCGGAGACGGATGACGTCCCGAGATCGTTCGTATTTTTTACGGTCCCCTAAATCTCGAGATCTCAATACACCCGCATTACCCACTCGAAATGTCGGGCGATAAATTATCTTTGGCGAGAAGAAATCGATTCGGACGGGCTGGACACGCCCTCTAATCCGCCAAGGGAGTAAAGGGACCGGCCGAAAGACGGCCGCTTGTAATTCTTCGCGCACGCTAACGGCCGCCATACGTGGAAACACGGTGAAAATGCTTCGACACGCGATGCCCTACGCATCGTTAAAAACGAGACGAAAATCGCGCGCGTGTTACCAGCACGATCGCCGCTCTGTAATTAGGCCACGGCGAACGAAAAGTGACCCGAATAACACGGAAATTGCCACGTGAAACAGCTGACGCTGCCGAAAGAAACGCGATATCCTATCGACTGTACCAAGCAATTACCTTGTTTACGATCAACTTTGTAGTATCCTGTGTACGAATAATCTCACGTGGTCGGGTTGATTTACCAAACATGTTCGATAAAATTCCATATGAAACGCGAAATGGTACCTCACGGACGTAACGCTTGTTAGACCGTCAATTCGGAAGTCGATATCTGGAGCAAGGTCTGATATTCATATAAAGATCCTAAGCTAGACAGCGTCAGAGTGCACGCCAATGACGACTAGAGATGGGACCAGAAAGTTCTACTGGAATTTTATTGGTTTGCATATATGGAGCTGGAAAATGTTGTCTCCATCGAAACTGAACCACTTTCCTAAAAATGAAACCATCTACGAACTCCTTTGCCCAGACAGAGAACCTTCCAGAGTTTTACTCGCGTAAAAATACAGTCTTCTTATACCAGAAAAGAAACACAGTGCGTTCAGATAAAAAGCTGCAATATTTAAGAGTAAGAAAAAAAAGACGAGATAAGTTTCAAAGGACGAGGGGTTGGCCCGACGGCAATTGGTCCTCGAAGAGACCACACGCGTGCGTCTACCGATGGCAAGAGACAAAGGGCAAGGGAAGGAAAGCAGCGTGATACCGTGTGTCTTTCCTGCTTTTCTTTCTTTTGCTGGCCGGCTGTCCCCTGCCGGTGCGTATCGCATGGAAACGTGGATCTGTTTGCGCCCGCGTGTCGACACAGCTGCGCGGAACTTGCATCGCTGCACGGGCGATCAGCAATGGAAATGCCTGTCGGCAAACAGCCTCGTTAACGCTCCATTTTCACTCGCGGGACCGGGTAATTAATATTTATGCAGTCCTCTTTGCGCTGGCTTTTACACGGCTCCGATCGCGAAAACCGTCGTGAAAAATTAAGGGGGACCGCCGGTCAAAGGACTGACGAGCAACGATGGACGATTGGATTGCGCTTTTAACGCAATGGTTTTGCTCGCTTCTGAATTTCCACGGTTAATCGTGACTGCGAGGCGTAAATCCGATTCCCCGACAATCGATAGAGACCCGCGATGATTTGCTTTCGGTCAGATTGATTTCCGATGAATGCAAATTTAAGTTTGTCCATTCGACACGAAACGAAGCTTTCTCTGGCCATAAATAGTAGAGGTCGTAAAGAAACGCGGGACTGAAACTGCATAGGAATCGTACGTCTGAAAACAAAAAGAAAAAAAAGAAGAAAGTATGCTTCGTAGTCACGTCCGTATCATAAACCCAATCCACGTGGCGGTGCTTAAAGGCAGGCCAGGGTGCGCTCTCCTAGGCGCGAGAGAAGACGAATCAATTGTAATTCATTAAAGTTCAACCTCAAGCTTTGATCTCGGTGTGCTGAGGATGGCGGGGGAGGCTCCGTTAGCGTATCGTAATTCCAATCGGCTATTAGCCGTCCGTGGATTCTTAATTCCGAACAATGAGCGTGTATACGCCGGGGGGGGGGGGGGGGGGGTTCGATTTTTCCTACGAGGGGGGAAAAGGGATCGTACAATAGCGACGCTCTTGCTCGATGGTTGAGTCACCGCGTATAAACCACACCACCCACGATAAGCTTGTGTAACGGTGACAACAACGGCAACGAACGAGAGGAGGAGACGAGACGAAGACGACGTTTCACGCGCTGCCACCACTTTACGCCAATTTGCGGCCTAGACGTTCTGAAAAGGATGTTCCTGATAACGCGAAAAACGTTGAACCCCGTGCATAAGGTCAAGCGAGTTCGTCGAGTTCCTCGATGTTGCTGCTTACAATGCCAGGAAAGAAGAACAGCCGCGTAGACGGTCTGCCCGACCGTTTTCCACGGTTTCGCTCGTCAGGAGGGAAACTTTGCTAATGAAAGTACCGTAATTGCCCGGCAAGTGGATCGGCTGGACGGACGAAAACGAATCACGGTTCTCCAACACTCGTTCGAATTACCTCGGAAGGCATACTTTCCAGAAGCCGAGCCAGGTGCTGCCTGGTACTGTTCTGGTCTAACCATAATAACCGAATTGATAAATAGAAACTAGAATTATTGTTGTTGCCAACTGGAACGACGTGGGGTACGCAGCGAAGAGAAGAAGCCGGGATACACGCGATCGCTGGGAAGAGATACGAAGACTATAGGGCGGAGAAAAGAGGGAATAAGCAGCTATTTTAATAGGAAAAACTGGAGAATAGTAAATGGACTGTAAACGTCTGAATGGCAGCCGGACTCATCAGAATCTGCCGTCTTTTCACGAGAGAATCGGAACCGAAGCGAAGAAGAGAAAAAGCGACTGCGCAGCGTACAAATGCAGAGGCAGTAGACGCGATTCCTAATTCCAATTCGAATACACTGCACGGCACCTGCGTTTGCCATTAGACGTGTCGTTAACTTCTAATTGCCGTTAGCGGATAATCGCTTCTATTCTCGTATCCACGATTCCCAAAAGCCTGGATAAGTAGCGGCCTCGGTAACGAGCCTGCTATGCCCGTAATCAAATTTTGAACGTCGCCAAACGAAAATAGCAGCTCGATAAGAGGAGAAAGAGCTCTCTGGACGGAATTTACTAACTTGTTACCAAGAGGAGAACTGGTCGAATGAGAAGGAAATTAGAAAAAGGAGTAACCGCGTGTAACAGCGAAGGTATCGGAATCGATTGGTAGCTCCTTGATCGTACAGAGTCGATTAGTATATCAGTAGGTAGACCGAGGAGACCAACAGCGCGTTGATTAACGAGAGTGGTAATTAATTGCTCTTCTATCTCACGGGCTCCACCGGAAAAGAGAAACGCGCCGCGAATCCTTGTACTTCTATCAGGAAGCGGCGTTAATTACCGTGGTAAAATTGCTGATATAATCTTGGTAATCCGGTTAAGACAGAGCGGACTCGAAAACGCGGCAAATTATTTCCACCGTCTTTGTTGTGTATCGGTAACGAGCAGCAACCCTTACGTTGCGAACCATTGCGCTTATTTTAATTCGTTGTATAGGTACTCATCGCACAAATTGCACCGCAGACTAGTTTTCCAAGCGCATACATAATTGATGTTCGTAGTCACTCGTGTTGGGTGTAAAAAAAGAGAGAAGAAAAACGCAGCCGTAGCCAGAGTTACCGAGTGTCTGTGGTAATTGCAGCTAGAGCTAGGGTCGTAATTAACAACGAAGGTTTATCATATCGAGGCAGTACAAAAGATCGGAGAATTTAAGACGGGACCGCCTTATCGTTCCACGACAGCAGGGGTAAAGGACTAGCGGATAAGATAAGGACGTATCGCGAAGGATAAACAGTGGCCAATGACAATGGTACCGTGCACTGGCGGAGCTTCCGGTTTCGCCCATGAAAATAAAGCGTCCCGTGCGCTCCTGCGCGACGTCGAGATAATGCCATATTCGTGAACAACTTCTTATCGTTGGGCCCAAATCGGGCTGGGAAAAAAGGAGGACCAGGAAAGAGAAGGAGAAAAGTGGTTGCACCAGCCTGGAGGAAAATCAACCGACGACCACTTTCGTCTCAGGTTCGTTCATTCCCGATGATTGGGATTGTCGATTAATTAAAGTCCAGAATCGCGTGACCGGAAGCGAATGAGAACCGCTCCGAGCGGTCTACGTAGGCGTAGTCCCGTGTTTCCAGTTTGTACGACGACTTCTTCGTAATGCTGTCACCGATAAGAAAAACCTATATCGTGGGACATTTCGTTTCTATTCGAAGGCGGCGGAATCGATCGTGTCCTATACGAATCGGGCGTAAGAAAGTGGAACAGAATTTGATATGCAGCGTAAGAGTAGACGCGGTCTAGCATATACGTACGTGAGCGTGTAAACTAGTTTTAATCGTATACCAGGTGGACTGTTAAGAATTATATAATCGGTCGAACGTTCGAGGGCAATCGTTCGACTAAGAATAATTGAATACAAAACGAGCGTTTAAATGTAACGTCGGCCATTTTTCTCTGGTCTACCCGGTAGATTTGAAATTGGTAAATTGAGTGCTTGCCGCTGCATAGCCGAGGGATAGATAGTTGAAGGAGCCCGTTGTGGGGCCAGCTTTGATTCGATTTGGCCGGAAAACGGTGGTGGGAAGCGGGAAACAAGGGGAACACGAAGTTTCGATTACGTGCGCTCTAAGTTTCGCAGGGCATGCGCCATTTAACTGGCAACCGGCCGAAAACACGTAAGGGAAACAGATCGATGGATCTGCTCGAGAATAATTTGCCGAACGCGCAACATTCGATACGGTGTTCTACGTCACCGCACGCCGTTCGACAACCGCGCGAGTCAGATGGAAATTGGTCTTGATAAAACACCGCTACCCATTATTTTTGCGTTTCTTTAAACGACCGTCAAAGGAATTTTTATTGCGACACAATGCGGTACTCGAAGAGAAATTTATCTCTCTTGTGCCCCGTTTGAATGCCCCGTAGACGGTGCATTTCAGTTCGTTTGTGCGAGCAGAATAGGACATACAGCGTGACACGCGAGACCCCTGCCGCCCCTATTTAATTCCGCGCATATTACCCTTCCCCAAAAGGAAACAAAAAAAATGGAGGGGGGGAAAAAAAGGTGAAAAAACGAAGGAATCGAGATCCGGTTCGAGGTCAATTCCCTCGACTTACGCGTTCAAGGTTGGAGCGTGTGACACAGCCATTAAAACACAATAGATCATTTCGAACCGGGAGCGCGCAGAGAGCTGGTATATAATTAATTTCATAGAAACGCGCGCGGGAATCAGTAATTGACTTCCTTCGCATGGTCACCGCGGGGTTATGGTATCTCGAAACTCTCGAGTCTTACAGCCACCGTCTCCCTTTCCCAAATTATCGGCAGCTTCGATTTTCGATACGTTACCAAAGTCCCACCGCTACTGGTAGTAACTCGACTTGTTTCATCGCGCTCGCGTAATCTCGCGTAATTACAGTATTACAGGTACACCGTGTTCCCGACCGATGGAGCGGATTGAATTCTTCCTTCGTTCGCCGGTTACATGATCGACCGCTGAAGCGCAACGAGGAATACCTATTCCTCGTTCCAACGTAACACTATCGTGCCTATAACGCACGTTTTAATACTGCAAACAATTTTAACGTCCCCATCAGCGTTCGTGAAAGTGCAGCTGCTAGTATTATATACCCTCTCCGACGCTAATTGCTTAATCCTCCTCTGATAAGTGTAGTATGCAATATTTGGTAGCGATTCGAGTAGGTTTCGACGGTCGAGGACCGTATGCGTGCATCGTTGCCCAAAAGTTTGGAACCCGTTACGATTCCAAACAAATAAAGTCTTCCTTAAATAAATAGATGTCTCGTTGTGAGTATGTTTTCCCATGGCACGGCATTATCTCCATGTATAAACGTTCCCGACGAAACAACCAACCGTACAAGCGTAACGTAAAGCTTGTACTCCTCGAATAGCAACGAGCGCTCCAAACTTTTGAGCGACAGTGTATATACGCGGCAATTGAGAGCGCGAGAGCAATCTGCAGGTCAACTCGCTAGGAAATTCATTTAATAGGGAGGAACGAAACAAGGTGCCGCTGCGATTGGCCGAGGACGATTTCATTGCTGTTTCTTTGTGCGGCCAGACGCCCGATGGGCTTAAATAGGACCGACCAACTTAGTTTTTTTTTTCTCCTCCGACAATCGCAAGACATCTCGCCTTTTTTCTCTCGCCCGTACATTCGAGACGAATCCGTCGTGCGCGTGGCGAACCCGCGAATGCGTCGGAATTCGCTTGGGCATGAATTGCATAACAGAAATCATAAACTGAACAAGCAGACCGAAACTATTCCGCAGCTAGAATACCATAACCTTGTTTCAGGTGCAATTAATACCCCGTAACGGGTTATCGAGTGACGATTATGCAATTTCCTAGACAGCGGGATCGATAGGCGACGCTCTTTTTTTCTCCCCTCGCTCTCGCGACGATAGGAAGGTGAAGAATGCCGTTGCATCGGCGCTCGCGTCTCCTTCCCAAGGTTGTCGAGGACAGATGCGCGCAAAAAGGAGAAGGTGACGAGAAAAAACGGCGCGATGCGCACGAGAGAGCGTCGCGAATTCGCAAACACGTTTTCAAGAAGAGCCGCCGCGGCGGCGAGCAGCCGGCAAGAGCGATCGATAAATTTAATTATGTGCAACGACCGTTCTTTACCCGGCTACTGGAATTCCCTGCGTACGGTTCACGACGTATCGTGCAATACGCCTTCCGCGTGGAAACGGTGCCACTGGTCACATCATTAACGTGAAAGATAATGATAAGATAACGGAAGGTGGTTGAAGATAAACACACCGAAGAGATCTGACTCGACGCTACCAGGTCGTCCGTTCGGTTATATCATCTCCAAACACTCATTCCGTCTCTACAAACTCGTCCAGAATGAAATGGAAGAAAATAAAAGAACGTAATTGGCCGCGATAGAGTTCGAGCTGATAAAAAAAACCTTGCGTTTGAACTTGTACCCCGTTTACCGTGGGGCGTCCGATTCAAAGTCACGCTTTAATTCGATTCGCTGATCGACGTTCGTCTGCCTCCGCGTTTACGTAACCTAATAACACGTTAACGGTGGCACGGTTTTTTCTCTCTCGAGAGAGGAACGAGCAACCGGAGAGATGGTCGATGAAAATTCCTGATCAAAGTTTCATGCAAAATTGTTTACGTCACAGAAAAATGATCGTGCGGTTCTCGGTTTCGGTTACACACGACGAATCTAAATATAGCGAAGCGTTTGAAGTGAAAGTTCGTGTCGGTGGTATCGAAATAAGAGGAAGCCGAAAGAAATTGAGGACGATACACAGTGCCCGGCTAGGTTACTGGACATTTTCGTCCTGATAGATTTCGTGCAACGCGACTCGCGTAGGAAAGCAAGGATGGCAGGAGGAAGGAAGCCCTTCCTCTCCCGTAACGATTATCTAAGGCATCCCATGTGTCATCTGACAGCAGCATTTTATGTAACACGATTCATGTAATCGCGATCCTCTCTCGCCGGCGTTACAAACGTACAGGGAGACTTAAAGATGGCCTCTTCTATCGTTTGCTTATCACATTTTATTATGTATCATTTAAAAGACGGGAGCTCGTTCCCCACCGCATTCTTATCGATCGCACGCTCCAGGATGGTGTCAGAAATAATTTCTAGTACTCACGATAACGACGAATCCTGTGATATTCCAGTGGTCCGCTTCGACAGCACTCCCGTATCAACGACAAATCCACCACCTGATTCCAAACTTTCGAGATTAGGGCACACGTTTCTCACTGATCCGATCAACTTTCCACTTGTTCGCTCGAATAAAATACGAACAGAGGCTCGACGCGTAATTCAAAGGCGGCGAAGACACTGCGTCAGAAGGAAGATCATAAACAATACACGAAATACCCGTGTCATCCGCAAATTCGATCGGTCGCGATCAGTTGTCGTAAACACTGGCCGCCATGCTCTCTCAGCACCTGTCAATATCTACGTACCTCGCCGCCATCTTGCGGCAGCGCCGTGGATCCGCGCACGCTACCGTCATCTGCCGGTGTTTACGCGCAACACCCGCTCGAAACTGTATTTACCTGTCGTAGCAAACTTGAGCTAACTGTTTCGAGTGATCGGATTTCGTTCAGTAACTGCCTACGTCCCTTTACCTTAAAATATACGTATATAGTTTATTATTGACATTCGAAGCATGTATGTTAGTGTCGATACAAAAGGATTGTCACATGATTGATAATAAATAAAAATATACGATGATAATAATTATAATATGAACACACATCACATGTCAGAGGGGAGTTATAATAGCTAAATACTTTCTTCTAATTAGAATAAGGATATGCTCTGGAACTATTCGTGTAACCGTAGCAATAGCGATAAACAGAATGATGCAAGGATGATCGATAACAATAATACAATAAATAAGAATGAGTTTACCGGCGAGTAACGCGAAGATATCTTCGAAGATATCGGGGGAGCCGCACGAATCGCACCATCGATCCAGTGGTCGCGAAATTCGTGTTACGGTATTTTGCGTCGCGCAAGACCATCACGCCGGATCGTTTCCACCTCGAAAGAACAAAGATTACGAAATAAATATAGAAGCTTGATAATCCGTGGACACTTGCGCGTGTGATCGTAAAAAATGCAAGACGCGTCTCTTGGAAATTGGCAGTTGTCTACGAACTGGTCTTGGTCCGATCGATAATCGAATGGAAGATCCGTGCGAGAACTCGCTAATGGTTTGACAGTCTCGATGCGATCGATTACGGGGAATGATAACAAGAACCTCGATTCGTAGTCGATTGGCGGGTTTCATAACCCGGTTTAAATGTACGATTAACGAGATATCCGTTTCCTCGAAACACTCTACTATCTCAAAAAAAAAACGCTTGGTATTAAAATTCCATAGATATCCAGGAAGTTTATCGAATTTCGATTAAAGACGAACAAGTATACGATCGCATCGTAAATTCGATACTTCCTCTTGATAAATTCGATTCGTCGTAAAGATTATCTTACGGAAAGATCAAGCGACTTGAAGGAACTCGTTCTAGTTATTTTTGCCGAACAATTCGACCGAGTCCGCTTGAAATTGGCAGTTTTCAAAGAAAAAGTATTATCTTAAAGGGAGATTCCGATGAGGATAAAATTTGATCGATTTAATACAAATAATTCTTAGGTTCTTCAGTCGGTTGGCCGCATACTCCGTGATACTTTTTCGTGACCAGGCTTCGACTGCGGCAGTTCTCGATTTCCAGGAAACATTCGTTGCTGTAGGTCATTTCGTCGGTACCGCAAACGGGATCGTAATATGGTGGACAGATCTTTTGGCAGCCACGAAATTGAAAGCCTTGTATGCATCTCTTCATAGGCACCACGTACACGTGTTTCCTAAGCGATGTAACAAACGAAGAAGAAACGGTCACCACCATTTGTAAGACGATTCCTTGGTTTAATTGAAATGTCCAAGCGATCGTAAAAGCGCGTAAAGTTGAGGAGAGATGTAATTTCAAACACGATTACTGCTTACCCGCAATTGTCCCTCTTCATCTCGCACTCGTTACGATAGAGCTTGTTGTCGGAACCACAAACAAACTGGCGTTCTCCGCTACAGATCTGGTTGCAGAGCGCGGTAGTGGGACAATGTTGTGCTGGTACTTGAACTACCCGCTGACCGCACGTTTCACGCCGTAGATGGCAAAGGGATCTGAACGCATACGAGAAAACGCGTGTAATTTTTACGCGCAAATTTTCTTTCAGGGTCACAGGACGTTGAGCGTTGCGAGAGTTCTAGGAGAGCATTCGTATTTAACTGCTAATCGCCGATGAAAGAATTTGACACTAATAAAAATTAAGAAATTCATAGTAGGAAGGATAGATATTTCAGTGGTAGGAATGGTAAAGTTGGAAAGAAGACTGGAACGTCCATCGTTCGTGACGAAACGACCATTCGTGATTCACGCGCCCTTAAAACTCTCGGCGTTGGACGTCCTGGAATCCAAATAACGTTCTTAATCACCGGTAAACGTTGCCGTCGCTTCCACAAACTGGTTCCTCGGGTACCCCGCTGCAGTCTTCGGGGCACTGTTCAGTCTCTTTCAAGGTTGTGCATTCTCCTACGTGAGCCAATTGAATGCCCTTCCTGAAAAGCAACGGTATCGACGGAGATCAATAACTGATTACCAACTGATGTAACGAATATGCATAACTCGAAACGTTTAACACTAACATGTTCCCGTTACGGTAATTACTGCGAGTGAATCACTTCCTAACGAATTTCTGTGAATGGTCTACAAAATATGTATGGAATGCGAACTTACAGACACACCGCTACGTTTAAGTGACACTGGTTCGTATAAGTGTTCGCGTCGCTTCCGCAAACTGGATCTACGTCAATCCCGCATCTTTGCTGTTGCTTCGTACACTTGGTCAAACGAGTCCGACATTTTTCGAAATCTACCACCGTCACCTTCCTTCTTGCTTGTCTACGAAGTAAATGAATAATCGTAAAAACCGGTCAATCAATTCCAGGAACAATCAGGAATTAATAAAACTGGAGTTCATACTCGAAAGTACTGACCCGCAATTGAGCATCTGCATCTCGCACTCGTTCTTATATATACTTCCATCCGATCCGCAGATGGGCACTTCCGGCTCGTCCTTGCAATCCAAAGGACAGGCGTTCGCCTGGCCTCCGGATGTTCGCTCCAGTGACACGCAGTACGACATCGGCACCTCGAACACGTGCTTGCTAAACGATCGATATCATACAGTGAGTCCGGTGAGGTGGAAAAACCGAGTAGATTTGCTCGATTATTTGCGACGTGACAGCAACTTTGCTGCACGCTTGGCTCGCAATCGAGGCCTTGCTTAAGGACGATGTGTTCCTTACCCGCAATTCTTTGCTCGCATTTTGCAGGTGTTCGAATAGAGGATCCCGTCGCTACCACAGGCAGGCTTGGCACCGCGCCAACACGATTCACGACAATGTCTCGTGGTCTGGCAGTGCTTTTTGTTGGTACGCACGACGCCTTGTCTACGATCGAATCAAGTAAGCATTGCATCAAACAGAATTGTCATTGAAAAACCGTCGTCGAGTAAATCGGCGATGGTTTAGACGTTCGCGAAGATTCGTACCCGCATGTGAGCAGCTTCATCTGGCACGTGGATTTGTAGACGTTACCGTCGCTCCCGCAGATTGGTCCATCGAGCGGCGCAAAGTCGCAAGAAACCGGGCAGTTCTCCCTGTGCGCGGAAATGTTGTTGCAGGGACCCAGGTGCGACAGCTCGATGCCAACGCGGCAGATCTCGACCCTCAGCATGCACTTGTTCAGGTACGTACGGCCATCGGTACCGCATACCGGATCCTGGTCGCCAGGACAGCGATGCTCGCATTTACTACCGGACGATCTCAGGCAGGCTGTCTTCTCCGTGGCCACGGTCACGCCTATGCAATTTGTAAAGTATCGATAATTGCGTTCATCGTAGCTACCGCGCGTTCGTTGCGAATGCACGAAACGCAACGCGTTTGTTCAAGATCGTTCAACGAGCGAAACGAAGAAACGAAACATCTCCGTTGGTAGCCACACGAAGGCGCTCCCCTTCGACGGACGTTGTAAAGCAACTGTATAATCGGCTATGAAGACTGGCCTGGAAGCGCGTACGCGCGTACTAATTGTAATTATTATGGTTGGTAGCGGCTCCTTACCCTTGCCACACATCTTCTTCCGCATTTCGCATAGGGACGCGTAGATCACTCCATCGCTACCGCAAACTGGTTCTCCGCTTGGCGGGCATATGCGAGGACAGGCGCCGGTCACGAAATCTGAAGAGAAATGAACGAGGACTCATGAGCGTATCGTTCTGTCAGGATTCGACCGATCCTTTGAGTAGGAAGTGCCACGCGCAGCTAACTTCTACCCCACGTGGCATCGTAAAACGAAATAACATTTACTGTTATCTCGGTTTACTGCGAGCCATCGGGACGTAAGGTCTCCTTTATTAAACCGTGCAGTGAGCGTTAACGATAATGGCATAATTACAATGGAAATGCGAACGCGCGAGCCTATGAAAGAAAGTGACTGGCCCGAAGATAAATACCTCGCGAAGAATCGAAGGAAACGTGGAGTAATTGAAGCCTTGGGTCGTTCTTTCGAGGTGCATCGCACCGAAAAAGCGGATCTGCGCGTGGAGTTGGCTCCAGTGCATCCCAGAAGCGTGAAAGGTCGAGTTAAAAATAATCGAGCGAACCGGAAAGAAAGAACGCGAGATCGCCGGCGAGTCCCGGCACGGATCGTCCTTAGCGGATCTTTTTTACCGGACAACGGTGTGTAATGGTAACGTTAAACCGAGGAGATTCTGTCGAAACTTTAATTGCTTCCTGTTGACCCTTCGCGCGGGTATCTCCGCAGCACGGGTCCGCCTGGCTTGGTCTCGGTCCAGTGATCGTCGGGTCAACAGCACATACGATTTACTACGGTCGTTCTGTACACCGGCTCGCATAATATGTAACAAATTATAAAATCGAGGTGTACAGTTAAAGATAACCGAGAGGGGAATCGGACGCGAGGCGCGGTCGCCCCGATACGCGAAACGCACCTACGGAATAAATTAAACGGAGCTCGATCACGCGACTAAATCGGTGAGCACACGGAACATCCTTTCGAGATACAACGCTTGATCTCTTCACCCCTCTCTCTCTCTCTCTCTCTCTCTCTCTGTTGCTCGTGATAACACGAATGGCAAACGCGCGAATAGCGAAAAAATGCGGTCCTGCAAGGGATCCTGCAACCACCGGTACGCTCCGGTCGTTACCGGAATGTCAAGTGAACAATAACGAGCTTAATGGACGGTCCGTTCTCCCTCTGTTCTCGCGGCTCGATAATTTATCTGTGATCAGAGTCACGCACCGCGGCGGCGTGTGTATACCTGCACGACGGAAAAAGAACGGCGCGCGCTCCGTTGCAAGCTCGTAAAGATTTTTTTCGGGGTGGAATCACGATGGTCTACGACTGCTTCTTTCGCGTAACGATCGAGTCAGACTCTCCTCCGGGATACAATTTGCTGGAATCGCGGACGATCAGTGCGGACGGGTTCGATATCCCGTTCGCCTGCGACGGTAATTCGTACCTAGCTCGGTGGAATCCAAGAATTTTCGCTCGAATTCACAAAGTGAACGAGATAAGCCCGATACGCATTGTAATATAGGGGACCGTGGCTCTTCCTGCTCCGCGGCCACCTCGCAAACACGCCGCGAACAGAACCAATATTATATACCCTTTTTCTGCGTAATAATCGAGTTCCGCACCCTTCCTGCTTCGCGGGGAGCCAGTGCCAAGTTAACAACCGAATGCACCTAGAGATAAGCGTCATGCGAATTTTATGAGCGTAAACTCTTCGTAATTACAACGATTACGACTTATCGATCGGCTGGTATCGGTTAATATAGCGCGGTCGCGATATACGTAAGTGTACCTACGTACCCCGATGATATCTAAATAGAACTCCTCTGGTTTTATTCCGCAGCTGAAGCTGCGACAGCCTCGGTGTTTCTCGCGGTATTCGCCAAGTGCAACATCGGCCATTAAGACAAGGTGGATCGTTAACAATCTCGTGCGGATCCGAAATGCGGCGCATAAAATCGTCGGTGTTGATTAACGGAGCGGCGCGCGACTTTAATCGGCTGGCTCGGTCCGTGGAGCAAACATAAAAGGCCCGGTCGTTGAATAGGAAGAAATAAAAGATAGACGGCGAGAAAAATGAATAGAATCCTGGCGCGCGAGCATATGTACATATTATGTATCGGTAGATTTCACTGGCGGGAGCAATTCGCGATAGTACTGGCTCTCAGCTGGACGCGTACCCTAAGCGGCAGGAGAGGTTCGTAGCAGGGAACGGCGGCGAGGACGTAAAGAGGAAGAAGAAGAAGAAGAAGAAGAAGCGGGTAGGCGAAATGGAGCAGAAGCCGAGCGAAGGAGAGAATCGGATTATTCCTCGGAGCGGACGCGTCGGCTGGGCAAGTGGCCGTGCGATTAGCGGCGTTGATGGGCGGCAGAAGGAGGTGTCCGTCACTCCCACGAACGCGATTAAGTGAATCAATTATGCCAATAACGGGGGCGAGTCTGTCTGGCCAGGGGGCGATTGGCGAACAATGCAGATCGAATTATATCCCCGTAGAAATTGTACGGGTCGCGCGAGCGACGCGCGTGCATGCACGCGGTGGACGGTGCACAATGGATGCGCCGCGCCGGCACTTGCTCCGACGCTAGGGAACGGGAGGAAAAGGGAGGAAAAGGGAAGGAATGACTGTGACAGGGAAAGGTAGAGAAAGGGGGAGGGAGAGAGAGAGATATGCGGGTCGGTGAACCACGGCAAGGATGCAACGCCGACCGGGTGGATGCTGCTCCTTGGATTTTTGTCCACGAAACGAGAAGCCGCGGAGAGGAACACGGCCAACGCCGGATCCCGCTCCCGGAGATCGATAACAGAGAAATAAGGATCTGTTTAACGAACCGGAACGATTTGATACGAATAACCCGTGGCTCATAAATAAAATGAACAATGTGCTGGACTGCGGCTTTTGTTCTTGTTTCCAGGCCGCTGTTCCTAGAGACACGGCCAGAAAAACGACCGGGTTAGATAGACTGGATGGATGTTGCGGTTGGGAGCGCACCCGGATGGCTGGCTCGCATGACAGAACCTTTGATTCGAGGAAAGATAATTAAACTAGCCGTGATTCGCTCGCGAACGTGAACGCCTCTCGATCACTTCGCTCCCTCGTGAATCTTAAGTGGCCGGTGTCAATTAAGACCCGGGATAGGTTACGACGCATAAACCAATCTGAACGAATAACCATTCTCTGCTCACTTGGGAACAAGATACACGCGCATTCGAATCAGCCGTGCCGGACTTTCAATATTCTCCCCCGTCGGAAAGCGAAAGCTGTGCAACGTGTATCGCGTGCAACACAATTTAAATCTGTTCAGCATATTTTTACATCCTATTTAAAGTATCAGCGTGAAACAAGGTTGCAAACAGACGAGCGGTAAATTCTACAGAGACAACTAGGAATGTAAATTAAGGCAAATATAGTATCACGGTGAAGAATGCATAGCGGCGCGAGAACGAGCAAGGATCATGCCTGAATCGACCAATCAAGTCGCGTGCGAGTGAATTAACGCCGCTGCGATTGCCGCGTTATTATATCCGTATACGCGTGCGTGCTGATAAATCGGCGGTTAAGCCAACCAGGAATGGTGTTCCCTCGGAAGCTGGAATCGTCGAATAGTTTGCCAAGTTTCTAGCAGATTTCAAAGAACGATCCGCTCAACCTCTTGACAAATTGTGCCGTGTGCTCACGATCGGTTATCTAAGCTGACCGTGCTCGACTCCTCGCGCTTCTTCCTCGATCTTGAATAGCTGACGATCCTTCCGCGAGTCAGCGATTCAAGGTATACGGAATATTTCCATTTAATCTATCCCTGAATGGCTTCCCAAGCTCGAGTTACCAAAGTAGAAACGGTCAGTAAAATCAAGACGCTGCTATTCCAATTCAAGTTGGTAATAAAATTCCAATCGGCCGGTAATCTCATCCCTGAACGATCGCCCCTAACAACAAGTGTCTACATCTGTTTTCGCGATCGCCTCGTCCGGCTAACGGAATGGAGAGGATGCAAAAAGTCGAGGAAAAGTGAGAGCAGGGTTAGAGGTAAGCGAACCATTAATTCTAACTAGGATTTGACCGCGTGATCCGTTCGTGTATGATCGCGTGCGCGGGACGGTATCTTCGGCTGGACGAAAGTAACGGCTGCGTAAATCATTCGCAATCGATACCGTGAAAATCGCGGTAAGGTCGTTCGTGCACGGTGCCTGCTGCAGCCTCTGCCCATTCCTCGTTTCTCGTGCAGCCTCTCCTGTTGCCACGGCTGATCTCCTCTACGTAGCCCCGGCCCTCTTTATCACCGCGGAACGATCTCGTCTTCCTCCTGGCATTGTCCCGTAACACGTCCGCGTTGCGTTGCATTAACGAGCCTTTCGCTGCGTTTAAGCCGGAGCACGCGAGCCGTAATAATTGCCGCGCGATTGTTCCTGAATCGCGGGATCGGAAATGGCGAAATTCTGCAACGTACCTGTTGCGCTGGAAAGTCTCAATGAACACCGGCTGTCGCAACTATCACGGTTAGCCGCGTGGAGTACGCGACACGTATCATTGTTCCACGCTCTATCTTCGCTCGAGCGTGTCTCCGCGACCGAAAGAATCTGGACGTTAACGACGGTGTGTACAGCCGCGACTTCCGTATCGCGGTGAAATGATCCCATTTCCTGCCTGGCGACGCTATTGTCCCGATAACGTCGTAAAGTAGTGGCTCAAAAAGCGATCCACGGGAAAGTACAGCGCTCCGCGGCCGCGTTCGCATGATTTATCATCACGATCGAGATACCGATAAATAATACGACTAACCAGGTTTCGATAAAGCGACACAGATTTCCCATTAAAATCACGATGAAAAGTTCCTGTACGGGTTTGGCTCCGTCACGTTAGAATCGGACACGGTGCCGAACAGAATATCTCAAGATACGGGACGACTAATTACAAGTTAGCTAGCAGCTACTAATCAAGACAGGTTTCGCGTGAGCCTTGACGGCAAGACGGCTACGCCCGTTAAGGTAGAGGCGATGGTTACAATAGCCTAGACTGGATTTTAGCCCGAAACAATGCTCATAAATGCTAATCACGGAGTACCGGTTCAAACCGATCTGCTACATAACTGTATACTAGCCGCAGCAAAAAATTAATTAAATCCCTGAGGTACAACCATCTTCAGAACCGCTCCAGTTCTGCCCAGTAATCGATTTTCAATGAACACCGGTTCGCGTTCTCGTTTACGGTGGTTCCCCGTTAGGAATCGTAGGGCGTCTGTAATTTAGACGAACAGATCAGAAATCTGGCGAAACGGGGAAGAGCTAGGTATCCACTTCCGCTTCCCGCACGGTACCATAAAAATTAACGTCCCGATGAACAGCGGGACAGAGGCGCGTGGCCCAAGCGATCGGCAAAAACTACGGTATGTGTGCCGGTGATCGCGAACGAGCACGACAAACGAGTCGCGTTCCATAAATCGTCGCGTTCGGTTTAAGTGGCGAGTGGTAAGTGGAGTACTGGGGCGAAAAACTACCTCCCAGATCGGCTCGATCTCCCACGAGCGTGTACGTGAACGCGTATGTGGCAGTTCGCGACCGTTCGTTCGCGACGATCCGTTACATCGGAGAAACCCTCGATCGGTCGTACGTACCAGCGGTGGTACGTACGGTACGAGTTTACTGTACCTGCACCGTCCGCCTTTTTTCGCCACGGCCGTCCGCGCGCGTCTTTTTCTCCCTCGTTTCGCTCTTCTCGCTCCGCGGGTGGAAGATACCAAAGCGTGCGCGTACTTTTCTTCTCCCGGGGACAGAAAATTGCGACGGTGCGTGCCACGGTTCACGCGAGCAAACGAGCGAAATTTCAATCGTCCGTGGCGTCGCGTGCTGCGTTCCCCCTGGTCCCTCTCTTCCGCGTGTTGCATGCCACGCGAGAGAGCATCGCGCGTCCCGCGTTCTCGCGTTCGCTTTATCTTTTCGGAATCGTTACCCCTTGATGCTCGTGTCGTCGGATGGCTGCTCTCTCCGGCTTGTTCGCGTTTATCAGCAGCCAAGATGAAGAATGAAAAAGAATGATAATATAAATGGATACCCGTCGCGTCCCTGTCGTTCACGGTCTGGTCCAACACGTGTTCCCAGCCGGACTTCGATTCTCATTAGCGCCTCGGTTACGGTGGATCGTTCCGTGCGGTCACGGATCCTCGAAATGTTGTTGCTCGATGCTCCGAACCGTGAATGAGTAATATTCGGACGGACCGTCACAGTACCGTGACTAAGGCCGCTAGTGTAAACGAAACTTTTGCATAGACGTGTACACGGCACAGGTACAAGTCGCCTGATCGCTCGACACATTCCAGCGGTATAGGACCGGTAACGATTCTTTTTTTCGCTCTGTTCTCTCTCTCTCTCTCTCTCTCTCTCTCTTTCTCTTTGTCCGCTACGAAATACACGCGCACACTGGGTACGCAGTTTTTTTTCCAGAGATTTGTATAACGGGAGCAGGGACACCGGTAATTCCTACGTAACGTTACCCCGCGGCGAGTCAAGAATTTTGCCCGGATCTGTTACGGATTGGACGAACCTGTCGCCGTAAAATCTCCACGGAATGGTAATTCCGTGGTGTCCGCGCGGATGCCTTACGAGCAATTCATACGATCGATTTCGCACCGCAGGGAACATAAATTACGACCTCTTAGCGTGCACGATCATATGGGCGAGCGTTCGCGTGCGGGTAATAAAAGCCTTTCGATTCCTACGAGGATGTTTCATCTGTTGGTAGCGGGCATAAAGGTTCGCGTGTAATTCGAGATTTCCTTGGACCGGTCGGCGAGAATTTTCATTGAATCATAAGCGACTACGGGGAAGGGGGGTGACCGCGTGAGAAGATCGGGCGCGCGTTTCAGGAAATTGCGTATTGAAGATAATTAGAGTAAAACGAGGTAAGAGGGACGGAATACCATGCGATTAAGAAGAAACGCATCAATGCATCCCCCGAAGAAAGGGTAATTATTGGCGAAGGTCGACGTTCCGCGTGACCGTAAAGGCCTCCGCGATCATTGAACCTTTTACATCTAATCGCTTCTACAAGTTATAAATTGATTCCATACGGATCTAATAACGTTGTTGGGAGCGTTGACAGAATGATCGATGTTATTAAACTGCGCCCATGGAATGCAGTTTTAAATGAGAAATTTCACTTTTATCATACCATCGAGTCTAAGAATAATATTTCAGCGAGTAAGAAACGTTGCTACTGGTAGAATACCACGATACTTCAACGAAGATAATAAGCTACTATTAACCATGGACGATATTGATTTACTAATCTGGCGTATCGTTTAATCATACTTTGAGTCTGGCTGTAATTAGATCGAACGAATGTAAATGCAAGAGCAAAGGAGAATCGGTCTACCAGCGGTGGTAAGATTCGTTGGCATTCACGTTTTACGCGAACGACCTCGACCTTTTAATTAGTAGTACGCCATTGATAGACTCGAGAGGTCGGATCAGCGTCCGTTCAACGCGCCAACAACTGTTTCACCGCGTCGGATGCACATTGAAAGCGACCTCGATCCTACTTGGATCGCAGCTGAATTGAAAATTGCATTACAAATAAGTTACAAACAGCCGCCACGCTAAATAATTTTCTCCTTTACTGGGAGGACTAAAATATGCCGCGATGCAACCGGTTCGCGATGGTATTCGAACGCGGAACGAGAGACGTCAACGATCTCGAACTTTCATTGATACTCGCAGGTTTAAGGCGAAAGCTTTGAATCAGCGGTGCAGTTATTCATTTGCGGAGATCCTCGAGAGGTAAAAGCTAGGAAAGTGACCTCGACCTTACCTCCATACCTACTTAAGTCTAGGCCAAGGTTTCACAACCCTCGCTCATAGAGAGGTAACTATGAACGACCCGACGTACTTGTAAATGAAACGTTCACGTAAATAATCGCCCGCAAACGGGATCGGCATTATTCGTTTTCTATTCTCCCCTCGTAACTTTCTCATTTTACGTGATTTCTCACCGTGGAAATGGGGGGACTCGTCATTGCAGCGATCATTTTTTGTTGCTAATCTGGAGAAATCATTAGAGGCACATGTAAACCGGAAAAGTAGAGCATGAAGCCGACAGATTGGATTAACAGAGCTCCTGATAATACTTCAATAAGTAGACGAACATTAACGCCTTATCGTTCCTCTTTTCCATTTCGTTACTATAGTTATACACACGTGGTGTACCCATCGTTAATCGAGACGCGAGATTGCAACGATCTCTAGGACTGTTCCGCGCGAGGACGTTAACGGTTTGAAAAACTATCCAGCCAAGGATTGAGATATCAAATGCCTGGTTTTACGACTAGATAATGGAAATAAAGATTCCAAGTCCATCCAGTTTACAACAACTGTAATCCCCCTCTGGTATGATAATATTCTCGTGTATCACGATGGCTGAATAATCGTTGGTCCCTTCTCCGTTGTGTATCTACCTCGACTACAAATCGATCGTTGACGGTAAAGGACGGGGCTCGAAACGTTCTCCACTGGAGTGGAGAAAAGCGTTAATAAAAAGGTCCGATAGCTCGGGGATTCTTCACGTTTTAACGCGGCGATTCGTTCGAAGTCAGCTGACATCGGAAAAACGTGAGGAGCATCTCATTGCTCGGACGCATGGGCGTAAATACCGCGCATTCACCGACCACTTTGCCGCAGGAATACACGAAATCTTTTATGCGCATCTGATTACCGCCGGTTCGACGTATAACTTTGATACAGCTCTCGTCCACGTTCCTCAGATCGGTTGTAAACTAGCGGAAGATTCGTGAAGGAACGCTATGCTAATGCTAACGTCAACCTCTTTCTCTCTACCCGTGCCCTAACTCGGCGACGTTCTCGTCGATCGTGATCGTCAGGCGAGCTTCCAACAATTCGAACGCCAACAAGCCTGTGGGCGGATGTCAATCCTGACCGAACGCCTGTAACGCGTCCAACGAGCTAGGCGATCCGGGATGAAGAATTACAAACGGACGACGTACGTTTGAAATTCACGAGAACACGTTCACTGGGTCTTCAGGTCAGCGAAGTAAGTCAGGCATCGGCGGATGAATCGAGCCACGATAACGGTGTCGTTCCCGAAAGGACAGCCGACTAGTTTATCGATCGCATGGAATACAGTTCTGTTCTGGATCAGCTCGCGAGGATCTCTTCGATCTTCAAGGTTGACTTGCTAGCCTCGTTCATCCTTGATCGATCGTTTTCAGGAACCCGACAAGCGTTCGTGGAAGAGTCTAGCGAGAGAAAGAACGGGTTAGATCGAACAGTGAGAGCAGACCGACAAAAGGGTCGATTAAAAGAGGTGACTTCTCATCTTTCGCTGGACAGATCGAACCGCGACTGGATAGCAATCTATCGTCGCGTATCCATAGAGGTGATCAACGAGGCAATAACGCGAAACAATGGACTATCGTGGCGTGGCATCATCCACTGGGTGCCCGTTTGCCACTTTCCTCGATCAATCGACGGTAGAGGCTGTAGAAACCAAGAATAGAAACTCGCGCGCTATTCTCACAGCCGTTTATCATGGTAAACGATTGCGTTTAACAGCGAAACACGTACTCGATATCACTCGAGCGGACACCATTCTCGCGAGATTGTCTTCTGGGGAGCGGGAAGCAAAGCGCTACGAGGGACAGACCTCAGTCAATGATCTTATCGAAAATATCGATACTTAAGATACCGCGTCGAACAAAATAATAGCTGATCGGGAGAGGAAGACTGGGAAACGAGTTGGACGGGTTCAGCGTATTAATAGCATGCCCAGATGTATATAGTTTGCTAATAATAACCAGGCCAATATCGTTCTAATCATGCACGCTTTTACCGGTCTACCGGTTTACGATGCAACTGATTTGTCAACTGGTAATTTATGGCGGCCGTATTCCGCGAAACAGGAAGAAAAAGACCTCACCGTCTGAACCTTCCTTTATTTATTTCCTGTTGTAGTTAATAGTGGCGTGGTTTGAATAGGTAGTAGAAATGCAAATCTTGCATTATGAAACGTAAATCACGTCGTACTTATAACTGAAGTTGAACCTCCGTGAAACCCCGTTTCGACCGTGAAATCACGTATGCATAGTTCGCCATAATGCTAATTCACGTCGACAAGTAGAACGTTACTATACTTTCCTCCTGTCCAATGATCTTCCAACCGAACCATTTTTTTCTTTTCCTCCCCGCCGGTTATTTTTGTCCCATCGCAGCATCCGCCTAGCACAAATCGGTCGTCTTTTTATGCAAGAAAGACGCGGGGACGTTTCGAACAATCACAGTGACGGACACCGCCGATGGCTGATAAAAAAAATGGGAACGATACGCAACGGCCGAGGGAAAAGAGCAGCGTGACTCGTCGGTATAAGTTTGATTGAAACGCTACTAGATGTACTAGATTCCCCGATACGTTCCATTAAATGCGACACGAGGCCTCATTGCGCAAACGACGGAGCGTGTAGGTGAAAAAAAAAAAAAAATAAAGAACGAAACCAATCGCTCCTGAAAGAGACAGGTGAAAAAGCTGTTTAATCTAATTTCTAGTGAAAGGTGGACGATCCACGATCGCGAAAGTGTTTTAACGCACGTCCCATTCCGCGGTGTCGTTGGTCAATGAAAGACCAACCGAGGACGATCCTCTCGAGCCACCAACGAGATGAAAAAATTGACGCCAAACGAACGAGAACGTGACTGCGTTTTGTTCGCGTCGTTTAATGAATAATTTACGTTTCCTAGAGGAGGCTGCACACGGTGTGCAAATACCGCCGACATACGACGAGGAAACTGTTTCGATAGCATCTCCTCGTGCGTGCTCTCGAACCGATGGTACATAACCCGCGCGCGGACGCCTTTCCACTTAGCATAAAATCGTACTCACGCATCTCTCCAGCACAGTTTACTCAGCAGTCTGTTCGACTTTTGCGCCGCGGTTACAACCTTAAGCTATTACGCGGCAAAGATTTTTACTGCGGTTTCCGAATGTACAAACTGTCTTTCGTATTCCGATAATAATTCGCCGAAAGGGATTCTTCGTCGGTGACATTTTTACCGCGTCCTATCGGAAGGTATTCAGAAGACAGTCAAAGCTGCCGGTGTAACACGTGGTTCTCGTTGTTGGCAACGTGAAATGCACACGTTGTCTGGTTTCGGTGTTACAGAACCAGGCCGTACAAATATTTTCTAAGCATTTTCGAATAACGGTTACAGACTGGTCGATCTCCGGAGGATGGAACCACGGTTGGCGTCGCGGGACGCAAGAAAGGTGAAAACTTGAAAAGGTAACGTAGCGAGCGATTTACACGCGGTCTTCCGACTTTTCCGATAGAATCGCCGCTCGTTGCTGGTTTTCTATTTTTAATCGCGAACCATTTCGACGGGAGCAACGGTGATTAAGGTTCCTTCGAATACCACCGAGCAGGATGTAGAAACGAGAAAATGTCCGCTATGCATGTAATTAGAAGACAGTCTCGCGCTAATTGGCACGCGTACAACGTTCGCAAGTTTTCTGAAAATCACGTTCGAAACCTGCCGTACGTAAACCATCGCAATTATACGTGTCTCCGGATCACTCGTGCGGCGAATTAATTATTGACGAACCCGATCAACCCGAATAGGGAACTGTTACCGTTTGGCAAATGAAGTTTGTCGCTCGCGACAGGCTCGTCCCTTTGGTTATTCACGATCATCAGGTGGTTGTTAATCAACGTATTAATAAACATAAGATCGAGTCCGCAGGCGGTTTACCCTTTTTCCACTCGGCTAAACGGGAAGTCTTTTCGAGCGTGAAAACACGCTTCATAGTCGACGGAACGGCAGAGCCGCAGAATTCAAGCCGGTGAGCATCATCTCTTTTTCCATCTCTCTCTGTCTCGCTCCCCCAGTCTTTCTATTCCCAGTAGTAATTTCATTTGCGAGAGCTGCACGCAAATATCAATTTAATCCGCGACACCTCGGTTCCCTAAAGGACGGAGAACGCACCGGAATCAGGTCACGAGGATTCAAACACGTTGAAAAGTCAATGAACCGGGACCGTGACGCTTTTAGAAGATCATCTTTTATTGAAACGCCTCGAGAGACTCTACGAACGCTTTGAGACCGCTTCCAATGCGGAACAATCGGATAAACGTGCTGCGATATTCAATAATAAAACACTGGTTCTCGCGACTTCAAAGGTTCGCGTTCTTGGGGATATTGACTGGGCGAAATTTGCCAGTGCAGTCTCCTCTCGGGACCAAGGCCTGAGGAATTTATATTGTTCGCTGCGATATTCGATCAAAGGAGAAAAGATTCTTCGGACACGCTGAAGGATCGAGAGAAATTCTCCTCTTAAATACGATTCGAAGTTTATTGAAAATACACAAAACCTTTTTGTGAGAACTACGGATTACCCATCGCGTTTCTTGTGCCATCACAATGGCGCGGCAAAAATCCCGCGAGAAAGAGGGTTTCTACTTGTACGCGTTGACGCTTCCTTTCCCGTAAAATAACGCATAAATTCATCGTCGTTCTACAAATCCTGTATTACATCTCAGTCCGTTAACGTATATGCAACGGTTTATTGCACACCATCTTACGATCGGGTATTCATCGAGTACAAGCACAGATGTGCACCGACCGCGATGAATGAAAAATAAATATTCGAACTAATTGCAACCACTCGTGATTTCTACAGGCTTAACTGACAGCTGAGTAGAAGACGGCATAAAATATTCCATCGAAATGTGATATCGAAAGTGTTATCGGAATAGCGAGATCGCGTAATATCGAAGCAACACGTTCTCCCAGACTATTATTACGTTCCACGAAATAAAAAATTGCTTACGAACGAACATAAATCGCGTTATTATTAACGCGCCGCGGTCTTAGAATGCTTGTCGACAAAATCGTATGAGTGGCAATGAAATACTTTCCTATCCGCTTTGGTCCGCGATATTTCTAGGGTCGCCGGTAGGAGCGAGTTTTTTTAGACGGTTAGCATAGTTAATTAGGCGAGTCAGCCCGGCTAAGTTGCCGTTTTACGAGTTGTACGCGCCTGACCGAACACTCGAACATGCCTCTATCTACGGGACCCTTTATGGGTACGCAGTGGATTAACCATAAGATACGTCTAATAAAATTAGCCTATTCCTGATAACAACGAATGTGTATCCGTGCATCTAAAGGAATAACAGAAATCGAAGCTATATAAAATACATCAAGAGGTGTACCATACGGTATACGAGCTCGGTATATGCGAACTCGTGGGAATAAGTTAGCCAGTCCTTTTCTTTTTCACCCGATGAATTAATTAAAAGTCACTCGATCGTGTAGAGGGTCTCGTTCGGAGGTACGTAAATCTAAAACGCTAAATGTAGCGCTGTAGTACACACTCGAGAGGACCACGGTGAATACGCGCGGAGCCAGAAAGAGAGGAAGAGGAAGAAACTCGCCCCCGTGGGTCGGGCTGGGCACGAGGTTGCGAGAGCGTGCGGGAGATTAAAACGAAAAACCATTGGTTCCTTTTTTTTCCCCCCCTTCGGTTGAAAGAGCATCGCACTTCGCCATGGAGAGATACCGGCTCCCTGCCGAGAATTCAATGGGTGCTCTGAACTAAAGCCATTTGCGGTGAAAAAGAGAAAAAGGGCTAGAACCCTGGACGTCGATACGCGAACATCAATGTATCGCTCCGGAAGGAGTCGGTCTTTTGTTAGAAAAAAAAACATTTACGTTCCTTTTTAGCCACCGTGGTCGTTTCACCCTTTGAACTTTTCAGCTCGTTAACTGACCCACTTCGACAGGATCAATTCCCGCCCCGAACATGACGCGTACGACCAATCGCGATTCGGTTACATTTGTTGCAATTACCGGAATGTATATGTTCGATAGCCAGACGCCGTTCCCAAATTTATCCCACGTTACGGAAACATGATGTTTATAACGTTGGAGAGCGGCTGATGTAAATTTACGAGTAGCCGTATATCGGATGGGGTGACGTTAATATTTTGTTGGACGAATTAGTTCGACGTAATATCGATCAGCGTTACGCGCCCAACAGGATTAGCCATCGTCGGGTGTGCTTTTACTCGGCATCGGACGGCTGACTGCTTTTACAGGGAATATGAATGGACCCGTCTGTTCGTGCATCGGTGCAGAGTTCGTTTATTTCACAAGTAGCCAACCGTGAAACGGTTGAAACTGTTTGGCAGTAGACAGGAACGAATATTCGATCAATCTCTTGGTGAGAATACCGTCAAATCATCGAGACAATTTCACCATTGGAAAGAATAGGTGACGAAAAGACTGGTCAACCTGTTGCGACTTTCACCAAAGTGGTGCACGATTGGTCATTGTGAATGCAGTTGGTTAAAAGCGAATACCGACCTTGAATGCAACACAGCAGGATGATCCCAACGAGGAGAGAGACGTGACGATGCATCCTTGGTACTGTCGACGATCCGTCCGAAACGTTTGTCACAATCGTGTACCAAACGACGTCGTTATAAGTCAAGTTTCGTTGAAGCGCAGTAGGCGGACAGGCTGCGAACGATTATCTTATTGTGCGTGGATGACGTTCGTGCTCTCGTGCCACCGGTTAAAGAGGATAAGGAGGCCCGGAAGCCGCGGAAAGATGGTAGAAAAGGTGATGGTGGTGGCGCCGTGAGGAAGGAGAGGAGGAAGTGCCCTCTTCGACCTCTATCGTCCTTCGAGGTCCACGAACGACTGAGGCGCACGAAGCGACGTCCGTCCGGCTATAGCCTCCCCTTCCTACTTTCACGTGGCGTGCTCCCGTTTCCAGTTGGAGGCGCGGACTGGAGAGCCTCTCCATGGGCCATTTACCATTACCATCATCGTCGTCGTCGACGGCCAGTCAAACGTGGGAGGGGTAGCTTGGACGAGGTGGCACGACGGTGGAAGAAGCCTCAAGACCCACCAACAGATCGGAGATCGGAGAACCTCCATTTCTAGGCCACCTCTTCCTCCTCCACCGTCAGATATATCTTATTCTTCTTCTTCGACCTCTTCTTCTTCTTCATCTCCAGGAAACGGTCTTCTGCCTTTCTGGTGTCATCTATCCCCGATTCCGAAGGGATGTCATGTTTTATCCTGGTTTGTCGCCAGTTATCAGTACCAAATGGTCGATCATCGTTCTGTACTACTTAGCGAATCGAGTCCTCTGATCTGGAACAACGTGAATCAACAATGTTTCCGTTTTATTATTATCAAAGGTGTTATTTCATACCTGCCAGCAGGAAAGGTGGTTTTTCTTCTTTTACGAAAAACAACCTGCCAACGATACCCGATCGGATCGAAGGAAATGAGTGGAAACTCTACGTAGGAACCTGATTGAGAAAGTGTAGAATATTCTCGGTTTTCCCGATGAAGACGTTCTTCTAGCGACGCAGTTATTCATTTACATTTTAGCGGGTGCACTTTCTAATCGAACAACTACGGGAAATTTTCTTGTTACCGACAGCGACATTAATCTCCTTTCCTACTTACGTTCTAACCGCTAATTTCACGTGCAAACGCACAGAGACCGCGTGTACATCGCGAACCAAAGGAACGCTTTATGCTCGCGTTCCCTATCGCGTTCCGCGTCTCCAACGACTAATTAGGCGTAAATTTCGCGGATTACGCGCGACACCTTCATAAAACACAATTAAATATCTAAGTGCGTAGGAGTGAAATTGTCTGGGGAACTTTCTAATGGACATTCGCCAGATTTCGATACAACCTCCAAATAATACACTCAAAAAGTTCAATGTAAAAGCGTACGATATCAATGTGAAACAATCAAACGTACCTCGACTTATTCGTCCCCGCGTGCACACTTTCTTAGGTTCAACGAAATCGTTCTCTGCGTTCCAGTTTCGGGCGTCTAACGTTCGAAAGAGGTCTAAAGAACTCGGTACACCGGTTGTTACATATGAAAGTGTGGCAGAGGCCCGAGGGAAGAGGGGCCAAATGTATAGCGGGGTCGGTCGCTCTCCAGTGATGCAGGTGCAGCCGCAGTCGAACCTTCATCGATGGCTGGCTACAACGCAGTCGAAGGCTGGCAGGGATCGTTCATCAACATCATCTGTCGGACTATCTTCTGCAATGTAAAACATGTACACGTACATATGTATCAATCTCTTCTCTCTCCCTTGTAGAGTTCGCCATTAACCCACTTGCGCGTTTAACGTGGTTACCTCGCCCAACGTGCGCGCACACACACTGTAACTGTACCCAAGAGCTTCCAGATTTCCAGAGACAAAACGGAGAACTAGCCAAAAAAAACCGCACGGCAATGTTTATTTGTACTTTTTCGCGTCGGTTACGTGTTCCTGTACGACAGTCAGAGCTTCGATTACGGGAATCATGTATTCTCACTCAGGCCCCTCGATCAACCGGGCCAGGTGACGGTCTACGTGTTACGATCCGCATGTTTTTGCATGTGTTTCACGACGGCCTTAAAACGATCGAGCAACGACCTCATTGCCGTGTCGTCTCAATATCTACAAATACGGTTCACTTGCTAAGCTTCAATATCCATTGCCAGAATTCTTGGATCTTGCAAAAATTATCTCAGACTGATCGGCATTTGTCATAGGTGACTCGTACGCTTCTTCCGAGGGTACCTAATTTAGAAAGGAGCGAACAATAAAATTTCTATACGAACGAGAAAAAACGCAGAGGTATCGATAAGCAGTTCCGTACGACACATTGGGACGACGCGTACGCGTCGGCCAGGCAAGAATGCCCTTAAAGCGAATTGAGTTTGAATAGATTCATTGCCTACCTCGGTGAATGATGCTCAATACAAGCCGTGTTCGTAACTTACATACACGACATCCATTGTATATACTGTGTACACGGGTCTCGCGCTTTTTGTTCGCAACCCAATTTTGCAATCAATCGCGATCGACCCCCTTTCTGCGTAAGTTTTTTTCATACCAGTTTAAGCCAGAGTTGTCCCGGCACAGGAAGCAAGGGAACGCTGTGTTACTTCAGACGATGAATTAAGCGATCGGTGTGTGTGCACGTTGACGGCATACTGGCATTGTTCTTGTAATTACTTAAACGATTCGTGTTTCGATTTAGTATCTACATTTCCCAGCGTGTTCCATTTCGACACGGTTCGATAAATCTCAAGGAAGATGATAGAGTCCTGTGGCCATGTCTTCGATACCAATCCGACAACAGGATAATTTGACGCTACGAACAAGTCGGGCCAGGCTCACGAAGGTGATCCACTTTCTTCGGTTCCTGTGCTCGAACACCTGTGATATCGGAGACACGGGATCGTAAATTATAATAACATTCTCCTTAGCCGGCTTCAGCACCGTTATGTGCATTAATTGATATCCTTACCGCACCGTGTTTAACATTCATTACCATCGTCAAATAGCGTCAAAACGTTAGGACGTTAAATGATAATTAAACAAGTTTGCAAAGCACAGTGGTTACGGTGACCAACCAAGTGTTGCGCGATAAATTTGATCCTGTAAATTACCCATAGACAGGTACAACGAGCTCCTATATACACGTAATCTAAGGCATCCAGAACAGTTTTTTATCAGCTTGTGGAATGTTCATTGTATTTTTGTTCCCAGAAAGTATGTGGGTCAGATTTTATAGTCCTTAAAATGGAGTCACGCAACTCGGTGCAAGATATGTGCTGTAATATCGTTATGGTATCGGTTTACGATTCTTGCACCGTTAAACCATGATATAGTGGGTACAATTTAGCTGAATCCATAGAAAGTTCCTGCGGTTTTGAATCGATCACCTTGGAAGAAGCATAGCTCCATTAAAATGTAGTATTTTCGTTCGAAACATTCAACATACCGACATTTATCCAGATTTTGAATATGGCCGTACCTCGAGAGCAGAGCGCCGCGCCCATTTCCTCTCAATTCGGGTGCGTCTCATTTTTCTGCACCACGTTAACCGAAAAAAATTAACATTACGCTCATCCAGAGATGAGAAAAAGTCGCCACCGAGACGAGATTCCACGAACAAGCCGCTTGATTTTGGCCCTCTTACCTTGGTAGTTGTAATACAGGTTCTGTTGTAGCAAACTCCCAAAGCCTGGGCTCCGTACTGAAAGTATTAAAAAGCTCTCCTCCGCTTGAACACTTCTCTTATCTTAACATCGATCTGAATATACTTCATGGACCATTAACGATAAGCGAATGATATTAAACCATTGATGCACACCTATATATTATCTGCAATCAAAAGCGATTAAACGAGAAAACAGTCGAGTACATGTGAGAAAAGTCATTGCGTTTAAACACCACGATAGGACACAGTTCATGCATATTCTATGAAACGGAAAAAACGTTTGTCGGGCTGAGAATGTACAAGCAGCGCGCGAAGCATGGAAAAAAAACGAAAGGATTTGTGGGTCGGACCAACAAGATCGAAGCGGTCGTGTATAAGCTTCGCTAACTGAAGAATCAGGAATTTCTACGTATTAAATAAACATTTCGCCGTTGTCAAAGCAAAGTATACCGGTGTGGTATGGTGTCCCATGTTCATGACCATACAGAGGAACCCATAAAATATGGAACTGGACAGGGCGAAACGACCCGCTTGCATCGGGACAGCGCCGCTGCTCGGCCACTCACTAAATTACTATCGGGACCTCTCACCTCTCCACTTGCTTATCTACTCTAATAGCAAAAATCACTGCGTACTTCGAACGTTACTTTTCAAATGCATCATTCGTTTGTATATTGTTATAAAAGAATAGAGATCCCTAAATCCATTATCGGCTCGACATTCATAAGGAAGGCATTTCCTGCAACGCTTACTTCCGTCTAAACCTGTTGATCCGATTTGTTTGCAGTAACCATGCAGATAAGAAGACATAATGCGATTGACACCTCCGATGTGAAACCGGACAGACAACTCGAAGTCAAGAGAGCTCTGACGTACATGCATGAATGTCTTCTTCAAGGAAAATCTGAAACTCGAAGAAATGTTATTCCAGGTATTTTAATATGAGGATACTAAGCTGTACTTAATAACCCTAATTTATTCCATTTAGTTCTTCTAAACACCGATATTAAATTATTATTGTCTCGTCGAGGTATTTGTCGAGCAAATTCATGTTATTTACGTCTACGTCGTTGAATTTCTTACCGCGCAATACGACGATAGTTAAGTAGATATAAAACTCAGTGTGCTACTTCGTACGACTACTTCTGCAATTTGCAAATTCATTAAACGCGTTTCTTCTTCTATTTGACAGTAGTTGGCGTTCAATTGACCGCGCAGCCTACACTTTGAAGTCACTTCTTGCCTTTTGCGTTTAGAGACTACGAATAAATCGGTCACATTCGATACGTGATACCAGCAATCGCCTAGTGTTGAGAATACAGCGTCTGTACACTGGCCGTAATCCCTTCCGGGGATCGTTAACGCAGCCTCCTTCGCTGTTCTGGATCGAGGAACAGGACTTCTTGCCCATTATTCATCGCTAACCAACTTACGACATTGTTCCTGTTCTTCCTTGTTCGAGTACCACGAATTTTAATTTCATTCTTTCCGTTGAAACGGAAATACAATCACAGGTACTTCCTGCGAGGGTGAAAAGAAAATCTTTGGTACATCTTTACATACATCAAATCAAAGAGTAAGTATATCATTTATACTTAGTTTCTGATATATATAAATTTCCTTTTCATCAGAAATGAAAAATTACATAAATTGCAGTTCCCAACAAAGGATAAGCTAGGTATTTAACTAGTTCTAAACAAATAGAATTAAGATTTTCGATTTTTGCTATTACAGTGGATCGCATCATAAGAAATGTTGAAAAATAAGTCATACGTGGTAGGAGAAGCTACACAGTTTTGTACACTTATTCGTGTACATTTGCGCGTATTGTATCGACTAACGTTAAAGAAGTTACAGCTTAAAATTGATTTTCAGTCTGTCCATGAGGAGCAAAACGGGCGTGCGAAGTCCCTAGGAAGCCATAGTGTCTTCCACCTGTCACTCCATCTACAGTTATCTTCATTCTGTCCGAGTATATGCGTTCTTAATCCATAAAACTGCGCAAGCACGGTTTTGTCAAACGTATCGTGTGTCAATGATCAGTTACAGGAAAATGTGGTAAGCCGATTAGTATAAAGTATCGTTAGTTAAGTTGTCCGACGAAGATTTGTTTACAAACACTGTGGTAACATAACCTCCAATTCGGACACTTAACCTGTTAACAGCCGACTATATATGTATATGTATGATTGTGTGTGTGTGTGTGTGTGTGTATGTGTGTGCACACGCGGTATATTAATACAGTTTATGTCTATTCGTTTCGAAGATGCACCCCCCAGGAAATGGCACGATGGTCGACTGTATTGTCGGGAGTATTCCTGGCCCTTACTATGGTCCTGTCCCTTGGCAAACTTCTGATGCTTGCCACCGGAAATGGAAACAACGGGGATCTAACCGAAGCGGATCAGTGGCTTGCCGAAATTGGCCTCAAACAATACCGGTCGCTCTTCAAAAAAAAAGGTCAGCACTTTTCCAACCGCTTTGCTAATTCTCTTATTTTAGTTTGTTACTTTTAGGTTACGTATCACGCGGCAAACGACGTTCGTTGGATAGTTTGCGATCACCGCGATAAGAAACGTAAATAATTTCTTACGTGCATTGAATAAACTGAAACGTTATATTCTCGCGTTGAAGTCGGTAGAAGCATTGAATATTTTCGAACAGTAGTCGATAAGTAGTACGATTATCGTTGTACATTCTATTTGGTAATTGTTTAGAACGACGATTATAGCTATAGATTACGCTGGGACAATAGGTTCATTATCATACGTTTTAACGTCAGGATTCATTGTTTGGCGCGTAGTCAATTTCCCCTACGAGAAGAAGCGCCGGATACAATCGATTGCTCGTAAAGTTGCCAGTCTTCCGGAGTGCATTAATCGCACGACAACATGAACTTAGCCAGCCTTTGCTCGTGCAAACATTATTCATTACCTTGGCGAGACCCGTGATGATCCTGAATACATTAACATATCAAAGTCTTGTCAGCAAATTCAACGTCGCTTAGGATCAAAGTATAATTAAGTAGTTTTCTCTTCGAATACTTTAACTACATCGTCAGCTGAGGTATGCACGATCAAATCTTTCTCGATGAAATACCATCGAGAAAGAAAAAGGTAGAATAAGATTAAATGGTATGGGATCCGTGCAGAGTTCGGCTCGAGCGTTCCTCTTAGCCATCGAGTCCCCGAAGGGGAATGAAAAAGCTGATAGATCTGCGTCAGCGTACGAATTTTTATCCTTTCGGCCCTGACTGGTGCCAAGAACGTGAGCGCTTGCGCGAGTGTTCCTTCGGGGCTGCTAGGCTTTTGTATCCTGTTATTGGTGGGACGAACGAATGGATACGAAGTTCCCAGCTGCGGCAATGTCACTGCGCGCTGTTTGCACTTGGACCGACAGAGTGGGGAGGACGCTGCTCTTGTTCTCACCCCTGTCGAGAGCGAACGTCTGCGTATATGTAGGGACGTTGCTATTTTTTGTTCAGTCGGTACTTCATGGTACGTCTGTTATCACCGATCTAGAAAGCATCGTAAATTAGCTGACCAACAAGCAATGAAACCCTAATGGCTCGATCGAGCCATTAGCTGGTAACTGTCGATCGACTAATGCATACTTTTGATCGTTTAATGTAGACAGATATCGTGCTCTTCTTTCAGAGGTTCTGGGTGTTGAAGTTTCGTCGGCACGGCAGAAAGCAAGATTGGCTTATTGAGAATAAAGTAACGATTTCGCTCGGTCAGCCTATCCCCGATAGCCGCTTCGTTCGATCTAAATTCCATATCGAACGTCGATCGTCGGAGATTAAACGTGGCCGGTTGTCGAGAGCGTCCAATCCAACCAAGAGTGCACTCCTTTGCGATTGACTAACAAGTGGGCCGCAATTATCGGAAAAATTGAGGCAGTGCAGTGTTAGGTCCGATAACCAGCTCGAATTCGGCATTCAAGATCTCTTCAAAGTTTCATTAGAAACCCTAAAACCGAATTAATTGGTGCTGTTTGAAGCCAATGTATCTTGCACAATTCGAACGGTACGGCAAATCTTAGCAGAGTATCGACCATTCGTACGTATCTCCTTCATTAACTTTCAATTCTCCAAAGTGTAGATTTCCTGGAACAAAAAGCTAGAAGTAAGATTTCACGGTCGTATACATAATAGGCTCGTATAGCGATGGCGTGATCGACATAAAAAGGAGGTACACATAACTGAGAGGAAGGGGTGGCGTGTCGAAGACGGCCGCGGAGGCAGCTGCCGGCGTGGCGACGCTTCCGCAAGAACGGAAAGGCGAGATCGGCTTGCTTGGCGTGGTCTTTGTGGCGTGGTCGTTCCTTGGTGGGAGTACAGAACGGGTGGCCAGAGGGTGGCTCTGGCTCGCGTAATCGTATCGCATGCAGTCGTCTAGCGTGAGTCCGCGCGAACGGATCGTCGAGTCGCATCGCTCACGGTTAACGGGCGTCGAGGCGCTCGCTCGACGAAACCTTGCTCTCGATTCGGCAACCCCTTCGCAAATTTCTCGTGGGTACTCGTTTGATCGCGATCCCAAACGACGCTGGGCATTATGCGCGCGGGCAGAGGGCGCGTACGCGTGTACCACCAGAGAAACGGAGCGTTTGCGAACGGTGAAACCGTGAACGAGCCTCGGATGTTCGCGCGTTCACCGAGCCTTTGACACACTGGCCCGCTTGGTCCTTAGTAGACGCGTCGAGTCGGTCGTAGAAAGCCTCGCGTTTTTCACCACCTCGACCACCTTTGCTCGTTCCTTTCTACCCGTACCCCGTTCCCGCCCACTAATTTACGCCTCCGTGTGTACTTCGGCCTCGAAACGTACACCAAACGGACACCGTAGAACTCCCGCTAGGCCACCTTTCGATCTCTTCCGAAGGCAACTTTCTCCCGTCCGCTCTCAACCCCCTCTTAACCTCGTAGACGACAAGTAGCGAGATCGTAATTAATATCAAACTAAATAAGTGCTACGCGTACACGAAACAACTCCTGTTGCGAAGGGGTACGAGATTTTATTTGCGCCCGAGAACTGCACCTCGAAGCCGATCTTACCAGCCGCATACCTCGCTTCGTTCTTTTCCTTGGCACGATCTCTTTCGTTAAGCCTCGAGTTGCCACGATTCTCCGACGGAAAGGCAGTGGTTCAGGTGACGAGACAGAAAGTTTATTCGAATCTGTAAGTGCAATTTCTTCTTCAGCTACTTCCAAACGCGCCTCCGATTACATTTGTCGCGCGGTCGAATCCAACTGCTTTTTTTTACCTTCATTATGCGCATCCACTAGAAAATTAGCCGACGCATATATGTTTTCATTTCGTGTCGCAATTCTGTAGTATTCTCGTCTTCCAATTATTGTTACTTCGTCGGTCATAGGGCATGCTCTCCACATACAATATTACTATCCCTTTAAATACCGAACCACTACAGTCCTTATCATTACTCTTAGTATTCGTTCCCAAGCTTTATGGTATAAAAAATAATTGCACGCAAGAGAACGGTAACCTAGATGATAACCCAAATTGATTAGACGCGTACCGTGAATGATGCGAAATATTTGAAAAAGACAAGGAACGCAAAAAGGAAGTAAAAATCGATCTAAATTTATAGACACGCTGTTCGATACCAAAGCATGTTTCCGTCACGGGTAATCTGAACGTTTTTTCTCGCTCTTAATTAAGAACACCAGCCGCGGTTCCCAACAACGTTTGCACACCACTTACCACCGTTTTCTCGAAGCTGAAATTGTTCCGTTTCGCGGAAAGTTAAACGCTACCGCTCAACTTCTCTGAGAAGGGACCAACATTATTCAAGGGCTCGCCTCGAGAAGAGCTTCTGTTTGGACTCAACGAGCATCTGAAGCGTACGAGCCGCGTTCGAAACTTCGTTGTCCCGGTGCGCGGGAGGTCACGGTACGGTCCCTCGAACGTAAAAGACATTGACGTCACTGCCGGCACCGCTTGCGAACTTGCGAGTCGCACACGACGCCGACACGTCCGCCCGGACTTTTCCAAAGTCACAGATCGCCTAGAGCACCGCGTCCTGCATTGCGACACTTGGAACGCCCAGTTTTCCCACGGCTCCCTTTAGAACGTACAATCGCGGCGTATAATGCATTTTTATCGGCTCGATGTCGACGCTGGGACTACCCGGTGCGATCTCGAGATCGCTCTCGGATAAATTTTCATGAATCTCTCTTTCCATTCGAGCCGCATCGTTTTATAATCCGAGGCTCGATCGGTCTGTTGAACCCGACTCCAGCTTATCGATCTAACTCAACTGGGGACTACGATTGACTCCCAGATCCGCGAACGTGTAAAAAGGAAATGTAAATCACGACTATTCCCTCTTTGCCACGACTGATCGAACATCGAGAAATTATCTCCGTACGCGCGCGGCTCTTCACATTGTCCACGATGTAATTTACGATGGCCGATCTTCCGCACCCGTATTGTTCAGACGTAACGAAGCCAGACGAAATTCCGTAAGGATATCCGCGTCGTAAATCAACGTGACGCGAGTGGTATAGGGTTAATCGTTTTCAAATATCAGCGTGTACCTCGCTCTATGTCAAATCTACAATGCTATTAAAACGAGAATGGCAGACGGGAAAACGGTAGATCGAACGCTCTGGCAGGAACACGGGAAACGCGTGGTCGCGGAGCCGGATAGGTCCGTTGATCGCGCGCGAAATCGATTTCCTCGGTGCCGATGTTGCGTGTAAGTACGTTGCACGAACGTTGTACGAGAAAAGTATCGATCACCGTGGCCAACCTTCACCTTTCAGCGTTTCTACGCAGAAAGAAAAAAAGCTCGTCCGAAGAACGTCCCGAAGAAACTCGAGTTGACTACTCGACACGCTCCACTTGCCGTGTTTAATAATTAATTGTTATTCCACCGCGCGTAGGATGCGTAATGTCGAACGAACCGTCGAGAAATTAACGACATCCATCATCGCTTTAGAATGCATCCAGTCGATTTCGCTATCATTACGAGCGTAGAGACGGCGCCTAGGAAATGGCGCGAAAACCTTGACGCGGAATGGGATACGAACTTGAACGGTTCGAAACCGTTTCGACGGGCTTGATTACACGCTAGATCGAGGGAATTGCAAATTACGTTCGATCCGATCGACTTCCTGTCGTCCGCTTTTCTTTTTACCGTGAACGTTCGATCGTTTATAGCTCGTCCCGCGTGAGATCTATATGCAGAATGCATTATTTCCTGCTTTCGAGCATTATGTAAATGCGATTTGGACGCGCAATAAACTAGCGCGAATTTAACGGCGTTATCTCTGTCTACAGCGCGACGCAGCAATTTCCGGGCACCAATTACGTTTTACGCGACGTGTACCATTAATCAACCTGCGAACGTACGAACGTACCGCCAGAATTTTCTGACCCCTGCGAACATTTTTCTACCCTTTCTTGCGTATCGGCCGGTTTTTCAACTCTTTTTACTCGTTTCCAATTCGTGGAAAAAAAAACGAGCATTCGCACCGGAAGCAGGGAGATGAAATACGGGCGAGCGATTGGATGCACCTAAAAATCCCCGGTTATCTCGCGTAGAAAGTCGGACGGGACGGATTCGCGAAATCACGCTGGCTTCGAAAATAATGCTCGAATGTGTGCCAGCTCCGATCCAGCTGTATCCATTTCCATCGTGAATCCACAAATTCTCCCGCGAGTCGTGCACTTTCTCGACAAGTAAGATCCCCTCGCCGAATCGATCTTCCGCCGTTCGTTTCTTGCCGGTAATAGAAAGCGAACGATAATTGAAGTGCGCGCGAATATTACCCGAACAGAGAAGATGATGCATTACCCGTGAGTTCGCGAACAAGATGTCCGCGTGGACGCGCGTCTTCGCATCCTTTCACCCGGAAAAAATCCTTTTCAACGAACCTTATTGCTCGTGCCTGGCTTCGTTCGCTCGAAAAGAAAGCAGAAGAAACGCGAGGCGAAGAGATCGCGATTAAAGAACAGTCGTGTCGCTGTTTAAGCTAACGGCATACCGGTGCAAGGGTCCCATTAACGCGGTACCACGGCGAAAACTGTGTCACCGTGTTCATTCGGGACCCCTGGACAATCGTCCTGGAAATATCCGTGGCCAGGTGAAGTGGGAGACGGAACTCGCGAATTAAACGGTGGTAAATGGAATGTGTCGCGGGTCCCATTGGACAAAACTGTATCCTGGTCCGGAACAGACGGAAAAGCGTGCGATGGAAAACGTTGAGGATCGATCTGTCCTACCTTCATAATACGAGCAACCGTCTCATGCATAATCATGAGAATGTATGACATACGTATGCCCTGGTTTTCCCTGCCCACCGCCTCCACCGCCGCCCCTCTTACCGCCGAAAGGATCGTTAGCACGAAGTAACGCCAGTGAAAAGGATATCCGTTCGAAAAGGTCAAGAGTCCACGCGAGCTTTTTCGCGCGGTACGCGGGTTGATTCTTTCATTGTGCCGCGCCACAATTCCTTCCTCATTTTCTTCCCCCGCGTGTACATCCTGTCCGGGCCGCGAACCAGAAGAGAAAAGTAAAAAGAAGAGGGAACCGTCCGACGGACGTCGAGGATACCACATTCTTTTTATCTTTGAGAAGTTCTCGCGGGAGGGCTTTGATGCATTCGTTAATGGAGCACTTAAGAATCCTCTCGCGGCCCTATAACGCTTTCCGCGTTCAGAAACGACCCACTATTTTTTTCTCTCTTTTTCGGTTTCAATCCAGGGACAGGGAGGGAGACTCGCTGACTGTCACAGTTTCGAAGGTTACCAGTTCCGTCGTTTCGAACGTAAGAGGTCCCGAGTCGTTTCAATACTTGATTACAGTGTACGGAAAGAATCGAGGAGAACGGACGCCCTAATTGCGCGGCCTATATCCACTGGATCCCTTGCGTACCTCGGTCATCGATTCAATTCGCAGCCGTGTGTCGATTATACCCGGGTCCGTGATCGCGAGTCTCATCGTTTCTCTCGTTTTTCATCGGTGGCAATCGACGCGGAGCGGCACACGGGGAGCGAGATGAGCGCGGAGAACGCGGGTACGATAACCCCGGTTTGACCTCGCGTGGACTCTTGACCCGCTTTCGAGAGGCGGTTTAATTCATAGGAACGTATCGGTGTCATTGATGAAATCGCCGCCGCCGCGGTCGAACGATCGCCGATCGTTTAATTAGCCGTCGTTTAATCGGCTCCGTCGAAAAGCGCACCGGGACAATGGAGGCATCCGTCGAGAGCCGCCATCAATCCTCTCTATCCGAACGGGAGCCTCGCGGATCTGGGTCAACGCGGGCAAAGGTGTACACGGGTCCGCCTTCGAGATATTTCGCGATTCGAGTTGGTCCTTTCCCCCTTACCGCTTTCGATAGCCCCGCGGACGGAACGGACAAGATTAAATCCTTCCACTCGACAACACCGAAGCCCTCGAGAAGTTGAAGTCCGTCGAAGTTGGCGGGAAAGCAGCCGCTAAGCCGAATTATCGTGTCCCCTTTTCGATATTCGCGAAAGCTTGCCGAGCTTTTCCTCTATCGTCTCTCGTTCCGCGTTGCCAAACGGATATTCCGTGTGACCTCTCGTGGAAGTTCTCAGCTCGCTTTCACCCGATTGGTAATTGAAATTAATTGCGTATCGTTAGCGAGCGCAGCACAGCGGATAGTCTTTGCCTCCCCGCAAAGATGATTAATGCACTTTCCCACCGTTCGCTTCACGAGCTACAACTTCTCCTTTATCCCCGGCTGTACGCAGACACGGTCGCTTCGTTCGAAAAATATAGTCGCGTGCGTGCCAAATGTTAATCCTCCGCTCGAGAAAACCATCACGTCCCGCATGCAATTTTTATCCTCGATGGTTGCCCGTCGTTCGATCATCGTAATCACGCTGCACGCGTATCCAGTGACGAGTCGGAAACAAAGAACAGAGCCGTTTCATTGTTCGTCTCATTGGTGCCGGTAGTGCCACACGGTTTAGATTTATCGCACGTCTCGCACGAGAGAGGAGGACTCTCGGTGTATCCACCGATTCGTATCGGAACTCGGAACCGCGAGCATCCGTTTAAAACTTCCCAACCGCGAATCCGACCGAACCTGTCAGATGAAACGCTGTTGTACTGTAATAATGTTTCGAGAAGACGGCCTCGTGACGAGCGAGCGATGCGACGGTGAACGAAAGAATGCTTCGTAGTCGGTAAAAGTTGACGAGCCAGGAACAGCGTGGAGAGGAATTATGCCGGACAAAAATCGAGCCTGTCGGGATGGACAACGCGACAAAGATTTCTTTGCCGACGAGATATCGTCCATCGGCATGTCGCTACGGCCCAGCGGTAGCGCTTCTTCCGGTAAGTCAAACCTCTCGCCCGAAAACGACCTTTTTCATCCCCTAAAAATCTCTTCTTCTGCAACAGAAGTTTCAAGCATCACCGAGAAAAGGAACACGCATACCTTCCATTTGGACGAAGGCTCAACGTCACCCGATACACATTTCCCTTTCGTTTTAACGGAACATCTTCTCGATCAGCATTCCAGCCATCCTTGTTCATAATCTATTTTATTAACTTGACATTTTACGGTCTACTTCGATATAACCAGCTTGTTAACGTTTGAGAAACCTTTCACGATCGCTCGATTCGTCGTTAAATGGTCGACTTGGCATGACGCAGGTAGAAGAGGAGATTCTTGATGAAGTTACCATTGGTGAGCGACTCTGAGTCCCGAGCCTCCTTCGCTATGCAGTTCGTAAGACGGTCCCTTTGCACGGCACAGTTCGTGGCCAGGGGGTACGATGTCGCAGTGCTAAGGCCTGTGCGAAGCTGATTGAATAGATTCAGGATAACGCATTCCTTCATCAGGAGCTCCGATTTGGCCACGTTCTCGTCGCCAATGGCGCAGTACCAGAGCAGCTTATCCAACCAAGTCTCCTTCTCGCTCTCCTCGATCTTCTGGCTCACCCCGTGGTCCCGCATCCACAAAGTTAGCTGTAATTTCAAATCGATACGTAAAGCGGATCGTAACGTCCATTCCGCGACACGGCAATCTGTGTTCGTTGAATAACGAATGGAATCCCTGAATTCTTCATACGCCAGCTAGATTGCCGTTTCGTACGTTGTAAATTATTACAGGTCACTTTTCGTAGGCGGTCGTCTCTCTCTCTCTTTCTACTTATCAAGTGTCCCATAACTTATGGAGGAAGCCTCGCTTACCTTCCCTCGACACGTGAAAGCCAGAGGATTCCCGAAGAAGTACAGCTTGTCGATACCACCGGGCAACGCCGAGAAATCGAAGCATGTCAAACGATTCTCGCTGACGTCGAGTCGCTTGAGCAGCATCATCTTGCCGAAGATCACAGACGGGATCATGCTGATCCGATTGAAGGACAGGTCTAATTGCTCCAAGTATACCAGATCGTGGAACCATTCCTCCCTCACGACTTCGATGGCGTTGTTCGGTAGGCTGAGCTTCCTCAAACTGGCCAACCCAATGAACGCTCCCGGGTGGATGCTGTTTATCCGGCAATGTTGGATATTCAAGGACTGCAAGTGTTTCGCGTACTTCTCAAAAGCTCGCTCCGGAATGTACCGTAGCTCCGAGTTGAAGACCATAATAGCGGATACCTCCGTCGTCTGATCGGTAATCGCTTGCATCGTGGCGTTCGAACATTGCAAACGATTGCTCGGTCCTGTGATCGATAAAACAATACGTTCACGCATTTCGTGCGTATATTTACTCCCAAATGTAACTCGCTTTCAGAATAGAAGAGAGAGGAGATTCGCTCGGTCAATTTTTCATTCCGTTCACCGAGCGAACTGAAAAATTGTACGTAGACGAAGCGAAATAGTTGGCGGCTCACCTCCGTTGTACTTGCTCACGTTGCACGTCGCGTGTACCAGCCCGATGCGCATCGAAATGCACACCAATACGACGAGGGACAACGTACACCGCATTTTAAGTGGCTCTGCACAGATTCGACGGTTTTCACGACTGACGACGACGCAATAAACGCGGACAGGCAGGAGGTACCAGTTTGTCCGTCGCGTCTCGAATTATCAGGCTTCACTTCCCGTTTTCCGTGGCAGATATCCTCCGCTATCGTGCAGTTTCTACGCCTGTCCAATTAGAAAAATAACGATCTCTGTTCGCCCACGCTCGCATACGATTTCTTCTTAACTCCTCTCTTTTTTCGACGCGTTCGATGCGACGTTGATGGAAATTGAGAAACAATTGGATGGTTACAGGCATCTCTTCCCTTGCGAGCTGCGGCGAGGTGGAAGCGTTACCAGAACTACCGGCACAGGACGAGGAACGACTGCAACGCGCAGCACGTTTGCTACAGCAGAGGCTTGTCTTACGCCAATGGTTAACGGACCATGGCCTGCATAGTCATTGCCAAAAGTGAGCAGAATTGGTTGCTTCCGTCGTCCATGTTCAGCTCGAAATTGCTGTAACAATAAATGACTCCATGTTCTTATTTTGTCAGGCTGATGCAGATGGAAGTGATGTCCCTGGAAGATGTGTATTGGGTGGAGGATAACGCGGTACGAGCAGCCCTTGGCAAGGATCTACCGCGATGGATCGAAGCCAGACACACGTTGCCTACTTCGAAGGAGGATTTAGAAACGCTGAAGGCTGACCTGTGGAGCGCTGTGGTGAAGAATAGTCAACACCAAGACGCCTGGACATGGGGTACGATTATTTTCTCGTCGCGTTTCCTAAATAACTCTATATTGCATAACGCAAGGAACGTGTGCAAGGAGAAACTCGCCGAATAACTTTCTTTCACCTCTGCCCGGCAGGCGGAATGTTGGTAGTCTCTGTGTCGGTAGCAGGGTTAGTGACCCTGGCTGCTATGACACAGCCTGCTCTTGCACCAGAGGCGAAACACTCCCTGCTGCAGTATGTGACTGGAAAGTATCTATTGCCCAGCAATTGCCGGGTTCATTTCGCATGGGACGAGCCACAGCTCGTGGGGGAGACAATGACGTTTACAGTGAAGGTACGTAATGGAACTTTCTAAATGTGTATGACAACGAAACATCTAACGAATGCCAAGAGGTAAAGCTTATTTCTTCGTCGCTGGGTGTAACGTGCTTCTGATACGTGCTTTTCACAGTTTTATCAACGCAATGGCCAACCGTATCCGATTTGTGACAAGGACAATTTGATCGTCGAAGTCACCGAAGGTACACGAAGGGTTGCCACCCTGATAGAATTGGGAGGCACCGATCCCTTAGCTGCAAACACTGCAGTGGTGAAGTTTACTGTCCGCCATGCTGGACAATATCGAATAGCCGTACTTATCGGTTCGTGTCACGTTCACGGCAGCCCTTTTCTTAAAGTATTTCTTCCCGGTACGTTCGTGTTGGAGACGTATTAAACGAAATTGAGGATGGTGAATCATGCTTCGTTCTTTTTTTTTTTTTAGGTCCACCGGATCCAAATAAAACCGTATTCGTACGACAAAGCTCGACGGTGGTTTGTACAGCTGGTATAGCACACTCTATGACGATAGAGCCACGGGACGAGTACGATAATCTGTGTGTATTTGGGCCTGGAGATAAGCCCACGGAAGGTTACCAAGTGAACATTACTCAGGCAAGTGGAGAAATGCTTCGCGCGTTCATTCTACCCATCGCGATGCGAACTTTCTTCTTAATTCATCCGATTATAGATTGGCAGTGTGGTGGACAAGTCGGCTGTCACGAATTGTAGCATACAACTCGATTACGACTCCACGAATCAAAGGATTCGCTTAAAAGTCAGCTTTCCGAAGGGTGGGTGTTATCACGCAACAGTCAGTTTAGCTGGACTGCAGCTGCACAATGGCGATTTCGACATCATCGTGCTTGAGAGTATGAGCAACTTTTTCCTCCGATATTCTTTCTTCGACGATGCTATACTTTTGACTACTTTTTTTAACCATTCGTTGCCGCAGGTGATGTTGCTAGAAAAGTACACAACAACGTAGCCTCGAAGGACCCCGACATTTGCTATGACGCTAAGTTACTGGGTATGCAAGGGGAGAGATTCTCGAAACCGAAAAAAGTTGTCTGTTTCATTTCGCCTAAACAACTTACTATTAAGGAATACTTGCTAAGAATTATACCGAAAAGACTTGTTACTTTCAGGCTTTGTCCATCGACTAAAGTAAGTGGAATCCGTTGAATAGAGGAAAAGTTGGAATATTTGTGCAGTAATACAAAACGATTCTTTCCAGTTTCATTTTGATTGTACGAACAATCAGTACGACGGTTACGATTCATTTTCCATCGACGACGGATGCCAACCGCCCGTTGAATTAATTTCTCTTTATCGAGATATAATAGCAGCCACATTTACGTTGTTTCTGTTGAAGAACATAGGAGGTAGCGAGACGTTCGCCGACAAACAAGATTTCTTCTACCACGAAGTTCGAAAACACCATCAGAAACATTATCATGAGAAGCTTTCGATGAAAGTCCAACGAGATAAATTATTAGAATCGGTAATTGTCCATTAATAAGCTCAAGATAATGTAGACTCTATCTGTATGTCGTTGTTATTGGGAATCTTTTTATTTCAAGTCTATGAAAGCCACCAAAGGATTTTCTGTGAGCGATTGGTGCAGAAACTTCGAAATCACCTTCCAAGGCGAACAAGGTGTTTATATACTGATAATAATAATCGTGATAACGATAATAATACTAAAAGGTAACATCGTCCGATTTCAGGTGTCGATTGGGGCGGTGTCCGCCGAGAATGGTTCGAGTTAATTTGCGCGGCGCTATTCGACTCAGGAAACAGCTTATTCGCATCCTTCGGGGAATCGCAACAGGCACTAGTTCATCCTAATAGCAAACGGCCTTCACAGCTAAAGTTAAAACATTACGAGTTCGCTGGACGAATCGTGGGCAAATGCCTGTACGAATCCGCGCTCGGTGGTTCCTATCGGCAGTTGGTGCGGGCAAGATTCACGAGATCATTTCTTGCGCAAATCATAGGCCTTAGAGTACATTACAAGGTATGATCTCTCGTGGACACACTTGGTTGTCTCAAAATCAATATTCATTGAACTGTACACTCCTATTCACTGCATAGTACTTCGAGCAAGATGATCCAGACCTATATCTGAGCAAAATAAAGTACATTCTTGAAAACGATGTCGAGGAAATGGAACTGTACTTTGTTGAAGAAGAGTACGATAAAGATGGTCAATTACTAAAAGTATGATCATGGTCGTTTATAATTATATATTCGTTTATACTGTTTTAATAAACGTAAATGAATTCGTTACAGGTAGCAGAATTAATTCCCGGGGGTAGCAAGATACGTGTAACGAACGAAACGAAACTACGGTATTTAGATGCTCTTGCACAACACAGACTCGCTAGCTCTATAAGAAACGAAGTGGAACATTTTCTAAGGGGTCTGAACGAACTCATTCCTGATAATCTGCTAGGAATTTTCGACGAGAACGAACTCGAAGTATACAGAAATATTTTCAATTTAAAAAGAAATATACATTCAGTGCTGAGGAAAAAGGTATGTTTCTAGTGCTTATTTTATATCTGTATCTGTCGCAGCTGCTGTTGTGTGGAACTGGCGAGTATAGCGTGGCAGACCTACGCGCGCACCATATAGCTAATGGAAGTTCCCCAGAGTTTCTACGAGTTCTCGATTGGTTCTGGACCGCGGTTAGCAACTTCACACAGGAAGAGATGGCTCGATTGCTACAATTTACTACAGGCTGCTCGCAGTTACCACCTGGTGGATTTCAACAACTTAGTCCACGATTTCAGATTACAGCAGCACCGACCTTTGCCAATTTACCTACAGCGCATACTTGGTACGTGAAACTTTTGATTTTAATTCTACAATCATGACAGTAACAACTAAGTGAAATTATTTTACAGCTTCAATCAGCTCTGCCTACCCGATTACGAGTGTTACGATCACTTTGAGCGAGCTTTGTTATTAGCAATTAGCGAAGGTACCGAGGGTTTTGGTATGATCTAAATTAATTGAAAGCGTGAAGCGTCCATTAAGTTCTAGTCTTATCTAGCTGTAAGGCTATTTATTTAACCTTATTTTCTTTCGCATTATTAACATAGTTTTACTTTTAAAAAGTATGGTTAATGTCTCGATTACCGGGATCAGAAGCAACAATATCTGTCGCACATTTTGATACGTAAAGGAACTGTAGAATTTTTTATGTTACTCTTTTTTGCGCTCTGCCAGGTGACTATCAAGAACAATCTAATATATTTCAAAACACTCATTACTACGATATTAATATTTTTACTGGCTTGTGGTAACGTTTTTATAAAAAAGGTGATACAAAGAGCAATCTTACAGGAACATCGGAATTGCTCAATTTGTTGTATCGAGGTTTGTTGTAGTTAAAGATATTGTACATTTTATTACTCGTAAAAAGTAGGTACGTATACGTTCCTCAAGCCATCAGGTTCGATATATTCAACTACGCCAGTTTATCGGTACACGATGAGTGACATTCGTTGGATTAGTCGTCGGATTAGCCTAAACTAGTATACGCATTGTACAGTCTGAGACGTATTGTTGTGAGAATTAGGCCATTCACTTAATCGGTATTTTACTACCAGTATTTCTTTACTTCGAACTCTGTTAGACATGTACGCGATAAATAAGGAAACCAATGTTTCAGGCAATAATTATTTCTAATTATACTTCGCATCGTACTCATTGTTTAAAGTTCTTTATTCCCCTCACGCGCAATACTCAAATAGAATACAACTAGAACAATATAAAAATAGCAATCTTTAGATTACTTTCTAGAATTCTAATTTTTCAATAACTGATTATAAATAGCACGAAACCCCACTGTCACGTACTAAACATGCATAGAACTTTCTTTTTTCCTACCCTCACGTTTCATTCAAATTTATTTGGAGATCAAGGCGGTGAATCGGCGAGTCTGGAGATTGTAGAACAGTATTCCGTTTGTTATCATGATTAATGTACGCAATAAAAAGTGTATTAGGTCGACTAGCGAGAGAAATGAGTTAGATAAAGCTACACCTAACGATGTACTCAAACATGAAACGACTTTGTGATAATAAGAACTTATCTTCCACTGAGATTTGTGCAGTGTCTTCGCTTAACCGTGTACGAAGGTCTCAAACGAGAATCTATACTGTACCGACAGAGAAATGTGGAAAAAGCGTACCGCAGAGACGATGTTACTCTCAAACGAGACGAGAAATCAATTCAATGTGATCAGACACGTCGTATTTGTGTCACTCGTACGTGGTTACTTAGATTTTACGATCTATTGTGTGACGTGTTTTGAGAAAAATAATATACCATGAGCATCGCTCTCTGCACTTTGTTTCATTTCTCTTGCGAAACGGTACACATTAGACGTAACGTGAATTCTGTTCGACTACGATCGATGCGTAGAAAACATATCCATCAATTTGTGTATTTATTAATATTTGATAATCAGACGAAATTGGGCTCCATGACTTATTATCTAACACTCGCGATGCTGACGGTAGCTTATTTTTATCATTTTATCATGTTACATAAAGAAAAGCTGTAAAATATAGATTAAAAAGCGCATGGATATATCTTTCCTTTATTGATCCTCACCCTTATAGTTTAGCTTTCATGGTTGTACATAGTGCCATTAAATGTTTAAAAATATTCAAGTTCCCTTTAATTTAAAATACCGTGTATAATAAAGTCTACGATATGGGAAAAAGAGAGGGTGAAAGAGTATACGGCTTAAAAAAAAAATATAAATAAAAAAAAGTCTTAATCCTTTTCGTAAAAATACTCGTGAATTTGCTACTACTTTATAGCTACCCACCCTACTTCTTTTACTTCTTGGCGATCACATATCCGTTTTACTCGACTGGAACTATATCAGTCTCTTTTCCCTTCCTTCATTCAAACGATCATCGTCATTGCCATCAAACCTCCGTTTTTCAAAACCTTCGTTCCAATATGAAATTCAAAGTGTGGCGCAATCACGCTTAAACAACTGCATCTATAATTCTAATGATATGGAAGGATTATGTTTCAGTAAATGGTAATTACTTGGCTACAAAATTACCATTAAGTCAACATTGGACTAGCTAACAAAGTGCGGAGTATAGCCCTTGGCGCCCTTACGACACTACCAGCTATTTGTAACACTCTACTACTCCAACCCCCTTCTTGGGACTGGCGTATCAGACGGTCCCTTAACTCGTTCAATTCCAGCCTACACCAATAAAAGGCAATTTGCAATTGATATTTAACGCCTACTAAAGGTAAATTAGTAACAAGATGTACAATTGCGAATTGTATGCTGCCTGTACGCGTTGCAAGGCGACTTCTCGATCAACCAGTTGAGCTTCCAGAGAAACCGCGCGCATACTTAAGGTCCTGCCCGCGTCTTCAGACGATCTTAAACGCTTTACCAACTTGATCTTCTCATCCTCTTTAACTTTCAACTCCCTGTAGACGTATCGTTCGCGTTCGAGTAATATGCAAACCAATGAGACTTATATCCGCTTAATTTACCTTGAATATCGTTCAATCTGCTCCTGCGAGGATTCAACCAGAGCAATCTGGGTGGCCAGTTTTAATTGCAAATCCTCCACGATCGATTCCGCTTTGTCAGCCCTCGTTCCTCTTTCCACAGCTAACGTTTCACTAGCTGTTACCTGAAAAATGAAATAAATCTTTGAATGGTGTATCCAACAAGCTAAATCAATGGGAGACAATCGATAGATGAGTATCTATTTTGCCGATACCATCAGAGCGAATTACACGATGCATCGCGAACTACTTCACGTGAGCAGCGTTGTCGCGATTTTTCGATTCTACGCCGAGTAGGAATTAATAGGTCAAGTGGTATCGATCCCTTTTCTCGGTACGCAAGGAGTATTACATGTTATTGAGTCACCGAGGAACCAGAAAGGGCCATGACTCAACTACAAATTAGCTATATATCCTTTCGTGCGTTGACCTATCTAAAGAGTGCATCAGTTTCTTATTAGCGGCCTTGATCTACGGACAATCTGTTTCCAGAACTTGTTCCTAAAGATCGATGATCGGAAAACTAAAAAATAAAAAAAAGAACCAGGAACATAACACGATTAATCTTCGAGTCGTTTTAAAGACTCCGTACTCTAAAACTTCGGAAGGGTGAACGGATGACTCATTCCTTCATAGGAAAGAGTAGAAATCCGCATCGAACTGAGAGTTCACCCTGTTCGTGAACTCGTCTCCCACGAGCACGGCAATGAGTCATCGAGCGAAATCAATTTCTACAGCGGCACGGGGTATAAGCTCGCGATAAACGCTACCGGTTATCAACGACGCTTCTCTACGGAGCGTAACGAATTGCTTAGAAATCTAGCCTTTTCCAAAAGTATCCTCTTGTCTTCTCGTAGCTTCAGCAGCTTCTCCCGGTCCTTCGACAGTTGCTCGTCGAGCGCGCGAAGCTGATTTTGTGCCGTTAGAAGCTCGTTCCGCGTGTTCTTCGCCGCGACGAGCCTCTCCTCGGACAGCTCGGTCAGACGCTTGATCTCGGCTTCGATTTCCTCCCTTTCCTGCAAACAAACGGTAACCCAATTCGTGAGTACAAGTCTGACGCTAAGTTGAACATCGTAAATCCCCGAATGTATCTAGATCCGGATCCGGGGTTTTATCTATGCCGATGTCGTCGCGATATAGTCGGTTTCTTCTTTCGCTTCACAATTAGCCGCTGGACCATTGCCAGCATTTGGCTCGCACGTACAGTATATACTAATTAATGGTTCGCTACTACGCGCATTGCCATTATACGCGGCAAAATAAACTCTCGTTCTGGTATAAAGACTTTACGCGTACTTAGAAAAAGAATGATCAAGACAACAATAGAGAAAATAATGTTGTGAAGAATCTAACAGAATTTAAATGGAACATGGTACACGGGAGATTTTTGTTGTAAGATAATAGAGAGCCAGTATGCGGCGTTATTGAACTTGTTCAGGGGATATTCTTGTTTATCCAAGGAATGCCAAAAATGCTATCATTTCAGTAACTATATTACTGCATGCCCTGGAACTCGTGTCGCGAGCTCTTATGCTAGCGTCATCCCTCTAGTTAGATACACGTCATTGAACTCTCGTGTTCACCGCTGGCAAGATATTGGGCATGTATATTCCTAGTCCGTGGCGCAATATCACCGCTTCGCGTTGCGGACGCGTGAGAAGGTAATTTTTCGACCAATTAAAACTAATTAGCAGTTATCGGCATTCCAATATACGGTGCGATGGTATTTACCGTTCTCAGCGATATCTTTTCCTTCAGCGTTTCATCGTACTGCACCTTGGCACGGTGCACCTCGCTAATCAGTTTACCGACACGGCTGTTCTCCGTGTCGAGCAATCGTCGCAGGACAACGATCTGCAGATGCAAGTGTTCGATCTGCTGGTTTAAATCGTCGATCGCACCGTGAAGATACTGAACCTCGCTGCGCCTGCGTCTCCAAGCATTCAGCATCAGTACGTGACACACCAGATTCGCTGCTTTGTTTGGGCTTTGAGAGAATCGCGAGAACGCTTCCTCCGATTCCGACGCCGCGAATCCATCCATCCACTTCTTAATGCCTATACTGATCCCTATTTCGTTCCCAGTTGCGTCCTTAATCTTCTCGTTCTCCTCGAGTTTACCCACGGTCGAACCATTGTCGGATCTGCATTGCAAAAGGGATACTACATCATGCCGATCCCTCGCATTTGCGAGACAATTTACCTGACATCGCCGTTTTCGGCTTCCATCATTAAAGGTGAGAGATCAATCATGGACAAGCTTTTCTTGCAACCCGGGGTAGACGCTACGTGGAATACGGAGCATGTTAAATTGTCTGGGCAGCTTTTCGCCGAGTTAATTCCAGGTGAGCGATTATTAATTGCAGCCAGACTGGTCAGTCTGAAGGAAGTCCTTGGAGGACGGTAATACCGGTTGGGTCTCTGGCATCTTACTGGAAGTTGCGAGTACGTTAAAAATTTACGTTGTACACATCGCGTAAAGCGTTTCTCGATGGAAAATTGGTTCGTCTCCTCCCTGGAGTTCGTCGAAGCGCTCAAGGAAGACGAACTTTTCGGAGTGATCGCTGTATCTGGCATCGCTTTCAACGTTCACGAGTAAATTCTTTACAAAATTCATTAACGTTGTTTGCTCTTGTCATGGAGACGGAACGAGCAAGAATGGAACAACAAAATAGCATCACCGCTCTCGCTAGCGATGAAAGTAACGCGGTATCGACAATTCTGACAAGCTAACTCACCGTTTGATCATATCTTTTACATGTTATTGTATTGTTTTCTTCTTCTTTTTTTTGTTCATTTTCTATACAATGAATTTCCCTTTTCCATGGTTCGAATGCGCTACTTCGTAGAATCGCGTTACCTGCGACGATCAACGCAAGGAACGATTAGAACTTATATAATATACAGATCTGGTTTGCGCCGTGATCACAAACCAGAAAGAGCTGCATCAAGTTCGAACTTACGTGGTACCGTGGCTCGATTGATAATTTATTTAAAGTACTTCCAAAAGTTGATCCAAACCGCTCGAAAATTGCAATCTGAAAACGTTTATAGACATTATCCGGCTGGTGTCGACAATTGTTTCATTATTTTCGTGATACCGAGCGTTTTATATAATCCCAACACGAATTATCGAACAGTTTATAATTCCTCATGATAAAACAGAATTTTATGACGTGTCTAGGTGAGTCATCGAACAGCAAGGCACCTAGACACCGACTACCTATCCACGTCCCTGGATTTGAATCCGCAGTTGATAAATTCGACGAACCTTCGACAGAAAATTGACTTAGCATCCAAGTTACTTGGTAGAGGGTAAGCGACAGGGAACGGTGAGCCATTATCCGTTAAACGCTTTCGACCAACGGCGCTCGAAAATTCGCGGGAAAGAGGAAGAGAATGGTACTCGCGCGTACGTGCGCGTGATACATAAAACAAACAGTTAAATAAAAGGAAAATCAGGAATGAAATGTGAAAAGATCCGACGTCATCGGTGCATGAATTTCTAGGAAGTAACCGAAACGCGGTGTATTGTACACGCCGATACAGGTTCGGGTGCTCGATGAACACGCCATTCGCGGTAGCACGCATACTTGCGCGTAACCACGGAGCGAGCTGTATTGGCTCTGTTCCTCGCCGTTGTGAGGAACGAGAGCGGTGGCCAGTGCCGATGCAAAGTCCGTGCGAAATGTTGTACCGCCGTTAAGTCTTGTTTCTAGTCACGGCCGTGCACGCTTTTATGTCGCGTGCGGACAGTGTGCGCAGCAGTGCCTTGCCAGAGTTAAGAAAATATTCAATCGCGGATCCTCGATATATTATTATTATTCATATAATATATATATATCGGCCGTTTAGCGCAGCGTGCGTCCATGTTTCGTTCGAAGAAACTCGGGAAGAGAGGAATATCGAGGAAAACGGGTTAGCACGTACGGAGGATTCAGCATCGAAAGTGGCTTACTATGTTGATCGAGCTGCAGGCAAGTCTTTCTCGTCACATTGTCCTACGATAGTTTAATTATAGCTGCACAGCTTGTACGGACCTAGGCTTTCCCAAAATAATGATTGGATCAGCGTGGTATCCCTCCTCGCCCTCTACTCTCGTTTCTCTTCCTTGGGACACTTGTGTGCCAGTGCCTCTGGAAATATATACCTGTGAACAGCTGTCTCGTTCCCTCTGGGTAGAACATCGAGCACGAAACTTTTATCCACGATCATTAACTCGATGTACAAACAGTAGAATCGAGTCCTCCCGCTGGTGCTTAATCGAAAGTTACGCCTAACGCGTTCTGCGTCGATCGCCGCCTCTATTGCGACATAAACATATATTTTTCCGGCAAGATGTGCGATCCACACTTCTGAACGTTCGATTTTTATCTACGTCAAATAAATCGATCCCACGAGCCAGTACTCCCCTCCCGCGTAATCGTTTCGTCTTCTTCTAGGTATTTATCGCAGTCCGTGCCGTTTATATCTTCGCTCGATTTCCTATACGCGCGCGAATTTTTTTTTTCTACCTCGATGCTACGAGACTTCTATGAAGTGCTGGTCATGTGGTTACTCTCTTTTCCTTCCTTGATAAGGCATTTAAAGTATACAGTAAAGATCATTCAAGTCTTTTAACCCTCCACTTTTTCATTTTACAACGGCGACAATTAGAAAGAAATAAAAAAATTCACCAAGACGGTGTAGAAAAGCTGTTTCGTTCATTTTAAAACGACAGTAATTGTTTTCAGATGACTACCATTAAATGCATTGAACAATAGGAGGCATGGATCAACCCCATGGTATGAGTGATGAAAATATAAATATAAGTGATGTCAGTAAGTATAGAAAAGTTTTCTTTGGGTTTAGATTTTACGTTAAGTCTTGGTCATTTTTTTTACACAAATTTTGTTGCCTAGTCGATGTCATCAAAAATACCGACCCTGAGTTCCCTGTGGATAGCGATAGGGTAGATCAATCACCGATGGAAATGAATACCAGAAGGCAATTGCCTTACGTTGAAATCATAGAGCAACCGGCAAGCAAAGCTTTACGTTTTCGCTATGAGTGCGAAGGAAGATCAGCTGGTAGTATACCTGGCGTAAACAGTACGCCAGAAAACAAAACATTTCCTAGTATAAGAGTAAGTAGTGTGAATATAATGCCTGCATGTATTTGAGACTGGCAAATCTAATAGCGAATAATGTTAATTATAGATAGTAGGATACAAAGGCCGTGCTGTAGTTGTAGTATCGTGTGTAACTAAAGATCAACCGCACAGACCTCATCCTCATAATCTTGTCGGAAAAGAGGCGTGTAGACAGGGTGTTTGTACAGTAGAAATTTCTTCAGAAAATATGACGGTGACATTTGCGAATCTTGGCATTCAATGTGTTAAAAAGAAGGATATTGAAGAGGCACTTAGAATAAGAGAGGAAATCCGTGTAGATCCCTTTCGAAGTAAGCTAAAGATCTGGCAGATTTGTTAACTGTAGTTGACGCAAAAACAGATTTATATTTTATTTTTTAACAGCTGGCTTCGAACACAAAAGGCAGCCTACTAGTATTGATCTAAATGCAGTGAGATTGTGCTTTCAAGTTTTCATAGAAGGACAGAAAGGGAAAATAAATGTTCCATTACTGCCAGTTGTATCCGACCCCATATTTGATAAAAGTATGTTTAATTCTTTCTAGTCGATTTTTCAGTTTCTTAGCGATCAGCTATTTGTACTTTCATTTAATTCCGCTTGAAATATTATAGAGGCAATGTCTGATCTTGTGATATGCAAGCTCAGTCACTGCAGTGCGTCGGTCGCCGGTGGTATGGAAATGATTTTGTTGTGCGAAAAAGTTGCAAAGGAAGACATACAAGTTCGATTCTTCGAGGAGAAGGATGGGCAAATAGTTTGGGAAGGACTTGGTGATTTTCAGCCTACTCATGTACATAAACAAGTACGTACGCTTCAGATTTGATGCATATTAGTCAAAAAGTATATGAAGATTTTACCGAGATACATTTCTAACTTAATCTTCTTTAACAGACAGCAATTGCATTTAGGACACCCACTTATCGTATACAGCAAGTGGAGCAACCGGTGCAAGTGTACATCCAACTCAAGAGACCGTCGGACGGTGCTACGAGCGAACCGTTACCTTTTCAGATGTTACCACTAGGTGCAGGTAGGCCTGCTTTCTGGTCTTTGCGGAAAGCTTTTGCCAGGAAAAAAACAGATTACAGTACATTTAGTAAGATCTTAGCCACAGAATCAGCGTTACTCTCAAATACTACACCAAAATTTCCCCGTAATATTGACGAATATAATAATAATAATGATGATTTTGATATAAAAAGGTCTAACAACAAAATTTCTGCGCTACGCGCGTTAAACGACTTGTACAATGTGAAAAATACATTAGATTCTTATAATGAAGGTGCGGAAATGAATCAAGGCATCGCACAAAATGTAGGCAATACCAGAAGTACTATTATAGATTACCAAAATAATGAAATTCCAATCGGTACAGAGAAATCTACAGCAAATGAGCAAACGAACAAAATGTATAAAGTGGACAATAATTATGTAGATAGAGAAACGAATGGCTCTAATTCGGGAACCTTAACTCGCACTAAATCAGATAGTACCGCTGGGAACACGTGTGCATTAAGAAACACAGAAATGTTTAAAAATAAATCCGATTGGTTTGACTATTCGGAAGTGGGCAAATGGGTCCAAAGAGGTCAAATGTGTCTGAAAGAAAAAGAGAATGAAACAGACACGAAAGTCGAGGGAACAGATGATTGTAATAAATCTTTCAATGAATTATTGACTCAAGTAGCTGAACTAGATCAAATATATGCCGATACGCACGCAAAGTTAGTGCAAGCAGCTCTCGAACAGAACACAATCGATCAGTCTATGGATATCGATGTTTGCGACAATCAAACTTACACGAGCCTGCAAATGGCAATGAAAAATCCGGTTGAATTCATAGATTTACCAAACGAGAGAAAATACGAAGACGTCTGTATATCGAAACACAATCCGAATGAGCCCTGTCCATCACCGCCAGTAACTACGAAGAGAGATGGAACGCAGGAAACGGAAGAGAGATTACCGCCTTTACCACCAAAACGTATCCGCAAAATGCCTTCCATGCCTCTTTTACCTCGACCTATATCCGCTCACGCTAGTCCGGATTCATTCGTGGAGGCGCCAAACAAAACTTTACCCTCGTTACCTGGTACTCTAACTAAAACATCGAAGCAAGGATTATTCTCAAAGTTGTTCGCGAAGAAAGCAAAGAAAGATAAGGATACGATTTCGAATGTATCCAAAGATACTAGTCAATCGTCAGGTACCGTGGGTAATGTTTCATACCTAACGACAAACAGCACACCTGACAGCTTACAGCTACAAATTCCAAGACCTAGTACGATAAGTACCACCAGCGTGAGGTCGCTTAGGTTTGATGGTGACGAGACACCGCCTTATGGAATCGAGCTAACAGAAGCTGAACATTATGCGCTGTACACTGCTATGGCACCACACGCAACGGCATCAGAATTCGATGAAATGTCCTTCTATTACAGTCCCGTGGAGGGTGGGAAAATTTATTCGGAAAGGAAGGAAACATAATATGCTTCACTGTTTACAGCGCACTTTTTCTAGTCCACTTCCATTTAAGAGTGATATCTTTCCCCTCCCCCTAAATGCTACAGTAGAGAGAATGCTGATATGTTTTCAGCTACTTATCTGCGACTGCAGCTTTCAGATCCTCGCCACTCAAGTAAACTTGCGTTACTGAGATGCATTTTGTATTTTTTACGCTTTTTATGATAAAAAGAATGCGATCAATTTTCGCCGTGCCAGGTTGATAAAAACGCTCTGCAACTACTTCAATGCTATTCTAGTCAGGGTACAAATTGTTACTTTTTCTTCTTTTTTTTTTCCCCCATAGTCTTTCATATGGATCTTTAAAAATAGCTGAAGTATTAGCTCGGCTAAAATTTGTTGTTTATTATCAAAGAGTTAGTGTTCAATTCTAGTCAAATTTTACAAGTGTTGCTACTTAATATATTCTTAATCTTGCGCATTGCTCTTTTTACTATTTATAACACGTTGTTAAGTTTTTCTTATATGGTGTCCCGAGTTTATAAGTATCACTTTGTTTCTAGTTTTTAGAATAGACATTCGATTTTCTTTTAATTGAAGTGCAAAGATCGTTTTTAATTGTTTGTAACTACTAGTCATTTTGCATCGAAAGATTTAACTATTTGTGCGGATGTTACATTTTCAGTGGTAACAGAATTTTGTGAAATCTGTCGGATCTTTCGTCTTAATCACATAGTTAATGTACAATCATTTATAGATGATCCAGATTCGTTAAGGCGAAAGAGACAAAAGTTTAATAACAGCCCAAACACGCTAGTTTTGAGGCATGTACAGGCAGAAGCTGAGAAGCGTGAGTATCTTTTATTAAATTGTCTTCAATTCTACAGCTTTGCCGGGAATGGGTTTAAATGATGTCATTATGCCGTCGTCGAATCCTTCAAAGTCTCTCTTAAAGTACATTGTGCTATCTTCCTTGTATTGTAACTAATTTTCATGTTCACAAATTTATCCCACATTGTACATGCAAGGAACGAATGGATTAGCAAGCTGTTTCAAACAATACTAGCAGTTGATATCTTGTGCATTTTTTTGACGGGCTTGTCAGCCCAATTTGTTGTAATTTGATTGTTGTGGCGAATATGGAAAATTTGTTGGAACGTTCCAGAAGCTTGGAATTGTACATTTAGAAAATGTTTAACTGTATTTCTTACGAATCTCGCGAGTTCACACTTTTGGAAATATCAATGTTTCAGCGCTCTTTAAATCACATCATATTACTAACCATACAATTAATACGACCTCTTTGCACATTGGAAACGCATTCAGATATATATAGTTTTATGCTGAATACGTATTCTACTCAACACTTTTCGTCCAACAGTGCCTAAGTATCTGTGTAACAAAACTTTATATAAAAAGATTCACATACAAAAAAGTCCGCTGTGCAAAGAGTGATATTTTTTCATAAATTAGACTCTTCTCATTGTATTAAGAAATATTATATTCATATACATATATATATATATACATTCATACATACATACATACATATATATTTTCACGCACTGACGAAGAATCTTGTTTTATACTTTTTTAAGAACATATTTTGTATAAACGTTTGGAATTTGTACTTGAATGATTGGAGAGCAGTGGCCTTGTACATTTTACAAAGGAAAGTTGTATTTTTGTAATTATTATCAATGATTAAGTGAATGGATGCTATTTTTATATCCATCAATGCGACTATTAACAAGCACATTGTCAGTGGATAGTACAGTGTGTTATAAGCTAAGCTGTATGGCTTGACATTAAATAATATACAAGTACCCTGCTCTCGTACAACGATACTGTACTTGAATATTCAATGATACAATAGATAAGAATAGAAATTAATGTGCAATATTTGTATGGCAATTCAGATTTTTATAAACTGCTTCATTTGAAAACGGAAAGGCTATATCTATATATTGTATGACTTACGTATACAGAATATATCAATCTATATATATGTACAATTATTTAATGATGAAAATGTCGTGTTTTTATTCTGCTCCCAATCAATTTCAGATTAAAAAGAAAAACAATATTTAGAAAAATGTTCGCAGGTACGACACTGATGATATTAGTTTAGTTTGTTGATATTTGCTAATCGTACTGACTGTATTTTTTACCACAATACAAGACGCTCTGTAAATTTTTACTGAGTGACGTGTTAGAGTGAAAATATATAAAACTGCATGCACCACATGCTCTCCAAAACTAATCCTTCCCTTTCACTTTAAAACACTCGCTTTTTACAGCTTTCATTTTCTCTTTTGTCGTTTTGCAATATTAAGTGTTTGTTAATATCATCGCACACCTTTTGTAATTGAGTAACTTCTGCTCTACTACTTTCAAGTAATATGCACACATACTAACATGATATAAATTGTACAAAGATAACATTCCAGACAAGCGTAGTTAGTTTGTAGTCCTAGAGTAACAAAATAACAAGCTTGCTTTGCAATTAGTTACCTATTTATTGACAAAGATCTATATGCATTTTTTATCATGATTGTAGATGCTGCAATGTTAAATCAACCAATTGAATACTTTAACATCATCAAACCAGAACCGATAGACAGGATATCTCCATATGGGGGCTCAGTTGGAAGCGGAGGAGCCTTTCCTCTGTACCCAGTTGGTACAACTTCACCACAGCCACAATCTAGTATGCAAACATTAAGGTAACTAATTTTTTAAACAAATTAATAGCAAACTAATGAATTTGAAATAATTTTAACATACATACGGTTACAGGCCACAAATATCGCCAGGTCGGACATCACCAATGGAGCACAGACCATACAATCCAACTCTTATTCAACCACAATTATCGCCACAGTATCAGCTGCCCTCAACCAGTAATATTGTACAACAACCGGCTGGAACCCATATGCAGTTTCCATACACTCATAATGTTGTACAAGTGCAGTTGCAAGACCAATTATTATTAAACAGAGTAACACCAAACTATAGTGAAGGATTTCAATCGGTGGACAATGCCGGTAATATAAGTACACTTTATATTCGTTGCTACATCAACATTCAATATTCGTAAGTTTGTTTCTAATGCTTTTAGCAGGTGGAGTGGTAGAAGCAGATATTACGAGTATTTTTAATATGGACAATCGATGCGGTTTCGACTTGAACTTGAACAACTCGTTAAACCTTGATTTGGCAGAACTTGCCGCTTTTGGCAATTTATCTGATAATCTATCTAGTGGATTATCCATTTCGGATTCTACCAAGGTATGTATATCGTTAAAATATATTAAAATATATTAAAATTTAATATATATAAAAATAAATTATATCTAGCCGGAAACGAGCAAAGGAGCAAATGCAGGACCGAGCAGTGTCGAAGAAAACAGTAACATGACCGACAGTTTTACAAGAATTAACAATACTATTCAAGAACTGTGCACTTTAAATAATATGTATAAACCAACGCGGGAAGTTGACGACTGAAGAAGTCGTACATTTTATTGATCTTAGTAGCATCGTGAAAAATACATCGTATAAACGTTGTTCTTTCAACGAAAACTTCTTTGAATTAATACGCAGTGTAATTAATATTTAATTAATTTTATGATTGTACCGCAGTACATTACTGTGCGTAATATTGTAAAATACTTGTTAGATCGATAATCAATTTTAGACATTGTTGATATTTTTTATACGAATTTTGAGATTCGCCAAGTTTTCAATATCATGAATTAAAAATATTTATCGATCCGTAAGTGACACAAAATGCTATGACTGTGATCAATGTGTATTGAATTCTACACGCCTTGAGTGCATGCAAAGTGTCTCGATATATTATTATTGTATAAAATAAAACTCATAGTGAAGAAAGTATAGTGTATATATTGTAAAAGACAATCTGCATGCAATATTCATACATATTCCTTAGTTCAAAAATAAATATCTACATGCATTAACTTCTTTCTTACATATCTCGTATACGCTTGTACAAATGTTTGATTTTTATTTTTTATTTTTTTTTTACACATTTTTCGTTTGCTACAAACATGATTGTAAATAGTTTTCTTTATATTAAGGAGTAATATTTGAGCGTAGCGCTCCGTTTCCAATGTGTATCCGACTCAACAATTTTCAGTACATGTTCCGTCCAGGTACAGATTGATTCAGACTTAAATATATATGTATATATATTTTTGCCTTAAATTTTTAATTATATTATACAACTACGGTTACATAAAGCTATGTTCCACCGTAGATTATGTACATATTACACTAGCGATTGTAATAATCCGATATCGGTTATCAATTACTATTACAGAAATTATTTTATAAATGAACAGTAGTAGATACAATTAAGATTATACTTAGGTATACATATGCTTAAAACTTATGCAGTTTATACATCTAAAAGTACATTATAACTTTACATACAATTGTACGTGTAAATAAACATAGATAATTAAGTTCGGTAGTATTTAATTCATAACTTATCACATATAGTATTACATACAAGATTTACTGTAAATTTGTTCGGTAATATTTACATACCATTGTTACATATAATTCTTAATTTATAAATATGTACAGGTAGGTAAAAACATTCTTAATCTAAATTATTCTGGAAACTATTACGCTGTCGAGTAGTCGTGAAGTAATAAATAGGGAAAAGACGCGTTCCTTCACAAACACGTGAAGAATAAAAAAACATCTGTTTGTTTTCCAAAATGTATTTACTTAAAAATACAATGAAAGTTCAATTCTGATGGAATGGGCAGAAATATAGTCTGTGGTATCGGTTACTGTTTACGTCGAAAGTGATGATGCAATGGTATATCCTGTACAAAAGTAGTTTGAACAAGACTTATGAACACACAAACCAAATTCTTAGCCTAGGGTTTCGTTTTTACGTTTAACTCTTGACATGTTTCAGTATCAGATTCAAAGATTCTTAAATCCTTTTCTTCATTATTACTTTTTCTTCTTTTTTTTTTTTAGTGCTTACCTAACGAACGTAGGGATGCAACGGTATCTGGGGCGATCAGCCTGATTAATTGTAAGACCCGTTAGCACCAGTAAATAATTTTCAGAATCGCGTAAAATACTGGAGCAGAGAAGAATTCCGTGATCTCTGGCTCAAAGTACAAAACGCAAGTCCATTTTCGTAATCTTTTTTGGACATGTTGCAAACGGGGCTTGGTACTTCTGTATCAATAAAATTAAATGGACCTATGCTTATAGTGTATGTATTGTATACTATGAACGCTAAAGTACTCATTTTTTGCTCAGGCACCTGTACTTTAAGATAGTTCTTTGCCAGCATAATCGTCAAGGTACTATCTTGAAGTGAACACGTGTGTAAATACAGCAGCACAGATTGTGTATAAAACCGTACGAGCAACAGAGTTCTGAAGATGGTATGGCCTGTAAACAATACAATAAATTTACCATATGCTTTGTATGCATCATTGTCCGTAGCGCGTATTTGGATTTTATCTTTTCTATATATCTTATTGTAATATCGAATAAATCGGGTTTTATCTTGTTTGAACTTGTATACAGTCCATCCCATCTTCTTGGATTCAATGCAGCAGAGGATTCAGTCCACGAACAGCAGTTTTCTTTTTCTTTTTAATACTGCCATTACTATAATTTGTCTTCGGATGTTAAAACCCATTACTACTTACGAGAACGAATCGTTTTCTCTGATCTAACTGCGTTTTATTTAACTATATCTCATTCGAAAATATTTGTACATTAAAACGTGGGACATCGTCTCGCATTCAAATTATCGTTACCTTTTATTTATTATGCAGCTATGGTACAATGGTATCGTAACCGCAATGTCTCTCCACCCTTTCTCTTGTCTACCAGTCTCCCCCAAAATAAGCGATGACATGGACCATTCCCTTAGCAACGATCCGCCGACTCTGGCACAAAGAGCATACATAATATTATACATGTATATGTATTTCAAACGAATTAATAACCAATGAATCGTGTTATTATATAATTCGTTAAAAAAAAATCATCTAACATAAATTGACGACCATTGTGGATATGTAATTGGTATCGAGAACTGAGAACAGGATACGGAAGAGTATTTCCGTAATGAGAAAAGAAAAACATTGCCGTCCATTTCGCAGACAATCAACGAATCATTGCTCAAATAGTCCATGACAATGGTGTCCAAATAAAACCAGAGTTACATATAATATAAACGAATTATGCTCGAACGAGTGCTGTCGAATAGGGAGAGTGTTCTCAAATTTTATTGCGATACCCGGTAACTTTTGTACTTAGACCCTTCACGATTCTTTTTGAAATGCGCCACGTGACTTCGTTTTAAAGTCATATTACGGTAAATAGATAAACTTATATACGCTGAACAAATGGAATATTTACTTCGGAGAAATAAAAAAGAAAGTTGATCTGCAGTGTCTGCGCGCGGTTTGTAAAATAAAAATTCTCTCCCTACTCTGTATATTCCAAACCTAAATTGTAACAACCTCTCCACATTACATTACGTTACATAATATTATCCGTTAATAATAAAATGTTACTTATTCCATAACTTTATACATGCTATGTATAATTATTATGCAATGTTAAAGTCACACATTACTCATCCACACTACCTGGCGCGAGCGTTGCATTTAACCTTCATTCCTGTCCTTCGATTAAGCAGGAGCACGAAGCTGATTTTTTTTTATACTATTCATTCTTTTTTTCTTTCAATATACATCGAATGTCGAGAGATGTCCTCCTTCTGGCTTTATTTATTTACTATTTTCATTTTCTTTGCACACCACTTGATCTACTATTTTATTCATCATTTTTTTCTTAATCGCTCGCACTCCTGCAATCTCATTGCAAGTACACATAGAAATCGAAAAGGAAAATCAATCACGCGCACAAGGTGAGAGACATTCGTCGTAACTACAAACATAAATTTGTTTTCAAATGTAAAAAAATCATCACCCACAAATGTTCATTTTACACTATTTAAATACAATAGAGCTTTTTTCATATCTTAAATAAGTTTCCGTTATAAAACCGTCCCGTGAAGAAAGCCTGATGACGGGAAATACCAGTTAGCAAGGCGGTTTGGATAAAACGATAAATTTGCCTTGAAAATGTACACGACGTACTCTCCCCCAAAACACAAACGCACGGCTATATACTGAAAAACTTGGAGATATTTATGAGAATCGACATATCCTCAAGCTTCTCACGGGCAAATCTAAGGTTTTCATCCAAACTACCCGATATAGCATTTGGTGATGGCTAGACGACCAGAATTGCGAAGAGCCAAGACAGTAGAATCGCACGGTTGCCTCTAATGTGTGTGTGTGTCAGCCCAACACAACTCCGGTGAGACGGGCATTTTTATTCGTAGGTCGGGAGGCAATAGGGTCTGGGCACGATGGGTATCAACATTGCTACCAACCACTCAATATGAGAGTAAGTGTTTGCTGAGAAGACAGCCGAAGAAAATCAACGATGATCCCATGTGCCTTCCTCCCTTCTTACTTACATACACCTTTCTCCTTTTTCATTATGAGTCTTCCTCTTCGTCTTCTACTTCTTCCACTTCACCTTCTGCATCTTCCTCCTCTTCGTCTGTAAACAAACAGATTTAAGCATACAAAATGACACTGTTCGACCTAACTGCGGCAATAGCGATTCTCATGCCGCCTACACAAGCGTGAATCTACACTTGATTGATAACATCGGATTCGTAAAACACCAGGGAAACATCCTTCAACTAACCTTCACCTTCTTCCAGCTCTTCTTCCGGTAAATCGTCCTCCTCATCATCCTCTTCACCGTCGCCGTCGACTTCTTCCTCTTCTTCAACTTCTTCTTCTATTTCCTCCTCTTCCACTTCTCCGTCGCCATTCTCCTCCTTCTTCTGTTTCTTCGTTTCATCGTTTTTTTCCTGAAATGTAAAAGAAATCGTTCTGAATCGAAATAGAACTAGAATTAATTTTCTATTTCAATTAAATCACCGTAAACTCGATTGTTGAGCAGCTTTGAAAGAGGTGGGAGAGTTACAGGGATAGAGGGGACCCTAACAACAGCCGAAAGATAAAAGAGGGGGAAACGGATGAGGAGCATATTCCCTTCCCGCCAAGAAACGCGAGGATACGGAAAGAAAACTGGAGGGGACTTTCCGTTAAAATGTGGCGAAATAGGAAGGCGAAGAATAATAATTCCATCAGGAGGAAGAACAGAGAGGCGTGTAACAAGTTTGAAAATATTTATTGTACATAGGAAAACCGTTTCCCCGTGTAAAACTGTCGCTACGCGCTAAATATAGCCACGTATCAAAATTTTGTAACACGCCAGGCGGCGCTAAAGGAATTTCTGATACGAGTGAATTATTATTCTCGATACGTACAGATATGTACACGCATATTATTCATATATTTCGTTTCTCGAATATTTTTCAGCTAAAAGCCTAGCACCACGTATAAGACCCAATCTTATCAAAGTCAGGTTCGTCTAAAGTCAAGAAGCATAAGTAATCTAAGTGGTTGGTATCGAATCACAGTCCACACAAACAAAAATGGAACGATAGTGTTTTGTAAAGTGTACGGTTCACACGATCCTCGAAACGGCGATATATATGTATATACATATATACACACCTTTACCTCGTGTTCACACAGCGTTACTCACGAGCAGGGTGGGTTGTCGTAATGGCATACACGCGCCGTGTCTATCGGCGGTACAAGGAAAGAGGGCATAGAAAACTCGCAGAACTGCATCATCCAATCAAAGGGACGAATCGACTAAGACTAACCTGGTGGGGAGGAACGTAGGGATTGGCAGACGACTACGTACATGTTTGTAAAAGGGATGTATTCGTGCTGCGTAAAGCACACTAAAGGGAAAAGGAGGGAGGAGAGAAGCAGCGTGCCCGGGTGTCGTATATGAACTAAAAGCCGCGCCATTAGGCTCGCGAAATGAATAAAAAAGATTAGGTACAATCTGTACGTTGTATTCTAACACGAGATTGAAAATATGCGTGATTAAATAGATTTGAGAATAGTCTGCGTTTATTCATATACTCGACGCAAGTGAAAAATCGGGAACAGACTATCTCAAGGTAACCGTCTCATATTATCAAGCCTCTTTATCAAACGAATGTAATATCTCATTTCATAAACTTGAATACTAAGCATAACGTGTCAATATCAATGACTATTAATCTCCTTAAAAAAAAAAATCAATGATGGTTTCGTAAAATTGCTTACGTAATTCTAACGAAATGTAAATAGAATGTATAGTAAAATCCTGTGCGTAGCGGACATTGTCAACGATAATAAAAAACCTTGTAATTCATAAGGCCATTGTCTCGAGCAACAGCGTTACGATATCTTCGAAACTTGATGCGCTTTCTTGGAACTAGGACCCGTTGGCAACTATTGCTACTACAGCGATATACATTCATGGTGTAGCCATCGGGTAGTTTACAACAAACGGCAACTGACAGTGACGTATAGATGGTTTAGTGGTCATGAAATGACGATGCTGCTTGTTATCCCACAAATGCGATTACCTATCAACTTATTACACATCACGAGGTCTCAGCAGATAACCCGACGTTCATAACCTATCGTATAGACACATTTCGTTTTTCTTGTCTGTTCGGATAAGCCATGAATATCGGTAAAAAAAAAAATGGGATACATTAAGTGGGAGGAAATTTGTTAAAAAAAACCTCGAACCAAAGTGAAATAATATGATACTAATTCCACGAGATAACAAGCATGTTATTATCACATGTAATGTCACGTAACAACATTCCCGTTAGATCCAAGGTTGAATCTCTCTCGCATTAAAAATGACACGAAATATAGAAAGCGTTTCCATTGAGGAATAATGGCTTGAATTGACTTTCGTTCCAATGAATGAAACGAGCTGAAATTCGAACGTTGTTCGAAACTCCCGCCTTTTTTCCCCATTTCCATGTCCTCGATCCGTACGCGTTTACGTCACAGAGTTTACGCGAGTGTTAAACAATATTCATCGTATTTACAACTACGTGATCAGCGTGAGGCTCGAACGTATTAATACCAAACGAGAATGAAAATAATCTATGAAACTATCGTAGGAGACTGCCAACTTGTTGCAATTGAACAGGAACAGTAAAAAAAAATGTAAACAAACGACGATGTACATCTGTGTTTTCTACAAAGCAAATAAACGAATGCCATTAGTTCCATCAATAATAAATAGCGATGTTTGAATCTATTTAGAATCGAAGCATGATCGTGGTGTTTCCACGTGACATACTATTACCATTGGATACGAAGACGCGACCACAACTTTCTACGGATGCAGACCAAAGAGCGTGTATAATTGGCGTTTTCGACCAATTTCACCTTGTAACTTCCATAGCGGCAGTTGTACAATGTATTATCGACTAAAAATAAGCAGCTTCTATCACGGCACCGAGTGACGGTCCGATTTAAGATGAAAAATCGCAACGATGTTTTCTCGAAGGTTCGTAACACTGCGCGGTATACTACGAAAGAACAGAGAGGCAGGAGAGACATGGGTATATAATACATAGCGTTGCTGCTGGCTGCGCGCGTGGGGTTTTCGATGGAAAGAGAGAACTGAACGGCGGCAAAGTCGTAAGCAGAGGGGAACGGAACGCGAGAGTGAGAGATGTATAGAGGAAAGCGAGAGAGAGAGAGAGAGAGAGGGGGGGGGAGAGAGAGAAAAGTAAAGCGAGAAAGGAAGCCTTCGGCACGGTGTTTATGCACGCAGATCGGTAAACAATTTCAGAGCAACACGTCGGCCTGAAAGAGATATGTGTTAGTCTATCGATCGTCCGTCAGACACGATTAACCCTCTTACAACGAATTATCGATCAATTACGACACAAAGCGCGTGAGAGAGAAAGAGTATGTGTATGTGTGTATGCGAGAGAGAATGAGAGTGAGTGAGTGAGTGAGTGAGTGAGTGAGTGAGTGAGTGAGTGAGAGAGAGAGAGAGAGAGAGAGAGAGAGAGAGAGGAGAGGAAGAAGGGAGAAGATGGAACGTGCAAGCGAGACAGCACAACGAACGCGGGCTTGGTTTCGGGCGCCATAATGGAAACCCACAGCGGTGGTGGTGGCGGCAGCAACGGCGGTCGGAAAAATGCGCGGGATGCTCGCTTTTCTTACCTATAACACTGATATTCTAGATAAAACAATGGCGTCCATCTTGTAGAAAAAATGCCAACTAATACGCGACAGGTTTCCAACGAAATTTACTCGTAACACTGCCGAATAGGCGAGGAACGTTTCGAGAATGCATAACACGAAAATGTACGAAATGAGCACATGGCGCTAGTAGCCTGGGATCCCGCCCGAATTTCCACGTTCGTTTAAACAAAATAGGATCGATGGGATGTTAAATATGATATTAGCTAATAAAATAACACGAAATCCAGATCGGTAATTATAGACGGCATTGTAACAACAGGGGTGATCAACCGAACCATTGTGCTCGTGGCAAGCACGCGAAATACGATGGCGTCCTTTCGCGCTGAATCGAGAAAACATAGCGTGTTACGTATACTTTGAAACGCGCCGCAAAAAGGTGAGACAGAGACAAATGCGGTTCTTAACATAATGGACATATCGAGTCTAATAAAAATGCCGGCCGGCATCGTATCTTCTTCCATGCCGTCAGTCGGTTGAAACGGCCACTCAACTGCCCGCCTATCCCTCTGCTTGCGATAGAATACGACGATATTTTACGTACAGGATACAAACCGATTTCCTCCGGATACAAAACGTGTAGAGGCGCGCGAGGTTCGTACGCGGGAAAGTCTAATCGTGTGGAATGTTCGTGAATTTCGATCGGCTTACATAAATACGACACGAAAATTGTAGACAATGCTGTGATCAAGCAGCGTGGCGCGGAAGCATGGTGTAAAGCCGGCGTGTGTACGTGTTTTCGTGTCTACGTGTATGCCCGCGTACACTCGTAGATAAAGATTGAGAAAGTGGTTGGTACACCGAAAAATCGAGTGGGGAAAAAGCAAACGACGACTCACCTCGGCTGGCCTCTTCAATCCTTTGATCTCGCACTTCGCGTCCCCGGAAGTCTTGTCGTTCTCGGTCACCTTCTCCACAGCGACCTCGTTATTTTCCTTGCTGCTCATGGTGAATATGTTGGGCAAGATGCCTGCGTGTCTGCTTATAAACGGTGGAAAAAGATAGAGCGGTGTTGTATACACGTAACAAAACTCCGTGTCCTCGCGCGGCGTCGGTTTCCGGCGAAATGCCCGAGAGAGCAGCGTCGTCAGGCGAAAACCCAAGGGGCAGTGGGGGGGAGGGGGAGAAAAGAGGGGAAAGGAGGGTGAGACAGAGTCGAACCAGTCAGGAGTGGAGAGTGCCGTGTACTGACGACTGTGGCGCGAATAGCGCAAAGCGGACTACTACCCGGTCTCGGCTCGCTCCTAGCATATCCAACCTGGCTTTGTTCAAAAATGAAGATGGCGCGGGTTTGAAACTCGATAAACGCCTGATTGGTTGAAATCCTAATATCCTTTCCCAGCCTCCCACTGCACCTAACTGGGAAGGTTATAACGCCGCATAATCTTTTATTATTTCCTCTTTCAGTTTTCCGCGTAATCCATCCAGTTGACGTATAAATAAAATTAAATCCTGCGGAGGACGAGGGGTTCGAGAGTTCGTGGCCTAAGATCGCCGTCTGGTTCGAGGCTATGTCACTTCATTCGAATAGCCACTAGTGGTACAAAGTATTTATCCCACTTTATACATTTTCTGCAGAAAAACTTAGATAGTTATACTGATAGAATATTCATTTCATATAATAATATCGTTATCTCTACATACTTTCGGCGTTATTAATATGAACTGCACATTTTTATAGCAGGATATAGCTGGTGTCCATGGCGGGAATTAACCTGTGGATAAAAGAACTGAGCTTTTTGAATGACGCGGACGCACACTTATCACCAAAAATTCAACATTGAATGTAGTACTTTCTGAATTTCCAACATATACGTGTACGCATCAAATCTTTCCATTTCCTTCCTCGAATGCGTACGAATTGATGCTTATTATTAAGCCAAGGCTACAAAAAAAGTGTGATCGTTACGAGTTAACCTAATTAATTAAATGTTTAGAAATTAATAGTAATTTTAGTAATTAAAAACGAAATAGAGAAAAAACGATATAGTTACTCTTTAAAACCACGCTTCCTTCTTTCACAATAGTATTCATTTTTTTCTATTCCAGTAGTCGTTTGATTAACTATAAAATATTTCATTACAATTACAAATTATATAACTTTACAACTCTTAAGTTGTACGCAAATAAATAATATCGAAGAGATACATTATAACATAATTACTGTTATTGATTGTACGTCTTATATATTAAACTAATTTTGATGCCGGCTGTTAATGGCGTATACTATATATACGCAATCGAAATTTTGCGTTTAAAAGAATTAAAAACAGTTACCCTTATTTTTATCACGATTTTCTACTAAATGAATTTTCCAGAGCAATGTAATGTCAAAGAATGTATCACAATATTTTTTTAATACAATTTAATAAAAATAAAAACGTTGAACTTCCGATTTTTATACAGAACGTACGCGCACGCGTACGTTCGTACATACGTCGATTTCCGGTTAAGGTACATTTCCTTTTCTTTCTAAACATTCAAGATGGTAGGTGTAAACTTTCGATTGAAAATTTGTATAATTTATCCAAAATTTGACACATGATCTTACTGTAATATCAGTTCTAAGGCTAAATTTTGTCGTATCGATTGCATATATGAAGCAGTTTCTAAATATTTCACAGTTCCCTTAAATATAAATAGCAGTTATAATACTAATAACATAACCTTTAAGAGTGTCAAATAATGTTGCTACACAATTCTTACTCGAATGAGCTAATCAAAGAACAGAAATGATTCGTGATTAATATTTTCAGTTACATTCATTCAAAATTATTTACTGATTCTATACTTATCAAAGTTTAAAGTACGAGTTACTATATTCTAAATTTTCACTATTTCAGGTAAACGTACCAAAACAGAGGCGTACTTTTTGCAAAAAGTGTAAAGTACATAAACCACATAAAGTGACACAATATAAGAAAAGCAAAGAACGTCATGCAGCGCAAGGTAGAAGACGTTATGACCGTAAACAGCAAGGTTTCGGTGGACAGACCAAACCTATATTCAGAAAAAAGGTACCGCTCTTCAAATGTTACATAGTTTTACGTTAACAATGTTTGTATAATTAAAATTTCTTACCAACTTCATACATTTCGATTTATTTAGGCAAAAACTACCAAAAAGATTGTGTTAAGAATGGAATGCACGGAATGCAAATATAGGAAACAGATCCCCCTGAAGAGATGTAAGCATTTTGAATTAGGAGGTGACAAAAAGAGGAAGGTAAGCATGTTATGTACAATATTTTGTTAGAGTGTCTTCTATGATCTATGTACCTTTTTAATCTTTAATATTTCGTTTGTTTTTTAGGGACAAATGATTCAGTTCTAGGGTGAACATATTTACGTTAACTTTCTATTATGTATTTATAATAAGAAATGAAATAAATCATCTGGAATTTGTATAGTTGTTTATTTTATTAACTGTGTTATATAACGTAAAAATATCTCACGTGTTTAACATACGAATAAAATTAAATATCTAATTGTCTTTATTCTCACCATTATCTGTAGACTTTGGCTTAGAAACTACTTGCGAGGAATCAGTGCTAATGTGAAAAAAATAATGGATGTATTAATGTTCTGAACACTAAGCTGCAGCATCAAGGTAGGTGTAAAGTATATTAAGAACTAGTTTCTTAATATTTTACTTTAATACTGCATATTTGTACTCATATTCATTTTATTTTACTTCAAAATGAATTTGAAGGTTAATTTCTATGCTGTTATCTTTATCACAAGTTTAAATTCCAATCGTACGAGTTTCAAAACATTTAAAATGAAACTTACTCCAAAACAGATGGGTCTAATCCTTCCTGTTTCATCTTTAATTTAACTGCTTCCTTTGGTACGCCAAAGTGTACCATTTTTAAATATTTCTCATAACGGGGATCTGCCTTTGCTGATTGCTCCTCGGTCTGTACAACTTTAGGCTCTTCTTGTTTAATAGTTTCAGGTTCATTGTTGCTTGTATCGTTTCCCTTTTCTTTATTCTCATCGGTATTTTCTATAGCGCATTTCGTACTTTGATCCTGATCTAAACCAGGTACAGACGCTAACTGTAACGCGACGGAATGAGTCACCAGAAGTTATAGAACTATCCTACTTTCTAAATAAATCGTTTTCAACGGTATGTGCAAATAAATGTCTACATACCCAAGATTCTAGAATTTCTAACGAAGCCTCTATCCTTTGCAATTTGTATTCAAATTCCATTAATCTTTCTTCGCATGATAAAGCAAATTTATTCAGGAACGTTACGGTGTGGACAATAAAGTGATTAATAAAAGAAATGGTTCTTTTTTGATTAATTGGCGGAACCTAACAATGAGAATACGATTACGTGTAAATGAAAACTATAGTAATTAATACTCTGTTGTTTTTCTAGTTCGAAACATTAATAAACGAATGTCTGCACCTTTGTGTAATCGATAGTCGGCTCAATAATCGGAATTTTGTAATCATTCATCGTATTATTCAAATGTTATTTCCCTTGTATTTGTTGTCCAACTCGAGCGTTATGAACTTTCGATTCATTGCTCCCATAGATCATGTAGGATTCACGATAGGATATGTTCAATAAGAACCGAAATTTCTCAGCCGTAGTAGACGCGCGTTTCCTCTTACAAAATACCACCCAGGGTAACAAGCGAACGGCGGGGTATTTAAAAATCTACAGCAATGCAAACCAAAAATATTCATAAGTTATAAATACCGAGTAAAATTTATTTAAACGGGATATGGGATCAAACATCGTCAATTTCAACGCGCTTCGGTATCTTCCACGGCTTGAAAATACACGCATATATTATAGAAACAGTTGACGCGCATAGTTTGAATTCTGATTGATAAGAGCATAATAAAATCAATAGAATTTCAATTTCAACTTATAGGTTAATGATACAAACCGATACACGTATGAAACATCTGAAATCACTTTATTTTTTATTGGCAGAGGTTTACGGGATCGCATGTATTGTAGAATTGTTCATCCGATCGGACTTTAATCAGTAAAATTACTTGCTGTAAGTCGATAAAACAGAATAAGCGCTGACAGTGTGAACAAGAACTTTTTAGTGGTTGTACAGGTTGGGATTTGGGGATTGGATGTAACGCGGTAGAATACGCGAGTGATCTGTTGTCAGTAGGAATTAACTGTATGGATATTACCGGGAAACTAAATATTCTTTGAAGAATGGAATCACTGCCTGATCTGGAAACAGTTTATCAGGCTGTATATACTTTATATAACAATTCAAATCCCTCGGGACCAGGAAAAACATCTCAATGGTTGGACGAATTACAAAAATCAGTAAGTTATTTGTTAGCGGTCTTTTTATAATTAGTATATCCACCTTGTTCTTGTATACGATTCGTTTCTTTGTTTCTCCTACGTTGATTACGTGTACTTATTGCCAGTACACTTGTGTAACTAAATAAAGTTGCAATTAATAAATGTGGACAAATCAAACAGTTCCTAACCTTATGCTGGAAAACCTTTTTCCTACGTTATAGTTTTTACACGCTGTTATTCGTGCGTGATATTATCGAAACGAGAAAGTTACTAAACAAATAATTATGTTATAATTATCACGTATATATGTATTTTTAGGTATTCGCATGGAAAATTGCAGATGAAATGCTGCAGCAAAAGCGAGACGTTCAGTCTTGTTATTTTGCTGCACAAACAATGCGTACCAAAATACAGCTGTGTTTTCAGGAATTACCTTCAGAGGCTCATGTTTCTTTGAGAGATTCTTTAATGAATCACATATCACAAATTAACGAACATACCAACACTGCTATTGTTACACAGGTTTGCGTATATATAGTTAGCTTCTCAAATATATTTATATGTATGACCAAACAATAATATGAATCGTTATTATAGTTATGTCTAGCGCTCGCAGATCTTGCGTTACAAATGTCTTCTTGGCAAAAACCGGTTGTGGATTTAATAAATAGATTTGGAGGGTCTAATGCTAATTTGTGGCCATTACTAGAAGTAATGACAGTATTACCAGAGGAAGTAAACTCAAGATCTCTTAGGTAGGAAACGATGGGAATAGAATTTCAATTTTAACATGTTTTTAAATTTAAATTAAATTGCGTAGATTAGGAGCCAATCGCAGACAACACATATTACTTGAACTTAATGCAAGCGCAGACACAGTAACTGAATTTTTGGTAAGTATCGTTAAGCTAATGTTTCGCGCGTTAGATGTAACTATTTCTTATTGTATTTTTAGAAAATGTGTTTAAAAAACGGCGGTGACAACATACAAATTCGTGTTACTATCCTTAAATGTTTTACAAGTTGGATTGCAGTGCACGCTATACCTCTTGTGCCTACAAGCGACGTTATTATATACACGCTACAAGTATGTTTTCCGAATAATGAACATTAACGATTATACTGTAGATGTTTAAGCATTCATATGAAATATTAACTTGCATACATGTACAGAGTACATATAACATGAGATTAGATGAATTTCAAATTCAGAACTGTACATTGGTTTAGATACTTGGAAATCATATGACTGGATCTCAATTGCATGAAGCAGCTGCAGACTGTATATGTGTGATACTACAAGTTCTGGAAGATGATATTAACAAGAAGGATGGCAATAACGAAGTAAATGTACAACTACAACAGCTTCAACTGTTTCTTTTCACCAGTGTAATGACTTTAGAACAACCATACCATTTATCCGTGGCACATGAAGATATGGACAAGTAAACTTTATTTTTTTCTCTGTAATCAGGAACACGGTAGAACTCGCGATTGCTTTAAATATTTACCTAGCTGTTGTATAAATAATTTAGATCGATAAACTATTGCCGGATCTTCACGGAGTTAGCTGAAACCTTCTTGGAGACCATAATAAAGGGCTGTACAGCAGGAAAGCAACATTATGCGATTAAGATTTTCGACCTTGTCTTAGTGTGCGTTGGACATCACGATTACGAAGTGGCATTGATAACTTTCAATCTGTGGTATCGGTTGTCTGAAATTCTCTACCAAGAGAACACCGATGATCTTAATAACGTGTTTCGACCTCATATCGAGAGATTGATTGGAGCTCTGTGTAGACACTGTCAAATGGAACCGGATCATGTCAGTAACCATAGTATTTAAACTGCCTCCGTGCATTTCTTTTTAATTCCGATACGACGTACGATATATCTTTTTTTTGTTAACAGTTGGGTCTGGTAGAAGAAGGAGCCGGCGGAGAGGAGTTTGCAGATTTCAGAAATCGTGTTTCAGATCTGATAAAAGACGTGGTATTTGTAGTTGGAAGCAGTCATTGTTTCCGACAAATGTTTTCGTCCTTAACGGGTGGTCCAGGGCCTCAAGGTCAACCTAATCACATACCGACTTGGGATTCGACTGAAGCTGCTCTGTTTGTAATGCAAGCAGTCGCAAAAAATATTTTACCGTAAGTGTGCTGGTAATGCGCAGAAATTGATTTTAAAAATAATTTTGTTGGCATTGAATGTATGATAATATTTTGTTTACAGAAAAGAAAACGACGTAGTTCCAAAAGTAGTAGAGGCTATTTTAAATTTACCCGAAAATACTCATATAGCTGTTCGTCACACAAGTATTCTTTTATTAGGAGAACTTTGCGAGTGGATAGACAATCATCCTCAGTCTTTAGGTAAAGTTTTTTTTAATGGTTCTGATCGGTATATTCATCTTTTAGTTTAATAATGTCAACCTATCGTTGCAGAACCTATCTTAAATTTCCTTCTTACCTGCTTAAGTCAGAAAGGTTTAGGGAGCGCAGCTTGCGGTGCGTTACTGAGTATATGTACCGCTTGTCCGTCGCACATGGCTTCTCATTTTCCAGGACTATTACAAATAGCGCGTTCTCTTGATAATTTTGCTATCAGCAATGACGCTGCCATTGGTTTACTCAAAGGTGAGGTAATATGTTCATTTGTAATAAAGAAAACAGGAACGAAATTGTAATATAATACGGAGCATTATTTTTTAATTCTAAAATAGGAGTTGCAATAATCATGTCGACTTTACCGCGTGACCAACTTACGCAGGCTATGACGGAATTATGTTGGTTTCAAGCAAGACCGTTGTGTGAAATCATAGAACGTAGAATGCCGATTGAAGTAGGAACAAAAATTGACCCCATGATATGGCTAGACAGATTAGCCGCTATATTTAGGCATACCGATCCCCATATTGAGGATCATTTTGAACATCATCCTTGTCAAAGTGCTGTTACCGAAGTAGGTTTTTTTTTATAACTCACATTGGAGCACCATAACCTAAACGTTTTACACTGATATTATTGTTACACACAGATGTGGCCCATATTATCAAATGTATGCACAACATATCAACACGACGCAAAACTGATGGAAAGATGTTGCCGGTGTCTAAGATTTGCTGTTCGTTGTGTAGGAAAACATTCCGCCCATCTCCTTGAACCGCTTGTGAAACAGGTATTATTCTCTCGCCGGTAGACTCTAAACTATAGAAATTTATGTATATTTGTTTTAAACATTTTCAGATCGTGCAATTATATACTGCTCATCAACATAGTTGTTTTTTATATCTTGGTTCAATATTAGTTGACGAATACGCCATAGACTCGGAATTAGTTCCTGGTTTATTGCAAATGCTGGAAGCATTTATTGTGCCTACATTCGATATACTTCAACAGCTGGATGGACTAAAAAATCATCCCGATACAGTGGATGATCTCTTTAGATTATGTGTTAGGTGTATATTTTTCCATTTTTCACAATATTCCATGTATTCTAAAAACGTACATATATCTACATTTCTAATAATAGGTTCCTCCAAAGGGCTCCAGTACCTTTTCTATGTTCGGCTGTAATAGAAAGTATTATTGATTGTGCTTTAATGGCCTGTAGTTTAGATCATAGAGACGCGAATGTTTCAGTAATGAAATTCTTCTATGATCTCATACACTGTGGTCGTAACTCTGAGGTAATTCGAAGGAGAATTTAATATCTTATAGCTTTGATCGTCGTATAATTGTATTCACATTTCTACTTTTTTCACAGAATCGTCCAGATTATACAATACGGCGGGAATTGGTAAACCGTATACTAGAAGAAAAAGGACAAACATTAGTCGTAAGGTTACTTCATGCATCCGTGTTCTCGTTATCATCTTACATGTTATCCGATGTTGCTGAAGTTCTGGTTGAACTTTCGTTGACTAATAGACAAGTAAGATACACCAGAATTTCTCACTCTATAATTAAATGTTCTATAACCAAATAACGAATTGTTTCTTAGCTATTATCGAAGTGGCTAGAAGAAGCCATCAAGACTATGCCATCGCAAAACGCAGATGGTTCTCCCACGGCGCAACCTGAACAACTATTAGAATTTCATAATACGGTGACAAGGTATCAGAAATTATAACTTTTTAGTGTTGTTTGCTTAAAGTATAAAAATATTTCACGCGAATCGTTTAACTTTTAGGGCGAAGACAGCAAAGCCCGTCAATCATGCCTTACGCAATTTCGCACGTTTATATCGTTGATGCATTTTGATATAAAAAAAAAATTAAGGTCAAGAACGTCAAAATTATAAGCAGCAAAAATCTTCCAGGATATCCTTCGCGTCATTGATATATTTGAAGGTATCAAAGAGACAAGATTATCGTGAAATGGTGAGTCTATGCTGTATAAATGTATTAGCAAAGGTTTTAAATATGTATTTTGTACTTGTTTACTATCTACACATTCCTCCACAAAGTATGTAAAAAAGCGATAAACGTAAGCGGACTTTCTTACAAGGAGTATTTCTTAATTTTACATACATTATAAACATCGTATTTAAGTAACATTTTTTTTTTTAATGTCTATCAAATATCTTTGTCATACATGAAAGTATCAAACATAGAACTTTATATCGCTTGTCTTTTAATTATTTATATCATTAGTATAGTTTTTATTGCATTTGTCCCGTATAATCTTTAAACATACGATTATTAACTATGATTACCTATTGTATTAGGTATGTGTCTAGTCAACTCCCTCTGTCTCTCTCTGTTCGAAAATCACATTACGCATACTTTGTAGATAAGGTGCAGGTAGTAAACATTTTAAAAATCAAAGTGATCATATATTTTTGTGCTTTCCATCTTATTTGCACACACAGACAACTTTGCAATGAATTACTATTGAATTTCGCGAACAAAGGATGATACGTATGCTATTGGATTTCTTACTCATTAGAATGTATTAAGTTGTACAATATTATTTTATGGTTATGTTTTTAATGCTTCAACAGCCCTGTTATAAGGTGTCGCTTGCAAGTATGATTATTATTTTCCTTTTTTTTTAATTTACACGACTAATAACGTGGAGGGCAGACAAGAAACTCCGCGAAGTGAATTTTTGTAAACATCTAAGCGAGTAAAACTATTTAAACATAGATGCATACATATTAAAATGAAGTGAAGAGTATGTATGAATTTTACGTGATAAAATGTAGAACTTATTCACAACTTATGTATCTTTTTCACATGTTTGGCGAAATATAATTTTATATACATTTAGACGATGTTTACGAGGTGTGTTATGTGATAGTGATATTGGAAGGCAAATTGTACGTGTCACCCGTTCACATTCTATGAATATACATTTGAAAGTAAAGTGTTTAACAATTCTAAATCTTGTTAATGTTTTCACATTGATTTATGTCTTGGGATACAATTATAATCACGCGTTCCGAATCAATGCGACGCATAAACGGTGGAAGAACGGAAACTCACCGATTATAATGAAAACGAAAAAAAACACGAGTAAGAAACTACATACCCATTTTACACAATGGTTAACTTGTACAAAATACTTTTCGTAAGATAATTATCTTCCTATAAGTTGTTAATGTACAGATCGAATATTAACAAGGATAAGCATTGATGTTAATAAGAGAATCACCTATAAATGTAAGATTGAACATGATTAAATTGTAAGAATATTTTAACGACTAGCATTATCTTTAGCATATACAACCAACGTTTTAATTTACTATAATAGAATTCTCACGTATTCCAAACGAAATATTTTTTACTTTCAAATATAAATATATACATAACACGGAGGTAAACCAAAACGATAACGAGCCGGTTGCCGATTACGCAAAGCAATCAAGCATTAGTCTCCATTGTATTATCCACAATGAGAGGGGAACATTATATATATGTACACTATGTATATAATAAAACATACTGAAAATAACATATGCACAGAATAACACGCTTCTCTCAACCAGCGCTGAAAGAATGTGATGCGACGCGGGAGTATGAAACTGCATTCTGTGGACGAGTTGATTCATGTCCATTTCGGTTAACGACTATCACCGACTGCAATAGATGCTGATTAATTCTGCCACTTTGGTTGTGCACATTTTCCTTACACAAAAAACGTGGCAACTAAACGCATATACCGGGGAATGTCCAGGACCGAAGGTTTAAAACTATTTCATTAAATTAATTCGTCTCTGTTAGTTAGTAGACTTTACGTTACAAAAGGGACAACCGCTAACGAGCATGTGTTTAGCGTTCTACAGATATTTGGTGGTTTTTAGCGGCGCTCATGATTCAGGTTCGGATGCCACGTCTTCTCGGGGGACATTGCCAGCAATCTCAGTGTCTGAGTCACTGAGCAGTTGTGTTATGAGTCACACACTGTCGAACCTTATTGGCCGAAGAATTGGTTTCTAACAAAGGAATGTTGTTGCAACGTAGCCGAATAAGCCAGCTAGTCGATACATTTTTCTCAACCGTATCGGACTTTCGATACAAGTTGCTCATCGATTTTAATTAAAGAGTGTAAAAATGATAGTACAAACTCGTTTCGTTACTACGACACAGCAATGCTTTATTGATTGCTTAAATCTCTGCTATGCAGTAACTCAGAACAACGAGACGCTAATAATTGCAGAAATGTCATTCACAGCGCGTGGTTTCATTATAAGCAACGATGTACAATGACCACCATCGCCCATGTATAGTATCTATACGTACCGTCTATCAATAGATGGGCTTTAACTAGCCCAACCATTGATTGACGAATACCTCTAAACGTGTACATGCACGACGATATATTGTCAAGCGATATCCCCGGATATCCCTCGCTGGCGTTCACGAAAATTTCCATTCCCACAAGAATTTCTGTTCCGTACCGTGGTTCCCTCTTTAATCCCTTCTAATAATTAATCCCTTCGATCGTGAACACTAGAACTTTTCCGAGTGCACGGAAAATTAGTCAAGGTACCCACCGCCGTCAATGGTATCGATCAGAACGGGATGGCAACGTGACATTTACCCCGACGAGAAAAACTCCTCGACGGGAGCGGAATTGATTCGGCGGTTCATCGGCGACGAACCTACATTCTGTCCGTCGATAACGACGTTACCTAATTTTTTCGTTTTTTTTTTTCCAAACCGGCCCGGTTATACTAACATTTGCTCGTGCAGGATGCGGCATGTAACTATCGCTGGATTCACCCTCTCTCATCGACGGCGACGGGCAGCACCGCGTTGCCGGGCAACCAGACAGTCAGACTGCTGTCTGCCGATCTGCGAAGGGGGTGCGGAAGGCCGCGGCGAGACGAGAAGAGTAGACGCGAGCGTATTGAGAGAAGAATCGAAGAGAGACGACGCGAGAGAGAAACGAAGGGGCGGCGAGGGCGTTCGAAGGGCGGGGTGGGGAGGTCGCCGGGTGTAAGGCAGCCGTGGGAGGGAGTAAGGTCGTTGCTGGAGGGGTAACCAGCGACCATTTGACCGTAGGACGAGAAGAACGAACGCTCTGCGCCATGGAGAAAGAGAGTAAGAGAAAAGAATGAACGCGTGTACGTATAGTAATAGAGTAGAGAGCAGGGAGAGAAGTTGGGAACGGTGGTGGTATTCGGCGCCGCGACCGAGTGGGGGATCGGTGGCACGATGGTGCATCGGAGGGATAGGAGGTAAAGCCTGGTGGGAAACGGTGCGGCGTCAGGGGCGGCCGGGCTAGACGAGTCGAGGTCAGTTATCCGCCACGCCCGACGCCGACGCCGTCGTTCCGGCGCACCGCATTGCATTTTCGGCGCCACTGCTGCTGCTGCGTATCACTGCATTGCCAATGTTCTTCCTCTCTTTCTCTCTTTCGCCTTCCGTCTTTCTTTCATTCCTCTCTTATCTTCTTTCCCTTCTATATTCGTTTCTTCTTCCGAGAATGCTCCGCGTAAGAACCTTTCTTTTCTAACGTCGCCGTAGATTTATCATCCGCTTGTCCATCGTTCTACGTCGAAACTACCGATCGCATCGCGTTCCTGCGATCCGCTCGAGTAGTCGTCGGCTCCGCGTTTCGAGTCGTAACCGGACTGAATCCATCGTACCGAATCTTGCCTCTTCCTAACGAGAATTTTCATCCCGCGGATATGTTGCCCTTCGAGCCGTACATCGTATTATTCTTCAGCGTAAATTATGAATAAAGCCAACGTAAGTGGGCCCCGTGCGAAGATGAAGGAACGGAGTGCCGAGTCGGCCATTTTACAACGTTCACGCGCGTACGTAAACGTTTTTTCATTCCAAGACTTTGGACGAACCTGGCACGATAACATCCCTCGCGCGTACACGGAATATTCGCTCGACATTTATTAATCGTATCGTATATTCGTCGCGTGAACCTAAAAAATAGGTTTGTCCATCCGCGAATGCCTTAAAATGGCCATTCAATATCGAAACGGGAAAGGTACAGGAGGCATTGGAGTAGTATTCGCGAAACGCTTAAGCCGTCTCGCGGACGTCTGGTCGCCTAGTCAGACTTTGTCAGGGTCGTTCCGCAGAACGAGCATCGCGACGATCGTTTCACGTTGCACTCGAGCTTGAAAGAAGTGGCGTTAATAAGATAAGGACGTCGCTCTCTATCGTCTCAGGGGTATATCTACGAACGTAGCAGAAATGCTCTCGGCGAATAAATAATGGAAGCCGTCTAATCGGCTCCTTCTCGCGTGTTAGGATAAAACATCATTTCATTACACTCGCGTTTCTTGTCCGGTCAAAACCTTAATTACCTTGGACTTATCGTCCTGAAACAGATGGCTTTCCAGGGGACAGGGCACGGAGGTCTTTTTAACTTGTGTTCCCGTTTAATTGAAGAGCATTAAAGACGAGCAACCGTAGGTGGGAACGTGAACGTTGATTCGTGGAAGGTTGTACGCATAAGGACGACGTCCGTAGGCGAGGTATAATAAAAATTATCGGACCAGACGCCGCAGCGGGGAACTTTAGACTCCGGGGAGGTTACCTCGAATCTAAATCTCGCTACGCTCGTTTTACGCCTTTTTCTTCTCCCTTCCCATTACCTCGGGAAGCGATCGCTTTTAATACGCGTCATAAAAAAATCAATCGGCTTATTCAACCCGGCAGAAAGATTAATAAACACCGCGGGCAAATTTTCAGCTACGAACCGGAAATGAACGAGTTGCGAAGAATTTTTCTCATTTTTATAGCGCGTAATTATAGACCCTCAAGGCTTCGGACGCGTTCGAATTAACATACACAGGCTTCCGCCCGACCCCATCGTTCCCCTGCAAATATCATTTTCCTCGTAACCGCCTGCTCATCGAACAATTATTCGCGATATATTTTACCATTCCGTTTAATGGTATCGGCATTCTTTTTCAGCTGGTCGCTTTAGGTTGCGTTTAATGCCGCGTTCGGTGGGGAACCTGCGCGCCTAGGCGACCGCGTACAGACGAAGTTACATTACACGCGAACGGGAAAGAGGGAAAAAAAGAAAGGCGAGATAGACGAACGTACGCAGCAGCGAGGTTTCCACGGTGCGACGCGGAGGAGCGGTTCAAAGACAAGGGGGCACGATGATCGCGCTCGAACGCACGACAAATTAACTCCCGGCGAGAGACAAGTGTGCGCACTTGACTTTGAATTATCCGCTTAAACGGTGAAAAAAAGGAAAAAAGGCACGCGCGCGCACGCCCCCGCCCGATACATTTCCCGCGAAGCTCATTTTATTCGAGTGAAAGTTTTCGTATCGTTAAATGCGGCCTGTAGCTTCGCGACGAGTACCTTTTGAATTTGTTCCGGTTCATCGGTGCGAGATGATCGATCACCGGGTAAACCTCAATTATTATGTTCTCGTTCGCTTTCCGATGGATTCGTAGCCGTGTGTCGCTTTGTCGGACAACCGCGCGCGTCCGCCACAGCGGATTACTTCATTATCGGAGTAAACAGGTGAAATCTTTGCCCCGTGTCGTTCTTTGCGATGACATACGGGTTGGAGCACCGGTAACTGTGAATACCTGCGCGATACACCGATTACGATAAATAAATATGAGTGCGAAGATTGGAAATTTCGCAAGTTCCATCAGACTGATCGGCGACGTCAATGGTGGTGGCTACTCGCAAGGTGCAAGCAAACGCGGTCACGGTGGATCGGGGTGCGTTCTTCGCTGAACGCGGCCCTGCAGACAGAAAGCATCCCCTTTCCCCCTACCGACGTCGGACCAACCACCAAACTCTCGCCACATCTCCCATCTGCTTTGGTACGTTATTGGCACCGGCTGATGGCCGATGCGAATTTGCCGTGGCTCGACGGAGAGGGACACAACAGGAGGAACCGAGATAAAGCGTGAGCAGAATAAAGAATAATAGCGGAGGAGGGGCGGAGAGAGACGTTTTGCATGTTTTGGTCATTGCTCGTTGCTTCGAAATAGCGAAAAGGATAAGGAAGAAAAGAAATATCGAATGACTAAACAGCGTGATGCGCGAAAATGTTTCGTTGGAAAGGGAAAAGTTGAGCCAAGTACGTATTGCGAACGAGAGATACGTGTAACGCGGAGTCGCTCGTCCTATTGCGCGTCCCGGTGCAATCCACGTAGCGTAGCAAGCAATAGCCGGTTTTCGGCGCAAATAATTGCCTAATGTACAAATTTCAGCTTTGATTGCCATTAACCAATCAACGAGATTGGGCCGGGTACCTTTTGAACCTATTTACTGGAAAATCGACCTAGAAACGCGATCAAAGAGCGACGGGGGTTTCGTTCCCGTTTGCGTATCCCATATAGAACTGAGTAGATGCGGCGAACGTTTGATCAGCCATCGATATACAATTTCCATTCGGGCCGTCATTGTTTCGCGGCTGGCTCATAGGATAATGACTATCGATCGAAGGCGACACGTTCCTCTCTATTTGTTATTTCGATCGGGACCGTATCCAGATGTCTTCGGTGTACGCCGGAGATAGTTGATTCCATTAGCGTAACGGACACGTGAATCATCGGTGAATAAAGGCGTTGAATCGGTCTGGTATAATAACGAGCGCGTTCGCGAGGTTTTTTACAGGCTTCTACGATAGCATTCCGAGTCGTCGAGATACCTCGAGTTAGCCGAACGGCAGCTCGGTGGCAGTTTCGCCTGTTGAAATTTAAAGGCACGACTCTCATTGGCCGGAACTATAGCCGCGCATAAATACGCAACCTTTTCCTAGGTACTGTCGCCGACGCAATCTTGGAGCGAAACGTACTATCGGTGCCCGTAGACCGTTCGCCGATTAGTCACCTGTATCCTTGTAGTCGTTTAACGAATGCTGCTGGTTTCAAGAGAGGAAGAACCGCGATAGCGCACGTGGCTCGCCTAAGCCCGGTGACGGTAGTGCTCGCTCGGGAATCGCCCTAAGAGAACGCTCGGTATCTCCTTCGCGACAGCTTTACTCCCTCCGGGTTCTATTGGACACGCTGCAAGAACGTATCGTCCGCGAGCATACGTACACGTCGCGCGAGTCTTTAATCTTCCTTTGAGAAGTCCGCTCGTATCTCAGAGCGGAGAGGATCTGGCTGGTCCAGGTATCGCGACAATAATTATTCGTATTTCCATTTGGCCGTCCGATCCGTAACGAACGTGGAACGTTATCAGGCTCGGTAGGAGTCGTATGATTATCCGGCCGTTGCGCACGGTATTCATACGATACTCCTGACGATACGTAACGGACCCGTCGAGTAATTACTAAACGAGACCTCTCGCTCGGGCAAGATAAGCTTCTTCCCCGAAAGACGACACAGGTGTTAAGGAGAATAAGGAGAAGAGGCGAGCTTGAATGTTTGACGCGAGAACGGGGTGGGTCGGGTTCTGCCTCTCTCGCGACGGGTCCCGTGACGGTGTGTGCGTGCATACGGTGTCGAAAGCTGGATAACGGCAATACGGAGGTTGCATGTAATGTTTCGTGCATTGTGCCAGATCAGTACGATAATAATCGTTCGGAGGAGCGGACTGGCAGGTAAGCAGTCCAGCGGCAAGCGAAACGCAACCAGCAGCGACGACGACGAGCTATTCGTTTGGTTCGTCGGGTGAAGGACCCAGTCTCTCCCTCTCTCCTATCCCACCTGCCCCTTCCACGGGACATGTTCCTCTTCTCCGTCCGTTCCTACCGCGTTTCACTCCAATTCCCTTTCTTTCTTTCTCCTCGTTATCCGCGCGCATCCCTTTCTCGCTTTCCCTCTATGCCTCTTCTCCTCCGGCGTCCTTCCCCACTGCAGGCCCATCCCCTTGTCACCTATCTGCCTCCAGCCATCCTCGCCCTCTCTCCCGCCGGCTCGTCCTCCTCCATCACCAGCCATCTCTCCGCAATTCCACTGCCGCAGTCCATACACATCAAACGATACCACCTGGTTTCTCAAATTGCGACGTCCACCGGATCCAAATGAAATTACACGCGGCCCGGCCTTTTTCTTCTCGCGGAGAATCGGGAACGAGGAATTTCAGAGGATGTTCGACTCGACGGCAAAGATTCTTCACGGTCGCCGCGATTCGAGTCACTGCTTCCACCTCGTCCCGAGGAGGTCGTCGAAATTTCCGGTAGTTCTCGCTAACAACTACTTCCAGAGTACTCGCGAGTACCATAGTTCCCGTGGATAGGTAACGGGCAACTCGCCCACCTCGATCGCCTATCGCGAGCTGCTATTTATAATTGGGATAGTCTTCTACTCGTTTCGGAATGAAAAACTTTAAGGTCAACGCGAGGAGTCAACTTCCATCCGCCACCCCCTCGTTGCATCGTCTTACTTAGACGCGACCTTTCTCTTCCCGCGATCGCAGACCAGAGGAACGATCGATTCCCTTTTAAACTCTCGCAAAGTGGATTTCCACTGTCCCGTACCTTTGCAGCCGCTCGACGGCCAGTCAGCAGACAGTTGTAAACGCGTGGAGTTTTATTGCCAAATGAATTCAGCTGCGCGGATAAAATAGGACTTTAAGGTCTCCTGACCGTCGCGTGCTGCATATAACGAGGCGAAAGAGTGTTCCTTTGTACGCTCGAAACCGGTTACGGGATGTAAACGAAAAATCTCGTCCGCTCGATTGGCTGATTTATTAATTGATACTCAATGAAAACGTTTTGATTCCCCGTGGCTCTTTAAAGGGCCGCCACTCACCCCGGCTAGCTCTTCGCGGGCAAAAGGAGTTTCATATTATTCGCCCGTCCATCGCTTACATTTCCATTTACCTTCGATCTCGGACCACTTTAAAAGCTCTCCGATAATTGGACGCACAATCTTCCCCTCGGAGGTATAGAAAGGGTGAAGTAATATCGAAACGAAGGTACCGCCGGTATTACTTAGCGAGCGTTGCAATTTCTATGAGGCAAGAAGGAAGCTGGCGCCGGGCGCTTCCAATTGCACAAGATCGCGTAATAACACGGGTAAAGGTTTATGTGCATATATCCCCTGCACGTATACTGCAGAGTCTTCGGAATATCGAGGCATTAGTGCCGCGGTGAAACGAAGCCCTCGAGTGTGCGCGTTTCGCTGCAAGAATTTCCTTGATCGATAGTTTTGCCAACAAACAGAACCATTTCCTACACTTTCCTGCCCGCGTCGTAGGGAAATTCGAGCGACGGCCAACTCGACGGCGATCGTTCAACTATTTCGCGTCTAACCCACCGTCGAACGAGACGTACGGGAAGAATCGTCGTCGTACCATGCGGCTACCGACGACCATTCAAACGAATCGCTCGGACGATGTTTTCCTTCTACGATAATACGAGTCGAAGGATCGTTTGCGGCCATGGTCCGAACGGCTCCGGAATTATTTAGGACGGCGCAGAGTCCGCGGTATCCGGGGCGATGGTTCCGCCGGCGCGAAGACGTTCGACGATCTCGAAGGGAAAGCTGGGGCGTAAAATTTTGGTGAATCCCGCGGGTCGGTGGCCTCCGCGACACTCGAGACGTTCGCGGAGTTAGGGCCGGAGTTGGTTGCGCGCACGGATAAAGGATCGACCGTGGCGATTCCGACAGGAATTCCCGATCAGATGGGCGGAGAGTACAAAGGTTCGACGCGCTTCGGCGGTTCTCGGCACGGTGGGCTTCCGGTCGAATTCGGCTAGCTCCGATCGGGCTCGTGCGCGCTCGTCTAGGATCGGGCCGCCGGTGGGGTCTACATCGTGCAGGATGGGTAGTAGCGGCGTGCCGCGAGACCGGCAGTTTTGCGCCCCGTGGAACGGCCAATCGGCCAGTTCGTCGCCGGCTGTTCGTGAAAGAGGTATTTTCGCACATCGTTCTGCGTTCGCACTCCAATCTGGGACCTTTCGCCATCACCGTCCACCGATTCTGGCCTCCGCTAGTTACTCTCTGTCGCTGGGCTCCCCTTCGCGTACCATTTCCAATCGCTCTATGCTCCTTTTTGCACGTACGGTTCCTTTCTCTCGTTCTCTGTTCTGTTTTTTTCCTCTTTTTACTCTTCTTCGTTCTTCCGGTTTCTTTTTTTTTTTTCCCCCTAAATAACCAGAGGCCCGCAAGTTTCTCTTCTCGAGCGTGTCTCGTACGACCTACAAAACTATTCCTCTTCGAAAGTCTACCGGCTCGGCTTAGGAATTCGTAAGTGTGTATCGTACCATTCGCTGCCACGTATGTCGGCATGCGAGCGAATTGCCGAGTGTTTGGTGACGTGTTAAAACGCGGCCATTTCCACCGGTCACGAATGAGATAAAGAGCGTGTTGCGTGAGACAGAGAGCGTGAACGAGATAGAAGGAGAGAGGGAGGGAGGGAGAGAGAGAGAGTGCGAAAGAGAGAGAGAGAGAGAGAGAGAGAGCTTAAAAGACGTTGGTAGTTCGTACGAGCTTCTAGCTTCGAATTTTGCATATTCATCGTCAAACACGACGTAGTTTCGAAAAAATAGATTCGCGGATGTTCGTGTGCTGGCAGAATATATTCCTCCTTTTTCGGTTTTTTTTCTTCTTCTTCTTCTTCTTCTTCTTCTTCTTCTTCTTCTTCTTCTTCCGTCTCGGCCGAAATAGTATGAACGTCGGGGAGAGTTCGAGGGAAAGAGCAAAGATGGGCGATTGTCACAAGTTCCGATGGTCGAGGGTTAAAATCGTCGATGATCCCTGTGGAAGCCTATCTCGTTACGATTTTCCCAAATAGTGAAACGTCCGGTTAAGGAATCTGTAAGAGGAAAAGAATATGGGCAGTAAAGTAAAGAAAAAAAGGAAAAGGAGTAAGAGGAGACCAGCCTATTGGTTATCCCCGGGGGGTTAAAGTCGCGTCGAAAATAATTTCGAGGCGGGACTGTCACGCGTGCCGGCTTACGCCGGTTTACACCGCACTGCGTGGTTTAAAAGCTTTACGAAACGGAAGCGACCTTTCGATTTCGAGCCCCGAGAAGCAACAGTGATTCAACAGTTTTTATTGGTGATGTCGACCGAAATTCGATTGAAGAAAACAGACTCTGATCGATGCGGCGAAAAGGAACGAGGAAACGTCACGTAATAGTGGTGCGCCACCGGCTAACCTGTCGGCTAACCTCGTTCTCGCTGCACACCGGAAGAGACGAACACGTGCACACGTCAAACAGGTAAATCGTTCGTTTACTTCAGCTTCGCTAATTTCATTGGCACGAGCTTGCAATTTTTCGTGGACCTTCGACGCTTCGTCGCATAAACCGTTTAACGATCCGATTTTTAACGATCGCTTCACGCGGACGTATTTTTCGAAGGACACCTCGACATCCTCGCGTTCGCGAACGATTTTCGTTTTATTCGGTTTCTTGCTCCCGCGCGTACAACGCGAATCGTATTTTATTTTTAGAATTTAACGACCCTGCGTTGATCCGTGTTCAAATTGTAGACGCGTGCCTCGACCTCTTCTCGCTGTAACTTTTCTTCATTTCCACGAAAACCAGTGAAGATATGCATATTTAATTCCACCGTATCCGCAAAGACAGATATATGACAGGATCGAACGATTTTTTTTAAGGTGACAAATATGCGATTTAGTACGTTGTTGTGAGAAAGAAACTGAAACACATAAAAAGGGGGACTGTCTGACCGTAACAGCGTACAAAGGACTATTCTACTGTACGATTATTCGTCGTGCCACTTAACGGTCGCTTCCTCTTAACACTACTCCCCTTTGCTGTTCGTCGAAAACTTGAACTACTCGTGTTCTTCGCTCTAACGTACAGTACGAGGATCGCATTGATTTTACGTAACAATTTTAAATTTAGCAGAAAAAAAATACGAAAACGCTCGGTGTAAAAATACGATACACAAGCCAGTATTGCGTTGGTATCACTTCGAATTTCTGTCTACTCGAAGCTTTACGTCTTTGGCTATAGTAACATCTTTTACTCTGTGCATGCTTAGCGAGGTAGCTGTTTAAATCGTAGATGGTGAATGTCAATCGGATTCTCGGTAAACTAATTTGCTAAATGTATCTGTTAAAACGTTGCACACCAAGCTGCAAAGAAGCCCGAGAATATAACGTATTAAAATTATGTGTGACGGGAAAATATTTGTTCGTCCCGAACGTTACAAACCGCTTCTACGTAATTTCCGGAGAACGCTGGAACCTTTTCGGTTGATACGAAAGCGCATGCGCTTTTCACCATTACATTTCACATTATCAAAAAACTTTCTAACAATCTTAATGATGTTTTCCGATTAACAAATCCGAATAATCACGGAGATAGTAATGGTAAGAGAAACGAATAATCGATAAGGGATATTTTCGTGGCAAGGATATTGCGGCAGGTGTCGATTTGTTACGTTTCGACATTTCTCTTTTTTTTCTTTTTCGCAAGTCGTTCGAATCGACAATCTATATTCGTACGTATGCATTGGGTTTTTTAATGTTTGCCCCTGGTTATCTCCTCTGATAATGATAATAATATCTCCGTGGCTTGCGAAAAGAAATGAACGATGGAAACGGAGTAAGCGAGAACGCCAAACGTACGAATTCGATACGAAAGTAAACGATGCTTTTGGCACGTGTCATAGGTCTGTCACAACGACTAATGATCGTATACGTTCACGTGTAGATATTAACCACAATCTCCTACGATGAACAAATTGCTTGTAGAGCTAGATTAATTTTCACGCGTGTGCCGCTAAAATCTGGCACAAAAATCGCGAACCACTGTGTAAGGTTAAACGGTTAAATACGGCAGACGTTCGTCCAAAGCGACGTCCTTAATCGGTCGCGTAATTCTGCAATTTAAGCACTGCTTGGTAACGTTCTTCGTTATTCCCATCGAAAATCGCACGGGCGACGCGCAAATACCGTTCGTTCTATCGGGAAAGATAATATTTTGGCGATATTTATAGATTCTGCGATCCGATGGCATCACATATAAGGAATGTCCTTCTGACTCGGCATTCCACCCAATCGTGGTTGCTCACTTGCGTCATTATCGAAGTGAAACTTTTAAATAATTCTTTGGATCTTCCCAATTCGTCTTCACCACGTTCGGTGGCTGAATGTTCGCACAGTATAGAAAAAAAAAAAAAATGATTCCACCTTGTACCCGTGCTCCGCTTTGTATCTCGCACCTTTGCGCTTTCTCCGCGACATTATGTACGTACGTGTTGGCTGAACTGAAAGCCTACCGGCGGCCGTAAAAAGTATTTTCGCGTTCGCGTAAAAAATGAGATCTGCTTTGAGCGTACGCATCAAATTTCGATACAGATCCGAGAATGAGAGATGGGATTTGATCGACGAACGCCACGTTGGAGAATATGCATAATGTACGGATCATTTTTGTAACTACTGTAGAAGTCGGAGCAGCCGGCGAAGGAAGGCAACCAGGCAGGCAGCCGTCGGCTGGCAGCCGGCGAGTCAGTCATGTGGGCCGAGAGAATTCGCCGGTTCGAAGGCGTGTGCGATCGGTACCGGGACGGCCTCGTGGTACGCGTACACCAACGATGTCTATAGTCTCTGTATCGGTGCGTAGACTCTCGTGCGTGAGTCTCTTTTCCACTCTCTCTCTCTCTCTCTCTCTCTCTCTCTCTCTTTGTCTCTCTTTCTCTCTTTCACACGAGCACTCGAAAAGGTCTCTTGTACATGTGCGCGCTGATGTCAACGCCTGGTGGGTCGCCGTGCCCGACGCTGGTTTTATTTAATCACGCTGCTCTGCCCGGCTGCCGGCAGGCCTGTTGCTAGGCACCCTTCTCCCTCCTACCTCGTACCTCCTTCCCTCAAGCGCGGGGCCCTCCGCGACGTGCCCCGCCCCTGTCTGCACCCCCCCTCCACTCGCTCGTGTCCCGAACATTGCCATCTCTGTCTATCTGTCCATTTGTCTGTCTGTCCATCCGGCTGTGCGTGTATACCCATATACATACACCGCTTTCTTTCCCTGTGACCACCGTGCACGCCGTTTTCTCGCTTTGCCTCTCTTCTACGTTTCATCCATTACTGGACACCAGACCAGTGGTCATCGGGAAATCTTCCATTTCGCGGTGAACCTCTCTCTCTCTCTCTCTCTCTCTCTCTCTCTCTGTCCGGTTGACTCCCCTTCTCTGTCCTTCTCAACCCCCATATGCACGTCTCTCTATGTGTACGCGCGCGCGCTCGTATCACTCTTCTGACCAGTCTGCAGCTGCTTTCGACGTTCGTGGTCTGCCGATTCGTGGTTTCAGAGAGATTGCTGATCCCAGGATTTTCCAGTTGCCTCCCTGGTACCGCATTGCCGCGAGTTCTCGTTAGCGAAGCCCACAAGTATTTAACCGGAGCACGGGCGTGTCGCTCCACGGAACTCTATTCGCGCTCCGTTCCGTTGGGATACCCAAAGTTTCCAGAGTCCGTGGCGAAAGATCGTGGAACTTTTGCAATAACGTTTTCCTCCGACTTTTACTTCGCTTTCCAGTTCCTTCCAACGGTTAAATGATTTTTCTTTTTCCTTTTTCTTCTTTTTTTTAAACGGCGAAGCGGTAGAGCCTCATCTGTCCCCGCCATGATGGCGGTTATTCAAATAGAGGCGTTGCGGGAGCCAATTGAGCCGCCACGGATATCAGGCTCGTCCAGATGCGCAACTTTCCTAAGAATGCGGGACAACGATATACAGCACGACCAGAATAAAACGCGTTTCTTTGTTCCATGTTACATTCTCTCTCGTACGTGCGTGTGCCGTGTACTTGGTGTATACGCACCCTACGACAGAGAGGAGAGGCTGACCGTAACCGACGCGATCAGGATGCACGGTAGATAGAACAAGTTTTCAGGGAACATTTAATTGGAATGTCGCCGCGATGAAATTGCTCCAAGTTCCATGGATCGACTAGGAATTTCGCTGACCTTGTAGATATAAGTAGTAAAAGCCTCGCGCAGCGTTACAAATTTTCTGCTCAGCCACGATATCATAGCGATCGTAAAGAGAAAGAGGAACAGGAATTTCGCGCACGGGGATTAGACGAAAATCCTCGAAAACAAGATAAGCGTTTTGTCGTCGCGAATATTTTTCTGTGGTCGTTTCGATAGGCGGCGGGTAGACTTCGTCTGGACGAAACGAACGGAAATGGTATGCGAATCTCGATGACGTCAACCATCGCGTTATAAGAAAAAAAAAGGAGCATATACACTTGCGTAGAAGGGGAGAGAGGTTGGCGATACGGCGGTAGGGGGGCGGGAGGGGGAGGACCGAGGGGTGTGGATAGCAGAGAAGAAAGGAAGAACGCGAGAAAGATGGCTTAGCTAGAGTGAAAGAAAGAAAGAAAGGAAGAAAGAAAGGATTCCTAGATCTTCTTTTTCTCGTAGCCATCCGGTTTCACGCAGACGTCCTTGAAATTCGTGAGATCGGCGAACCATCGACTATGAGCGTCCATCCGTACAGGATGGTTTAGTAGCGGAGACTAGTCTCAATTGCGCCCCACCATATTCATCCCGTGGTTCGTTAAGAACCCCACCATCCAGGGTGGGAAGGGAAAGGAGGGGGGCAGGTTTTAGCTTGAGGTCTTCTCTGTCGTTTGCTCTCTGCTCCTGCTGGCTATCGTTGAACCATTCCGGGCGTCAAGGACAGTTCAGTTCAGTGCCGGGTAAAGAGGGTCAGGCACGTAGACGAAAAGTTTCAAGGGTAGACGAGAGACCCCTCGCTTCTCGCTGTCGCGTAAATTCTCTGCCTGTGCTGTTGGATCGTTTGTCTGCACGCATTTGTGTACGAGTGTGTGCGTGGACGTGGATGTGCCTCTCCTCTCTATGTCGTCGGTGTCTGTCTGGATTCGATGCCACCGCGCCACAGTGGACTCTTTGCCGAGTGAACCGTCTCTTCTCCTTCTGCTTCTCCTTCTTCTTCTTCTTCATCATCTTCTTCTTCTTCTTCTCTCTTCGCGTTGGCTGACTCATCGTCTCGAAATTAACCGAATTTCGTATCGCTTCGGATGTAGTCAGAGAGGGCACGGCCCGGTTGGTGAATGCCCTGTTTGCCTCCCTACTGTGCGACAGATTGAGAGCAATGTACAGTGTTTCGTAGTGAAAGAATCGTTCTCGTCTCGGCGTGCACACGGTCGTCGACTCCAGGTCTGCTCTCGAATGTAAGTACGGATACGCGTTTATCGTGGGATCGTTCGATCCCAAGCATTTGACGTGCATACTTGTGTACACTGAAGCGAGAAGCACGTTTCCTCCGCCTGACGCTTGGGTTGCTGCCCTGGTGGGTTGCTAATTTTTCATCGAGCGCAATTCTCAAGGAACGCGTCCGGATGTCTGAGAATTCTTTGTCAGACGGGCGGGAAAATTATCGAATTTTCCATTTTTCAATTGTTTAGAAATATTTCGAGCGGAATAGATTAAATCTCCGATGTACTTCTTTTTTAATTTCTACGTATCTTCTATTAAACGGCACTGGTCCTCGCTTAATTTTGATTCTATTTGGCACCCAGCGTGGGTTTTACTTGATTTCCGACTTGTTCCACTTTGAACATTGGCTGATCGAGCCTGCCATATTTGAGGAGATTCCGTAGGCTGAAAGAAGCCGCCGCGAAACACGTAGGATGGCGTGCACACGAAAAGCGGAGGCACCAAGTAGAAGAACGACTATTTTTAACTTTCTGCCAGTCTTTTTCCGTCCCTTTCTCTCTCCCTCCCTCTCTCTTTTTCTGCATACGTTCTGGAACACGCATCTGCGCGTTCGTCCGTTGAAACAGCAATTCTGCATCAGCTATGATATATATTTCTCGAAACACCCATCCAAACGATCAACCTTCCATTGATAACTCGTATCTGACAACTGAAAATATATAGAACATCACTTTTCAATTTGTCTTATTCTACTGTTCGACATCGTAAAAGAAATCCGCGAACAAGGCAATGGTAGTTCTTTTCGTTGGTCTTGCCTGTCTTCTCGACATTGATAAGCTCCGCACAAATCTCGAGTGGATAATGCGAACATCTTATCGCAATCTTATCCGAGCCTCGAATCTGTTACGCCTTTCTTGGGAATCGACAGGCACACAGACGTTATCGATTCGCAATTGGGACGCAACGGTAAAGTTCGTTCTGATTCTCGTGCAAACCATTTCCCGTGAATGTACGCTACGGTTATCTAAAAACAAGAAACTCGTGCCACCTGGTACGTAGTTGAATTCCTGTTAATCCTTTCAGCTGTGAGAACTTGCGAACATTGTGTCTACTTTGGTATTAAGCGCGATAAACGCCTATCACTGTTTGAATTCGACTCATTTTCGCGCTGATCGTGCAAACACCGTCAGCAGCTTATTTCCTCGCTTCTTCTCTCAGATTTGTAGAAGAAAGTATCACATAGACTCCATTAAATATCCAAACAGAGTCGTCTGGATCGGATACGATCGTTTTCCATTGTCTCCATGCGAACGGAAGTTGACAGAAACCAAAGAGCGCCTGTACAACGGCGGTTCTCGTTGCTCGAGTGTTGCATCAGCAAACCTCGTCCAAAATCGGATCTACCTACTCGAAGAATCGCGCAGCTGTTTCCTACGAACTCGACACGATCGGTGAACGTGTAACGGCCGATCGAACGAGACACGTAAGAATGAATGATTCGCGAAAACAGTCGCATTGCCGTTAGATGAGTCACTGTTCTCGGCGAACGCCTCTGTTCGACGAATGCGTCGACTTTCACGTACATGAATCGTCGCGTGTGAGGTGGTCTTTTCCGCGGAATCTTGACTCATCCACCGGGCCTTGCAGCGGAAGTTTCTTAACGGTCGTTACGCGACACAGGCCCCGTCCTACACAGCGTTGGAGCGGGATCGTTGTCTAGAGCTACGTGGACTTGTCGCGGACTTCCGGCAAAGTTCGTGCCGAAGTCGAACGGTCTTGCCTGACTCATTACCACTTTGATTCATCGGACGTAGACTCGGTGTTCGATTTTGTATCGCCACGTTCCATTCTCCACAACTTGATGACCCGAACGAAAGAGATCTTGTAAATTGGATTACTCCCACAAGATTTGATATACCTGGCATCACGTTGTTCCGACGAAGTCGTGTTGCCTGTAGATGTACTTTGATCGACGAGGGTTTAATCGCGCGACGCGAAGTACGAATCCCTTGGTATCCAGCTTCCAGAAGCATTTGGGCACTCGAGATTATCGATGGTACGTTCGTTGGTAACAATGTCCGAAGGAGTGGCGGCGTTCCTGGCGTCGATGAAGCCGGGACACGAATCGAGGATCGCTGAAACGCTATTCAATCAGCTAACAATGAATCGATGCATTCTCCATCGAGTGACGCTAGGCATTCAAACGACGATCAGTGATATTTTCGCATGACTCGAACGATGGATGTTTACGCGTGCTGCATTTCCCTTCTGGAAAGTTTGCTTTGTAGTAGAGACTTGGTAAAAATTCGCGTGTCTAACATCTTCTGGTGGTGCAACGTTCTAATTACCATCCGCATAATGTTCGTGACCGTACCATTGATCAAAAGGCTCCATGATTATCCTCGAAACAACCCATCGTGAGGAATAACCCTGTCGTTTATATCCAACCTGGTAGAGTACGACTTTTTCTGCTACCTCTGCTTATCGACAACATCACGACAACGTTATTATTCGGAGTCGGCTATTAGGCGAGGTCTGGATTAGACGAGAGACTATCAGTGGAATGCGTCGCTCGGGTTCTTACGTAGGAGAGCCTTCTTGTACACGTGTAAGCCACGAAGCGAAGGCATTTACTTTCCGCACGACTGTAACTACGTTAAGTCGGCCGGTGGAAACTTTGGAAAGGCTTCTGCGTGCGGTGGCACACGAAAATAGCCGTGGAAGAGTTCAGGAATTGGCGTTGTATTATTAATGTCCACGCGGCTGCCTAGACATCTGCCAATTTCACTTACTCCTCGGACACAAACGTGTACCCTCCGTTCTTGTTAAATTAGGACGCGGTGTATCATAAAATACTTGTCATTCTTTGTGGTACGATTGCGTAGGTCGCACGATAGATAGAGAGGGGATCAAAGAGTAGTTTCGATGGAAAACGCGAAAAAAAAAACGAACGTTTACGAGAGTCGCATTGTGTGTAGCGGGGCAAACGTGGTTGCCTTCTTGGTTGCCGGCGTCTGCAACCTTGCCCTCTTCCATCCTCCCTCCTCCCCCTCCCCCGGACTTTCATCCCCTCCACGCACACCGCAATCCATTCGATCCTTTCCCCTTATCTCGATCCACTCGCTATCGCGCTTCTCTTCTTTCTACCCTGCCTCCCCCCCTCCTCTGTCTGGGCTCCTTCGCTTTGATTCATCGAAGTCCTCGCCCCTCGCCCCGAGATCGTCGACGTTTCCCGGCCTATTATCGTCGCTCGTCGTCGAAGAACGGGAAAGAGGGAACGAGACGGAGCGAGAGGGGAGACTTTCCTTTACCTCTACCAACGAGAGCAGGAGTTTCAATGTCACGATGCGTCGGGCCACTGCGAAGGAACCGCCGCACCACGGATGTTACCGTACATCCGATTCGTGTGATCTTCCGTTTTTCACGTTCCGCGGTATTTCCTCGTTTCAATTGACTTTTCTCCAAGCTTGTCTCCTCGTCGGTCCTTTCGTGTCCGTTGCATTCCATCGTCGGGAGAAATTGAATCGTGCGAATTTCAACTCGTGCGGAGAGTTGTACCTCGTAGTCTGTGCTCGACGGGACACTTCTACTGCGCGAAGATCCGCGTGGCCGTGTCGGGCATTAACCACTTACCCGTGTGCTACAGTTGTGTGAATTATCGGTTCGAGCGCTCCTCTTTTTATCTACTGTTTGAATTATGGTGAATTTATCGACCCGAAGGAAGATATTTCGCTGTCACAGGTGCTGTCACGAGTTCAAATATCGAATGTCGTGTTACTGAATGCTGCTGGTATATTCACAAGTTTCGATCGGCGAGTGTAATACGGGACGCGATCCGTTGTGGATGTAAAAATGCAATGCGGAACCGGAATACAAGTGCGTAACATTGTGTAACGTTCGCAGAAAGAGAAATCGGAGTGATTCAACGTCGATAGGAAATAAATGATTGAAATATCATACTCGGTATCACTTATTTCTACCAACGTTCGAAACGTTTTTCCTTCGATGACGTGTTAGATATTCCCAACGTAATTGTCGTCACTCGGTTTATTTATGGAACGGATTGAATTCTATACGTAATGGCAAGTATATGCCAATACGTGTTTCTCCGGTGTGTCAATGAGCAACGAGTTATACCGAGTACGACAGTCCTCATTGGAAACAATAAACGAGTACCAACTTTCGGGGCGAAAATAGAAACTGCTACCTTATTCTGTACAAGAAGTATCTTGCTTTGTTCGTATACAATTTAAAAAGTGTATCCGACAGCTTGCTGGATTCGAGTGAAATATTAACCGTCGATATCTCGAGGCACCTTTAACGCCGCACCATGCGGAGAAAGTTTCAGAGATCTAGCTTACCTGCCACAATGCAGCATCTGCCGGTTGAGTCCTCTTTCCTCGATAAATCCTGCGCGTCAGCTTCTAAGGCCTCTTGGGATTTCGACTTATTGTCAATCTCTTACGGTACTTTGCCGCTCATGGTGAATGCGAAACGGCGTCTACTCGTCGAATTTATTATCGGTTTTACAAATCAAAGGAACTGTCCGCTGCTACCTGCGGACAAAACGAAACAGCATCGTCCCAAGGTTTAGGCATTATTATATTTTGTTATAGACGGACAATATAACGAACCACCTCGCAAATGCTGGTATTCGTACGCCTTTTCGTTACGGTTCTTCTTTGGTTATTTCTTGTAGCCACGGTTCACCGATCGTTAACATTCCTTGCGCGCACCTGAACATTTTAGTTTGAAACGCAGGAGACGCGCCGTCACGCCGAGGCGCTGCAGTCGCGCAATTTATTCAATAGGATTGTCCAAAGGAAACGTGACTACTTACGTGTCGTTCGCAACACGCGTTACTCGGGTACTTCAGGCTGTGCCAATTTTGAGTCAGTCAGGTACCTGAAGTAGCGCGCGCTGCGCGCGGCGAAACTGAATCGTCGCCACTTTACGTTGCAAAATCGAAGTTCCGGCCAAGCCCAGTGCCAGAGGATTCCGAGGAGAATCAAAGAATCCGAAGAAAAAAGAACGCTGAGACGTTGTGAACAGGTGGGAAGAACTCTGGAGGCTGCATGTTAATTGTACTTCATCAGGTGCTCTGGTGAACTCGATACCCGGCACCTGTTGGAGCGCAATTCATATGACTGTGCCCTGCTACCTTATTTCATCGCCACAAATAGAAATGGACAAGCTGAAGGAACGTGCAACCTGCAAAATATCTGAACTTACCAACGGATTCTGAACTTTGTAATCGAAACCGAGATGAGTAACAGTTACACGCTTACAATATTTACTATGCTGTTGATTCGTTCTGTTTTGTAGAAGGCGACCGTTGTCATCGATGCAATGTCGCGTAACGTGGTTGATGGGCGTTCGGTAAATGGCGCGATTTAATTTTGAACTGGATCGTCGTTTAATCGGTAAATAAAATTAACCGGCGCCCTATTGTTAGGTGGACGGGTCGAAACGTAGTTAGCGGAGAGTATCGTTTCTCTCTCAACAGGCAAAGGAGAGGAACCGTAGCCTCGTAATGTCGCGAACTAATGGGATAATGACGTTACGTAGGGTCGCGTGGCTGATGTGCCGAGCGAAAGAAACGGGAGAGGCGATAGAACGAGAAAGAGGAGTCGGAGTAACGCAATTATTCGCCTCTTTGCACGGTTCCAATAGAAGCCCCACCGGGTCGAAAAATTCCTATTTGCGCCGGCTTACATTCTTTTATTTCGGTCAGTAAACTCCCAGGCAACGTAACCTGCACTGCATACCGGAGAAATTACTCACAATCGATTGCCGGTCTTCGCGTCTCCGTTCGTCTTCGAAGGAACTGTCATGGCGGTCAAAGATTTTATTCAAATCTTGATTTTATTCAAAACTGTCCACTGCACTCTCTATCGTTTCTACAAGAATACGCTACGCGTGAATTATATCGCAATCACACGTGTTATCAACGAAATACATACTTACACGCATACATTTCCGACACAACATCAAACGAACTGAGCGAGGTTGCACTGTAACAAAAATTTCTACTACTTCAACCTAACGTTTTCTTGCCTCTCTCTGTAATGGGACTGGAAAGACGCTTACCATTCAGTCACACGTGACACGCACAATTTGTCCCATACTCTTATTGTATCAAGGATTTTTTGTCACTGGAAAGGCGGGGACACTTTTTAGAACGAAACGAGTACGTTAGAAACCGATCTTTATGTGAAAATAATAGAAAAGGATTAGAATGCTACGAATTACGAAGGCATGGTGATACCGTTGGCGATCCATGGTAGCCATCTTCGACAAACCTGCCACCTGCATCTCCCCGCTCAAGCTTGCAATCTTCCCGCCGTGAAAGCCGTTGATACGAAAACGCGAATCTACATCGGAACACAGTTTTGGCTTTAAATAAGCGCTCCGATTCGCTATGATATACGAGTCACGTTGAAGCTCGTAAATGTGTCGCCTAACTCTTTCGGTCCATTGAGGTGTTCAAAGCATTGGTTAAATATGTATAACGCAATGAATGTGTCGCGGCGTATCGCGGTCCTTGTACGTTTCATATGCGACGCGCGTCCAGCTGTCACGTTTTATCGCCAAAAAGGCTAGAACTCGTACAGAAAGATAAGACACTGGATCAGTACGGACAACGCACGGTCAGTGAATATAGTCGGAGTCCGTGAAAGACAAGTCTACGCTCATAAAAGAAATTAAAGTGGTATTTAAGAGTCAACAGACCGTGCATAACTGTATCAACAATCTTTAAAAAGGTATACCGACAAGTTATATAAAGACCTATGTCTATAAAAGTGTTTTACGTCGTATTTCAATCTTATTACTCAAAGACAAATTGCAGACCAATGTCGTTGATATTTTACGACGTATCGTACTTTATATTCGAACGGTTTGATAGCTGCGATCGTGATAAAACAAGGAACTCAATAATTCGTGGATCTGATGTTCTTTCTTCCCTCCCAAGTTGAAACAGCCTCTAAACGTAAAAAGCAGACATCGACCCTGAAAATTGTTGCTGAATCACTGAAACGTTAGATTTACATAATACCTTTACAATCAATCAGACAGTGCTGAATGATTGGGTTAAAATGGATGCTCGGATGTGCGAAATTGCCTACGAAATTCCCAAGGGAATCTAGTAGTTTTAAACAAGCGTCACCAAAGGACTTCCACTATCGATTACCATCATCGTTCGAGCCTTCAAAACTCTTTACGCGTAAAGGACTTGTTGAAATTTCTGTATAACCGATAGAGATACCCTCGTTGATTCCGTGGAAACGCATCGTAATTGCTAGCGGGAAATCAACGCGTCATTGATACACAGGAACCGAGCAAAACGGTCGTCGAATCGCTTGTCTTTTTATAGCGGCGCGATAAAATCCGTAGAAAAATATTTGCACAATTACTCGATACGACGAGTGTCGATCAGTCTGTGCTTGTAAGGATGTAGATATACTGGAATCTCGTACACAGCACCAGATATCGATAAAAATTGTATTTTTATAAATAGTATTGTACATCTTAGAGCATACACGGTCATGAAACATGTTTAATTTACAGATTACTAGCCGCCAGGCTCTTGGTCAACGAAGGGAGCCATCGATAACTGGACGAACATCGAAATGAACTCTACTACCAGTATTCGTAGGAAAAACTCAAGCGTGACACGAAACGCTGTTCCGTGCAGTGTTTCTCAACCCGAATACTTGTATCGAACTTTGTTCAATGAACAAAACTAATTAATAAATATAACTAAAATGTTCATTTCGTTAATTGTGTCTTTCTCTCTCTGTATGCAACATTCATCCATTCCAATAATCAACACCTGTCCACTTGATAGTTTCCTGACGCGCTCTACCCACGATCGTCCGAGAAGCCGTTCTGAAAACGTTCGTAGAAAGGCTTTTTCAACACTTTTTCGGCGGCCATCGCCGCAGATCGGCGTATCGCGGTCGTAGGAACGCGCCGTTTAAATTCATCCAGTTCAACCTTGACTCGATAGCTTTCGAGTTATTTTCATATTGCCTAACGGGCTCGATCGAGGACGTCGGGCCTCTTTAGTGTTCGCCACGCTTGAAATTCTCCGTTTTGCAGCTCGCAATGCAGAACTTGCTAGCGCGATCAATAACGTATCTCTCGCGCGTTCGTGTCTCGCGTAAAACGATTATTACCGTGGCACAGTATGCTTCGACCGGATCCAGAGGGAAATTGTACCGAAATCGATCCCTTCTTAATTTAATGATAATCGAAACAAAGGTTACTCGAGTAGGAACCGCGAAAAATCGTTGAACAGAGGGTTGACAATGTTGCGCATGCTTTCTTTGGTTCCTGACCAAGGCTACGTCGTTTCATTAACCCTTAGTATACCAAGGTGCAGTCACTCGGAGATCGTTACATCCCAATACGTGTTCTCTATTGAGATCCGGAGAAGCTAAAGCTTTCTAAGAAGACCGTGTTTCCTTCTTTCGCTGTTCTTACCAATTAATCAGTTGATACCGTAGGATATCAGGATGGACTGATCGCACCACTGCGTGAACGATGAGTATCTGCCTCTAAATAAATAAAGGTTTTATCAAATATTTCTCAGAAACTATGATCGTGTAGATTGTAGTTGGCAAAAGAAGGAAACGAATATAGATACGCATACTAAAGAAACATTTCTAAGAAATACAAGTCACGATTCTTAAATATAGATCTGCTAGTGAAGAGCATCGATCATTCCTTAATATGCCGAGGGTTGACCAGCAATAATCCTTCCTCTGTCGTACCGAGGCGCATTCGATAAATTCAACGCGGATCGAAGAGCTGTTCGTCTTGCGCGTAAGCTGTTCTGCCATCTTATCCTCGAACTTACCGAAAAACGTTTTTCCGGGGGGATGGCTCGAAGGTTGTCGCGAGATCGGCGTTCACTCGTTAACCTCGGTGTCCCGCAGAGGTGCTCGCGAAGGTTGCGCCGTCCGAAGTGGAATTCCTCGAAGGCTTTTCGCGGGTTTTACCGACTGGTCGCGAGCATAAAATCCGCGCGGCCGTAGCTTATGGCTTCGTCGAGTCTCGCGAGAGGTGACGGAACGGACGGGAGAAAGAAAAAGCGTCGCGCGTGGAACGTCCACCGGGGGAGGTGGTGGCCTGGGAGGCGAGGGAAAGGGAAAGGAACTGGGAACGCGTGCAAGGAACAAGGAAAAACCAAGGAGGCGAACAAGATGAAGAAAGAGGTCGACCACCGCCCTCGACGGACGAGTGCGAGCGAGAAAGTAAGAGACGGAGAAGGGGAAGGTCGCCACCGCCGTCACCGCCGCCACCGCCGTCGCCGCCGCCGCCGCCGCCGTCGGCGTCATTCCGGGGCTCCTGCTGCAAACCTTAGTTCGAGGCGGAGGGCGTCTTGGGAGGCTGGAAGGGGTTCCATTTCAGACACTCCGGATCGATCTCTTTGTAGACGGGTCCTCGTCTCTTCACCCTCTCCTTGTAGTCGTCGATCACGTCCTGAAATTATTTCAACGGTTCTCCACTGGTTCGCTTCTCCTTTTTTTTTTTTTGTTTTTTCTCTTCTCCGTCCCGAGACGCGACACAGCTCGACCTCTCTTGAAACGGTTCGTTTCTCGCGGAACACCTCGGCCAATCGTACGGAAAAACGGTATACACTCCTGGTCCCATTGCCTTAAACTGCGGCACCGTGATCTTTAACGATTTATATTTCGGTCTCGATCAACCTGGTCGGCATTAGACATTTGTCGCACGGGGGCGAAAGCTATGGTGGGGAAATGGAACAATCGCGCAGAACTATGTGCGATACCATTTCTCCGTTGCGTGGCAACTTCTCCAAAGCTAATTCTCTCTCCCCGCGGTAGGTGTTCAATGTAATTTACATACGCATATAGAAGTTTGAAACGGTGGTACGGCGTTGATTTCGTTACGTATATCCGTGGACGATTTCTCAAGAGCTGGGACGCTGTAAATCACGCGACACGATGACACGAAGCCCATTCGCGGGGGAACAAGGGACAAGCTATCCTCGCGCGAGGGGAGTACCCTCTTTCTCTCTCTCTCTCTCTCTCTCTCTCTCGCTCTCTCTCTTCCTCGCACTCTCGCACTGCTTCGTCCTACGGGCAAATCAGAATCACAATGAACGACTTACCTGTTTCTTTAGAATGATATGCTTGCCCTTCCAGTACTTCATCATACCGAGGGCCTGCAGGGTGCTGACGATGTCGTACGAGTCGATGGCCATCTCCTTGCTGATATCTGAAAGACAATACGTATGCAAAAAAACGGGTCGAACGGATAGCGTCGAGGGGCTCGAATGTCGGGCCGAGTAACACGCTCTCTTTACCCGCAGCGGCGCTCTTAAAATAACGCGACTTGTAAATCGGTCAAAAGCGTGCAAGGCGTGCGCTCCGCGCCTGGCCGATATTGTGTTATACCTTTAACGGAGAGTTCCTTGCCCCCGAAGTTGCAGAGGTACTGCAGCAAAACGTCCTTCCAGTAGCTGCGATACGAGATCAAGCCCAGATCCGATAGGGGCTTTTCGGGCGAGCCAATCTTTTTCTCCACCCTGGTCAATAAGTAACCTGCGCAAAACACACGTAACCTTTCGTTTTGTTCGCCTAGGTCGGCAGAAATTTGTTCGCCGATGATCGATCGGACGTTCGTTGGGAAACGGAGGGGGTGGGGGCTGATGGACGACAGTTCGATGCAGGATGGGTCGAATTGAAGAGCGGCCGTAAAAAGGGCTGCGAGCCTCGTATATTACCGATATTCAATTCGACACGTTCACAGTCCCTTCGACGCAAACAACTCTTTTTACTTTCAGTCTTGAATTACCGTTTGACGGGTCACGATGCGAGATCGACGACGCTCTTTGAAGTTTATTACAAAATGAATTTGCCCAGTGCGGAGGACAAAGTAGAACTCCTTCAAGCTCGTTACCATTTCCTCCGCGTAATATCCTCTCATTACTTTGGAACTATATTACGCCCTTGTGCACGGACCACTAGACAGACTATGAAATTCCAATTCCACGAGATACTGGTGGCAGTCGAAGCCGCATAGGTACAGAGAGACCATGCGCGCTCGCGCGTTCACCTCCACACATCTACACACACATACGTAATACACGTATCCATCCTGAATCGACGCCACCGCTATAAGCCATTTCTGGTGTCAGTGACCGACGAAGGATGAAATGCCGCGGCGCCAGTGCCGTATCGAAAATAATTTCAACTACAAGCTAGAGTAACGCTATTTCCTTCGGGCGAAAATCAATGAATCGTCGAGGAGAAGTGAACAGAGCCGGCCTACGTGTGCAAAAATTACCGATACCATATTCTATAAACTATGTAATTAGCTGCTCGCGTTGCTTGCTCGCGCATATGCACTTCGGCATTACGTAACGTACCCAGAGCGATATTAACCAAGTCCCCACGAGTCGAGATCAGCCGTTCGCAGACCATCTAAGAATAATAGGGACACGTATAATAATGTATCAGGTTGGTCACTGTAACTTGACATGGACGATCAAATTCCTCGGTGATATATACCAGCCCCTAAAGATGAAACTCTGTGAACGTCTGAAAGGATACGACACTGGCGATGTCCGGCTACTTCTGGAGTCTGGTTGAACGTCCGTCACGCCTCGTTTGTCCGATGTATCCTGTGACGTGGTATCCGCAAAAAAAAAAATAGAAAAAGAAAAGACGCCAGGACATAAGAACGGGGTGGGACAATTAGACGGAACAGGGCGGCGAGCAATTCTCGATACGAGGCAACGTTTAAGGTTTCTCATTCCGCACGCGCAAACTAATCAACTAATTAAATAAATTGCATCGACTGGACGAAGCTTTACCTAAGCAGATTTCACCGTTTATGGGTCATCCGTTATATTTGTAAGAAGCAGACACGCGCGGCCCCTATTGATTCTGCATCGGTGTGCCGTTACTCTTAAAAAGACACGCGAAAGCATCGATCCGAGAATATTCCGGCCGTTTCGATGCCGTTTAAGGCATTGCGTGCATACGCAGACGAGAACGTGTTTCAGGCATAATCGTCGTTGGCTGGTTTTCAACAACGAACGCTATACTACTTTGGAGCAAAGTGGTTCCACCCGTGAGATCACCTACCGCGGATCGTACTCCCGCGAACCTCGATCCCCCGATGCTTTTCCGAAAATAAAGATTTAACGAAGAAAAGCCGGAAAATGAACTATCGCTTCTGCTGCCGTCCCAAGATAACAGCGGCTCTTCCGGTTCCCAGACAGGTCGATGTCGGTTTCCAGAACATATCCGGAAACCGTAAAGTTCAACGACCAGCGATGGCCAAGTCGGAATCCTCGCGGAAGCATCATGAGCGGGCAGCAACGAGCAGCCCCGAAATAACCGTGGAATTCTCATTATCCGAATAATCGAGGTCGAGACGATAACAGTGTCTCGCGTTCAAAGGTGAAAGAAGAAAGAGGAAAGAGGAAAGAGGCGAAGGCTGAAGAGGGAGGAACGGAACGAGGGAAAGAGATATCGTACAGCCAGGTGTCGGGTGAGGCGTACGGTAAAGGGGAGGCGAGACGATTTTTGTCGAGTATCCGAGGTAGCCGACGAGGACCGGTCCTGTGTGTCGGGATTATTCCAGGACGTCCCGGAGGCTGAGGGGTTCAACGACCATCCTTTTCCTCCTCCTCCTCCGCTCTCCTGGACCGTGCACAGACTTCCACGGCCAGAGAGAGAGGACAGTCTACCCTCTATCTCCACCCTCTACCAATTCTTTTCCACCACCTCCTCGTTTCTCTAGTTTCACGCACCCCTATCTCTCTCTCTCTCTCTCTTTTTCTCTCTGTTCCGTTCTCCACGTCTCGATTCTACCAGCAGCACGTCCACTGTTCCTGGGTGGCGCGGCGATAGCTTCGGGAAGGTAGCAGCGCATTCATTACGCGTCCGTTCAGTTTGCAGACTTTTGGGATCGGCGCGGTACACGACGGCGGTGGGCTGGTACGGAGGTGGTGGTAGAAAATCGAGCAAGAGGAAAACGCGGTGACTAGAAGGACGAGAGAACAAACGAGGAGACGAGGGTTGAAGAGGAAGCGGTAGCAGCAGCAGCAGCAGCAGCAGCAGCAGCAGTAGCAGCAGCAGCAGCAGCAGCAGCAGCAGTGGTAGCGGCTAGGGGAGGGTGGATGGATCGGCGTGACAGCAGCCCGGTCGGGGAAGCTTCCGTGGACTCTCGTCCCTCTCCTCCGCGGACTGGTTACCCTACGAGGAGGAAAAGGGCGTCGGTAGCCCTGCCAATCCTACGGCAAGCCCTACGAGGCTCCCGTGGGGCGAGGTCACCAGAGGTCATACGATCGTGAGCCCTACAACGCTTCCAATCGAACCAGGTGGAAATCGCTGTAGGGCTGTATACCCGCGGATACCTCTCGTTCTCCCTTTCCCTCTGCCGGAAGCCCGAGAAGGACACACGCGGGGTGTGTCTGACCAGACGAATTCGTTAAAACTTCCTCGAGCGTCGGTTAAATTGGTATCGCGGATCGACGTCCGATGACGGTACAGAGGTACGTCTCTACCGAGATTCAGGCGCGAGACGACGTCATTTCCACGAACGTAGAGACCGTCACGAGTCACGCGAGCACGTGGTCCACGTGCAGCTCCGATTCAGCACGTAGTACCGAACGGAGAGAACAGGAGATAGCTTGAACGTTTTCGGCCTAGCCCCGGCCAACGAATTTCCAGGGGTACCGCTCGCCTCTATCGGGTTTTTGCTAGGAATTTTTCCATGGAACAAGTTGCATCAGACACACCCCACGCTCTTCCGCCCGCCCGTCTGTCCCTGTCTGCGTGTCCGTGTACACGGCCGTCTGCACGCGTGTAGAAGCCAACCGTAGGTAGAACGCGGCAGCGGCCAACCGTACGGGGTTTCGTGGGGGTCGATCGATGCGGCGAGACGCCGGGCGTCGCACTTTCCGCTAACCATTCCACTCCAACCTACGGCTCTCCACTATCCGTCACCACTACCACCGCGATCCTTCCCACCACCGTGGTACCGTTTTACCATCGCTACCACCACCTCCAGCCGCCGCCGCCACCGGGTCCAAGTAACCGTCTCTCGCTCCACGGCATCCCCTGCGGAAAAGCCGGCAGAGCTAAACCCCCATCCGACGCATAGTACGTCGACCCACAAGCCCAGCCACCTAGCCCCGTGCCCCCTTCTCCATAGTCTCTCTCTCTGCCGCTACCCCTACGCTCGCGACCCATACTCCTGCCTCGACGAGTCGGCATCAATGAAAATGACGTCACGGCAAAAAGCCCACGTTTAATTATCAACGCTACGCTTCGCGGTGTACACGCCGCGTCCGCCCGCGCTGCGGACGCGACCAGGGTGGGTTTTCGAGTTGAACGGCTCTACGCTCACCGGAGACGCTTGTAACTCGCCACCACCACGACTACTACCACCGTCACCATTGCTCTGCCAACTTTCTTTCCAGCTTTTTCTTTTTTCTTTTCTTCTTTTTCTTTTTACCTTTTTCCTTTCCTTCTCTGCCTCTCGTACACTCTCGCGACGATCCCAGACGCGTAAATAGAGGACAATGAAGGAAAACGGACCTTTCCGTTACTTCTATCCGGATTGAATCGTGGGGAACACCCGAGACGGGCGGATCGATCGCCCCCGCGCGTCTTAGTTTCTCTTTTTCCGGCGTTTTTGAGGACAAAATTGTACGCGACGGCCATCCCATCGTCGCTCTACGTTAAATACAAAATTGGTCTGAACTTTTGCACGTGCCGTCTGAACGAGAAGTTTAAAGTCGAGTCAACTGATACGGTGCCACACGAATGTAAAACAGATACAAGTGTTCGCGAGGAAAGCAACGGAAAGGGATGGCGGGCCCAGTATTCAGGCGCCAGCGATGGCTGTGGTTCCTTAAGAGCAGAAACCAGACGTGACGATAGCGCGTGCCGGACCAGAGACCTTTCAATCGCAGCGACCGCAACGTCGACGAGAGACCACGCCACGTAAACCGCGGAGGCGTTCCTATAGACCCGAGGGTTCCTAATTCGGCTATCCTTTCGATTTCGTTCACCGCGATATCGTCATCCTCTGTCTTCTCGGTTGCTCCAACGCTTGGCGGACGCACACCGGATAAAAAGCACGCAAGCATACTTACTGAAATCGATCAGCAGTCGGCCGTATCCCTGGCGCTGATAAGGCGGCAACGTCAGAATGCAGGACACGTTGTAATTGAGGAAAGAGTTCTTTTCCTGGAACATAACGAACGGAAATTTTATGTAGTCATCCGGCTAATCACGTTTCTACAGCCTTTTCCAGAAATATTCAACAAATTCCCCTTTGAACGGGGAATTGTTTCTTGGAGAAATGTTGAAGAAAACGCTTCCTTCCCCATGTCTGGCACGGAATCAAGCTACCTCTTATAGCGATCAGTTCGATCTCCCGAAAGGTCGAAACCCAAACGTATTTACGCGGAAAAATAGAATACTAATTTTCGTTGGTTGCACGATTAGCATACTCGAAACGCTCTTCGCCCAGACACGTCTGTGCGCACGGCAGACATAATCGGCGACTGCTGTGACGTTCACGCGACGAAAACGCGTAGCGACCTTCGTCACGGGAAAATACAATGGGTTAACGATATTTTGGACGATGCTCGTCTCGCTCGTAGAACCCGTGATATGTTTTATTAAACGATCGCCCAGTCTCGAGACGATCCTGTATCGCGGTTCCTCAAAGCTGTTCGAACGCGCGATTCTCGAAAGGGCAGATCGAAGAAAACGGGTGAAAACGGGATGATGTGAATATATCCCGTTTTAAATATAGAATCCGTTGCCTTGCCAATGAACACGTCAATTTTTCCTAGAACGTATTTTTACCGTGACACGGGTGGGCGTATACCTTCGAGCAGCATGCGTTCTAGGTATATCGCTGGCGATTAGATAAATTTTAGGTGAAATTGTATCTTATAAAGTGTCGAGTTAACGAATTCATGATAAAAAAAAAATCGAGGCGATGAATGCGCGGTATAATAACAACGATGTTGATTAAAAATATCAATTAAAAATAACTAGTAGCATTACCGGATTCGCAAATATTTGTTCGAGTTGTAGACCGAACGCGAGAGGACCCCGACGTGGTGCACCTATCGCCTCGATTATAGTATTGCAACAAACGCGATGAACGCTCGATATACGAATTCTGGTTGTTTCGTTTTTTTCCAATCTCGTTTTCGAGACGTTTCCCAGCGAGCAAATTTGTCCGGTAAACATTGGGACGCATATGGACAGGTGGAGAGCGCTCGAAAATTGGGGCTTTCGAGTAAATTTAATTTTCGTTCGAATGGACACGACGTGAAATAAAAAAGGACCGGCCTCGAGAGCGTTATAGTTAACTGGTGGACGCGACAATCGTATCGTGGCATGCCACTCCCGATAGACGATGGCTATCAACTTAGCGATGCACAAAAGAAAGGAGAAGCTCTTTCGAGCCCCTCTCGTCGAAGAAGATTTAATCTTGGCGACTCGATTACCAGCTATAATTCCAAAGTAACGTTCGTTTACACCAATTTCCAGAGATCCGACGAGCGGCTACGAGACATGTCCGTGCGATTTTTACGCGGCTCTAACCGAATTTCATTTTCACGATGCGAAATTTGTGTGCATACGTGTTAACATATTTGAACCTGATTAATATCGATATGTAAATGTTGAAATAAACACGGAACGATGTGCAAATAGTTTTTATAGCCGCTGCGTAATTCGCGATGGGCGAGCAATTAAAAATCGGAGTTCCGTCGAAGGTCTGGCATTCGTCCGGTCCAAAACTGAGGCGGTCGCGCGGCTCCACGGTCGATCCTTTCGAGGCTATCGCGCGTAGAATCCGTCGTTAATCATTCTACGGCTCTCGGACCCATTTCGTCGGGCAAGAACGATCCCGATACAACTCGAACACCCGGTATTTCCGGCCGTGGCAGCCGTGCTGTTGCTAACTGCCGAGTGGGGCAGCAACGGTTCGAAGGACACAACTCGAGAAGACTCGTCCATGGCTGTACGGGCCCGTCTGTGTGTTCGCTGCAGGATGGAAAAAGAGAAACGACACCCAAGGAGGCCCCCGATGCACGAAGGGAGAACGAGACGGAAGGCTGGAAGCGCGGAAAGGCGAGGAAAGGTCTGGGCCCTATGAACGAGTCTCGCGGATAGCCATCTGGATAGACTGGCCAGACCAACTGCTAAAAGCCAAAGACAAAATACGACCAGAACCACGCCACGACTACTCGGATGAACTTTCAGTGAGACAGAGAGACGCGGAGAGCCGTGTTCGTGACGTGTACGAGCCTGAAGGGAGAGAGGTCTAAAGAGGAGAGAGAGAAGAGCGAACGTGGCGAGAAGGAGAAGAGAAGACGAGAATCTGGGCCCCGAGACGTCCTTGGGCCAGTAGTCTCTGCTCCACTCAGGGACGTCTCCAAGTCCCCACCGTGCAAGTTCCACGCAAGAAAGCCCCTTACACATTGCTTTTCCTCCTTTTACCCCCCATTTTTTTTCTTTTTCTTTTTTTTCCATTCGTACTCCTTCTGAAACAGCGAGGCGGCTACCGACGACGAAACGATTCGACGAACTCGATCGGCCACGACTGGCCGAGTCACGTCGTCGTGAAACGAACCGTGCCTCTTCAAACCTCGCTGTTCAAGGAGAAGAAAATCGTTCTCGCTCGATTAATATTCGCGTCGAGTTCGTTGTTTCGTTCGCGAATCACTTTCCGGCCGGGAATTCCGAATATGCGACACTATTCGAGACTACGCTAAGACGAGCCAAGCACAGCTTCTTCGATAGATATAGCCTTCCGTAGAATCGATACTCGGCCTCTTCTCGACTCCTTTCGTCTGTGTACGAACTGCGCCAAGGTAGCGTGTTACGCTATACAACGATCGCTAGCGGTGATTTCAACGATTTGAGAAACCAATTTTGTCCTGTTACCACAATCTGCCGTTGGAAATGAGCAACGAGAAAAAAAATCGCTTTTCATTCGGGAACCGGTAACGGTAAACGGTAACCGGTACCCCCGCGTTCTCCACGGATAATCACTCTATTGGCTCATAATCGTGCTAGCCAACAGCGCTCGATTACTCGAATAAGTCGATCGCAATAAATTCTTCGTCATTGCGTTACGATCGCAAGCGGTGTTCCCGATGCCCTTTCTCATGTCTAAAACTTCCGCGGCCAAAGGAAAAGGGTATCGTTGCGACGTCCAAGTGCTCGCAAACGTACGGACGACGTGCTAGGACGAGGTAAGAGCATCGGAACGCGATTATTCTATGCCTCTTGCTCGTTTCTTGACCGCTTATAAACACTCCTATTAGCCGCACAGGCGAGACGTCGGTGGCTCGCAAGAGGCACGCGTAGGTGAACGAACGTCTACGTAGCGGAGTAACGAAACCCGATTAATAATCCTCTCTTTTCCTTTCTCTCGGCAAACTTGTCGTCGCGACGGATAATACAGCTCGCTCCTCGCGCGATCTCGCGTCGGGGAATTAAAATCTGGAAAAGGATGTTAATAGAATTCAATGATCCTCGAAAGGTATTAGAGAACGAGAAAGGAAAGATAGCAGGAAGGAAGACAAGGTTAATTACTGCTGGTTGTACATGGTGGCCGGCGGCGCTCCGTTCCACCATCTCGGTGCACGCCTCGCGAGTTCCACGGTTGCAAACGGACGCAGGAATGGTGTGAGCGTCGCTTAAAGGTTACACAGCTCCTCGCGACGGTCACTTCTATATTTAGATGCACCGAGTTTCCTCCTCCACTTTCTTTATACCGAACAAAGCGTTCCTCTTAACACACGGGGTGTACGCAAAGTCTCGCGCTGCTCGGCGGTACCGGGACGTGGAAGACTGCTGGGTTGTTCCCCGCGCAAACTAAAACCCAAATCGTTTGTTAAAGAAAGATTCGTGAACATACTTAATCCCGCGTTTAAGAAGATTACGATTTATCGTGGTTATTTTAAAAAGGGAATAAAGGCAACAATGGCCCATGGTCGAGGAATTAGAAACTCTTCGGTTGGACGCGTCCGGACGAGGGTTGTCCCAAGGGACATTGTAAATTTATCAATGGCAGGTACTCGGGAAACGCAAAGGGTCCAAACGGGCACACGGATTATCCGCGGCGTTCCTCCTCCGCCACCCCGAGTCCAAAGAGAAATCGTCGTAACTCCCTGATGGGCCTCCACTTAGCTCTCGCCCACCGCGCGAAAAATTCTCTGGGCATATTAATTATCTTGGTTCATTCGCTCCGCTGCGCCGGACTGCTTCCCTACGAGCGACCATGGCCTTTCCTTTTGGCCTGAGCCCAAAGCGCGTCCGTCCGTTGGCTCGTTCGGGACCCCTTGTAGATTTCCTGTGTATATACCGTCGACCGATGGAATCAATCCAACGGGAGAAATGAAAAGCGCAAGAAAAAGAAGAGAAAAAAAAAAAGGAAGCCTTCGGTTCGACCTGATCCGAAGTGGAAACTTCTTCTCAGGTTAAACTAATGTTTACCCTCGACGGTCACGAGCGCCTGAACTTTTGTCTTCCCTCTGTCTCGCCCTCACCGCCGAGCGATGAGTCGTCGGAATGAAGTCAACCTGAACGTTCGAGTTGGCGTATTAGAGAGGCTATAGACTCGGAAGTTTGACGCAGCTCCTCGTGATTGTTCAGTGCTCGTAAAACGAAGACGTTGGCGGTGGGGAATTTCAAAGTCGGTGTGTTTCGAGGCTGGAACAATGGGCTTTTGTACAATCACACCGGTATTGTGGAAAGGAAAGGATCGATACCTGGTCAATTCCGCGACAGTGTCTATTAATTCCTTGGACGAACCGAACCGTCGTCGATGTATGCACGTTTTAATCCCATTCACGCGCAAGTGGACGGACGTCAGAGACGTAGCTGCTAGAAACCCGGCCGGGACGCGGGTTTCCCCCTCGAGAAATGTATTTTTGTCATTAGGGTGGCGCCTGCTAATCTCGAACGCTGTTAACGAACGCGGGATCATATTTCGTACAAAACTTCGTCCCTCTAGTTCCTCCCTCCGCGAGCGTTTTCCACGAGACGATCAACGTGGAAACGAAACTTGGTTAACTCGTGGATACTCGAAGGATTACTGCTTCATCCCCTGAAACAAAGGTCAAGGTCTGCAGCGGAAGCAACGAGCGATATTCGAAGAATTTGTCGTCCAGGCTTGCGGAGCATCAGCATAGGTCGATGCAGTGTTAAACGTGCGCGTACCATTCTTCCTGGGCAACAGAAGACAAGTAGGAAGCCTCGCCGCGTGGATTTTTCACCGCAGCGTTCGCATAACCGAACGAGAGGCAGAATCTGAGAGGGAGATGTGCAAAGATGATGGTACAAGAAACTGGAAACCGCGACGTATACTTGCGGCTCTCCGTCGTGGGACGGTCTCTCGATATCTAACAAACGGAGAACGAGAGGGAGTAGGCTGAAGAGAGGAGAAAAGCTTGAGAGAAGCAAAACTCGTGCGGCGACGACACGGCGAGGAGAAAAGGACTAGGAGCTAGGAGTCGTAGCCGGTGCTAGAGCCTAGGAGAGCGGTACCCTACCCTAACTTCTGGGGACGATGTGTATTCGGCGGGATTTGGTCGTGTGAACAGGACTGTCTGGCATCGATCGACCCCGGACGGGGTGAGGTTTTGCAGGGTGGCGAGAGGCGAGGGTCGAGGGGAAGTTCGACCGAGGTGGATGGAGGCGGAGGGTTGGGCGAGCCTACCCCAACCTCTTCTCCAAGAGGCCGCCTCGTATCGTATCGACGACCTCTACTACTACTCGTCCTCGTACTCCCATGTTACCCTACGTCATCCCTTTCCTTTTCTGCTTTCCTGCAGTCCCTTTCGCGCGCCATCACCTCCTCTGCCGCCAGTCCTTCTTCTCTTGCTCCCCCCCCCCCCCCTCTCTCTCTCTCTCACGCTTATTCCCTTTTCCGACCCACACCACGTCTGCAGGATATTTTTAAGGAAAATTGACCGACCCTCTGACTGCCTTTCTTGCAGCGGTTTTTCTTCTTTGTCTCCTTCACAGTCGGCCCCTGTCCCTTCGTTTATCCCTTCTTTTCCTTACCGACTCATTTCTTTGTAGCTTTTTATTTCTCTCTATTCAACTCCTTCGTTTCTTCGTCAGTTTCTAATCCGTTTTAAAGCCTTTTAGTCGGTTTTACAGGTAATCTGGTTTATGATTCCCTTTGAGAGACCAAATGAAAAATAACTTTATCGTAAAAATCAAATTCCTCCAATTGAAAGAGAGATCCCACTACCTCCGTCTCTGGTCCTTTCGTTCTTTATACGGCATTTCAGCAGACATAAACGCCTCGGGTACCAACTATTTACATACTACGTAGCAACCCTTCTCATCCTTCGAATGGGTTCGAGCGCTCGCCCTGCTAAATTCGTTTGCCGTGCTAACAGTTAATACAATAACAATCGTTGCGATCCCTAGCCGACGTCGCCTCCTCGACAAGGTACACACGTTAAAGTCGATGAGGCACGGCCATCGCGCGTACGTTTGCCTCTTCGTCGAAATTAAAGAGCCACTCGGACGGGAGGCGAAACGCAAAAATTTTCAGAACAAGATGCACCACCGCTTAAATTCCTCTTTGATCCTCTCACTACGGCGAATCATATATTCTTCATCTTCTTTGTTCATGCTCTCCTCGTTTCGTTCCGCAAACCCCTTCCACGTTCCCTCTTCGCTTTCATCCGTCTTCGTGCACACGCTTCTGCCGGGATCCTCTTCTCTTTCAGAGATATAAACGTTGTCAGATCCTGTCTATTTATTGCGTTGCAAACATCGGGCCCATCATCGTTTCTGGCCCTCCCAATCTCCCGTTCTCTCTCTTTTTGCGAGCTTTGCAGAGATACTTCCCTCTTAATCCTTTTCTCCGCGCTGCGTATCCCCGTTTACCTCTTGCCTTTCCCTTTTCTTATCCCCATCTCTCTTCTTCCCTCCCGCTGTCCCTTCTTTCCCTCCTTTTTCATTTTTTTCTTCGTTCGTTTTTTTTTCTTTCGGTTTCGTCCGTTCTACATGCTCTCTTCGTTTCCAGAAGGTACGCGGGCTCGTTCCATTTCTGTATGCATTATTCAGGGCATATACACTGAAACGGTTCGTGACGGGCTAACTGGCGCACCACCGGAAGTTACGCAAACGAGTCCTGAGTGGCTGTGGATCGTCGCGTCTCCACGGATACACCGTCTGCTGATTCTCATCGGCTTTCCCAGGAAATTACCAGCCATCTTCGTAAAGCTTTCAGAAACTTCTCCTACGAAAGACAGAAATTATTATCGTCCGTCCGCTTATTATTACACCGTGCGGAGAGGAACGGAACAGGCTCTCCGTGTCCATTTGTCGAATTCGATAGGGTAACGTGATTGGAATACTCGTCGGTCTGTCTCGCAGATTTATTCCCGCTTTTAACGCACACACCCCGTCGAAAGACACTCTTTCATCCCGTATCATGGAGGCAGGAAAGGACGAGCGGTATTGTGGTGTGTAGGTGCCGTTGTTCGACATGCGTGTCATGTTCCTCGGTTGTCGCTTCGCTTTTTTTTGTTTTTTTTTTGTCGCCCCCTCCCCCGCCCCTTTTTCCTTTCTTACTGTCCTTTTTTTCTCTCTTCGTTCGCGCGAGATTCTGTCTGGAATACCTACGTAAGAGGATACGATGTCGCCTCGTTTGCTTGCCCCCGTGAATCGAGCGTTGAACGTCGTTGGTCTGGCCAGGGCTACTGGAAGCAGATACGTCTTCATCGACGCGTTAATTGGCGGTGGTTTCTTTCTCGAAAGATATCGTGTTTCTATCCGTGTTAAAGTTTCGTCGCGCTTCATGTTCGATGGGACGTGTCCCGCGGCGCTCGCCTAAGCTACCCGCGGCGAAACGACCGGAGACTTTTTCTCCCTTGTTAGAGAGGAAGATCATAGGACGAAGGAGGGCACAAGTTCGGGTATGATAGGGGTATCCTCTCGATTACACGCACCGTTTATAATACGATACTCTCGTATAGGCTGATCGGTGGTGGAATCGAGCGCGAAGGCTATCGAAAATCTCGTTTTACTAGAACAGCCCGCTGGGTCCTCGTCGACAGGCGCAGTGGAAGGCGCAAGGATTTCAGGAGCAGGACAGGGCCCCGTTGTGCGTATCTTGGACCCGATGGCCCCGAAAACCGGTTCCGTCTGGATTTCACGTGACACGCGTTTCTCCTTTTTCGGGGATCTAAAGGAATACAGGGCTCCTCGGACGTATAAACCGTATTGCATTACGATTACGAGCGGCATTACACGTCTGTGTCGTAAACAGCAATTATAAGCGTTCGATAGAAGCGTATTTAATCCGTGATGCGTTGCATATACGGTGTACGGAAACATCCTGCGAAACGTGGTAGCTCGAAAGGAGAGAGAGAGAGAGAGAGAGAGAGAGAGAGTCTGAAAGTATTCGTTGGAACGTGGAAGAATATTGAATATTGTCCGAGCGTGCAGTTTTAGCTGGTCCAGGCGTCGCGAACGGGAACGCGAGAGTTAAAATAAGGGCGTGACGCAACGGAAGAAGAAGCTCGGCTGGTGGATGCGGAGTTCTCCAAAAATTCGCCGAGGGAAGCTTCCTGTTCGTGTAGACGTCGGTAGACGTTACGGGCCGGAAGCTGTAACGTTCACGCCTCTATCCGACCCTCTTTTAATTTCTGCTCGGTTGCCCAGGGATTGATAAAAATTCTACGTCACACGCGGCGAACGGCCGGTCGGTAAATGTACCAAAGGGGAGGCGAGGACACGGTTAATAACGAAATTTATAAATTCAGTAGGTGCACGCCGTGTTCTCGCTCCCCTCGTGCCGTACGCTCGACAAAGTTCCACCTCGTGTTCCTCGGCTCGCAACCGTGTGCACACCGTGTGCACACCGTGTGCACACCGCGCGCATATTGCCACGCCGCCGCTGCCGTCACTCGGCGACGAAACGCGGGGCGGAATCATTCAAGGTCGCGGCTAGTATCGCCCCAAGGTCAACGTCTAGATCTCTCCCCGGGGTTATAGCCAGCTCGATGCGCCGGGTCAACGGCCGGATTACTCAAGGTCAACGGCCACCTAGCCGGGGTCAATGACCTTCGGTCTCAAGGCCAACGTCCGGGTTATTCGAGGCTACGCAAGGGGAGAGAACCGCGAGATACGAAGAAGAAATATCTCCGCCCGCTATAGGACACTTCGATCGATCGATTGCGCGTACGGCTATCCCGTCCCTCTCTTTCTTCCCCTCTTTCGACACGTGTCGCGCCGCCCCGGAGTGGAATTAACCAGGAGGAGGCAAAGATCAGGGTTACGGCGAATTCTCGATCAAATCGAACCGGGTAACGTCGAATTTTAAAGCTCTCGCGTCAGCCGGAGGGACGCCGGAGGGACGCGATAAGAGGATAACAAAGTGAGGATAACGAAGTGAAACGGACGGGTCCAGCGAAAAATCGCTTGGCAGTTACACGATCGAGAAGTAGACGACGACGCGCGACGGAAAACTTCGAGAAGAACTTGGAAGTACGAAGATTCTAGGCAACGAGAGAAGAAGACACGCCGTGAAGCGAGAGACCGCGAAAGAAGGAACGGCAATGGTGCGGGTAGAAAGACAACGAGATAGTGGTGAAGGAGCGACAGAGAGAAAATAGGAAGACGTAAGAGAGAAACAGTCAGTGGGAGTAGGAGGTAGCTGTGGTGCTGCTGGAGGAAGAGGAGGAGGAGGAAGAAGAGGAGGAGGCGGAGGAGGAGGAGGAGGAGGAGGAGAAGGAGGAGGAGGAGGAGCAGGAGGAAGAGGAGGAAATAATAACGACCCCGACGTCGCAGTGCCGCAGAAAGGTTGACGACCCGATGCCAGGCGACGCCCTCTCTCCCCTTGCCGCCCTACCATCCCTTCTCCATCGTCCTCTGCAACCACCATCCCCCATTTTGCACCAGCTACCACCACCGCCGTCAGCAACCCCCACTCACCTAAATCACCCGCCTAAACCACCCACCTGGTACTGTGCACGTCGTAAGCGCATAGCGTACGTACGCCAGAGTCCACCCCAACCCTCGTCCCTCTCTTTGTACGTCGCCACCACCGCCACCATCACCCTACAACCGTCTGGCCAGGGTCGGGGTCATTGAACGTCTATAAAGATTTTGACTCCGCGTTGCTGCTGCTGCTGTGCCGGCGTCGCAGCCGCCGCTGCGGATGCAGGAAACGCGCCGCTCCGCGGAGTACGCCCTTTTGTAAGGTGTGTGTAACGCAATCTGTTGCCCGGCAAGAACACGCCACGGACCCCCCCCCCCCCCCCCTATTGTTCTATAATTCAACCGGAACGATCGATACAGTCGCTCATCGAATTATCACCGCTCGTGAATTTTCGTAGGTCAGCGATTCAACACGGGCGACGATGAGTACCGGCTCGGTGTCCCTGGTATCCGGAGAACGGGGAGGAATGCGCTCGAGGTATCTCGAATCCTGCTATCACCCTGTGACGTGGAAAGAATTAGAATTAAAAAGTTTCCGGGGTAGACTAGGAGCCGAGACGAACGTCGAGGCCGCGAGATTCGCGTACTTTCTCGAAGGAGATCAGCCGCCATAGAGAGACGAGGAGGACAAAAGAAACAGGAGTAAACGTTTGCTTGGGGGGGCTGAAGGAAATTTTCGTCACCCTTCCTTCCTTTCCGTAACTGGGGTGGGCGGGCGAGGATTGCCGCGTCTTGCCAGGGTCAGAGGTCGTTGAACGTCGGTAAAGATTTCGACTCTGGCGATGGTGTTCCGCGGTAAATAGACGTGCGTAACGCTCCGCGCACCCCCCACCGACAGACCAGACCGGGTATGTACGAGTAAAGAGGGGTCACAGATACGAGACACCCTCCTCGCGAAACACACCCTCGCTCGTGTAATCCCTGCACGCAATGTGGATGCCATTACGAGCCCAGTAAACCACAAAATAGGCATAAAAAGTAATCTTCTTTTGAATAGAAATTTCTTGTCTAAATCCCTCTTCTTCTTTGTGATTAACTCTTTGCACTCGACGAGCGGTCCTTGAACCACCTTCGAAAACTTTCAGATGCAAAGACTTAATAATTGTTATTAACGAAGAATGATAGAGAAGAGGAGCAGCTGGTTGAACAGTTTGAAGAAGAAAGGCGCAGAAAGGTGGAACGGAACGTTGCTTTTTAACACGCTGAACGATTTTAATATTATCCGCGAGGGTCGTACAATAGAGACGCCTATCACGTAAACGCGAGCCCCGTTTACGCAAGTGCTAACCGACGCAAGTACGACGGACACCATCGTTCACGCACAGTCGCGCACGTACAAGCACGTGCTTCGCATTAATATCACCGTTGGTAACTTGTCGCAACGAGATCCGTCCCAATAAGAAACGCTCGTACAACTTTTCTTTTATGCCTCGCTTGATTTTATTTTTTAACGACGTCAACGCCGAACCGGCAGCTGCAACTGGTTCCTAGGACGCTGTTCTTCTCTTTCACCGCATTGCAACATCGCTCGTTCGAATTCGAGTGATATCACGCAATTAATATGAGAATGTAATACCTCAAACGATAAATGATTTATGGAAATGCGTACCGAATATCACATAACGAAAGACCGCTTGCATCACATTCTGCCCTTCTACGACTTACTTTATAATTTAACGCGCGTTGCGCAAACGTTAATCGAAACGCACAGCTGACCGGTATTATTTGTATCTGTTAAAAATTTCGAGCGAATAAACGATGTCCTTTTGGGAGAATTGTTCCAATGTTTCGCAACCGATGTAATTAACTTCATCGTCGGCTCGAGCTGTGTCACTCGACTCTTAATGAATTTACGTAACCGCAACGCTTGTGAAACGCTGCGATCACTTTTCCAAAAAGACGCGAGACTTATATGCTGAGAAGCCTCAACAGTGACACCCGTGTAATTTGCGCATGCAGTGTTATGAACTCACCTTGCTGAAATAACCGACTGTATGACAACCTTCGGAATCGCCGATGGTCATTACGTAGAAGAGGAAAGGCTCGACATCGTAGTACAGCGTTTTATGGTCCAGAAAGAATTTTGCCAGCAAGCAGAGGTTCTGACAGTACTGCTTATAGCGTTTTCCGTCCACCTCCCACACGCCTATCTTGTCCTTCCTATAAAATGGAAATGTCAGCACAACTTTATTCGTTCTAATATGTATTACGGTAACGAAATCACATTTATTTACAGACCTGTACACTTCGTGTCCAGGTGGATGTCTCCACAAACACTTTTCCCGGTGCCTCCTTAAAACTTGACGACTTTTCGCGTACCGCAAGCAGTATTCGCATAAATAAAGTTTCGGAGCGCGACTAAACTCCTCCGGATAAGGACTTTGGTACCACACTTCCATCTCCCATTTACCCATTTCAATGACTCGCGTACCTCCGTTATTTCTACCCTCGCCGTCGTATTCCAATTCTTTCAGTTCCTTCTCCTAAACAAAGTGACAAGCGAAAGATTGTATAATTAGTATCGTGTTAGGGGAAACGGAAAAAAATTACGTTTGAACTCACAATTTTTTCACTGGCGATCGCCTGCGCCTCCATGAACAGTTTCAAGTCGTACTCTGGCGTTAAATTCGACAGTCGTGGTTGACGGTCCTTTTCGTTACCCTGAAGCTCACCACTGCTATCGCTCTCGTTTCCATCGCCAGTGTTTCCTTTCCATTTGTTTCTCATTTCCCTCACTTTGAGCTGATAATTTCGTTGCTCGGTTGTTTGGTGCATCCCCTTCGGGGACTTTTTTGCTAAACATCCCACAGCCTTTTTCCGCTCTTCCTCGCGCTTTTTCCTTTCCTTGTGAAACTCCCTGGAGAACAGAAAATGTGAACATTTTTTCAACAGACGCAGAGGCAGCGTACACGGTGATTGCAAAAAGTATTTGTCCATCGCACTGATAGAACGAGATGTACAAATATCTTTGGAAACATTGTACTTTTTATACGACAGTGAAATGGCCGTACTTACACGCAAGCTTGCGGCGTGGTGTTATGATACAAAGGACAAGCCTCCAAAGTGAAATGCGAATCGAGCTTTCCAGAGAGATGTCCCCTTGAATCGCACGTGGGCGCTAGAGGACATTCTCTCTCCTTGGTCACGCGTGTACGACCGTAATTTCCTTGTCCGGATCTTCCGCTAGTAGCGTTCGACGTACCACTGTTTTGTGGTATTCTGTTGTTGGTTCCTGACGTGTGTCTGGCAGCGGTGCTAGGCCCAGCACGTTTAACGGGCGATTTGCTGGTGCTCCTCTTGCTCTCGGCTACTCTCGATAAATCACACCGGATCAGCGGAATTTGCAGGATACGCTTACACGCTACCGTTTCCGTACCTGAGAACCATACTGCCGCCGTAAGCAAAAAGACTGTATCTGCATCTTAGGACACCTTGGACATGCTTTTTTTTTGTATACGAATATGTTTGTCCCATCGACCAGTGGATTCCTACGAGCCATATATGTATATGTCCAATCCATCCATCCAGAACCGCAAATACTGCTTTTTTGTGTTAAGGAGGCAGCATAGAGTCCTAAATCCACCGCCTGCAGAAAATTCTCTCTACCCGCCTCTTTCCCTTTTCTCTTTTCAAGATACGCATGTTAAATACGATAACTCCGATTACTTTCAGCCGATCGAGTAATCGAACTGTATCTAGAGACATTTACTACGAAAGAACGGTGGTACTACAGTAACAATGTACCTATATGCATCAAGGCTGACAGTGTGGTTGAAACGAGAGGTCGATAGGTATAACGAAACTTATAGGGGAACGAAAGAATGCAAAAACAGCTGGTTAACAGAACTTCTCGAAAAATAAATATAGAACTAATTCATACTAAGGACACACAACTGATGTTACGCATGTCAGAAAAGGAAGGATCATGTTAAGTGTTAATGTTTGGAGAGGTATCAATATTTGCAGTGGAAACTTAATGGAACAGAATGTGTGGGAACATTTGGTTAGTAGTAAAACGTTGCATTCTATTACTTATTGCTACACCGTACAATTCGTACCTGTGTCAGACTCCGAGTCGCTAGCTGCCTTTGCTTGAAGCTGCATTAACTTACTGCAGCTCTTCCGCGTTTGCAACTTTCGTTTGCCTTTAGCCGCCGCTTTTGACGTGACCGTTTCCCCATGCTCGTCCATTTCTTTTTCACTGGCGGACGCGTCGGCTTCATCCTCGCTTTTTACTGTACCTGGACAAGACGAACAATTTTAATTTTACGTTCATCCAAGATGAATGCAGCTAAACGTGCCCGTTGTTGCTCGTCCACCTTGTCGTTTCGTACACTTTTGAGGTTTCACTGGTGCGACCGTGGCAGATGGCCGTTTTGCCGGAGCACTCGTGATGGCGCCTATCGTTACGCTTGGCTGAATATCTTTTTTCTTTATTTGAGGTTGCGGGCTCGCAATGCTCTCTGATGATTCAGAATCGGTGCTGCTATCCGTAGAGCCCGAGGAAGCTGATCCCGCAGAACAGCTCTTTGAACTCGCGGAACTATCTGACTTTTGCAATTGCACGGACTTTGCCAGTAAACCTTTTCCAAGAGAAATAATTCTGTTTTATTAGGGTAAAAGTTTCGATGATATTGTAAATATGGTTAACTAATATTGGAATTACTTACTGGATCTATTCGGAACGACAGGTTTCTGTTTCGTGTCGTTCACTTTTGGCTTTGGTTGCTGATTTTTTGTGTATTTCGCTGTACTATTTGTAGGCTTCACTGTGTTAGTTCTGGCTGTGATACCACTGTCACTTTCACTGCTATTCTCAGGGCTAAATATACTTTTCTTCTTCAACTTCTTTTGTACAGGTTCCGAGGTTGCTTTCGTAGATTTATCAGGACCCTTTCCATTAGCACTCGCAGAGACTATTCAAAAAGATCCATTATAAATTGAATCAAGGCATCTACAATCAAATCTATAAGAAAAGAAGCTTACTGGAAGGCTTGTTGGGCTTGTTGGCAACCGGTTTAGAATTCTGTGCATTTTTCTGCTGAGCGGTACCAGGTACTGATTTAACCGGTGGCCTCTGCTGTTTAATAACTGGTGCTACAGTGGCAGTTGCTTTAGGTTTAGCTGGCGGTTTTCTTTTTGCCGTTGCCTTTACTTTACTCGGCGATTCCTCCGACTCTGAAGAATACACCACCGGTCTGTTTTTCTGCGGCACTCTTTCTTTGCTCTTATTTTCCCCTGACGGAGCGGCGACTGCGTCAGCCTTTGATTTCCCATGTCTGTTCGCAGCGAACACTGTTTTCTTCTTTGTCCTCTCTGTATCGGATACCTTTTGACTATTAACAGAGCTACTGGAATTCTCCGAGTCCGATGAACTCGATTCGCTACCAGAACTCGAAGAACTACTGGACGAAGAACCGGAGCTGCTCGTTGAAGTAGATTCTGAGCTAGTGGTCTGTTGTTTAACAATAATATCGCACGTGTCAATTGAAATTTACAAGTGATACAAGCTTTGAATTAATAATGATCACATAACCTATACAGACTGCACTTACCTTCCGTTTTGGTGTCATTTCTATGGTGCTATCTCTTAAGTGAACGACAAACGGCGTTTAACATCATTTCTGCGATAATGTTTACACTCCTCCGAGACATGTATAGATCGATTATTTACAATAAAGTCTGTTAAAACGATAAATCTTCCATTTTATCCTTTAACTTATAACAACACAACACACTGATACAATACTGTTTTAACATTTCACGCAGGCGTAACAGGATTTCGAGCGACGTTCAAAAATGTTAAAGAGTAATTCAGCTTCCGTCTAGGCTATTATTTATAAATTAATAACGATTATCGAAGTAACTTTCGTTTAAGGTTAGCATGTAGTGTCTAAAGTTAATTGTTGATTTCACGGAAAGGTTAAAAGCTATATAACACAGAAACATTTTCCATACTATCTGTTACGAATTTCACGACACATACACATGTACCACACCATCCAGAGAAAAGAAAACACGCGTTCGCAAGGGCACGCACACAAATAAGTGTCACTATGGTTAACCTTCCTTTCACTACTTTCGAAACTGACGTCAAAGTTATATAAATTCAGTGTGGAATAAATAACACGTTAACTTATTTCATTTTCTAACGTCATACACTTTTACGTTTATATTTTATAATATAATAATTAAATAAATATTATTAACTTTATTTCTACTCGTGGCGCCATCTCTGTGAAAAGTGCTCAAACTGGTCGCACAGCGTTATCGACAGCGAAGTGAACTACTGCTATACTAGCGCCATCTCTTAGGAAAGTGCGGAAACTACTCGGGAATTAGTTCTAGTATTCCACCAAGAGATGGCGCCACCAGTCCATTGGTTGTAGCTACCCGTCCGGCGGTTGCGGCGGATTGGTGGCGCCATCTCTTGGTAGAATACTGGAACTAATTCCCGAGTAGTTTCCGCACTTTCCTAAGAGATGGCGCTAGTGTAGCAGTAGTTCACTTCGCTGTTGATAACGCTGTGCGACCAGTTTGAGCACTTTTCACAGAGATGGCGCCACGAGTAGAAATAAAGTTAATAATATTTGTTTAATTATTATATTATAAAATATAAACGTAAAAGTGTATGACGTTAGAAAATGAAATAAGGAAACGTGTAATCTATTCCATACTGAAATGATGTGCTCTTTACGCAAGTTTATAGGACAACGATTAATTGTGTGGTGACTAACCGTGTGAGCTCTCACGCGCACGATTGCGTACCGAGTGGAGCACCGACTATCGAATATTGCGGATGCAGACGTTCGCTGGAAGAAGAACGCCGGTGAACAGATTCTAATTTAATATTTTCTAATTAAAACACGTAATTTAAAGTCGCAATTATGACAGCGTTTGAGGGTAAGTACACGTTACATTAAATGTATTTTCAGGACATTAATACTCGTCAAAATTAAACGTTTCACGTCATAACATTGTTTTATTTTAGAAATGGGTGTTTTGCCTGAAATTGCAAAAGCGGTCGATGAAATGGAATGGACGTGAGTAGAAGAAGATTCAGTTAATCTACATCAAAGAAAATATAGAGTCTCATCTAAATGCTTCGTTACAGATTGCCAACTGACGTGCAAGCGGAAGCGATTCCACTAATTTTAGGTGGCGGAGATGTGTTAATGGCTGCAGAGACCGGTAGTGGTAAAACAGGTGCCTTCTGTTTACCAATTTTGCAAATTGTATGGGAAACTTTGCAAGATTTTGAATCGGGTAAAACAGGCAGCAGTAGTTCCTCTGGGCCACAAGTACCTTGTAAGAATTTCTTCTTAATTTCTTTCTTGTTTTCCATTCCCTTTGATTGAAGAAACTGTTATAACTTACAGCTAAACATTGGTCACTGAGTTTATTCGATAGAGGCAAATCGTTAGCCATAACACCAGATGGTTTGAGATGCCAGAGTCGTGAGCAAAAGGAATGGCACGGTTGCAGAGCCAACAAAGGAATTCAAGGGAAGGACAAATACTTCTTCGAAGCCATTGTAACTGATGAAGGATTGTGCCGTGTGGGATGGTCCACGTCCCAAGTAATTACTTTAACGTTTTATTAATTTCTTCTTAAGACCAACATCGTATAATGATGGTAATCATCACTGCATTTATATGAAACAGGCTTCATTGGATTTAGGAACAGACAAGTTTGGTTTCGGTTTTGGTGGTACTGGTAAAAAATCAAATGCGAAACAGTTTGATAATTATGGAGAGGCATTTGGAATGCACGATGTGATTGGATGCCTCCTGAATTTATCGAAGGGTGAAATAAGCTTCACAAAGAATGGAGTAGACTTGGGTGTGGCGTTCACTTTGAACGGACAGCAAAGATCGCAAACCTTTTATCCAGCTGTTGTGCTGAAAAATGCAGAGATGTCATTTAATTTTGGTGCACAACCATTTAAGTACCCACCTCCGAACGACTACATAGCTGTTGCATCAGCTTCTAAGGAGGTTGTAAGAGAGAATCCTGTAAACAGTAGTCAAGCTCAGAGCAAAGACAATGGCAAACCTAAGTGCAATGCTCCTCAAGCCATAATCATAGAACCTTCTAGAGAGCTTGCAGAACAAACCTACAATCAAATTCAAAAAGTATGATGTTAATTGCAATACATATTAAAATTCTGAACTGCTTCTGTATATCTAATGTAATGTCATTCCCATATAGTTCAAGAAACATTTAAAAAATCCAGCTGTTAGAGAATTGTTAGTTATTGGTGGAGTTAGCGTGAAAGATCAAATTTCTGCACTAAATTCTGGTATCGATATTGTGGTTGGAACACCTGGTCGCTTAGAAGATTTAATACAAGGCGGCTATTTGTCCTTAACGCATTGCAGGTACTGTACAATTCGTGTTAATTGCACAAGTGTACCGAGCCTCGTTATATAGTATAACTTTTGATCAGATTCTTCATTCTGGATGAGGCTGACGGTCTATTAAAACAAGGATACACAGAATTGATTGATCGTTTGCATAGACAAATACCAAAAATTACATCAGATGGAAAGAGACTGCAAATGGTCGTTTGTTCAGCTACATTGCACGCGTTCGAAGTGAAGAAAATGGCGGTGAATATTTGTAATGCAAACGTAGAATTTGGTTTCAGAATATACGTGTAACAGTTCTCTACTCTTTACGCAGGAACGTCTGATGCATTTTCCAACATGGGTAGACTTAAAAGGTGAAGATGCAGTGCCTGAAACAGTACATCACGTTGTTGTAATAGTAGATCCACAAAAAGACAAATCGTGGCACAATTTAAGAAGACACGTTGAAACTGATAATGTTCATGCTAGGGACAATATAAGACCTGGAAACAACAATCCTGGTGAATGTTATATTATACCGTTTCTTATAACTCTCAGTGTTAATTATATGTAACTACACACATACGTTGCTTTGCAGAGACACTCTCAGAGGCAGTAAAGATACTAAAAGGCGAATACTGCATCCGTGCTATCAAGGAGCACAATATTGATAGAGCAATCATTTTCTGTAGAACTAAATTAGACTGCGATAACTTGGAGCGCTATTTGAAACAAACTGGTGGGAACCAATTCTCGTGTGTATGTTTACACGGTGATCGAAAGCCTGCCGAACGTAAATCTAATCTGGAGAAATTCAAAAGGCAAGAAGTAAAGTTTTTGATTTGCACCGATGTTGCAGCTAGAGGTTTAGATATCTCTGGATTACCTTTCAGTACGTAATCTCTACTGATGCCTGATACGTTTCCATGCAATTGTCGATTTATCGATCATACCGTTTATTTTTAGTGATCAACATTACTTTACCCGACGAGAAATCGAACTACGTGCATCGTATAGGTAGAGTGGGCAGAGCCGAACGAATGGGCTTAGCCATTTCATTAGTTAGTAAAGTTCCTGAAAAAGTGTGGTATCACGGCGAATGGTGTCCTTCCCGTGGAAGGAACTGCAGCAATACCAATCTTACAGACAGAGGTGGTTGTTGTATGTGGTATAACGAGCCCAACGTAAGTTTCAACGCAATGCGATCGTTTACTTTTCCTTTAATATCTGATCATCAAACTAAATTATTTTATTCTAGTACTTAGCTGAAATTGAGGATCACTTGAATATCACAATTCAACAAATCGAAGCGGACATGAAAGTTCCAATGAATGACTTTGACGGAAAAGTTGTATATGGAGAGAAGAAAGCAGCCATGGGTATGTAAATCTTGTGTTCGTGTTAAGGAAATGAATTTTGTGTTCATAATACTTATGAACTTTTAGGTTCGAACTATCAGAATCACGTCCAGCAAATGGCGCCTTACGTGGCCGAATTATCATCTTTGGAATCAAAAACACAAATTTTATACTTGAAAAGGCACATGGCTACCGCAGCGAACTGAGGATACTTTTAGCTATACATTAAATATAATTCAACAACAAGCTAAGCTTAGTAGATTCCTCGAATTAATTATTCTATTTACGGATGTTGTACTTCAGTATGTTATGCTAGTGTTTGAATAATTTCTTAGTATTTATAAACATATGTACTTTCAAATGTAATGTATAAATTCGTTACAAGTAATATAACATTTCTCGTTCACGTAAAGTGTCGTTCCCGACTCCGTAAGTGACTCATAATTAAGACATTCTTGATATATGCTTTTTCTAAAAGAAAACCATGTAAAGATAGCATTTGTATATGTGTATATAAGACATATGGTAAGTGTGTTTATTGTATTTTTATAATTCTCATAATTGTACCATCGCTATTTTAGTTACACAAATGTATAATACAGTGGCCTTGCAGTGTTGTTGGTTTTGTAATTTTCACAATATCTTTTGTATGATCTTTTTTTTCTTTCCGTTCTGTATACACGCATGTACTCGGACAATGCGTATGTTTGTTGTGATTTAGTTTCGTATAGCACGTGCGCGCGTGTGTACGTAAATCGTATACACACACGCGCACACGCATATATATTTATTACATTATATATTATACACTCTTAGAATTTACTAAATGACTTTTGTTTAATTACACATAATAATTTATACACATTTCTCGAAATCAATGGTAAACGACTAAAGTTATACAGTATACAAATCATACTGTTTGTTCTCTGCACTCGGATATAGCGTACGTGTTCTCCCCTTTCTTTTTTTTTCTTTTTCTCTTTAAATAGTGTATATGATTTATGTGTAACACGTGCTATACGAACGTAACACGTCTATCTCATTCGCACGAGCGGACGAAGCGCGCTCGCAGATGATTCGTCTCGTTTTACATCTTTTACGCAATTAGTACAACACGAGTCCGAACCCTTTACTCCCTATAATAATTTAATCGATTAATCAGCATAGTTTCGGGAAAACATTTCTTTTTTTTCTCTTCATATTCAGACAGTCATCACAGAATGAGAATGAAATATTTTTTGTTTATCTTCTTGCGTAATTTAAAAACACATTTACAGTCGTACGAATCGTTCTCCCATATTTTTTTCTTTTTTTTCTTTTTCTATTTCGAACGCACACTCACCACACACGCGAATTCTTACGATCGTATTAACTCAATGAATTATATTTATAATATATATACATAATATATATGCAAACATGCGTGACATATATATAATATATATATTTATATTTACGTATTTATACGTGTATTAGTTTATCGTGTATGCTACATGTCCACCCCATGATTCTTACTTAAATAGCTTCGACAACTAAACGACTTGGGCGATCAATACCCGTTCGCGTATTTTATATAGTAACCATATCTTTTCGTTTGATTGCATTGTACGCAATGTATATCGGTTTGTGTTTATATGTATTTGTCTTTTTTTTCTTTTTTTTATTCTTTTCTTTTTTCCTTTATTGTGCAGTTTCATCGTGAAAACTCGTTAGTCTAGATCCTTTAAAAAAATCCTCGGCGAAATCATGGGGCAGACAACATTTAATTTCATTTCCTAACGAATTTCTCGTATTATTCATTTACATCGCGCATATTTTTTTTCATCTCATATGAGTATGTACGTGTTTCCTTTTTTTCTTTCCCTTTCTACCCGTTATCATTCATTCGCTCGTATATAGTTAGCGCTTATTACGAATGTTACGGTTCAACGGTTCCTGCAAATCGCTTTCACTTTTGCGGTTGCGTCGATAGTAATTCATTTTTCTTAATTTCTCAGCTAAACATACTTCTAAGAGACACGCAACAACGAGTTCATTAAGAATTAGGGAGAAAACACGAGTTTTTTCGGGGGGATGGGGGGGGGGGACGTACTTATTGACCAGTCGGTAACACTTTTCTTCCTCTCTTTCTCTCCTCAATTCCTCTGCTCTTATCCTTTCTAACGCGATGAGACGTTTACGTGTAAACGATTAAGCGATCCGTTGTTTTTCTTCTCATAGGTATAATCAACAAGATCAATTCCCATCTTCTCTCACGGAATTTTCAATGTGAATTCTATAGTTGTAATTTCCATTAGACTGTTCGCCAGTATCGAACACCACTCCAGCCGTTACTTAAACTGTACTCGTAAGCAACAGCCGTGATTTCTTAAAGCGCTAATGCTCTTGCCACCTGAACATTTTGTTTTTTAATTCTAGCGAACAAGATGATGAAGACTAGAAAAAAGTTAGTTTCCGGACAACACTGACGATCGATCATCGTGCACATATATTTTCATAGAAATTACGTCGATAGAATACTGGCGAGAGCCTAAAGCGTGACTCTTCTTCTCATATTCTCGTTTTACGAATAGGATAGTTGCCGCGCTCGAGGCACAAGTATATATGTAGCTTCTTCTTTCCCTTGTCTCTCGCATATTTTATCTAAGAACTTTTCTCTGTGTCTGCGTGCACCTATGTGTGTGTGTGTGTGTGTGTGTGTGTACGTTCATGTATGTGTGCGAGTCAAAGTGGTCTTCCGTTGAAGTGTGACCCGACAATTGAACAAATGAACGGTATCCAAAACGCAAGATCACTTTGACGCTTCTAAAAGTTCTATTAAAGCAATCTCGATTTCTGATGAAGTACGAGGAATCAACAAAACAATTGAGAGAAGTGTAGAAAGGCACGATCCACAATCGAGAAACGTTTGGAACCATGATACACAACGGTTGTCGACATATTTTCAGGTAGAGGCAAATGGAACATTTTTTTTTCTTATCGCCTATTCGTGAATTCGAACGGCTGAATGGATAGAGTAGCGGAGGTGAGGGCTCACCTCCGAAAGACTATGTATACGTCGTACTTGGGAAATTTACAGTGAACTTCCACGTATTTTCCTCTTTCAACGGGTTTCACGATACTTTCGCAAACAAGACTTACACGTCTACGCAATCGTTCAACGAATGAAACGCTCGTTAATTATAAACAGAACGTATTGGTAACGCGCAAAGACGATTAGCGAAAATATCGAAAAAAACCGTCCCGAGGCGAATCATAAGAATAACGTGACGCAAATGATTAATTCTACTTTACTAACGAAGACATTGAAAGTGATGACTAACAGAAACAATAATGTACATATGGTTGTTCGAAATAAGTTAATATGAATAAGCATGCGTCTTCGATTCTCTTTCTCTCTCTCTCTCTCTCTCTCTCTCTCTCTCTCTCTCTTTCTCGCACACATTTACTCTCTTCAGATGAATGTGTCTCGCGCGGTGAAAACAATACAACGAGAAATAAAAATAGCAGCTTTACATCTCTACGTACTTGGAAAATGCATCGGTATTTATTCGTAGCGGTAATCGTAACTTCGATCGATTGAACTTCCGTGCATTCGTGTATATGCGTCATCGGTTTAATAATTCTGGCAACTTTGAGAACGATTATCCGGTCTCCGTGCATATACGCGGATGCACGCGTTGTTCGCGAATCGACCTTAGCCTTGCACATTTTAAAAACCTCTGAAAACTTTGTTTCTCGGTGAATCGGTGTTACGATAGAACCGGAACTGCGCGGGACCACGATCCGAGCGTCGACGCGCGCCCGTCTCAAAGACGCTGACGCTCGTCTTCATCCCGTGTCCCCGTTCTTTTCTTTGAACGACGAGTGATCCAAGTTCTCTTTCCTTTTCTTCTTCGAACATAAATGATCACGATATTTACGAAAGACAATAATTTCTTCTATTATTCGGAGGACAACCACAATTCAAGTACAGCGTTACAATAATCAAGTCGCATCTGCACCGATCGTGGCCGGTTAAATAAATACATATATTACACTAAATCGGACAGACGAATCTAATTTCTCCCGAGCGTAGCTTTTAACAATGATTACACCAGTAATCGCTAATCACAATAATAATGACAATATTAATAATAACGATGATAATGACGGTGATGATGATAGAAATGAGGCGATCGCGATGAGGATGCTAATAAAAATGATGACAGCGATGATTTAATAATAATAATAATAATAATAATAATAATAATAATAATAGTAATAGTAATAGTAATAACATAACTACATCATCCGCTTCAATAAAATCTGACTATGTAAAGACAAATTTTTCTTTTATCGAATAACAGTGTAACGACATAAGACGATCACAATAAATGACTCTGTACTTTTAAACATAAACGCGAGAGCGGGACAGTGCAAAATGCGTATTTATCTACGGGGAAACATCGGCTGGTTTCGTTGAAGAGGCGTAACACGAAACGAAATTCGTAATCTCGGATTATTTCCACGTTTCCTCGTCGAATTAATGTACGACGACGCGCCCTCGTCACAACAATTCCAACCGTGCTCGCTCGTCTACTTTGACTTTCGCTTTTTTTTTCTTTTTTAAGGCAATGCTCCCAGCAAACATGGTCCACGAAGAATATTGCGAAACGTAAGTGGATAACGCGGCTCCTCAACGATGCGTTGCACCGTGTGTCTCGTCGACGTGTCCGTTTGTACGGCAGGATAGTAATCGCGATGAAAGAAGAAACAGAGAATGGCGTGCCTCGTGAGGTAACGCGACTGGGTCGTTCGAATTTTTCGGAGAAAGAACAGAAAATGACAGGGGGCGTGATAATTCCGTCGTTAGAAAAACAAAATTAGTCGTAACCATTGTCGAGAGATTTAAATGCAGATGCATATAAAAATGGGTACCGTTCAAAAACGAGACGCATCGTGTTCAATCGACTTCGTCAAATTATCGATACGTCATTGCTTTGTCTCCGTACGAATCTGCCATTATTCTATTTACAAATAATAATTACTCGCACCGCTTGTTTTTTTTTTTTACATGCGCATATTCACATGCCTGGGTACATTGTACGTACAGTAAAAGAAGAAAACTTGTGCGATCGGCGTATGTATACAGTATAATATAATGTATGTATGTATGTATGTATATATGTATGTATGTACGTATGTATGTATGTATGTATGTATGTATGTATGTATGTATGTATGTATGTATGTATGTATGTATGTATGTATGTATGTATGTATGTATGTATGTATGTATGTATGTATGTATGTATGTATGTATGTATGTATGTATGTATGTATGCCTGTATGTATGTATGTATCAATGTATATGTATATCGGTACAATCGTGGCCACGCGAAATGATTATTAATTCGGTATACGTTTGTTCCTCGCTTACGTACGCGCGCACAACAAACTGGATTATAGTTACATTCACGAATTTTGTTTACATTCAACAAATAATAATAGTATATATTCCCTTTTACTTCTGCGTATGTTTTCATTGATATCGCGGCTAATGAAAGTGGCTAATCGAAATTTCTTTCGCGGTTAATCAAATCAAGGTAATGTTTCTTTCCCTTTTTCTCCCGTTGTCCGATGCCGCTGGGTACAGCACTTGAATTAGAACGAATGCATTGTTCCTTTTTTTTCTCATTAAAAAAAAAAAGAAGAGAAACGTAACGAAAAAATCGCATAAGAATACTTGCAACAATACTAATTACACAATACTCGTTCATACTCGCTGGCATACACAGAAACGATGGTTCGTATCTCTTTGTGCTGGGTGAACATTAAAGTCTCACGGAAGTTTCATCGATAGGTATAATATTCATATAACGTGTATACTCGCGGACACAGGCTCGCTTCCCTTTCGCTCTCCCTCACATCCTTTCTTCCACTCTTGCATCTGTCATCAAGTTTTACAGTAAAAATAACACTTCGTAAAGTTATAAATACCGTTACAAACTATGGCTTGTCAGTTATGTATTAGTACGATAGGTATACATATATATAATGGGTATGCACACGGGCCCATACATTGATATTACATGAGAGTACATTTATGAGGGTGTCGGGCTCGTCGGGCATGTACGGAGTAACCGTTATGCAATGTCCGGAATTTCTATCCTCATTGTTTCGACAGCCACGCGTGTTAAACCGCGACCAGGTGGAATATCAACGAGTGGATAAACGAGAAATCAGATTACCCATGTCGCTGGATAAGACACTTTCGAAAGGACGCAAGAAAAGCGATTCGTCGAGATACAGATCTTTGGAGAGACGTGTCACGGGATAAAAAAAAAGTGCTTACAAAAGGAAACAGCAGAACTCTGGTTTGTTTTCTTCTCGGTTTTCGCTAGTTTATGGTAAATGATCATCTGTAGCGAAGAGAAAAAGACGTATGAGCGGACGTGACACGTTTTGCCGGGAAAAAGTGTGTCGGAACAAAACGATAACAAGGATAGTAAAACCGGACGCCTTCAATATATTTACGTCGTGGTTACATAAACCATCGGAACGCGGCTTATTCGTATCCTTATTTTACTCAGTTTTATTTGACGTTAAACTCTCGTTACCTATTATGAAAGTAGACGTTACAAAGATCGATAAACCACCTCTTAATTTGCCGGTTGCACGGTGCGAGTACGCGTGTGAACGCGCTGCTACGAAGAAGGAAGGTACATTGCGTTAAAGATGGATATTTTCCCTTTTCTTTTTTTTCCCTCAGTTCAGCGTGTATCAATTCGCCAGTTTATGTATTTATAGTAGAATGCACGTGTACGCACGTGCGAGATATAGCCGCAATGCGCGTACTTCCGAAGCAGTTCGCACACGCGTACAAAACACCCTTCGTCTTTCGGATCTGGTATGAAATCGAGGAAAAAAGAAAAAGAAAAAATGATTGGATGTTTACCATATACAGGGTGTCCAAATATTAAAGTATATGCGAGATAAGAAATTCGTACATCGCACTTTTGGCTCAAGCGATTTTATCCTACAAGTTCCGATGATAACAGATCATTTTGATGCACCGATCGAAATTTGTACACGCGTACCGTTTCATATACCTCCCTCGAGACGTAAAACATTTACCCGAAAACGAGACGTGGGATTTCATAAGTTACGAGGTCGAATAGATAAGCAACATATTATACCTCTGTATGTTAGAATGTTTACACTGACGTACTTTGATTGTTGTGTAAAGTTGGAGCCTAACGCTATAGTCGAAAAGTGTACGTGTAAAACGAATTTTTTTTTCTTTTTTTCTCAACATGGCACATCTTCCCCTTGCGTACGTTTAGGATTTACATGTAGACACTAGCTACACCGACAAATACGTATGTATGTGCCTAAGTACACGAATTGAAGTAGTTCAATGGAAAATCAGTAAAAACGATATCGGTGAGGAATCTCGATTCATAGGAAACGCACATAAAAACCATGAATTCGTGTGGACGGTCACCCTGTACATATTTGATACATAGTTTATATAATTAAAACGCTCTTCGAAATACTGTAAAATCTCACAAAATACTCTTCTTGTAAAAAGGTGCGGCTGAGACTCCTACAGGTCGGACCAATGCGATTAAAAGTCGAGATTCGGAAGTTCGAAAGAAAAGAAAAAAAAAGAAAAAAACAAAAAAGAACTAATTCACAAATAAAAACACGGAGATCGTATTCACAATTACACCGTTTTAAAGAGAGGGGGGCAGGGAGAAAATATATAGAGATTCGAAAAGTGAGTAAAGAAACGTTTAACGATAAGGACCTTTATCGGAGAAATTACCTAAGTCTTAAGAAACATTCTTAAATACTAAATCTGAACGAGATAATAACGCGACGAGTGTGCCAGACGAAAGAGCCGTTATACGATTGCCGGTATGTTACTTTGTAACATCGGCCCACGATAAAACATTCGTACGCTCTTGCTTTCATCGACTCGTGCACTCCCCTTGCAAACACACGCACATTCTCTCTCTTATCAACGAATTGATGCGTAATAAGAATAAAATTAACGAGGTAATAGTTAAAATTGCACGTGTTTTTCTAGCAAAGAATATTTATCGCCCTCCCCTACCCCACACCCCCCCACGTTCAGCACACTCTCGACGAAACCTAAAAAAGTAGTCGAGTGATCGAAATGCCCGAGATATCTCTCTCTCTCTCTCTCTCTCTCTCTCTCTCTCTCTCTTTCTTTCTCTCTCTGTTGAAACACGATCGTTAGAGTAGAATGCGCGAGGGCATAATTTGCTTGTACACCAAATGACATAGTAAGCGATTCTGTGCAAAAAGAGAACTACGACATTCTCTCCGTTGCGAGACATGTTTTCCATTAGGTAACCCCCAACCGCTGCGTACCAACATTTCTCCTTGAACTCACCGTCGAAGAAGAACGATCGACTCGCAGTGATCAATCACGTGTGTGTATATGCGTACACGAGGAATCTTCGACGCGTTACTTTCTGAATAATTAAACGGCTTCAGATCACGCGAAGAAGAGTTGTCCACGCACCAATGTTATATATATATATATATGTATATATATATCGCCGTACATCGCGATACTAGGATTCAGATCGCCCACGGTACGACTGGCTTGACTCGCATTAGCTCAACGTGGAGCGCTACCATCTTTTTTATACGAATAGATAACAGGACACGCCGGCAGGAACGAAGTCACAAGAGCTCGTACTGGCGCAAGTGCATCCGTTGAATGATGTCCCGACAATCGTTAAACACTCTCTTGATGTTCTCCGTATCGACGGCGCATGTAAAGTGCGGATAACAATAGTGCTTACCATCGCCGCTCGCTGTGCTTATACGCTGCAAACAATCCAATTCGAACATTTTTTTTAGTTCTTCGTTCGGGAATTGGGAATTTGAGAATGAAGCGAACTTACAAGAAACTCGTCTCTAATAAAGTACTTGGCCCTCATAACGTCGGGAGGTTCCGAAGGATCCGCTATCACGCCGGGCTCAACCGGTGTCTGATATCGCGCGAAGTCTGGAAAATAGTCTTCTAATTTGTGCTTCCCTGCTTTTATCTTTTCCGCCAATAGATCCTGTTTGTTTAAAAATAATATTACGGAAATTGTGCGAAGCCACCTAAAAGTAAAGAACGGGATATACAGAATTGTCAATTATCTTCCGCTCGACACGCGTCTTTAAATCAGCGTTCAGCCAACGTATCAAGCTCCGTACCGATTGTTCCAAATGCTTTTGAAGAGGTCCAGACTCTCTTTGAGTCTCAACTTTGTCGGGTCCTCTCTGAGCACCATATTATAACTACTACATGCTGTTACAAATATGATTGCCGTTACATCGTTAAAGCACTGTATCCATTTTCTCCTCTCGTCGCGCTGGCCACCAACGTCGAACATGCTGCAAGAGAAAGCCGATCGGTTTGCTGTCGTTACCACCATCCGAGGACACAAGACAAGCGAGAGACCATCTCCTCAACACTGTCGAATATCACGTAACACCGGCGACGAGTAAAATGTGAAGAGCAATAGAATCGAAATCGGAGAATTGAACTGTGCGAATCTAATTCCGACGGGATAAAATTCCAACGGGGGACCGATAAAGACTGCTCGTTAAATTTAACAGCGAAACGGACGATCTGATCTGAGGAGGGCTGAGCGGGGACCAAGGCAAAAAGGGGAAATATTATAAAGTTGCGGAGGCGTTAACGCGGTTAACGGATTTCGCTTGCACGTATAGCGCGTAAGTCTATAGCTGTAATATACACGCCGGGATGAGGTGCGCGTCGCTGCTTCGCGTTATATTTACCGTCGGCCGATGTTACTGTAATACGTCGTCTATATATAGTTAGACGACACTGGAGTAAAGCAAGCAGCTATCGGTGAGGACTTACTGAAAGTTTACTTTGTCGACTTGAAACCGTGTCTCGAAGATACCGGACGTGAGGACTCGACACCTGAGGATGTCCTGGAACAGATAAACGTGATTTATCGTCCGATCGAAATCTCCCGCGCAATGGTTTCGCGTTTAGAGAGCTCGTGTCGACAATTACCTGTTCCGAGGGGGTGTAATCCGGTTGTTTAACAATGGCTACCTTATCTAGAAAACTGGAACAGAAAAGAGAAGGAACGATTACACGTATTCCGCCGCGTATCGATGAGAATCTACGCATTCGTCAGATGATTCCGATTCGATATGTCGTAACGAGCTACGCCTTGATTAACGTACGGACTACTTCCGATCGATGTTGCCCATCCGCGATAACGATCATCGCCGGTCAACCGCATTGTTATCACGAGAATCGCTTCGCACGTTCTTCGTCTGATCGACGCTCGAGGCCGTCAAATTTTTCTCGAATACGGTGTAAACAGGATGCTTGCCACCGACATCCGTTCGAAAAACCAACGAGGTTGCGAAACTTTGAACAACCGCCAATCCCAGATACTAACGAAGGCGTCGCTGATTGGTGTCATCCGGAATACAAAATAAAACATACATTACTAATAGGTGTTTCTAGGTAAATTCTTATTCCTCACCCCCCCCCCCCCCCAACTCGGTCCAGATGGAAGCCAAAGGATCCCGATACGGAGCCGCGTGCTGTCGAAAGCGTTGCGAGAATGCAACACGATGGAGAACGAAAGCGGCTGCTGAAAAGGGGCGGGACACTCTATTTTCTTCTATTTCTTCTCCGTCTAATAATTCTCATTCTACGCTCGTATGCTTCTCTCTTCTCCCTTTCTCTTTCTCTCTCTTCCCATGGCTCTTATATCCTCTCTCTGTCGCTTTGTGCCGCTGTTTCTCTCGAAAGAGAACCTCCCTGGCTGGTGTCTAGGGTGGATAGAGCGCACGAAGAGGGAAAATCGATCCTTCGGTGGTGTTCTATCCTAACCCCAACTCTCGCCCTCTCGGCCTCGCCGGGTATGCCTCTCTGGCACCCAGTTTCCAATCCGGGTCATGGGTCACTGCCACCGCTGCTCGCCATCAATCGTACGTGCAGACTTAGCTGCACGTATGTATACCGGCACTCTGTGCAGGTGTACGTGTACGCGCGAGAGCCTACAGGGGTGGGTCTTCGCTTTGACACCGCTGTGCAACCTTCCACAGTCGGTTGACGGTGATAATATATTTACTGACAGACTGCGACGATACTCTCCGATCCGGACATTAAATAGCCACAGGAGACAACGACAATTTTTCATCGATAATATTTCAAAGCTTGTAAAAGAGAGCCTTCCAGCGGAAAATAATTGAGAGCATTTGAAGTGCTTCTCATTGGCGGTAATGCGTAAAAGTCAGGAAGGCTACAGGCGAGACAATCTACGAGGCGCAACAGCAATTAAGCAAGCGTTCACTGGCCCCCAACAGGCGTAAGTAACCAGAAATTGGCTCCTCGGGTAAATTTCAGGAACCACAAATCGACCAAATTGGTTTTCGGCAAAGTGGTTTCATAGGAGGGCCTACAGAAGCCAGTGGGATATAGGTGGCTAGTGTGTAGGCTCGTGAGAAAGGTAGGTCATGAAATTGGCGCGCCCGTACAGAAATGAGGTTATCGACCTCCGGAGAATTGAAAGAGGAAGGAGGTCGTGACCCACTGGCTACAGCAGAACGATTTTCTGGTTATCGCCGCGGTTTAACGCCACCGACCTTGAGGTCGACACCAACAACGTTATTTCTAACGACACGACACACGCGTGACACTCCTTCACCACGGCGTAACTTCAGTCGTTCGTCATTCTTGCACCGAATCATTAAAAAATTGATAACCCATCGGGCGCAGTCGAGTCGAAAGTGTCGTCGAACGCGTGCAAGGAAACAAATGTTCGTGGATTTTGAACGAGGTCAGAGTGACTGCAAAACAATGCTCAACCCGTTGCATAAGTAATGAGAATTCAAGTAGACCAAATCGAATCCGCGTCGGAGACCCATTACGTGCTCCTTGCGTCGATTTCGACTCTTTCAAAACCGTACCGTCCCGTCTCCAATGGCAAATTATTCGAAGAATCCACGGATTTCGATTGCCCCGTGAAACGACGCTGGCCACTTTTGGAGAACCGTCAATGATCCTCCGAGGAGAACGGTCCCAACGATTTTTGTCTCGCGTTCTATATTTAGAAATCGGCGCCGAAAACGTTATTAACGAGGATAAAAAAATGCACGGTTTTTATCTGACGCGATGATGCCACGGAAGAGAAGATTGTTATCGACCTAAACATTGATGAACTATATGTGGTAGCATCAGTGATCCCAGCACATAGACCGACGTCTATATATAGCGACACGTGTTTCCTTTTTTAAGGTGTGCCGAGAGGTATTCCATCGTGTAATTGGCACGTTACTCGATTCTCCCCCCGTGTACGGCGGTCGGTTTTTTCTTCTTTTTTCAGCTTTCATCTCTTCCGTTCATTTTCCATGCCAAAGTTTTATTCGTTTTTAATTCGAAACGAAAATTCGATATCAAAAGTGGCATCGCGATGAATAGAATCGCCAATGCGATTTGACTCGTGGACTCAAAGGAGATACCAGCAGAACATGGGATCGCAATAACATCGGGACATGCTTCATTCGCGGATTTTATCGCGTGAAATCCGACAATTGTTTAACCAGGAAATGATTCTGACTGTACCAACAATCAATAATCAGTCGTTGTTGCATAGCGATCTCTTATTCTTGTCGTGCAAATATTTATTCGCCACACACCGACTCGGATTCGGGGATATTTTAGGGAATCTGTTGATGGCCCATATTACTTGTATCTCCGATACAAATATGCCGAGTTGCGTTTAACGATTCGTGTTCTTTGTCCTTCCAAAAAAATTCGTCCGTTATCTTTCCCTCGACCGTCTCTCGTCCGATATGCTAATCGGATATCACTTTCCCCTATCGCGTACCCGTAAACGAGGCTCGTGGTTAGCAAGTAGGCGTCCAAAATTACAACAATCTCGCGTCTCCGTGGTCCACGCGAATACCTCCGTTATATCTCGAGCAGTGGTCCCTAAAAATACGACGTACTATTTTTACCGAGAGGTTTCTCTCTCTTTCTCCGTCTCTGTTTCCATTACGGTGCGCAAGTGGACGAGAGAAAATCGAGGAAAGAGAAGAAAGGGAAAACGAAAACTGAAGTTAAAAAATTCACGCAAACGTCGACGCGGACAAGGTGCAGTAACCGGAGTGTAACTGGGTTTAACATATTTTTAGCTAGAAACGAAAACTATCGTGATCTCGATGCGATCACGCTGCGAAACGCGAAACAGACACTTTGCCATGTTGCACGACGCCGATCGTGGACGCGTTACGAACGAGTAATAAACGTTTTAATCTCTCCTGCCGTTGACAACGTGACAACGACAACGACGACGTGAACCACGACGACGATATCGCGGTAATTGCAGAGGTCTCGCAAGGTTATGGCCAAATATAAAGCGAGCTCTGTCTAATTAAAGTGTTTGACGAATTGATGGACGGCGAACGGAGTAACCACATGTTCTGGTTTGTTAACACAGCGGACATATTTTCGCGTTTATACCCGGGATTCACGCCCGTTTGCCCACGATCCAGTGCAACAACCTGTGCCTCGCCTATGTAATTTTCAAAGGGACGCGGTTCGAAGTGACCTGCCGGATCGGGACGGTCCACGGCGCGGACCAGTTTTTCGTCCATTTATATAAATTTATATCGGGTCGACGAAGGTTCCTCGCGGAGTTCCCGTCGAAAAGGGGGCCGACGAGAATAATACGTCGCCGCAAATACCTGTGCACCACAGATTTTCGTGACCACCCTGTGTACACTTTCATCCAATTATCTCACTGCAATTAACCGCTCGTTCGATGAATATTATCAATTTTTGAAACCTGCAAACGAACCTGCCATCGGTACCAATGTCACTTTATCGCATCTATCCCTTGCTGACTAGAGAAATCGAAGATATGTATTCTGGAAACTTTTCAAGGCGAACTCGATCCAGCTCCACCGGAAGCTTCCTCGGAAACGTAAGAAAAAAAGACACGAATATCTTTCGGAAGACGTTAAAAATATCGTTCTCAGAGTGGAAGAGAGAAAGAGAGAGGACCGAACAAAAGTCGACGAGGGCGCATTGTGCTCGTTCATCTACGATCTGTGTGTCCGAACGGCGTTCGTGCGTCGGTGAACAGCGTGAAAAAAGTTCGAGGCTGGCGGATTCATCGAGAGAACCACTGGATAAACGAGTGGCCCCTATTAAAGCGATTACCTCGTTAAGGCATTGTCTCCATTGGCATTAAATCGGTGTCACCAGGCCCATGAATATACACGGATATGCCATATGTATCGCGGTCAAGCGAACGGTTCCGAAATTTATCCAACCGCGTTTCGCGGACTATTTACAAGTCAGATATGGATAACGAACGCAGATGTATATATTAGCACGCGCACAAACACGTACACCAACCAGATACCTAGAATAGGCAAGCTGTTACACTTTTTCACGGAACCAACAACTCTCGCCCCAGAGTTATATTCCCTGGCACGCGCGGAATAGTTGAAAGGATAAGCGCATACGAATCCGCGGGCAAATCCGCCGCCATTATCATCGCATAAACGTTATCGTACGTGCTTCTTATCGTAATCGGGATATCAACCTGGGGCGGATTAGAATAGCTTCGGTACGCGCCTCGAGCTTCTAACGCGACGAACCTATGCGATAACTTCACCCTTTGATTTTTATCACCGACCGACAGCAGCCGCGTTCTGAGTTGGATTTCGCGATCGTTCGTCCCGTTTCAAAGATTGCAAGTAAGAAAGATAACTTACTATTTGGCGCAGTCAATTAGTTGATACTCGTTACTCCTCTCGAAACTCTGCTGAACGCCTCGGTCCTTCCAAAGGGTCTCAACGATTTCGTAGAACTCCTGAAAATACCAGATACACTGCGATTAGTGGATCGTCGGGACGAAACGGAAGATTTCGATTTGCGGATAAGTTTTACAGTTTGGCGGAATTTGGCTCGATGTTCGCCACCGTCGTGACGACAACATGTTTCGCATCACGATTTGGATCAACGCGCGACACATTTTCGCGCGTAACTTGCGCGAGGCTGCCAATACCGCGAAGCACATCCCGTTATCAACGAAAGTGTTTTCGTTTTTTCATTTTCACCCCTTGCTTCATCCGCGCGAAACAAAAGAAAATCGACCATTATCAGAAAGTAGTCGATGGACGGTGGCGAGCGTCAACTCGCTAGGAAAATTGACCAAGTATACGCTTGTTACTCGCGTCAAAGCAAAAGTCCCGCTGAAAGCCCTTCGTGAAACTTGCTGGAACTGCTGGATTTTTGTTTTCCCAGGAACCAGTTTCCGAGCACTTCCGATATCAAAAGCAAACCGGACCAACTTTCTCAACTTTGAAGTCGCTACGGAAACTTCGTGGCGCACGGTTTTTCCGCCTTCCTCGAAGAGCGCAAAGTGGATCGTATCTCGAGTCACAATAGCCGTGTAAATGAGAAATTTTCGACGTGGACAATTTTAGTCAGCCTCCGTTAACTTTTTTTTTACGCGACGTTTCATAAAGCGACTATTGCGTAACGAGTGTTTCATAAAACGAGCGGTGGTCAAATTCGGTGTAGGATTCGACTCGAAATAAACTACCGTATCCTCGACAACCAGCGTCCAGATATGCGAAAAGCGAAACGACAGTGACAAATTGGACGCGGCCCGTCGAAATGAAATAAAACGTAGCCCCTGCCACCGTTGAGGCTGCCTCCTGTTACAAAGACGCGTTTATTCGTACGCATAAACTATTCCATCGCACGCAACGAGTCGTATTATAACGCAGAAATTCAAATTTAAACCCATCACCTTGTCCGCCAAGCGGATGACTATCTTTACCATACTCGTAGGTGTTTTTCATCCGGTCCCATGTGTCTCGGATATAGAATCCATCGAGCAAAGGTCCGACAGGTTCACCAAAGAGTGAATTAGATTAGACTCGTCGACTCACTAGCTGTGTACTTTCACTTTCATTGTGCGAACAACTATTCTTCTGCGAACGATTTCAATTGAATTAACAGGAGAAAGAGTGTCAGGAATAAAAATCTCCTCTATATTGCTCCGTACCGAACTACATAGGCGAACTCGAATGTATAAATAGGCTACTCTTGTCCGCAAATAACTTCAACAGAGATGTTGACTTCTTTCACGAATCTCGTCTACTTTCAAGACTACTATTATAGCCGTTCCCATTTATTGTAATTCACCGCTCGGTTTCTTTAGACGCAACGAGACGCCACGCGTAGAAAAGAAAAGTAACGTCGTTATTATTAGACGGTGGTAGCGCAAAACTGCCGCGGTGGCAGCCAATTTGATTCGATTAATTTAGGTGCATCGTTCCCCGATGGTCATGGTGTTGGGGATCGCGTGCAAACGAACGAGCGGGACCGCGAGCATTCGCGTTTCTGCACCGAAACCACCGTGAAACGTGCTCGTGTGGCAGGCAACTGCTTGTGAATGACGTAAAACACGCGGATTATTTTGTCGCGACGACTTTATTTCGAGACGCGCCGCGTCGTTTCACCGGTTCCGAGATGTTCGCGATTCTCGGTGCTCTCGAAATCTCGGCCTGATCTTCTTGGCAACCGAGAAATCATTATTCCTTACGACCTGACAGAACTCACTGTAATAGCCGTACGCGTGGGTCCCGCGGTCAACTGGCTAAGGAAAATGTCAATGCCTCTTCGACCCCGAAAAACCTTTTTTATCCTCTCGGATTAGCTCCGCGCACGACGAGACCTGTATATTCTTATTGGCATCCATCGAATATTTCCCCGTTTGCTTCGACAGCTCCTCGTATCCTCGGTCACCGTTCATACAAAAGGGAAATTCACGACAAATTCGAGAAAGCTTGTGTACGATATAGGGGGGTAGAGGAGCATCGAATCGGCGGATCTTTTAAGGGATAAATTCACGCTACCGACTTCAGTGCACGTTCCAGAGGCGCGGCTGAATTGCTGGCCTGAATACAAAATGACTAAACGGGTTAAATAACGTGTACCGCGCTCGCTCGTGTCGTAATATTTTAATGGTACCACCCGCCCCTGTTTTCCCCTAACCAGTTTCACTGTACAATTCATCGTACACGCCTGCTTATGGAATTACGTGATCCAAACTAGAAATATATTCCTGTAATGTACTACGACCAACAATTTAACGTGGACGAAGGCCAAGGCTATTCAAATTTCTTTTGTCCGACGCTGAACACTTTCATCGCGGCATAGCCGGACGATCGTGATGCGCGAACACATTTTTCGTTAATCGACTTTCTCTCTATTCGACGGTATAATCGAGCAGAACGCATGCACGCATATACGAGGCAAGGAATGGCGCAGCACATCATAGCCGGAGCACTGTACAGCGCACCAACATGTACGATGAGACTATGTAAACATTGTAAACACCGATCATGCCGCACAGTGGCTCTCACACGAAGAAATTCTTCCGTTCGTGTATATCGCGTAAACGCTAACGAAATTTCGCCATACCATCTGCAGTAAAACAAAAAAAAAAAAGAAACAGCGATCCATTGTGACTGGTATAAATGTACGTATGCACGGTCCGGAGGCTTCCACGCAAACGCACTAAATCATCTAGCCGTTGGATCGGTCTTTCCCATTCATCGAAGAAACAGAAGCGAACCGTTCGCAGACACGAGCGCATTTATCATCGTATTACATTTAAGGAGGCATACACATACACGCATGTAGAAAGCACATGGAGAAAATAGGTTGGCTCCGACTCACCGGGGGATAATCGAAGTCCGGTGAGGACGAGACATCCAGGATATAGTCGACTTTGCTCTGATTTGCCGGGTCCTCCAAAGCAACGGGTGGCGTTAGCGTGCTCATCGCGCTGGTTATCGTCTGAAAAAGAACGTAACCGCTGAAAAAAGCCACGTGTGCCAGCCGCAGTTGATCGTAGACGCGGAAAAGAAAGTTCATCCCTCGCGTCGGACGAGGCGGATAGTACGGACGAGGCGTGAAAAGTTATCGAAATTTCCGAGTCGTCCGTATCTGGCTCTCCCCGCGCGCAGATAATACTGTCATTCATAATCCTTAAATGCCGTGGGGCAGCTTGTCTATTACATTCACCCGGCATACGGAAGCGATTGCAAGGTTACAGACGATACGCGTATCCAAACACGGCCTCGAAACGCAAATTGATGACAAGCGAGCTGTTCTCGGCACGGTGTTGAACCGTCGCGAATTTACGGGCGTATCACGTAACGCTAATGACGGGACGCCCGGCAAGACGACCGCGTTTGCACACTCCTCGCACATAGTAATAAGCGAGTGCAAAAATAACTTAATAAGAGTATTAAAATGTTTATCAGTTACGAAAGTGAGGCGAAGCTTAACTCCATAGCTGATTCATGACCGCGCCGAGGAAAAATCGCGGAGTTAAAGAAAGTTTGCCGATCTCGTGGCTCGAAAGTGTTTCACCGCTGTAACACCAACCGCTTTAGAATAGACCGCGTATCGATTTAACGATAAATCACATGATTCCCAGAATATCCCGCGTTATTCGACGCGTTTCGCGAATATTACTCCGAAAGGATATTTTCGGAGGGACGAAGCGTGTTGTATCGTTGGCTGAGACACGCAAGGAAAACGACGGTTCAGCCGCTGTTAAGACCAATCGTCTTCTACAGACATAGAAATAATATAGCGTACACATGAGCTACTATACGTGTATAACTTCCTCCGAACACTTTGCGCGTGCACCGCAGAATGGCTCGTTGATTGTGGGATCCACGTGGCGGAATAAAAATAAGCGCCAGCCGCGGAGGAAAATTGGAGGGACCGGTGCGAGACGTGATCAACTCCATTTCTCAACGAAAATCGACTATTACAAGTAGATGTGATACTTTATTTAGACCATCATTAACGTTGAAACCATTTTTTTTTTTTTTTACCAAAAACGTGCCGATAAACGATGTTTACATATTTAAACGATTGTACGTAATCTACCGTGCATGAAATAGTTATTTTTTACTGTTACTCTAAAATACGAGTAATAGAGCTAGCCGTGTGCACCGAGACCTTCGATTCTCGCTCGACCACGCGGTTTGCACCGCGTGCGAATAAAAAAGAAAAAAAATAAGTATCGTGCAAACAAATATTCGAAAGGAAATTCTTACCAGTATCGCGTCTCTGATATTCTTCTTGATGTCTTCGATTTTTTGCCGCTTTTCCCTGCACAGAAAATGGTTGAGAAACAAACGGTGTACTTCATCTTTCGTCTTCGATCTCGATGCACCAGCATGTGCACATCATCGAATACCCTTAACGCTGTGCGAAAAAAGAAAACCAATGACTCGATACGATGTTTAGAATCGTGTATATCGCAGCAACATTGACTCGAGTGACAGACATAGGCGCGTATTTTCATTATTAGTAGGTTCACCCGAGTCATTCGGTAATTTTAGATCGCACGGCATCACGCCAGTTTTAGTATAACGATTTCGTCAGTTTTGGAGACACACTGGAAGTTTCGCGAATCTAATACCGGTGATCGATAACAAAGGCCAAGTAACAAAAGCGAACCGGAGGTTTTTCGTGTTGTCGCATCTGCTCGCTCTATGGTGATACCTGTGCCAGGCTCCTGTCGTCACTCGGAAACGGAGTTCAATCGTTTTCAGACACTCGCGTATATCGTGCACACGTACCGCATGCGTACATTATGTAGAATGACGACAGTTACGATCTAATACAGGTTCTCCATTTTTCATTCGCGTCGTTATTTCGTTTGAGTTTCTCCTAGACAAGGCGACACCCTATATCACTATCTAAGATGCTTGTCCTTCCATCTATCAGCGTGATTTCCCTAAATTTTCCTCGGTTTTCATTCCACGAGCCCTCAATTTTCGACGTTTCGAATACATGTGACCACTGATTAAAAGGCTCGTACCCTGTTACACGCGATATTCGAATACAAGAACGCTAAAAATAATCGAACGACCGCCTACACTGACGATTTTATCGCTTAGCAGGATTATACGTTAAAAGCTTCGTCTTGCTGGAACAGCAAAAACATGCGCCAAAACCACTACTACCACTGTAGATATAAATATATTTACCTAATTCTAATTGTTTAATCGCGTCTAATTAAAATATCTGTCGACCTACGGATTAAAGAAGAAGACAGCGAACGATGTGAATCGCGAGAACGATGTACCTGTCGTTTTTTTCGATTCTCCAATCCCCACCGAGAAGGTAAGCGCACAAAGCTGAATCCGCACGATATAATTTGTACGTGTAGAAAATACAAGATGGACCAGAAGGAACAAAAGAGCAAAAGAACCAAGGTTCTACGGTATGTTTCCATAGTAAACAAGCGAAATTTGCATCGGGCGCGTCGAACGCGTAATGTTTCTTAGAATCGCATCATTAACGAGGGAAAAGCCAGTGAAATTCAGACGATAGAGAAGGATTTTCGTGATTCGCATCCAACACATTCCGCGTGTACTCTCTCTCTCGCTCTCTCTCTCTCTCTCTCTCTCTCTCTCTCTCTCTCTCTCTCTCTCTCTCTCTCTCTTTGTACGCCGGTGTGATTAATCTGGAAAAGGAAAAAGAAAAAAATAGAGAGAAGGACAATCAGAAGAAGGGAAAAGGCGAATGAAAAAGAAATCATCGCAAAACGTAATAATAAGGCGTGCTCCGGGTCCGTTATCAGCACTTGGAGGCAGACAGAATTTACGACACTACACGAACCGGGCCGAGCCGTCTGTTTGCACGTCGTTTTCATCCTACATATCTACTTGCCCCTGATTTTCCACGTATAGGTGTGCCGACGTTCTTTTTACGATAACGACTTGTTTCTGTCTGGCCTGCGTCGTTTCGCAACTGTATTTTTGGTTCGTCCTCACGCTTTCCACACGCGGGCAGCTGGATATAGAACGGACGAAGAGGGAAGAAGAGTACATCGAAAGTGAATGGATCGCTCTAACCATAGAAGAATCGTGTATCTCGATAGAACAATCAAGGCGATGAAAGGCGCGCGAAGAATATATAATAGAAATAGAAAGGTAGTAACAGGGAGTCAAGATGAAAAAGAAAAATTTTCTCGAACCACGTGTTGATACTGGAATCACGCGATGGGCTAAACTGTACTCGCGTCCTGAGTCATTCACGAATGCGTATTAATGAAAGGAAAAAGAGGACCAGAGACTCCGTGAAATAATATCGAAACGTTTCATTGGCTCGACAGTAACGCTATAACGGAGCAACGAAACTTACGCTTCGCTAAAACCATTCACGTGCAATATCCTCATCTGTTTGACGATGGTGCTCTTCCCGGATTCTCCCGCCCCTAAAACATAAAAACAATATTTATCTTTCCTTGTACAGTTTTGTTCGCGTTTTACATAAAATAAAAAAAACAAAAGTAACTCGATCGATACCTATTTTTCTCGTGACTATCCGAAAAATTCTTTGGTGAATGCGCGAGATGTAGCATGCTATCGTATCGTATTTTTTTTTCTTTTTTGCGTAAAACAGGAACAGGATCGTAATTGCACACGATAGGGGAAACAATACAGTAACAGCTGTTGCTTCGTAGCCTACAGCTACGAGTCGGTTACACGCAACACACACAACACACGTCGAATTAGAACGACGACCTACATAAACGAAGAATAGGAAGGTAATGGCTAGGTGTTGGGTTAAGTATCGTAATAAGCAGATGGTGTGCGCGCATATGTGTGGGGCGCACGCGCGCACCCACGTTAGTTGGCTATGTGAAAAAGATTCTGGGTAGTCGAGAGAAGGAGAAGAAGGAGACGAACGGAGAGCGGCACGAAAAGGGTACAACATGAGCCAGCCAGCCCGCTGGATATTCGTGGGTGCCGGCTCATACGATAATCGATAAAATTGAATTACGCGCTGGTGAACATCGCGATAATGTTCGGTCTATCCTCTGACCGGACGCTTTTTGTCCAAAATCGGATTGATCGAAGCCGACTCAACTGGTATTCTAGCGGAAATTTTCTCCGTTTCTGGACACGTGCACATAGATATAGATATATAAAATTGTATATACCGTGTCTAACGAAATGAAGAGAGGTGAAACGGAAGAAGAGGATATCCTGAACGGAACGTAACTCGGGATTTTACGAGGAGCGTGTCGTAATGTTCGCGAGATAAAGAGATTATCCAACTGGTGGGGGAAAGAGAGCAGAGAAAAAAAAGAAAGGGAAAGTTTAGCAAGTTCACTTACCAAGCAAAAGGAGTCTGTGGGTAGCCCGGTAAACTTGCTTATCCTTTTGCAATTGCCTGGTGATAGCATCCGAGCGCCTCTTCTGGTTCTTGCTGTCATCCTGGCTGGCCTTACTGCTTTGGCTGCCGAAACACCCCATGACACACCACGAGAGAGACACGCGCGGCTCACCCTCTTCGCTCTTCCCTTCCACTTCTGTTGTTCTCTGTTGTCCCCGGCTCAGAGAAAGATTATCCTCACCACTCTACTACCCCGAAACGAGAGAGAACAGGCTCGTGCAACGAGCGCTACCGGCAGCCCGTTTTGTTTATCTCGCGCGCGAATATGACGTTCGATAAGTACAGACTTCTAACACCGCGATTCGCGGGGATTTACTCCCTACCCACACGTATACGTAATGCGAGTTCGTTCCTTCGTCCCGGCCGTGTTTATCACTCGATACTTATCTATTACCGTGTCGCGCTTCTCCACACTCGAGCCTCGTCCTTCTATCGAACGTTCTCTATCTCTGTCTATCTTTCCCTCTTCTTCCAATTCTCTCCTCGCCTTCTCGCTCACTCTCCCTCTCCCTCTCTCTTTACCTCTGCCTCTCTCTCCTTCTCCCTTTCTCTCGTTCTTCCACCCGCTATCGTTACGGTGATCGCTCTTGTCGCGGATCTCCTCTTTTTATCTTCCCCTCTCTGCTGCTCTTCTTCTGCGCTGTGCGCTGATCTTCCTCCTTTTCTACTAGTCGCGCGATTACTCTCTCCGTTTCATGTATCACCAACTAGTACGCGTATATACGTATGTATATGTATACATACATATACACGTTTCACTTCACGGCTTCTCTTTCACTATCTCGCACTGCCCGCGAAACCATAGCTACACACGATCGACGACGGTGCTGCTGGTCCAACACGGTGACTTCGAACGACGTGCCGTGCGTGTTCAAGTACCGAGTATACATACAGAAGAGATAGAACGAGAGAGTGGTCGTCTGCTGCGCGTGGATATGCCGAATACCGAGTTTCCAGGAGGGCAATCGGTCGTGGCGAAACGACGGGTCCGCGGGTTGTGACACCTGGCCCGATAATAAATTGATCCGCTCGGAAGAAAGTAGGCGAGTCGTGTGGCTATACGATGAGCGAACCACGACCACCCTGTATCGCGGACGCGACGAGAAAATATCGATGATACAGAGACAGTCGAACCACTTCCGAATCTTCGGTTTAACACTGGCGAAAACCGGCCGCGAGACACTCGCGGCAGGTTGTGATAGAGGGAGTACGCACGAGGCACGACGAGCACTTGAGAGTGGGAGCAAGACCGGGACTGGGATAATAGGTTGACGTGCACTGTCCGATGCGCCTCCTGTGATGGCCCGCGAACACGAGACACACGCGAAATCGTTTCAGGAGGAAGGGACTCGGACGCATGTATACGACAGCACCGACCTCGCCTTGCCTCGCCACTAGCAGCCCCTACCCTTCGGACAGAACAACGAGAAGTTAAAATAGATCGGCTCCGGTGTGCTGCTAGCTCGTTATTCGAGCAAATCGAAGAAAGTGACAGAATCGACAGCTCCTGTAGATAAGGAAGATGATGCACGGCGATTGAGCGGTTCGCACCGATTTTCTCGTAGCTCCCGACACGTCTTGCTGCCTCCTCTCCCGTTCCCGGCAATCGCCTCGCCGTTCACACGAGGAAATCCCCTTGCGCACTATAGGACTCGCCCGTACTTTTTCTTCTTTCTCTGATTTTCGTTTCGTTGACTCCTCAATTTTTCGAGGGCTCGTCCGGGTTCCCCCTCTCCCGCCGCTTCCCAACCTCTACCCCTCTCCGCGAGCTTCTCGTCGACGACCACGGCACAACCACCACTCGGGGAACCCAACCGTGTGCCCTCTCTCGCACACACCCTCGAGTGGTCTTACTCTCGCTCCACCTCGCTTTCACAGCGTTCGCTCACTCTCCTCACTCAAGAATCCCGGAGGAAATTCGCGGCCAAAACATCCGAGACGAGTTGCTCCCTGCAGCCAACATGTCGTCTGCTAGGCCCACCAGCGCGGCGGCCCACCGCGCTTAAGATGGATCAGGTTCGTATCCTCACTTTCAGGTGCCCTGTCCTCCTCGCGACGCCCGTCACGCACTTTTTTTACCGTAAAAAAGACTCACTCGAGCGTACGGCACAGTTTCGCGTTCAATCTTTCGTCTGAAATTTTTCAACGGATTCACTTCGGGGCCAACAATCTGTCATGTAAAATGTTAATGCATTGACTGCAACGCTGTCTACGACATCTATCGGAACTAAACCGTTATGTGTGCGATTTGTTCATGCGACATGCACGTACATGTACGTTTCAATGCCTCTCACTTACACACGCGTGTTCAGTTCCATAGATGCGATAGGTCGCGCTGCAATCGGTCTATACATGCATATGCAATTATGTTATATCTATATGTGTAAATACGTGACGATGACTAAAATACCATAAATACATATTACGATCTTATGCTTTTATAACAAAATAATATCGCAGCAAATAATTCTTTATTTTTAAAACAATTGGTTCAAAGATTTGTCTGACTAATTATGCTTGTCTAATTGAATTTTTCTTTTCTACCAATAGTTAAATCGTTACCAACATGAACGAACTAAGTCACTAAGTCAAAGGGGATAATCTCTCTTGTAACATTTAGAAACTAGAATAAAAGAAAATCATACACGTTGAACCAATGTATAACGTAAATTTGTTCTGAATGAAAAATTACGATGAAATATAAACGCATAAATTTTCCTACATGTCTATGCGAGTAAAATTATAATAAAAACATTACCATCATTACGCTGTTTATCTTATCTTTATATTGAACCGAGTTTGACTTTAAATAAACCATATACAAGTATTATTATAATCACATTGTTATTAGCGCTATAGTATTATTCTTATAACAGTATTAGTACTAAGACCAAAACTGTATTTGCTTACAAAATAAAACTAGATACAAGTTTAACATATGGAAATGTTTATCCAGAACAATCGAGATTGATATAATAATTTCATTTAATCTAGACCGCATAACAAATTTAAGATATCATTGCATACTTGATATTTGATGATAATGATTTACATTTGAAAGTGTTATTTTATGCAAAAGTTATGCAAAAGCATGTGATTATGTAATATGTTTTTTTCTCATAGAGTTGTACCCTATAAGACATATTAAAACATAGCACAGCTACTGTAACAGGATTTACAATGCAAAAGTGGTCTACGACCAGAAGGCCACCGAATTCACACAAACGTATCTTGTGTGCAACGAAACTTATACTTGAAAAATGGCTCTCAAGAACATAGATAGATATACAACGAATATGCCATTAAGCGGCCTGTTCGGTTAAATAACATATTTCTAATACACAAAAATAGAGTTGAACAGCATTGTTTCGTTAACACCAAAGGAACTTGGCGACAATAAAATGTCATGCACAGGAGCTATGCACAAATGTAGATATTTAATTTTCACTGAATAGCTATAAGTCCGGATTCCAAGAGTTTCTGCAACTTTGCTGCTACATCCTTATTTTTTAGATGGCTGCAAACAGAAAAATGTCAACATCAGTACTGACTCAAAATTACAGATTTTACTTTAATACAATTATGTATAAATACTTTGCACACTTACTCTTGTAAAGCTCTAGGGTCCCTCTGCATTTGTTCTAATATAAGTCTCATAGCAGGATCCCGTAATATACTTTGAACCTCTGGATCTGCCATTGCCCTCTTTTTTACTTCCTCTGGATTAGAACTAAACGAAACAGCACACGAACGATATCCTTCTAATGCCTCGCTATTGGAAGGATCTAATTCCAATGCCTTTTGATAAGCAGTAAGTGCTTTTCCCTGTTGTTGCATTCCCTGTAAAATCTTTCCTTTCCTTATCCAACCTTTAATGAACTTTGGATCAATTTCAAGACATTTCTCACAATCCTTTAATCCGAGATCAAATGCTGCTAATTTGGTATAGCAGGCAGCTCTGTTGCTATAATATTTTGGATCGTCTGGATTTCTTTTTATAGCCTCTGAATAATGTTTTATTGCAGCTGGGTAATCTCCTTCTTTGTATTTTTGATTACCCAATTCTTTTTCCTCTTCTGCTTTTTCCGGATCAATATATGCTTTCCTTTCTTCCTCTTTGATAATTTTATCAATATCTGAAAGGAGAGTTTTAATTTCTGGTGTTCTGTGTTCTGACATAGATTTTTCGTAATAAATCTTTGCCTGTTTCCAGTTTCCCATTTTTTTATATGCGTGACCAATTCGGGTAAATGCTTTAGCTATTAATTTAAAGTCCGCTCTATTCTCCCTTCCAACCTCAATGGCCATTTCACATTGGGAAATACACTTTTCGTATTCTTTTTGTTCAAAATATACTGCTGCTATGTTTAGTAAATAAATGATTTCTGTAGGATCTAGCTCCACTGCCTTATTATAATGTTCAAGGGCTAGTTCGAATTTTTTCTGTTTATAAGCCTCGTTTCCTAACTGTTTTTCATGTTGCGCTTGTTTCTTAGGTGTACTCAAATCTTCTTCCTCCTTCTTCTGAGGTTTAGGTGGTTCTTGTTTGGGCTTGGGAGATTCCGATTGCTCGTTCTCACTGCTTCTCATTTCTACGTCCGTGTCCATACCAATCAATACAGCAAGAGTTGTGAGTACTCGTTTATCCGTCAACATCTGAGGGGTAGCTTCTGGACTGTTTCTAAGAGTGTCCAGAAGTTTCAAATATTGTGGATCTTGTAACAGGTTTTTGGTTCTAGGATCACTCGCAAGCTTTACGAACAAATCAGGTCTATTGAAAGGATTGTTAGCCATTAAGAGTTGAGCTTTGACTTCGGCTAAACCACTTTGAAGTTGGGGATTATCGGGATCATATTTTAGGCCAGTTTCATATGCTTCAACAGACGCGTGCAATCTTCCTAAGTAAGCCAGTGCACTGCCCATACGCGAATATCCTTTACCCCAGTCTGGCTTTAAACTTACAGTTTTCTCTGCATCTTTCAACGCTTGTTCATATTTCCCTGCTTTAGCGTATGCTGCAGATCTGTTACTATACAGAACATGATTGCTTGTATCTAAAGCAATCGCTTCCGTATAATGTTTAATAGCCTCCTCATACCTTCCTTCTTGTAAAGCACTGTTACCTTTCTGTTTCAACTCATTTACCTGTAATCACAGGTTACAAAACCGTCCTCTATTAAACGACAGAATGATTGGGCAACAAAACTTTCAACTTCGAATATGAACCGTTGTAGAATGAGAACGAGAAATGAAATCGAAAAAATAGTAATTAAAATTCTTAATTGCAACACAATGGAATGTACGAGAAAAACAATGCGGAGAGCAACGAATAAGACATGTATTACTAATACTTAGAACAACGCGTGTTCAATGAATGATATCGCGAAGGAACACAGTGCTTTTTAAAATAACAGTTTTTTTAACCTCGGGAAATATTTAATAGCAATCAGTGTTAGAAGAATATTTACCTGGTCCATAACGCTTGACTTCGAAACAATAGTACTCGTTCTTTTCTACTCACGAAGACGCGTGATGACTCGTGAATGCTCACTATTGCTTACTCTCTTGAGCCGGCGCAGATTTTCAGAAAGCTCCAGAAATGGACAACTAGCGCCACTTCTTGTTTGTCGTAAAACTACATAAATTGTTCTATGCAATGCCTTGCCGCGATGTTATGTTCGACAATTTTCTAGTACCTTCGAGAACGCGCCCTATTCTTTTTTATACAGCCCGGAGATAAGGTTAGATTCTTCCCAACAGTTACATCAAGCGATGGACAATAGGTTCATTTATAAAATTCTATGTTTCGCAATTCGCATTGTATCCAATAATATTTTGTCGACTGTTGGTACGTTCTGTCTTATCACGTTCGCAACGCCTGACGTTCCTAGCACATTAAATTTCAGTACATAAATTATAGTTTAGCCGTGAATGTACTATCATCTCGCATACGACACTTCTTTTTACATATGTATATATACGTATATATACCTATTCATATAATTTTATATCATATATTTTGTATCGTGTATGTTTTATTTTCATTTGTATTTTACACTATTTTCATTCTTCAAATGTTACTATTATATATTTACATTTATCCCACGGTTTCCACACACGTGTTAACGTTTTAATATGTACTAAATAAATATGTATAAAGCGCAGACAAACGTTATTACAACTAATGATAAGTCTCTTAAACTGTCCTTAAAAAAAATATGCCAGCTCCTGATTAAAATTTTATACGATTATATCGCGCTAACATGCCGACGTATGATGTACAATGGGCATAATGCGTCCTGAAACTATTTAATTGTCAACTGTTTTACAGATACTTTTGATCGAAGCTGGTTCTGAGATTATAGAATATACAATATAAATAAATAAATAAATCGTAAAATTTAAACATAGAGGGAGCGTTAAAACGTTTAAAAACGAAAAAATAAATAAATAATGATTCAGGAATATAAGCGCATTGTATGAATGACTTTGAAATGTTTCGTTCTCCAAGGTTGCTTGATCTGGCAGCACTTTCGTCGCCACAGAACCGGGTATTTCCATTAGCGAACTGGAGTAACTGGGGAATCCCAGATATTCGTCGTGTTGCATATTTTTTCGTACGTGAACAGTTCGATAACCGCGATATTATCTTCATGTAATTACTTCTTGTCTGCCCTCGAATACTTTGCTGTACAATTAATTGTTTTTTTTTTAAATCTTTGATTTAAAAAATGTAATATTCTATAAAGATAAATATCTCGAGATTATTGCATTTTTCACGATAAGATAAATCCGCCAGCATAATACTTACGCCCTAAAATATTATTAGGCGATTAGTAGGATCCCCTCTTTTCCAAGATCCAAATATATCCCGGAACCTGTGCTCTTCGCAGACCTAACTCCACCAAAAAGGAATAAGTCAGCAGGCTTCTTGGAATGCCTAGACCATTACACGATACGGACTCGAAATAACTAACAGCCGGTCTTTGCTCCACATTTTTACACTGACTCTCGCAAAATTAACCGCAGCGTTCTATTTTCCTTTGTATTTTCGTGAATTAGCTATGCGTCACCCCCTAATTATCTACATTTTGTACATATTTATTGGCGTTAAGTTAGTAACCGTTCGTGATTCATATTCATCGACATAGGAAATTCCAAAATTTATGGTACATTTTACGTCTTTTATTACTAAAAAAATAATTATGGACGTTATGTAACAACACTAACGCTATCGTTCTAGTACTGTTGTGCCGCAAAAACGGCACGTGTACGATACTAACAAAATATGAATATGTACATCAAGGAGCTGGGGAACGAGGAAATTTATAAACATTCATGGTAAAATACCAAAGCACTATGGCGCAGTACTCGATTAAATTATATGTATATGTGGTTTCTAGATAAATAATCCTATTCAGAAGTATTATTTCGATCACTTAATTTAGCTAATATAAATATATGTATGTACACCTTAATACGAAGAATGAAATTACGAATGTTCTGTCACTTATTATTTTACTATGCTTCTTTTTTTTATATCGGATTTCATATCAGATTATCATTTAAATCAGATTCTCACGCAACTCGAACAAAAAAGTTTGATGCTTTCGACTATATTTACAGAACGAGATCCTGCGGTCTCCTAAGCGTAAATGTGAATCCTTTGCAGTCGATGTACAATTATAAGAATCGTACTTCTTATTATTTCTTTCGTCATCGAAATATAATAGTTTACTCCTCACAGAGGCACGTTTACATCAAAGACTATTAATCTGTTCGTTCTAATGTCTCTGTTCGTCTTTAATCATTTTTTTTTCTCGTATATTCTTTCGTTTTCGTTGCTTTTACAATACGTTTTACACTGATCATCGTTGGTTAGTTTCAAAAATGAGTAAAACATATTCTATTTAATATAATTAATACTTGTACTCGACGGAGTTCGAATCATTCCTTTCGATATCTATTTACGTATATCGCTATCGCGATGCATGGTGGTCGCGAGAAACATCCTCTCAAAATACCCTCGATGATCGAACGATGTATAGCGCGTAAAATACGCGTATATATCGTTCGAGATGGTTTTCTCGGCGTTATGCTAATCACATTACATTATGCTAAGCATCAACCGACCAAGAAGCTGATAGCCTAGTCAGCTAGGATCGATTGGTGCTTTTATACTTTGACGCCTACCACGTTTTGTCTAAGTCTCGCGATGCCAGGTAAATAATTAGTCGCGGGGTTTTCATCCTCGTCGCTGCTGTCAGAATCTGACTCGGGCAGCGGTTCCGGCGTCGCGCCTAATCTTACTAACTCCCTCGCGAGCTGGCTATCGAAGCAGAGTGCCAACTGATAGGCGGTGATCCCAGCGTAGGTCTGTGTATCTAAACAAGGTCTACACTCCTGGAGGAGGAACTCGACCACCGACCGACACCCACGTTCCACAGCGAGGTGAAGGGCCGTTTTTCCCGCCAATGCCTCTCTGGCTTCGAGATCAGCCCCGAGACGCAGAAGAAGCCGCACTAGCTCTACTTGGCCAGACGCGGCTGCTATGTGAAGACACATCTCTCCTGAAACGTGAAATAGAACCCCATTAATTGTACGATTCATTTCGTTCAAATGAATTTATTCGTGTATTGTTTCGCGATCAGAACAAAAGTGGTTGGGAGGGGGTGTAGCCAACTGTCTTGCCGTTTCAACGCTGCCCCATCGTATTGTTTTCTAATTCAACAAACCTCAACGGGGATGGAAACGCGTACTTACATACTTCATAACGATGCGACCGAGTCACATGCTTCTAGAAGATATAGATAGAACTAGGAAGACGCGGTGAATCATTGTCGTCGGAGGTTTGGCTGGCGTCCCGCGGTCCAAACTAGGTTCGTGCCGATCAAAGTAACCGGCTAAAATTAACCCTCCCTTGTTACCCACCGGCAGCATATACATTGGCGGAATTTAATTATACTAATTTCGTTGCAGCCAAACCTGCCTCGCAACGGAGCTTTAACGATCCCTACCATGTAAATATTTGTATTTTCTATTCTTACGTATAGCCATGGAAACGCGGACAAGCGAAAGATTGGAAACGCGACAGTGTCAGAGGTGCGTAGAAAAATAAATTGTTGTTACGTATACCGATGAGTTTCCAGTATGCTCGAATAATATCGTATTTGTAATCTGCAATTAAGATTGATCTTCTTCGACGGGGCTGAACGATTTTCAAGATGGCTCGCATTTACGTTCAGATATTTATCTGTTCCTCCAGTTTTTTTCCTTCTGTTATTTATAGTTGTCGCATCGACCGCTTGTTTGCGTTCAGGAAAAATTGTACGAGTCCAACAATCCACCGTACAATTTGATGCACTTTAAATGCTCCATTTATTCCATACTAAGTTGTCCTTCATTGTGAATTCTGTACTAAATTGTATTGCAGCCACAATATGCATGGCTGGGCATCAGTGGTTCTTGTAATCACAATCCATTCGTGCTCTGGTATGACGTAGAATGTGTTCGTGTTAGAAGAAATTATCGTCCATGTATTCCTCGTCTGAAAAAACTGTTCTACGAGTGAAAGCATTCATGTTTGTCCACCAGCCTCCACGCCGTTGTGGGGTTTCCCGAGTCGAATCAAGTCGAATCGTGGCGAAAATATCACGACACGCAAATAGTCGCGCGCCAGGTATTTTTAAATATCAAAAACATCTGCTTCTCTCGGCTTCTCTCTGTCTCATCGTGCGTCGTGCGTGATGTAACGCGTGCACGCACGCACAGACGACGCGCCAAAATTCCGTCATGTGTATTCCGAGTCTTAAACACTCTTTCCTCCTTACTTTCTCCCCCCCCCCCCCCAAACATCGCCTAATTGCTTTATTCATGAAATTTTCTATGCACCGTCTCAACAACCGATTCACCGCGGATACACTTGAACCCTTAACGCTATTGATCATCCGTAATGCGAACACCTAACGCTGTTGGTCATTCGTGACGCGAACAAAATCGTGAGCGTACCTTTCTAAAATTAAGCTTCGTACGAGTACATCTGTACTTCGTCGCTCGTCGTGTTAAAATTACGCGTGTGAATGTTTACGCTTTTCTTTACCAAATCGATAGAACGTAAAGCACGTCGTACGTCATTGGTATATACGTATGACGGCACGTACGTCGCAAGTGTCTAAGTGATAGTCACGCAAGCTTTGGAATCGAAAGTTGTACGATGGCAAAAGTGGCAACTTAATTTGTTCCGTCATGGTCCAAAATCAGCCGTTACGCCAACCGCGTCGGCTTTAAAGTGGTACAACCATATACTGTAAGCCTAGAATGGAGCGAAGGATGACGTTATGCAGGAATTCCGGAACATAAAAAAGGATTCAACCATTCACCATTCGAATCTTCTCGCATTGCCATCTGTTATGTTCAGTGTGGAATCCAAGATCGTATGACAAAGCGGAGCCAGCCGATCGCAGAGCAGCGAATCATCATATTATTCGAGATCAGCGAACGATGCACGAACCACGTATGAGAATGGCAATGGGAAAGTCATGTGACTAAACTTTTCCTCGAAGCATCCAACCGCTTTTGGTTTATACGTTTGTAACGGAAGCTGTTTCCTGCTTGCTCAAACATATGCAAATTTTTGTTCAAAATCCTCATTTATTGGCGATACGAAAGCAACGAATGCAATTAGGTAATTTTTCTCGGGATCGTAATCAACCGACGATAATGTCGAATGTACGTCGAATTGATGGATTTTCCACGAACAGAAACAAGCGGGATAACGGGCCAACCGCGATTCTCAATGAAGTCATGGGAAACCCACGCATAATCGTGGTTACAGGATTGTTCTCAGCGCGAAGGCGCGATGCCAATGACTGTTGTTTCATGCGGTAAAAGTTGTTAGGATTTTCCGTGGCGATTCGTTTGTTCTCTCCGCGAGCGATACCACACTCGCGTCACGCGCACTCCCCTCTCCATCAAACTATCTTATTGCACACGATTCTTCTTATTGTCCGTTTAATAAGGACATGCTTTGTTCCCAGTACTTCACGCTTTGGTCAAACTTTCAACAACGAATTCATGACCGAAGGATGCGTTATAAAATTGTTCCGTGTTACCATACGAATCATCCTTTCATTCAGCAGAATGTTACCATAGTTCAAATGGTAGTCAAGTGAAGCGAAGGCAACTTGCATACTGTCGAAACAAAAACCGGAAAGCACCTGACACTCCGCATTTTTTCGCTGGGTTAATAACTCTAACGGTTTGCTCAACAATCTCGTTACGGAGCTGGAACAAAAGGTAGGGGCAGAGAAGTACAGAGCCATATAAATCGGTCGCTTACCATCGTAGTTCCGTTGTTCGAGATTCTGTGGCAGCGCAGGTATCTTCTTGCCAGGAAGAAGGTAATTCCTCTCAACGGGCGTCAAAGGATCCGTAAGGGCCTTCGCAGACGCAAGATCGCCCGTCGCGCACGCCAGGTGAAGAGCCGTGTTCCCACGGAAATTCCTCAATGCCGGATTTGCACCTGCTAGAATGAGCCGCCTAACGATCCTCGGCTGTCGCGTCAACACAGCCAGGTGCAGCGGGGACTGGCCATCATCGTTCAGTATATTCAGAAGGCACAAATGCGGTGCCATTCTTATTAAACTGAACGCAGCTTCCAGAAAGCCTTGCACTATGGCTATGTGCAGTTGTCTGGAAAAAATGCAACAAATACTGTTAGTTACAGTGCATTAATAAGTACATTAAAATTAAAAATCTAGAAGAGAAACATGTGCGATAAAATATTTAAAGTGTAAAACCCTCTAATGAGTAATCAAGATATTGCATTGGTTGGTACTCGAGATAGTCCACGTGTTTACGCTATATAGTACAATATCGACCTCGCAGTACCACTATGATTTTTTCCTCATTTCGTACAATATATGTTTTTTTTTCTGTGTAAAGGTCAATGTTTCGTCATTCACTAATGACGCGTGCAATGATAAAGTATTTTATTCGCCTTACATACGATAGTATGCAAATGAATTGCGTAGCTATTTATCAATTCAGCCGAAACTTATCAGCGACAAGCATCGATTCTATCGTTTCTTACTACTTTGGCGGACGTATTATAATTTAATAAGATCGTGGATGCGCATTTCGCGTGTGCAACGGTTCAATCGGTCAACGTGCTTTGCCATGTGTAACACATACGAGATAATCGACCGATTCACGTGTGCATGACGACAACGCGTGACTATATTTGCTTGAATCAATATATTTCTCGTGCAATCGTAAAAGGAATAATTATGCCTGATAATAACAGTTTATCTTGAGATACTACTCGGTAACATCATCTAGTTGTGACGATGATATAATCAAATCCTGAATCCACTCATTGATTTCTTCCATTCAACGATGTTAACCTCTGCAACATTTTCTCTACGAAAATGATAACTAGGCTTATCTAAAACAAAATTCTGTATTCTACGAACTTGATACCAAGGAAAAAGTGATCATGGTTCCGCTGGAACGGAAATCATCAAGTGATTGTTTCATCGTGCAAAGACTAAACGTCCACTGAATGGCGCACGCTATTATTATCGTACTATCGATCGATACACTTGAAAACATTAATGTCGCTGTAAAAGCATCAGACCGGCTACAGGTTGCTCTAGGATGAGGCATGCGCCGCGATTCGTACACAGGTTACCTACGTAACAATCGAAGTAGCAATTTGTTTTGCTCGTTAATGATCATTACTCATATCGGAGTTTTCAGAAAAGTGACGTCTCTACGATTTCACTGTAACTAGTTGAGATTGCTACGAGTTACGAAAATGAAAGGAACTGCGCGCGAGAAAATAAAGTGGGAACTGCGTGCCGTAAATAATACTTGTTTACAAAAAGGTTAGATTACTCACGTGTCACCATCGTCGTCCTGTGTATAGTAGAGCTGCCAAGGTTCCTCAATGAGCGACTTTTTGGGAGATTGACGCGTCTCCTCTTCGAACGTCGAAGCGTCATGTTGCTCGAGTTTGTCGGGTCTCACCGGGGTCAATTCGACGGTCGGTTCAACCTGAATTTTTCTGCTCGATAGAGGATTCAACGTAACTTGATTCAACGTGAGCTGGCATAAGCTTTCGCTCAAGCCAAGATCGACACCGCTGTCTGCTCTCATTGGTTCCGGGGCAACGGGTGCGGTTATTGCAACACCCAATTCGTAGTCGCAGAGCTCCGAGCTAACTTGGAGATTTCCGCTGGAGAGGAATCCAGAATCGACGTGGCCGGAATCACGCTGCTCTTCGTATTTCTCTTGCTTGTTCTCTGGAACATTGCCCTCCATCGGTGTCATTCTCGACGGATGCCACATTTTTTTTTTTTTTAATATCGATGCTCGATCCGCGCACGAAGATCGACCTTTTCCCGCTCGTCGAAAGGAAAACTACCACGCGACTCGTACGTACATACACGCACAGCGACGGGACCACAAAGCGATGCACTGTGTACACACTACGCTCCACGAAAATCTCGACGCGACGCTTCTGCGTAGCTTTCCCAGCGAATAATTAATCGACCTTTACAATTTCGTTCGATCGTCCTCTATCTCCTTTCTCTTTCTTTCCGAACAAGAACACGTTCGTCTCCGTTTCGTTCGTTCGCAAGCGACGCCACTGCTCCGTTTGTTCGAGCGATCGTTCGATCGTCGTTCGCCTCGAACAGCTGGCCCCTTTATGTGTGTTCGCTCTCTCGTTGTCGTCGCATTCTCGTTTCGACTGTGTTCGTAGATATCCGTGATTAGTGCAAGTTGTTCCGCAATAATCTCGCGTTCATGTGGGTACTGGTGGAAGACCGTTTTACGGAGAAAAAGGTTATGTAAATAAAAGCGTATACTTTTGGCAAATAAAAGCGGCCGAGAAAATAATAGATACGTGTGTTCGATAATCGTGCGAATTTACAATCGTCGTCGAAACACCACCCAACACGCTATCTGAAAACGAACTGACCGTACAGCGTTAGGTGACGCGCGGAATAACTTCCACGATGGCCGTGGTGCACAGTGGAGCCTCTGGCGGTAAAGGCGGCTTGTGAACTCTCAAAGGGGAAGGGTAGGGGTGGGAAAACCCATAGTCTTCTAGCAGGGCCAGCTGCACGTATACACTGTGTACTCAATTTAACTCTCTTGGCATTCTTTAGATAACCAGCTTAAAAAAAGAAAGCACCGTCGTGATCCTACAAAAATTTCTCATACTTTATTCACCTTGAATGCTAATTTCCCAAGTTTACGCGGAAGTAGCCGACAACTTATCTTGCGTCTGTCATTCATATACCTCGGTGTTTTCTTAATCGATTTTTATCTGTAATATACACTGATATTTATTACGAAAATGCCTCCAGAAGAAGTAGTTAATCATTGCTTATCGAATTATATTTTGATCAACGTGAGATTTACGTTAAACCAATGAGAGCTACGACATTTGACTTTCCTCGTACAAGAAAGTTTTTTCCTGGTTGTAAAAAATTTTATTACATGGCTGTGTATCTACCTCGTGATCATCTACCTTTTGTAACTTGTCCGTCTGTCATTCTTCTTGTTTTATTGCCATTTCATATGGTGAACCCAAAAAGGCTAACGAATTATCGAAAGATTCAAGTCAAATTTTATCGATCGTTCAAAATGCAATAGAAAGTGTTCATTGCTCTGTGAACAATTGTACCAAGCGTGTATACATTTCTATAGGAAGATGCGGATTTCACTGTTCTACTTTCTTTTCGAATCATATTAATCTTTACGACACAAACTCACCGGAAATTCCACCGGCATTTCCGATTTGGAAACTTTACCAATATTTACGTGTAATCTCAGCGTTTGTTGCCGTATTACGATACATATATATATGTATGTATGTGTATATCTGAGAAGATAAGTTAGAACGGCGCCCACCGAACTAACAGAAAATGCGGTCCTATTCATGGTCGTTCAAATATGGTTTTCCCCAAAGATGGTTACTGACACCCGACCTTAAAACAAAGGAAACTCCTACCTGTTATCGTTCGCTATACAAACGAGCCCACGCGCCTATAGTTCCAAGCCATTGTTGTAATATCTATTCTTTTCTAATCCGAGGGTTATACGGTCGTTTACGAAAATAATGGCTAATTCCAATTATCCCCGTAAATGGGGCGATTAGTCAGTGAGAAGTTATTATGGTTGGTCGAAAAATGGAGGTTGTAAAAGTATTTGCAAACGATAGCTTTAATCCTCCGATGACAAAGGAATTATATAATTTTACGTAATCGTTCGTTCCTAATAAACAGAATGGGTGGAAACCACCATTAATTCCCCATCCGTAACCCATGACACGTAACTCGATCTTTTATCTGTATTTATTTTCTCCTCTTTACAAATAAACTTGACATCATCGATGCATGCATTTTATTTAACAAATGTCGTGTACAGACAAATTGTCGATGACCCTGAACAATGGAAAGAAAAACATGTGACTAAATTTTTTTATGCACGTTGAGAATGGACAAGAATCCCCAAGTTATCTGGGGGAAAACCTGCTTGTGATAAGCTTAGAAAATATAATATCTCTTTATCGTTTACAAGGACCAGTTAATCGGGAAATATACCATGTCTTATCAATAATTTCGGCACTGCGCTTAGAAGTCACTAATTGGATGTGTACCTACATCAAGCGCATTCCAATTGTACAGAATCGACTTCATTTTTAACTATGAAGCTCGAACGAGACAAGAGTTTATTAGGGAAGAAATAGTACCATTTAATTACTTATATTCTGCGAAGTTAGGTACATCGATGGTATTTTAACCGTACAAGATCTGGGAAAGTACGATGACTCAAAGGCGAAGCGAGAAGCTAGAATAAAGTATTAGATCGTTTTGCTGTATCCTTGTCATGGAGGCCCTGATATAAACCGGAACATTTTATGAATATAATTTGAAATTTTTCTAAGTAGTAAAATTGAATAAATCGTTTATTTAGAACTTTAGTTGCGTCTATAACTGATTTAGATGATAGAACGTTCAAATTATTTCCGAATGACATTCAATTAAGTAATAGACAAAATTATGGAGAAAATAAATATTTATTTTTTAAATAAACACTCACCCCTTAATTAAGGTCATCCTCGTAATACAATGAATGTGGAGTTTGCCAAAACACAGTTAACCGTAACCGAGTTGTTTACGTTGTCTTCGATTAGGAGGAAAAGCTATAAAATAATATTACTCTCTATACTAGATTATGTATCAGACGTGCAGGAAGACTTACGACAGAAGCAGAGTTATTTCACACGAGTGTGGCGTAGTGTAGCGTGTGCGGACGAGACTTCGACTGTTTGAATCTCGCCAACGCACCACTACACGGGATTTTAGTTTATACGGGAAATTCCTGATGAAAGTATACATGGTAAAGTGTATACGGGCACACCAATTTTTTTTAAATATCATTTCTGATAGGAATTAATCAGACGCTTATTTTCTACGGAAAAATCAGATTTTAACATTAAAAAAATTGATAAAAAAATTTTGTTTCCATTGGTATGCAATACACATTTTACATGAATAAATTTATTGTAGCATAAAAATGATTTTTAACAAAATATGATGACCACATGTTATGTATTGTTGTGTTCAAGTATACCCTGTCGTATTAATGGCTCACATACGCCTCTTGGTAATAAATGATATGTATTTTTCTTTAACAAAATAACCTGACCATCTTCCAATTCTAATTTTCCAAAGTCTGTCACACATTTCACCTGTAATAATATTATAAATTTCAACATAGTAAGGAAGTTTTAGTATATAATTTCTGTACCTCTACATAAGGAGTTTTTGGGGGCAAAATGTTTGCTGTTAAATTGAAGCCATGGTCTTCGCCCAGAGATCTCATGTATGTAGCTAAAGATTTATTATAAGATTGAAACCATTGGACCTCTGCATTCAGAAGATTGGAATTTATTTCTGGAGGTAGAATACTTCCTAATTCCCACCTCAATTCTCTTATTTTTCTCATTCTATTATAAATGTACGCTAAGACACATCTTTTGTTTCTTGTAAGTGCTATGTGTCTTAGTTGTACCGATGATAGCAAGGCCATGTTATCGTCATTCCTAATAGCATTGCTGAAAGGAATTTGTTAATTGATAAATTTCTCTGTATTTTTTGTAAATAATTTTGTTATACCTATCAGTCATATTTGCATCATAAAGAAATTGCATTTCGTCCAAAACTTGCTTAACCAGATGTTCCTAGGAATAAAACATTTCTTACGATATTGTATAGTCATATTTAATTTTGCATGAAATATTGTCACCTACATTAAATGGTTGTACATCTGTGCTTAAATCAAGTTCCGTTATGAGCTTAAAAGCGTGTCTTCCGTACATATTTCAGGCATAGTACGCGACAAACTTAAACAAATATAACACTATTCCTTTAGCAATAAGAACGCGTGTGTACAATATTTTAAAATCATCTGTTGCTGCAGAGTAAACAAACTGTAAGCATTGAATAATACCGACATCTGTAGAATCTAGTTTTAACGACATCTTACCAACAGTTGTTGTCGACGAAGCATTTAGGTTAGATCGTAACGATGTACACCGTGTAAATACAATAATAAATATACCAGAATTCATCTATCAAAATGTTGACTCTTAGAAACGTTGTTACAAGATTGCAAATATGTTCGCATCAAGCATTGACATTTTGTACAAAAGTTGTTGAACAAACCAGTAGTCCAATTATTTCCAAAAGAGATTACGCGGACGAAAGATTCTTTTATGAAAAGCCGCGAGAAGTGTGGTTGGAAAATTTAGATACCGTTCAGAGAAAAAAGTTAGGACTTGTACTACTACATCCTGATGTATATGCAGCATCGCCTAGAATAGATATTATTCATCAAAATGTACAATGGCAAAGAATGTATCGCTTTGTGGTAATTACTATATCTGACCAATAACTTTTGTTTATTTTTAAGTGTGAAGTATGTATTACATAAGTAAGACTTTCATTTTAGTCCTATGCTCATACAAAAACTCGTGCAGAGGTAAGAGGTGGTGGCAGGAAGCCATGGCCACAGAAAGGTTACGGTCGTGCACGTCATGGTAGTATACGGTCTCCCTTATGGAAACGTGGTGGTATTATACACGGACCCAGATCTCCAACACCACATTTTTACATGCTGCCCTTTTATACTCGTGTTGCTGGGCTTACATCTGCATTGTCTGTTAAATTGGCGCAGGATGACTTGTACATTACTCAGGATTTAGAGATCCCAACGAAGGAATCGTCATATATTACGGAATTAATAGAAGAGAGGAACTGGGGTCCTTCTGTGTTGTTTGTTGATACTGAAGATATTATGCCTATAAATATTACAGAAGCTACGGATACAATAAAGCATATTAATTTGTTGCCTGTGTATGGTAAGTTATGCTTTAAAATATGGTCAAACTTCATACACAAGTATACAATCATTTATTTTTTAGGACTTAATGTTTATAGTATGCTGAAACACGATACATTAGTTCTCACAGAGAGAGCTGCACGTTTAATTGAAGACAAAATTTTATATCATTTACATAGAACAGATGATCGCAAATTAATGGAAAAGTATAAACTTAATCAATAATTAAAATAGGAAGGCATTAAACGATATTTATTGTCTATTAAATTTTATTTATTTTGCATAACAGTAAATAATCCTGTCTTGTAATAACTCAGTATAACTATTTACATCGCCATTCTTACAATTCCTTATGTTTAATCACAAGTTTAATCCTTATATAAATTAATAATCTTAAACAAAGGTTACTTCCTCTTTAACATTGGCATACTAGTTGACTTTCTGGGAAGAGGCTGAAAATTTCAATAATATTATGAAAACAGATGTTGAATTAAAATTATATAAAATACTTACCATAGGATGAGGATCTGAGCCTAACATTTTTTCACGAATTGCCCACCTTACTCCTGCATGCTTGGCTTCACCCGGGAAAGATATTTGTTTCCATTCTTGTTGATATTTTTGATAAAGTGTGACAGGGTCTGATTTTTTAATACTTAAACTTTTTTGAACTTCGGGCTGCAGTCTCCATGGTCTAATAACTGTACCCAATGATAAAAAATAAAGTTATTATACACATGTTAGACAGTATGTACAATACTAAAATCTTACATGACTTTGTTCCACTATTCTTTGTAGATGAAGTACTCTTTGTTTGGCTACCTATAACATGTTCTTGTTGATGTCCCAATAAATTTGGGGCACTCATAGGACGGACAGATTCCAGAGGAGCTGATTTTACCTGATTCAATATTTTATCATGTGACTTTTGTTTACATTGTTTTTCTAGGTGAAAGTCTTTGTGCAAACGTTCTATATGTTTACTTTTATTTTTTAGACGGAACTCTTCATTCTCATTGTCAGAGGTCACACTGATAAGTTTAATACTACAGTGATCCTGTCCCTTCCTAGATTTAGACTTCAATTGTGCCACATCTAATTTATGTCTTGCATTTATATGGTCCACTTCTTCAGAATTAATAGAATTTCTATTTTCTTTGTCACTTGATAAACATTTTACCTTCACTTTTAAAAGAGAACTATCAACATAAGAACTAGATGAATTGGTAGAGATTGTATTTTCAATTGAATGAAGTTCCATTCTTTGTTCCCTAAGAATTTCTTTGATCATATTTTTTTGCTTGTCTAGTATTTTCTTTTTGATTTCTTCTTTTCTCTGTTGTCTTTCACGGTCTTTCATTTTTCTGTACAACTTCAAATCTTGTATCATGGAAAAGAGTATAAATAAGGACACGTGTACATATAAAATATTTGAATAATTTCAGAAATAGAATAAATAATGATACTACCTTTCATAAATGCTTTAAGTTGTTGAGCGGTGATTCCAACAAATCCCAAAGAATTAAGGAGAGCAAGTACCTCACTTGCATCGTCATTCATTATTAACAAAGTAATACTGATTTACAACAATAAACGACAGTAGTAGAAACCTTTGCAGTTTGTTTTCGCACACCCTATTCAAATCACAAAAACGTTGGAATCAGTTATATACCCATAGTCATAAATAATCCACAATCACTTAGACGGGTTACATGAATGTTCATTTTAAAAAATTGTAAATAAAATTTCTGAAACTCTTACATGCATTTTAAATACTTTACTTTTGTTATTAATAAGTAAAAATTGATCTACGAAAACTTTCGATAGAATCTCTTATTATTTATATACAATTTTTAACGTGATAAAACTGTTATAGGAGTATACAATCTATAGCGTAGACATATTTAGTGGCTCTCGATTGAAACCTGACGGAAGTTCAATCGCCACCTTTCGACAAGTGCTTTAACTAAGAAGACCGTCCAAAAGAATTCAAAGAACTGCCGAAATCTATTTCGAAAAATAATGAAATAACATCGATTTTTGATAAAACTAATTCCGCATGAGTACTGAAGATTTAAAAAGTGTCTTGTGAAAATGGATATCTTATCGTTAAATGCTTTACTCTCCATGTGTTCATCTATTTCCACCGCTATAGTACATTCTAAAAATGTTTACATTGCGAACAATATAATCGGTATCTGCGCAGTACCTTTCACCTGCGCTTGATTTAAGTTTAACGAAGCATGTTTAATTGTGCATCAGTCTGAAAAGTGATCGTGGAAAATGTCGTCGATTACATATACCGCTTTCCTCTTCGCCTCTGCAATAATAATATATCCTGTTCCAAGTAATTTTGTTATTAGCTTAACTATCGTGAGTGGATGAATTTCTAAAACGCATCAGAAGAACTATGATTACTTTTCAGATACATACGCTTCAAAGATTTACGCTTTAGATATGCCGTTAGTACTACGTAATGGAACTGGACCAATCGATCTATCCTGTAACTACAATGTTAGAGAAGACGAAAATGGCCTTGTAATAAAATGGTATCATAACACGGATCAAATCTATCAATGGATACCGCCAAGTAATTTTAATGACTGTGTATTTTTTTCAAATAGCACAACATCGCACAATACATTATTTTTTCTTTATCATAATTGTAATTGTAGTGCCACCTCAAGATACAGGAATTATAGACGGATTCGCTGAATATCCTGAACAAAACTTAAGGTACTCGAATTCGCGATCCATCATACATTTAAAAATGGCTACAATGGAAATGAGCGGAGAATACGCTTGTACGATTAGCACTTTTCAGGAGGAAGATTCGAAAAGAATGAAAATGATTGTTTACGGTAATTTTGTGCTCGTTAATGATCATTCAGTAATTTGTACTAAATATATACGTATTGCATTACAGTACCAGAAACTGATGCGATCATTCATGTTTCTTCTTTTAATGAGAGTCATTTAAACGTAACTTGTATAGTAAATGGAGCAGAGCCGCGACCAATGCTGAGAATTTATATAGAAGGGCTTGAAATGGATAATTATTACGATAGATCCGTCAAGACAATAGGGCACAATACTCATTCCGTGAAACGGAGCACAATTATAATGAACGCTCTAGAACCTTTGCTATTGGAATGCGAAATTTCTATTCCACATACAGATTATAAACGCAGGGAGAGGATGGTTTATTATCCCAGTTCGAATCGCTTTAATCGGAACATAAAATTATTAACAAATTTAGTATTTATATATCTAATCATTCCTTTTCTATTTTCAGCCCAAATGCTGTTGCAAACGAGTAGTGCACCAAAGTATAACATTGACGCCGTCAGTGTTATTATCTTCTACACAATATCATTATCGATGTAAATAAATGTAAATAACTATCATTTTTTTCGGGGGTATGTTTCGAATATATAATAGAAAAAATAAGGTAAGTAGCAAATTAGATATCATTTATAAAAAACGTAACGTGTATTTTTATATTTAATTCTTACATATATTCAGTGTACTTGGGTAAAACAATTTTTTATACGTTTTATAATTTTTTTAAATGGAATTGACTGTTCCCTGTTGTCAGAACAAGTCTCTGACTTATCTAAAAGTTTTTTTCCTTTTGCTCTTATTATGTTCCATTGTAATTTATCCATACCAGGATAGGACTCTTTATTTAGGAAAACTGCTAGATCTGTCTTATTTTTAACGTCGTCAAAAGTTAATAATCGCTTCAAGCCTTTCCGTTTTGTTAAAGTTTCCGATTTTACACCATTTTTATCTCTTTTTGTACTTACAAACTGGTCTTTAGTATTTTCGAAATAAGATTCTCGCTTATCGCCCTCAACGCTCATCGTTTGCTTTCTTCTTCTTTTTTCTGTGAATTGTTGATGTTCTTTTTTAGCATTCATTGTTGTGCTTTGAATGCGTTTTAAATTAAAAGCACGACGATCTACAATTTCTATGAAATGAAACAATTCTATAATTATTGCTAAATATAAATAATATATATTTCTATTACAGGTTTATTTATCTGCAACTTAATTTTTATACCTCCTATTTCATCATTAGGAGTAATATTTTTACTTTCGATGCTTGGAAGCGAATTATCCATAGTGTTTCCTCTTTGCGGATATGAAAATACTTTTTTGGATTCTGTTTTTTTGTTGTAATCTTGTATATCAAAAAATAGATCTTCATCCGAATCATATTCACAGGGGGTAATTAATTTAAACATTGTATTTTTTAATCCATAGTTACTGGGGACGCTATATGAATAAAAATACATATAATTATGATAATTCTTTAACTCTATGTTATATCTGCTGCTTTTACGTGCCTTGGGGTGGGTTCATTTATCCATGAAACTGATAACCATGATTTTAAATCATTTGTTAACTCATAATTTGGAGGAAGCCATGACGATCCAGAAACTTCAAATGAATTTAGGTATTGATACAAGCAATTATACCATGTACACGAGTTTTTAACTAGATATCTTGATAAGATCCTATTATAAAGTGTATCAATATTTTATTAAGACAATTCATCGGTTTTTGTACCATGATATGAAAAAAAATACATACCATATCCTACTAACAACAGCATATGCAATAATAGCAATAGACCAAGCATGGCCTAGATTTATTCTACACTTAAGAAAATGTGCAGCATATTTAGAAACTTCCTCCACGCGCAACATAAGCTTTGCGAACCCTTGTGTTTTAATTAAAACATATTCTACCATTTGTCTACTAGGTAATATGATATATGTTCCATCTGCTTCAACGTAATCCCTTAAAGTTTTGTATTCTTTTTGAAGTGACAAAGATAGATATTTAAGCAAGGCTGCATTTAATTTAGACATTGATTTGACACCTTTGTCGTTTCGAAATTTCTTTTTCATCCGATAAATTAATCTGCTTAATATTGCTGCCTCTTTGTGTAACAATTCTTGAGAATTTAAATCTTTTATAACTTTGTCAAGAGTTCTTAAAAATTCAGTTGCATCTAATAGAAGGAAAAATGAAAGCTATTTATGCATCCATTAAGTGAAATATCTTGTCTTTACCATGTAAAATCTTGCACACAGCACAAATGAAACTTACCAAATTTTTTATGTTTAATATGATAAGTAGCATTTGGAGGACGTTCCAATTCTACGAGATTCCATATCGCTTCCATGCTGATTATTTATAATGAAAATAATTTGTTCCTAATACGTGTACTTTAATATAACCTCACTTTTTGCACGTGGACACGAATGTGGCATCATAAGATTACATTTTATTCATTTTAATTGATTATGTATAATTTACATTAGATAACAATTTGAACAGAGTGTCTAGACTTAAAATTAACTACAAATAAATCGATGCAGATGCATGTTAAGCAAGTACGTGTTATGTCAACAATAGGATCAGGTGTTATGGCAATATACGGTCATTCCTTGGATGTCTGTAGGTCTGACAGGAGCAGCTTGAGACAATACAGAACAAGTGGGTGGAAAATCGAGAGGAACTAATTTATACACTCCACGATAGCCAAAACCGCCTTGCACAAGTGGACGATACATTAAATTCGTGCATTGCCCGTAATTTTGCGGCGAATTTATCGGCTGTATGAATCTCCAATGAGCAATTAAAATATTTTAGTAAGCAAATAGTTAATCACAGCTCTGAACTGCATACGGAAATTTATGTTATATTCAGTCACAAAAAAAATGATCAAATTCTTACCTAACGGCTTTTATCGGTTCTATTTTACGACAGTAAGGTTGATTAGTCCTCTGCCGTTCAACATTTAACAATGGCCAATTGCACGTTGTTATCGTGCAACCAGATCGATTGAAATGGGATAATGGACAAAGATCACATATCGTTTTATCCAGTTTTTTATCCATCACATTTCGTATACTTATCAATTTTATGAATACTAAAGATTTTCTAATTGAAGGATGCAGCTATCATCAAACGAATGAACTTCATGTTATCGCAATGAGATTTTCTTCGCGTCTATGTTTGTACATAAAATATGTATAAATATATTTGTATATATTACACAATAATACGCAGTGTCGAAGAAGAAATAGAAAATATTTATTGAAACATGATAGTAAATATCTTTTAATGGAATTATTACAGATACGAGGGGCGGCGAGGAGTCGAAGTATATACGAGGGACAATAAATTTAACAAGGAAGGCACGGAGAACAAGGGAACCACCTGACCGTGCCAATATAAAATAATCCTCCGGTAGTAATAGGTGTCCTAAACACAGGTCCTACTTCGAAAGGAGCAGGGACTGGTTTAGGTAAAGGTGCACAGGTGATACACGGATGACCTGTGCAGGGTGGACAAACGAATGGCCGCGGCGGGCGAGGTAAAAGTGCAGGTTGAGGAGGACATGGCATGCAGGTGAGTGGCATTGGTAAAGGACAATTAGGTTTGCACACCGAAGGAGGAGGGCATGCGTAGCAATTAATAGGCTCAGGTGGGCACGACGTTTTGCATAATGGTGGGCACTGCGGATCCATTGGTACACAACAACCGCAACTAAAATAGTGATTAAGTTAATCGTTATTGCGGTCGACAAATTATCCATTAGATTGCCTTACCTCTCGATTATCTTTTTTAAATTGTTTTTATTGAATGGTCGTTCACATTTCACGATTACCGACATTTGACTGGGTAATATAATTACATAATTATAAATTTAGATGAAATTTCGGAATCGAATATTCGAGGAGTAAAGACCTGAAGTTTGCTATTAAAATAACAGAAAAGTATCTGATAAACGATTTAGAATGCTGGTAAACATAGATAGATTTAACTACTATAGGAAAGTAATTCCTCTTATAGTTAATGTATTTTATTTATATAATCGTTGTATAAATTTATTAAGGATGCTGGTGTCCTAGGAGTAATTATGGCCAATGCTGCTTTAAAGTGTTCTTTAGTGATTATAGTAGCATTCATATCTTCCTCGAGTGCTTTCATAGCAGCTTCGTGACAAATAGCTTGAATTTCCGCTCCAGAATATCCCTCCGTGAGATCGACTAGATCTTGAATTTGTACGTCTTCAACAATTGGCATATTTTTTAATTTGATATAAAAAATTTCTTGTCTAGTTTCGTAGTCGGGTAATGGTACGTAGATTATCCGATCCAAACGACCTGGACGCAGTAGTGCCTACGAAAAATCAATATTTTAATTGACGACAAATTATTTATTAATTATGAATCTTTATCACAAGATGATCAACTTTATCGATTTTATCTGGTCGATTGGTTGCTGCAACTAATGTAACGCTTCCCAACGCAGCAACTCCATCGAGTTCCGTTAACAACTGAGCTAAAACTCGCTCTTGCACATTATTTCCCGCGCTTGACGATGCACCTCTTTCACCTCCCAAAGCATCAATTTCATCGATAAATATTATGGAAGGTGATACTTGTCTTGCTTTCCGAAAAATTTCTCTTACTGCTTTTTCTGATTCACCGACCCATTTTGAGAACAATTCTGGTCCCTGAAAATATCTCATTTTTCTTCGCTTTCAGTTAGAAAAATTTCAGATTAATCATTAATGGTGTCTCTTACCTTTATATTTAAGAAGTTCACTTTACTTTCAGTTGCGAGAGCTTTCGCTATCATTGTTTTAGAACAACCGGGTGGTCCGAACATTAATACGCCTTTAGGTGGGTTTATGCCCATCCTTAGAAATGCTTCAGGATGACGTAGCGGCCACTCGACTGCTTGCTTTAATTTCAACTTTAAGTCTTCTTGTCCTCCGATATCCGACCACCGAACACTCGGTACTTCTATTAAAACTTCTTTCATTGCAGATGGTTTTGTTGTACACAAAGCATGGTCTAGGTCTGATAATGTTACTTTTGATGATATATCGGATATAGTATTTGTTTTCTGCTGACGTTTTACGGCGTTTAAAATTGCCTGAGAACATAGACCATATAAGTCAGCGCCAACAAATCCGTGAGTAACAAACGCGACGTTTCTTATATCCTCTGAAGATAAGGTATTTGGTATTTTTGATAACATCTTCTGGAGTATTTCTGCCCGCATGGCAGGAGTAGGTACATAAATTTCGAATTCTTTATCTATTCTACCAGGTCTTCTAAGAGAATTATCTACGAGATCTAGCTTTGAAGTCGTAGCTAGTATCATGATGTTATTGTTCGTATTCTGTATGTCATCAAAAAGTGCAGTCAACTGTGAAAGAACTCTCCGTTCATGATCCGTACTCGAAGTACTTCTTTTAGGACATAAACTATCAATTTCTTCTATTAGAATAATGCTTGGGGCCTTAGCTTTAGCTTCCTCGAAGATATCTTGCAATTTTTTCTCTGTTTCACCTAAAGATTTACTGTAAATATCTGAGCTGTAAATGGTGACAGAATTAATATTATATTCTGATATTAAAGCATTGGCGATAATAGATTTTCCGACACCAGCAGTGCCATATAATAATACTCCTTTACTAATATAAAAGTCTCCGATACTTTGGCATCTGCCTAAACCAATATCAAGTACATCTTTGATATTTTCTATTACTTTGCTATATCCCCCAACATCTTGTATTTTATATTTAAATTTTCTCTGTTCTTTTTGTTTGTTTTCTTGTTCTTCATCTAAAATAGTCCACTTTGTGTTGTAAAATGCTTTATAAAATTTAGTGTTATGTAGTTGATCGTCTACTATATTTAATCGTTTAATTTGTTCAGGCAAATCAGTATGTATGCATTCGTTTGATATAACTTTAGCAATTTTATAAATTAATTTCTTCCCATAGAAAGGTACACTGAATTTATTACCAACAGCAAATATTTTATGTTCGTTTTGGTTCTTAAGTATTATGTTAAGTTCCATAGTTGCTTCTGGTAGTGCATGTTTTCCAATACTGCAGATTACAAATTCTTTGGCAATATTAATAGAACAATTTAGCTTTTGAACTCTAACTAAGTCCCGCAGATTATTCACTTCTATTGCTATAAGAAACATGTCAGTAGAAAGTTTTCACATAGATCATTTAGTATGATAGATTATTCAATAATAATTTACCATGTTTTGTTAATGAAACGCTTGTTAAGCTTTTATCCTTGGTTGGCCATGCACTTTTAACGACTGTGTTTGTTTCTGTGCTGACAAGAACCGAATCTGCTATTGCAATTTTACATAATTGCATAGCAGACTGCGATAAGAATACCATATCATCCAATTCTCTTTCAGGAATATTTTTTGGCTGTTCTATGCAAAAAAATATATATATGTATAACGGATATAAACAGTAGCGAATACAAGAGTATATGTACCTAGTGGTTTATATGTTTCTACAGTGCTATACAATTTATCATCATAAATGAAATTATGATTCCATTTTTCAAGATTAGGTGGACAATTAGTGTCATGCAGAGTTAAATCCTTTAACGTTAGAGTACTCTGACATTTTTCACATGTCATCCAAGAAGAAAGACTCTTCCTGCTACTATCTTTTGTCTTTGAAGTCATTCTGGAATAATACGATTAACTGATAGCATATGATACATAAAACGTTTCTACTTTGTCCTTTTTTTATGTAATTGCTGGAAGTATTTATATCAGAAATACTAATTAGAACTAAAAGTAATATCCTTCTAACCGAACATAACCTATAAGTCACATATACAAATACACGACATGGACTAACATAGAAAAGCGAACATACGTCTTTGTGAGATGTGTACCAGGATACACGATCGTTTTCAAATTGTAATTCTTATCGTTCGAATTGATGGAAAATATATAATTTCTCATAAATATTTACAATGAAAAACATCGTGTATCATAACGCACATGCTCACTCGATGTGCTAGCACGGAACTATGCGTGTATGTACCTATTTATATGTATGTATATTCTCCGCGGAAAATGGTGACACAATGAGCATTGAATAATAGCCCATAAAGATATTCGAATGAGAAAACGGTGGTATAAAAAATACATTGGGTAAGTGAAAAACATTTACAGTAATTATTTTAAGGAGAAGCGAAATTATTTTTGCATAATGAACGATATACGAGGCGCTAATGCAGATCTTCAAATGCAATCGAAGACCACGATGTAGTATAGTTCGATGAGCGTTGGGTTTGCCAGAACGATGGATGGTATTACGATAAAAAATTTGCAAGGTAAAGGGTACGTTCTTTCTCTTTCTCTCAAAGGATGATTCTTTTTTTCGTCCTTGCCACTTCTTTTCCTTAACTTGCAGATGTGTGTATGTGTGCATGTGTATAGCATGGAGATAAAGATAAAGCAAGAATACGTTATCTCAGGTTTTTGAGGTGTCTTCCCAGTTCAACTTAACCGTTACGATAACACCAATAATTCAAAATCCTCGTTGATTTACAAAGCAGGTATTACACTTTACCACTGTTAACCGTTTCCAAACTTTCAATGATTACAGGTATATCGATTTCGATTGTCTAACGTAAAATTAGATGCATCAGAAGACGAATTAAGTTAAGGTTAAAGTAACTAAAATATCTACGCTGATATTCGAGTTTCTTTTTATTGCAAAAAAAATATGTGCGATCTTGAAAGAAAAAAAAAACAAAAACAATCGAAATATGGTTATTATGATGTAGGTGGAATAATTGTAGGTGAGGAGTTCAGGAAGGGTACAGTATAGAAAATTCGTTAGTGAAACGTTTGATATCGATGAAGGGACATTGGACGCGTGGAATGCCGAGGCTCGCATGCAGCCGAGATGAATCAGGTTCGGCGGAGCATAAAATCAGCGGCCGCATCAGCGATCGCGGGCAGGCAAGAGGCAAAAGACCGATGGATGGACGGGCCAGCCGTCACGAAGCGGGCCGACGTTCCCGTACCAAACGAGATTAATAGAGATCCGCCTGTCAGCCGGACGCCTCTCCGTCTGAGCGAGATCCAGCGGCTTCCAGACGGCCAGTCTTCTCGCAGATCGCAACCTGCGTGGGCAACAACCGATCGTGATCGATCGCACGGTGCGTCCTCTCTGGACACCACCGGTTTGCATGTCGTGTGCGTGCGAGTCCAAGAGTATTTGCGTGTACCACAAATCTTCTAGTCATCCGCGCGGGCATACATAGAGAGTAATGAGATTATTAATCACAGTGACTACTGTTACAGATACCTACGTTTAGAGAAAACCGCTAAATACGCCGCTCGTATCACTTACACGGGCGTAGAACCAATTCGTTCTTCGAATATTGCCGTGCTAATACGGTGAACCGCGTTTTCACCAATTTACGTCCGTCGCTATTCGTACCGATGCGAGTACAAATCACCCGAGGTCGGTGGGCCGTATTCGGTGGCTTCACCTTAATTTGCCTTGCCAATTTGCGATTAGGTAGGCAACCGTATCGCTCTTTTTCATTCTCGTTCATCTACTTTGCTATTTTATTGCTTTTTTATTCCTATTAATTCAATATGATCATGTATATCGCTATAAAAATTAATAGTCTCTCAAAAGCATGAATCGATCTAGTTCGATGCTGTCATTGGGGTTGTCTCTGTTTCAGCAATCGGCGATCAGAATACGGACAACGATGACAGGGTACACAGGGAAGAAGTCCGGCAACATGTGTGCTGTGCTAGACATGAGAAGATGATCGACGTTGGATACGGTAAGCAAATTTAACAAAAAAAAAAAAGCAAAAAAAAAGAATACGAAGCAAAAGGAAATATACGCATTAAACTTAGGACGAAATCAGGACAGGGCGTACGAACAAAGATCAGCGAAGGATCGTGACGCGGTGCGGCGTTGAAAAGAGATTTGGCCTTTATGAGTTGCGTAATTTTAGCAACCGGCTAAATGTAAATTACGTTCCCTCGTTTCGCTCTTTTGCCGCCCCATATTCATCAGTGGTAAAACGCCGGTGGCCTTGTCGCTAGATCCGATCCAGTAAATTAATATCGGGTGTTGAATCAATTGACGCCGATCGAGAGGATGAAGCATCCGGTGGTGGTGTTATCGTACAGCCACGATCGAAGGAATTGACCGATTTATCATTGCGAGGTTTCGCTTTAAAATAGCGCGGGAACCGTCGCGGAATCGATTACGGTTCGATCTCGTTACGCTTTGTTTCCCCATACAGAGAGCGAGAAAGAGATAGAGGAGGGGAGGAGTTGAGACGGATCAATTGCTGCTTATAGATCAAAGACGATCAAAGAACCGACCCTATGATCCGTGGAATGTTAATCCTCGTTTGCGAACGAAGAATTAACGTTTCGCCGAAGTAACTGGTTCCGACCGCTTCAAAACGATCGAAGGGTCGACCACCCTCCGAGCTACGATCAATTGTCAATTAAACGGCTCCGACTTGAATCGACGTCGCGAGCGGAGACGGTTCTTTGAACGTTTTGACCGTGAATCTCCGATAGACCTCGTGGCAGTACCATTTATAGGAAGAAACGCGGAAAGGTGGCAGATAAGTGTAGCCGAAGGCCCAGGGTAAATGTGAATCACTGAGGAATCCTCGCATTCCGTGTCCCACGCGTTCGCGCCAAAAATAGCACGGTTACCACTATAGACGGTTCTACCCTCTTCTTATATCTTGTCAACGTTTAATCTGATACAACTCGTAAATTTTCTACGGAGATCGCGAGCATTATACCAAGCGGCGCCATCGGATTTGCACGCGCCTCATTTTTCGCGAGCGAAAGCCACGGCAGGCACGCAGCCGAGCCACCAGTCATGTCCTCTCGCGTATCGAAATTTTATTGAACCCTCCCTCCGTTTGGTCAGCAGGTTACAGCGTTTCTTCATCGTTTCTTCTATTTTTCCTTTCTCAGGAATATCTGGGGAAATTATCCAAATCGATGCAGGCCACTGTCGTAAACTGTGTCCGCGCCACGTGTTGGACGATCCAGGAGACGCGAGTCGGCCCGCGGTACAGGTAAATCTTTTTTTCGTACCTTTTTTCGGAATCCAAAATTTCGGTTAATCGAAGCGACGATCGTTAAGATGAGAATACAGGATTACGAAGGTACATGGACTCGCGTGATCCATGACTCATGCGCCGAAGGATGCACCTGGCACAGGAACTCTTTGCTGTCTTTTTGGGGCTACCGACAAAAAACGCATCGCCGTCTCGCAATCAAAGTAGACCGAAGCGTGGCCGTGAAACCGGCGAATTCTCCAACCCGGAATTTTTTTAAAATTCACCTTCGTGGTCATGGTTATTTTACGGTTAACAAAGGAACCGTAAAAGAAAAAGAAAAAAGGAAAAGAAAGAAGAAATCTTTCAGAGAAACAACCTCGAACAACTCGCGCGTAGCGAAAGGAACGGATCGAAGTCTGAGAGGCTCAAGATCGGACGTCGAAGAATTTTACCGGCCGCTCGGGCGCTCCGTGTCGAAGAAAAAAAATGCACCAACGAAAAGGCTGAATTTGCAAATAAAAAAAGACTTACACACGAGACACGTTGCCGCGGCAGGTTACGTATGCCAAGGGCTATACGAAGGGCGAAAAAGGCAGGAACGTCATGTAGATTTATGACGCATGGGATCGACCAATCCGCCAGCTGGAATGCGGCCACGCCAGCATCGCGCGATCGTACGGTCTTCGCGACTTTTACGGCGAGTGCACCCCACACCGTATCGAGAACCGCGTATCTTGGCTGATGATCGTGCCCCCTTTATACTTTTACCTTACGTTCTATCCTCCAAAATTCACTCGTTCACACTCTCGAGTCTGGCTAGTCGTGTTTCTTCTTCTTTTCCATACAGCTCTTGATTATCGCGTAGAGTTGATCACGTTTATACCAATAGAGGGTTTACTAATTAGCAGGACCAGCGAACGTGTTGTAACGATTCACGAACAATTTGGAATGACCCTTCGTGTACATCGATTACTCGCTGGAGGGAAAGCTATTTTCGTCACGTGATGCAACACGATCGTTGGTTTACGATCTTGCAACACCCACGCCTGCAGGAGAGAAACAAGCTTAAGAAGAAGAAATGTTACATGCGATATGCAGAAAGGAAAGGATGTGTTTTGCGTCCTTGGAAGGTCGCATCGTGCCGGGTCACTGCTCCGGCGCCAGCTTGGCCAGCTACTAAATCCCGAATCGTGTTCCTGGGATCTCGAGGATGGATGTACCTGAGAGCAGTATTTATTAGAAAATATTCTTAGCCAGAAATATCACCAGGGGGAATAAATGGGAAAGACGTAGCGCGGGAGGGAGAGAGAGGGAGTGAGAGCGATATGGGAGGAGGCTCGCATGGACAAAGATAACGGTCGATGTTATCCCGCAGCGAGAATAATTAAATGGCCCGCGTGACGGGAAAGAAATCGAGTACCAAAGAAAACGTCCGAATGGGAGATAACGAGGCGCGCAAATATTATAAATGCCCCCGTGGACACCGTCGATACTTTCTCAGCTGGCATACGTGCAACGGATTAAGGTACAAATTCTGTGAAGTCGCGTGCTCGCTTTGCTCATCCAACATCTGTATCGATAAAACGTTCCCCGGCTTGATACACGGCCGAAACGTTCCAGAAACGTGTCCTCCTTCCTTACAGTTCATCCTGTCCAACTTTATTTTCGCTTCGCCGAAATTCAACTCCGTTTACGGTTCTCGCCCTTCCAGAGATGCTTCCCGGAATCACACTGCCGTCCGAACGCAGCGAAACTAGAGAGGGTGTCGACGATTCAAGGGGTTCGTATAATCGAAGTCACGGAAGCTTGCGAATGCACACCTGACTCCTCCTGCAGGCGAGAATCCTTCACGCATCTCGTCCATTCTGGCACTCCGCATCAAGCAGTGATGGATGTCGGAGTATGTATGGGTCACTGTGCTAAAGGTATTTAATTTTCTCGCGTTCTCCACGATCCACTAGCAATCCTTGTCGATAATGCTTTACTTCGTAATGCCCTTTGAAAGATCTCGGATGCAAACCTGTAAGAAACAGCACGGTTAGCATTAAAGGACCAAATGGTATGTAACTTTTAGTTTCTCCTTACCGTAGCAATAGATGTGGTATCTCGAATTGGTAGACGGGAAACACGTGTTACATTCTAGGGGACGAGGTGTACCAGGTGATCGAGAAATGCGGCTGCGCTGGAACTTGTCACAAGATGGACCACATGGAGACTGTCCTCGATTTCAGTGAAGTCGAAATAAAGGACGGGACGAACACGACGGACGTTAGGCCAGTAGTTCGGGTAAATTTTCTCCTATGTGATCTCTCAGGCGGTCCCTCTAACGACATTGTAATTTACCATTTGCTCTATGTTTGCGTAAATAGCAAATTAACATCGGTCAATGCGTCGGGACTTGTCCAGGGAACGAGACAGAGATGTGTCTTTTGAGAGATAAAAAAGAGCCATCTAGATGCCTGGCGGGCCTGTACTCGAAGCAACACAATTGCACGCCAGCTAGATTCAAAGTTCACGAGTACAGGTATTCGGATGTCGATCAATTAATCGTCGGTAATGCGGTTCGATCAAAGCATTATTCGTTTCGGATCGCTCGTTTGTTTCAGGACTCGTCGTGGCTCAAAGAGGGAAATTATTCAAATTACCCAGTGCGCCTGTGTCTGAATAGGATAAAGCGGATCTAGGGGGAGGTCTGTTCCATCCAGCAGACTAATGAGAACAGGCTACAGAGGCATTGAAGTTATTTTATGCGTCGCGTAAACACAGAGTACCATTTCGATGTTCCTACGTGTATTGGTATGACAAATAAACGTACAATGACTTTTTAGAAAACGCTAATAGTCATTCGTTCTGTATACTAATTCTCTCTACCGTCGGACATATTCTGGAATTTTCACGGTAATCGAGGCAACTTCTCACGAAATGGTTTAACAAGCGGAACCACGTTTTAGAATTAGTTCCACTTCTCGGGTGGCAGTTAATTTCACGAGATAAAATAATAAAAGCGGAACGGCATTTGGCGAGGCGTAATAAGACGATCGGTAAGTTTCTACCGTGAATTTTAACGCGCACTTCTGCAAAAAGGCCACGCCAATTGGCACTAGCGTTAACTTTGTACTTGCAACTGTTCACTGGCTTGGTCCCGTTTCGTCTTACGTTCATATAAGAATAATGCAACAAAAAGAACGAGGTCGAACCCGGTGCCTCCATGTTCGAACGTGGTGAGCGAAAATACACCGCTCTGACACCCTCGCGGGATCCGTCATCGTCCTCGTAGGAAAACAACCGATTATTCGCAACATCTAAATATCGCCGCGGGGCCACATGACTCGCCACTCACGAATCTACGGAATTTAGGAAGCGTGAGCTTTTTTTAATAGCCCCACGGTGTCATCATCTCGTTCCTCGTGGGTTTCGTTCGTTCGGCTCGCAATGCCACCACATAATCGACATTCTCCTCCACCCTATTTTTTATCCAAGCCGTTTCACCTCTAAAAAAAAAGAATCAAAAGAAAAACAAAGAAGAAAAATTCTTTTCGTCAAAAATACGAGTGTATTTTGAACGGAAAGTATTTGACAAAGTAATTTCCCGAGGATTAAGCGAAGAGCGTCGCGCGTTCGATGGTCCACCATGATCGAGGATGATCTAATACAGCTTAATAAGAAGCGATTGCTGGGAGAGGAACCGCGCGTCGTCGAGATACGATGATGTCGAGTCGCGTCGGTGTCCCGTGAGAGAAGCCGATGTCGCTGCGGGGAGCAACGCGGGGGAGGCAACTCCCGGCATAGCATAAAGGTGACTCCTCGCAGCCAACACCTCCCATATGCTACTTAGCGTTCCGTTCGGTTTGGCAAACCTCCTGTCCGCTGGCAGAGAGGGTGACCGCTCCTTCCTCCGTTAAGAAGCGTTTGCCGCGGATTCCACGTAAACTCAGTCGATGTTCCACGTTCTCGCCGAGGTTGTCTTCGAAGCGAATCAAAAGAGTTCGTCACCGTTAGCTGTAAAATTAAGAGAAACCGATTACGTCCGTCCTTCGACACGACGAGTGAACTACAGACGAAGATGTTGACGAGAAACGTTCGGTTTCTCCTCTGGGCGATACTGTTCCTGTCATGCCTCTTCGACGTGTACACGCATCCAAGCCGTTTCTCCGTGGACGACGATAGAAACGTGGAGGAACTCGGAGACTCCTGGTCCTTGGTTGACTTGAACGAAGGGAGCGAGCATGATGCTCGTCGGGACGAGGCGCTGGAGAAACTGCAACAGGTTCGTCCCCGGGGAACTGTGCCGTACCATTTACTAGTCGTGAAACAGATTTCGTGACAACTTTTCTTTTCGTTAGATCGAGGGAATGAAAGTGAAACGACGCGACGAACCCGTGTTTCGAGCCTCGTATTAATCAGCTAATGAAATCGTTACAGGTACTCGGTATTCGGAGTCACGGCGAGAAAACCGGACGTCGCAAGGTGCCGCCGCAATTTATGCTGGAACTGTATAACAACGTCGCCGACCCCAGCGGTGTCACGCGAGGTAAAAATCCGTACAATGCCAAGGTTGTCCGCAGCTTCATCGAAAGAGGTAAACACACCTCCTTAACGTCGCGCATCTTTCCCTCTCTCGTTACGAGCACTCGTTAACCCGAAAACTTCGATGCAGACACTTCTATGTCACGGTTTTACTTCTTCAACATCACGGGTCTGGAAGTGGATGAATCCGTCCTCGAGGCGGAACTTCATCTGTATCGGAAGAAAACACCCCTAAAGTCTATGCATCCGTCCACCTTGTCTTCTCCCTATTACTTGGTGAGTACACGTTTAATGCCTTTTAGTTTGTTACGGTTATTAAAGAATCCTTTCTTCACGAGTATTTTACCTTTTAGATAAGAGTGTATCAAGTATTGGACGAGAAGAGTTTAGACGTCCCCGATCTCCACAGGTTGCTCAATGTTAGATACGTCGGGGCTCACGCGTCCGGTTGGCAGGTATGCTCCGAAGCTGGACGAATTTCTGAAAAGATACCACGAATTTATTTATTTCCATCGTAGATATTCAACGTCAAGCAAGCGGTTCTCGCTTGGTTAGCCGGCGAACCAAATCTTGGACTCCTGGTAACCGCTTCCACTTTGTTCGAGGACCAAGTGAATGTCGAGTTTTCCAGACGGAACGAGTATCATCACAGTAAACAACCAATTCTGGTACTTTTTGACGACGACGGAAAGGGGCACAGGGGTGACAAAAAGATGGCCCCGCGTTACTATACTTACGGTAGCAACAACGGAACCGAGGAGATGTACGACGACGAAGACGAGAAGATCGAATTGAAGAACGAATACCATGAGAAACGCAATCAAGGGAAAGGCCAACCGGAAGAGGCTCGGTGGGGGAACCAGAATAAGTCTGAATTCTTCCAAAGGCAGAAGAAAACGCAGAAGAGAGAGTTGGACGAAGTGACGGATACATCTCGAGAGAAGCAAGATCTTGTTGAAAGAACGTCCAGACGACGTAGACGGCAGACCGCGTCCTCTTCAAGAAAACTTCGCAGAAATGATAACTGGAACAGTGTAACGCCCGTAGAATATTTGACGTCGATGGATATATACAAACGAGCCATGCGCCGCGAAAGAATGGGAGAGAGAGTTCGTCAGACGTCAGTATCACGATCCGACGAAAGGTTCCGCGAGAAACGTTCGACCAAGAGCCACGCATCCGTTCAGCAGAACATCACCGACTGTTCAAGACATGAACTCTACGTCGACTTTAAGGATATCGGGCTCTCCTCGTCCATCATTTCACCGCCCGGTTATTCCGCGTATCATTGCAAAGGTATCTGCGAATCGCCGCTGAGCCAAGATCAGCAGCCAACGAATCATGCCACCATTCAGGGAATTGTTCACAAAATGGGGCTAGTGAAGGGGGTTGAAAGACCATGTTGTGTACCGACAAAATTGCTAGGCACGACCATTCTGTTCTATGACGATAACGAGAACGTTGTCCTGAAAGTTTACCAGGACATGATCGCGGATCGCTGTGGATGCCGTTAAAGGACATCGCCGTTCTCGTATCTGTGTTTTGCGTTGTTTGTTCTTATTGTGGTAAAAAAGAGCGAATGACATATCGAAGTATGTATCCGAGGTAGTATAAGGAATTGTAGATGAATGTATACGTATGTGTGGAGAGAGAAAAAGAAAGTGAAAGCGAACGAGAGAGAGAGAGAGAGAGAGAGAGAATGAGAAAGAGAGAAAGGTAATGCATGCATCGGAAAAAAGATGAGTTTTAGCACGAGAGTCATTCCTAGAGATTCGCCTGAAGATCGCCGTTCAATTGACGTCCCAACATTGTACATAAGAACATTCCTAAATTCACGTAGGGTCATGCGTATCAATGATTAGCACGTGTCTATATCGTATCCTGTATCGTCGTTAAATTATTATTATAATCACACGTAGAGAGAATTAGTCGCCTCGATCATTGTATATACTACTGTATCGTAAAACGTTAGAGTTATTTATATTTTAATTACGAGAAAATAAAACGACTATTTAAGCTATCGTGCAGTGTTCTCACACGTGGCACATAAGTCGTTCCTTCTCACCATCCCGTCACGATCGAGATTCTATATTTGGAGAGGAGATATCGTTTCCATCGCGATACACTTGAAATTACTTATTTTAATAAACCACCATGTTAACCCTCGCCTCCGCTGAGCCTCTCACGAATAAACGGAGCTGGCCTGAAACGAACGGGAGGACGAATCGAGTCGAGAACAGCTTTGAACATAACGTTGCGGTTTTTTTTCAAAAGAAAGGGAGAGAGAGGGAGAGAGAGAGAGAGAGAGAGAGAGAGAGAGAAAGAGAGAGAGTTTCGTTGGAGCTGAACGGCGAAATCGAGGCTCGTACGCTTTACGAGCGAGCCAATAAAATAAACGTGACGGTAACAGTGTTCGAGACGATGAGTTTGGCGCCACTGGGATGCAGAAAGGCAGTCGTGGAATGTCAGTCGCTACCGGTGTTAAATGCCTGCCCATTTTGCCACTTTTTTTTTCTGCGAACGGGTATCGGTGGCGCTCGACAATCTACGAGTAAATAAACGAAACTTGAATTGGAATCGGGCGCCAGGCCATCGAGAAATTTGGCGCTAATGGCCAGTAGCGACCGTACTGTTCCGAGTTTCTGTCGCGGACAGTTTTACGGTCCCACCCCTTCGTCCTTTCTCTTCTCGTTCGTAACGACACGATCACGATGATTCGTGGTTCTCGTTTTATTCCATTATTGGGCTGCTCAACGTGAGTAATGGAATGTAAACAGATTAGTTTGATGACCCCCGTTGGAATCCAGGGTGCAACCGTAGATCGAATCAGGATCTGGTATGCCGCTGCGTTATCTAGGATGTCCAGAATCTGCGAACAACGCAGCGTGAAATCTCAATGAATCAGGCGTAATTGTAGATGATTAGGGGCTCTGTTTTCTTGTTAGTTCCTATTGGAATCGCTACACGTGCGTAAATTTCCGTCCATACAGCGCACAGACCTGCTCGATCTCTCTTCTCAGGGAATAATTTTACATGCTTCATCCCAGATGTGTTTTATTATACCTTTAATTCTTGTTCAGTAATCGTAGCGTGCAGTAAATGGCGACAGACAACGGCGAGTGGAGAAGATTTAAACAAAATCTAGGGTCGGTAAATAAGGCAATCCGGAATGAAAGGGAACAGCATTAAGCTTTCGATACAGGGATTTGCATGTTTGCGAGCGACCAATCGTTCGCGTGCCATCGTACCGCATTCCGTGCGCGTGCATCTCCAGTTATATTTAATCCACGGTAGGTGTATTTTCGAATCTGCCTGCCTAAAAATAGCCGGAACGCGTTCCATTGCATTCCAACGCTGTATTTAGATCCTTCGAATCGTAATACAACGTCAAGTGGAAACGTATACGCTTGTTTTCTCTCTATTTACATAACGACCGAACTTTTTGCAGAGAGAATGATTCGAATGGAAATCGCGGAAGCGCAACTATCGACACTGAGAACGGAGTCGCGGAACCTTTGAATAATTTTCAAGCTACGAGACAAAATCCTAATGCCATCGATTGCGCACTATGGTCTGTGCAATAACGTAGCGATCTGTCACCCAGAGCACACTACCTTTCCAGCCTCTCCACTGCCGCCACACTTGGTCATTATAGTGGAACAGAACTTTACCAGTTCTCATACAACTATACATATAGTGGTAAGCCTTTGAACGGTGCGCGCCTCGTGTCCCGTGTACGCCGTGTTTCAGCCGTCCTTCCTTCCCGCCGCCGCTTTTTTCTCGTTCCCCTCGTTGTTTTTCTCCCGCGTCTGAACACGTGATTGTCTCCCGTCTTCCGCCGGCCTATAGTCTTCACCTGCGCGACTCGACCTCGGGGTATCGACGATAAGACCTTGCCGATCGTTCCGCCAGCGTTCGTAAACAAAGGGGACAACGACATCGGGAGCGCTATCCTCGCATCGCTTGATCGCTAATTGTTCGCGAATCGTGGAGAAATTGGTCGTATACCCGTTGGTGGGGATGAACCGTTGAACGTGCAATACGTGGGAATCTGTAACGGAAATATCAGTTGCGTATTAGGAGCTAAACAAAGAGGGCATTATGAGGGATTATCGATGGCAAACATGAGAGTCTTGGTCTTACTTTACTGGATCGTCTTTCAATTGATGTTAACTGCTACGATCGTGAACGCGGGGGATCGTCATGTAAGTAAAATCGTATTATACCTTTAATTCTCGTATTTTGTTTAGAAAAAATGTCCTCAATAATAATTATTGCGTTGAATGATCCATGCCACGAACAAAAAACATAGGAAATCGAGATTTTACGGACATGCCGGTTAGCTTCTACCATTTAATACAAAACGATCTTGCAACGTACGCTTCCAAGAAGTAGAATTCCATCCTGTAGTGTTGCGGTGTCTCTTTCCCCTGCGCAAAACTCGTACCTCATCCACGAACCAAACACAGGCTTCTTTGATGTCGTACCGACGATCGTTATCCTCTATCCCAGATGACCACACTGCAAATTCGCTTCGCTTGAATTCACGAACTATTAGTCAAATGCCTTTCTTTTCCTACGAACTATCGATCAATTCGCTCCTTTTATTGGACAGATGGACGATCATAGAATCTCAACAAACGTGGAAGCGATCGTAACACGAAAATTGCCTTCGAGCTTACTACGTCCATTACGGACGACCGACAAGTTGATTCGAAACAAACGGAACGAGGAGATCGAAGATGAGGCGGTTCCTACGAGGCATTCGAAACATCGGAAACGAAGTCGTTCCAAAAATCAAGCTATCTGTCTTCGAAGCACATTCGCGGCCAAATTGTTTTTTCTAGGAGGCAACGACACGATACTACATCGAATTTTTAAAGAGACGGAAAATAGCGATGTAAATAATCCTGTTTTGGAAGTCGACGAAGAGCCCCGTGACCAATCGGTGATCAACGGTCCTGTGCAGGTAAATATCGATGAACGTGGACACCGCAGAAGTCTCTGAAAAAGAGAATAAGTAAGTATTTGAGCTTTTTCTTGGTACGCAGGAGTTATACAATGGAACCAGAGAGAACGATTACAATTTTACCTATATCGACGATGAGAAAGGTAGAACGGATCCGAAGGGAAGAAACTTGAACGTATCCCTAGCGGATTTGGAACTAGTAGACTCATACGAGGAGCAATCTATTTCCAGCGAGATCGAGTTCGAAAGCACCGATCCATTTTTCACGATGAGTAATCGCTCGAAGAAGGACGAACCCGGCGATAGTATGGATTACATAAGTCAAGAACCCTCATCGGCTATGTATTCAGCCGTCGACGATCATGTTGCGGTCTCCGACAGTCTAAGTGCGCTCCTAAGTAAATTATTTCAAAGTCTACGCAACACTTCCACTACGGACAGTCAGAACATATTTGAGGACCTAAACTTCGTAAACGAAACGAATCTAGACCCCTGCCAGAAGTGGTTGAACAGCAAGGACAAGCTTGAGCAGGTTTTCTTAGGTAGATTCCCAATGATTTTAAAACAGCTGTAAGCACCGATTTCGTTCCTCAAACTTGCCTCTGTTGCAGATGGTCTAGTATCGTTACCTGCCTGTCCATGCCAATACCCGAGCAATATCTTTTACGAGAACAAAGTTTGGGACGAGAGGCGGCAGAAGTATTTTAGATGGCGGGACGTAAGCGGTAGCTCTCACCGGCTCGACGTTTACAAGCCCGGTGCCAATTACTGCGTGCGATCATTGCTGACCCAGGGAAGCGGAAGCGCGGCCGCTCAACACTGTTGCTACGACGGCCAGAGGAAGCTGTTGACCCGTGGTTCCGGTGCTGGTACTCCGAACTTTGTTAGCCCGGAGATATCGCCCATACTGCACAAGAGAATCGACGTGTTACCCTGGAGACTCTGCAAGGGTGACTTCTCCAGGTTTTCTATTTGGAATCATTGTGCCTAAAATCGAAATGATACTTCGGTTTTCTGTTATGTAACTCTTAGTACGATTAAAATTATAGGTACAATGAAGTGAGACCGCCAAATAACGACAACGACTGCGAGACGAATCCGGACGATGAAGAGTACCAACGACAGATTGACAGGACTAAGTATTACTAGATTTCGGTTATCTTTTTTTCTACCTGGCAATGATTCGTGATACCTAAAATATATTGCATTTGACAACGTTTGTACGACGGAACTTACAGAATAAACGTGACGCTATTAATCTCATCCCTTGTGTTATGTTTGATAATTACTACCAAATAGAACCATTTACCCGCGACGTTCGAAAAGCCGCGCCCTAATCGCAGTAAACGCGAAACCGGTTCCGAGCGTGTAGCCGCACGTTTCCAGTCACGTCTCCCGCGCCGCTATTCAAGAAAAAGAGGGGAGCAGGACGAATTCAGAGACGAGGCAAGCGAAGTCGATTCAACCGTGCGTGGCCACTAGGCCGTCCAGTTGTTATGGTTACTGCCAGCAAACACAAGTTCCGTTCGCACGTTCTGTACTAGGAGACTCGATGGACAGCCATGGACTGGGCCACCGATTTGGAGATCACCTCGAAGAAGGTAAACATTTAATCTGCAATTCATTTCCTGGAGTTAACAATCGTTGGACTTTTAGCTTTTACCTCGTCTTGGTAGAAGATCAACGCAGAACATCGTACAAGAAGAGTCTAAGCTGGACGATGATCTTCTGGAAAGTCCTGCGTCGTCGTCCTCTGGAAAATCGACGCAACCACCTGTGGTACCTCCCCGTACCAGGAAGACTGGATGGGGCGATGAGTTGAAAAGCGGGAAGTATGTTTGTTTTGCAGAGACCTCTATTATCGGCTGAATCTATTCCAAGAGTTTTTACTTATCCTCTTCTTCTTATCTTTCAGATCGCGTGGGGCTTCAAGTATTATCGAACAGTAAGTATAATGAGTAGAATTAACGATTCAGACGCCTGTAGTCACTGATAGATTATTTCTTAGGGAACGCTCTCGAGCATCTGAGAGGGAAGAGGTTATTGACGGTGAGAATTGATTTCTAATTATATGAAACTTAGAGAACTTTAATTCAGATGAATTTTATATCGTTTGTAGATATTCCAGTTATACCTGATTTGGATGAAATTCAAGAGGATAACGCTTTGTCCGATATAAATACACCATCGTAAGTACCATCGTGAGGTCTTGATGAAAAGGTTTGATTCGTTACAGTCAGCTTGTAACTTCGCAGGGTTAACGTGAACAGAGTCGCTGCGTACAAAGAACTGGACACGGACTTGGTGAAAAACGCTGCGTTCACATCTCTGAATGGTGTTAATCTTTCGCTTTTAGCAGAAAAATTGTACAACGAACATTTGACAAAGGAACCGGACGAAGTATGGAACTGGAATCTCCTTTTTACTCAAGTTTCGTCCGAAGTGAATAGCGAGGAAGCGTGAATAGCGCAAAAGAAAATTGTCGCGTGATTTTTACTTAGCTATAACTTTTTACTGCTACGAAAAAATAAAGTGAAAAATATGAAAAGAAAGATATGTCTACCTTTAACATTGTTTCCGAAGTACTAGTTACGTATAGCTTACAATATCAGGGAAGAAAGTAAATTGCCAAAAAGCATGGCATACTGCTTTGTTCTGCAGTGCCTGTATATGGAAGCGACAAATTAGTAACCTCGTCTGACCTATTCGATTGCCCCCCAATTTGGAAATCGCGGTAGTTCGAGGAGCGACGTGAAGACTCGACCGTGCAGGCGTGCAAATCCAAGATTAATTAAAATCGAGAAGTTGCACGCGCAATCGGGAGCCGAACACAAGCTACTTGAAGCGACCACGTGACAACACCCACTGAGCAGATCTGCCATATTTCTACGTTAGCGATCAATGTTCAGTTGTGCCATCACTAGCACACACTTCCATCAGTAAAGCTTCGATTCTCCTATATAAAGGAACCGAAAGCGTATCAACCACTTGCGAGAGAACGCTTTGTATTATCAATGTATTGTATATTACGTAAATCAAAGGAAATACGTGTACTTTCTATCATAGTCAATATTGTAGCGGATTGTAATATCTTAAATTAGTTAAGTCACGTCGAGAAAAATATGTAGAAAATATTAATACAAATATAACTTTTAGGTGCTCGAGATGGAAGCCATCTCGTAGCCGAGTTGCGATACTAATATGATGCAAGCAATCGTGAATCGATACATCGAACATAACGTAAATATATCGACTGCACAAAATCGATGGGTCGAATGGTATCGTCGGTCATATGAATTTGAAATTGATAGGGAAGTCCATTGATAACCTGCACGCATTAAATATTAATTTTACTCGCATGTTCATCGTCAAGCGCAAAATTAACAGGCGCTTAAACCATATTCTGTTTCGCAAATTTCGAGTGTATTATAATGGGCATGGTACATGCCTCAGGAAAAAAGATAGAGCCTAATATAGTAACCAATGAAACGGAATGTATACCGTGCTTGGAACCGATAGACAAAGCGCCGGGAAATCCAGGAAGTTTCGAAGACATTCACAAGAAGGTTAAAGATCTTTATCCACAAAACTTTGAAGGAGCACGATTAACCATCAACAAAATTCTTAGCGAACATTTCAACGTGATGCATTCGATTACTCTTAGCGCGGTTACTCCGTCCGGCTATAAATTTGGTACGAAGTACGTTGGGACGAAATTGGTAGGCTTAAACGAGAAGATACACGAAAAATATCCCGTAGCGGTGGGTGAAATTATGCCAAACGGTAACATGACCGCCTCATTCGTGCACACGCTTGGATGCAGATTTAGATATAAATTATCGGCCCAAATAGCTGATGGGAAATGCAAGGCGTCGAGTTCCAGCTTGGAATATCGATCAAACGATTTCACGGTAGCGGTAACCATGGCCAATCCACGGTTCATGAAGGGGCACGGAACTGTGGTAATACACTTTTTACAATCGATCACGTCGAGGATCGCGTTAGGAGCCGAGATTGCATGCCTTCGTGGCTCGAAAGTTCCAGGCGGTCAACAGACAGTAATGTGCGTGGCTTTCAGGCACAGTACAGGGCCTACAACGTTATCTGGAACAGTAGGTGAAGCGGGCCTTCATCTTTGTTACCATCGTAGAGCCAGCTCGCAATTGGAACTTGGCGTTGAGTTAGAGACGAATATGAGAACTCATCAGTCGGTCGCCACTATAGTTTACCAAGTGAATGTGCCGTATGCAGATCTAATTTTCCGTGGCATTGTGAATTCCGAAACCACAGTCGGTGGCACGTTCGAGAAGAAACTGTACCCCATCCCGGAATCCTCATTGGTTATCAGCGGACTCCTGAACCACAAAAAGCAACAATTTCGCGTAGGCGTTGGTCTTAATATTGGACAGTGATAAGGAACGTATCATGTTTCTTTTTATACGTGATTTATATAAATGATAAGAATCAATCCAATGGTATTGAAACTAACGTAAGACGATTTTAATTGTTACTTTCAAAATCTTACAGAATGAAAAACCTTGTATATGTTACAATATCCGTCGCACGATAGTTCGTAACAATATATGAATAGCACTAGAGATACTGAACAAGTGTTACATTAGTTACATTAGTGTTGTAAAGTGTGTGAAAACTTTAGGTCATCACGCCCATATATTAATGTACATTCAATTAAAAAAATGACCTCAAATTTGATATCTAATTGGCTGAAACTAGATGCAAGTGTCTTTATCACTCTAATACTGTCACTTTTATCATCAGAAATTTTGTTTGACAGCTAGTATTCATCAATTGAATTTTATTCTAGTCATCTCCGTTTGCTATTCTTTCATCCAAATCGTCATACTCGTGGAAAGCAGTTGTCTTTAATTTGTCGAAATTCACTTCGAACTTTTCACTAAGAAGTCCATTCTCATCGGCATATTCCAAAATATCACAGATCAATGGCGATTCCACACCTAGAACGTACTCGCAGGTTTTTGGCTCGAGTAAGAACAACGAAACGCTTGATGGACTGGCAGTATGACTTTCGACACATTTTAATTTCACCTGAAAACCAAGTTTTGGCAATTACATGTTCTTTTACTTAAAAATAAGTTGAATTACGCTCCGAAATTTTTCTCTATCGTATACGATACCTCTGTTTGTCTTGGATTGCCAGTCTTATCGCAAATACTTCCATCGCCGTAAAAATGAGAAAGTTGTTTCCGCAATTCTAACGTCTTTGGTTTCTTATGCGGATTCGCAGCGATCCACTCTAAATGTTTTTGCTTATCAAATTTACCGAGATTTACTATTGTCTTTTTACCATCACGCTCTATATGGTACTGATCTACCGAGCGTCCATAGCAAAATTCATATTTCCACCATCCATTGCCCTAGTTATATGCGTGTATGCGGTGTTATGCATATTATTCGTCAACACGTAATTAACATAAATTATCGGAAGTACTTACTCCGTGCAAACAATTTTTTCCGCTCAAAAAATTTTTCACAGGACTCACTTCTGCTGGGCTAATACCTTGATCTGCTAACGAGTTTATAGAATCTTCGATATTATTATGTTTATCAATCACACCAACGGGATGTATTTCAACCCTAACACGTGCTTCACCATCCTGAAATGAATGCAAATTAATTAAACTTTCAAACAAAATATCCAGAAACCAAAAGTCCTTGTGATAACTGCTACCAATGTTATCATCAATTATGTGAATTTGTTAGAGATATGAATGCACAAAACATAATTTTTTCTTCTTTTAGCACATGATACTAATAAAAAATATGATCATTCTTTATCTTTATATCTTGTATTCTGAAAATAAATGTATCATCTAGCATTTTATAGTTAACAATTATTAGCTCTTTAATTATCATTGCTAGCTGTTCGTAATTCAAAGCAATAAATGAAGCAAAAACAAATACTGTAAGTTCGGCTGTGAAAAAGTGAAGCAAAGGTGTGATGCTAAAAACACAATGGTGCATAAATAGCATTCATGATAATATTATAACATTCTTTTGGACAATATGTAGACTTAAAGGAAATAACTTTATGTAGAAAAGGAAGGGACAGAATGAGATACAAATTAATGGCGACAAATGACAAAAACCACCAAGCACTTTGGCCTGATCCCAAAAATGCGAAGTATTCTGACCTGGCCCTCCTTATCTACATGGAAGATTGCATAGACTTCCTGCAGCTTCTCATCCTGTGCAACAAATAATTAATTCAGTATACAGATAATAAACAATTCAAAGACATAAAGAAAAAAATTATTTAACGTTAAATTAAGGAAACTATATGACTTATAATTGTAAAAGCCAAAAAGTGAAGTTCATTTTAGTTAATGAAAAAAAGACAATATCGATCAAAGCTGTGTTCTCTACTATCGTGTAAAATATGTCATTTATCGATATGATATTGGGATTTATTCTCATTTGAAAACATCTTATTCAAATAGCAAAAATATCACTAGCATACACAAAAAATATACAGGTATTGCATTAAATAACATATATTATGTGTATATATATATGTACATATATATACACATATGACACAGGCATAGTCAGAAATAAGTAAATGAATACAAAGAACGCACAGAAGGTGGCTTTACCATTACTTTTTGATATCGCAGTTTCATACTTTCTATCTCCATTGCAATAAGAGATCGTGGCTTATCTGCTGCATTTTTAAGCGGATAACAATTGATCTCGTTTTCTCCTGTGGCTTGAGGATTGTAGTCAGGGTGATTACATAACCATGGAGAAAGAACGATAACTTCGTATTCACAACTGGAGGGCTCTTCTATTGAAAATAGTTCATGTTTACCATGTCGATAGCAAACATACAGAACTTTTATCTTTCTTGGTTTATTATTCAAATCGCAAACTGTCCCATCACCCATTTCAATTTCAACATATGGCATATTGATTCCATCAACTTTTTTAACCGGTATGTCTGCTTTTCTGGAAGGATTTGATTCCCTTTCCGTATATTCTGCCAGAAGTTTCAGTTCCTGTAATTTATCAAAGGTACCCAAATAATATTCTTGCGTCTTCACCTTCTTCCCATCTCTATCTTCGTGATATTGCCGTACGTAACGTCCGTGGCACAATTCATACGACCAATAAGACTCAACCTGGAGGAATGTATACATCATTTTTATGTAAAGTTTAATCTTATATACCCTATAATAACACGTACCCTATATGAACAGGTATCTTGCCTAAATAATGGCGTTAGAATTTCTATTGGATTTGGTCCGATATATGGCTCGTTGTAATCTTGTTCTTGTTCTGAATTCTGTACAATTAAGCACTGATATTTTTCTTTATTCGCAGTTGTTATAATGTAAGGTTCTACATTTGCTCTAGACTCCTGTGAAAAATATTTAGGCAAAGTGAAATATGGTTTCATTATTGGTTTCGTTCAATGGATACTTACTAATAACTGCGAATTAGCTTCACCAGGCCAATTAATTTTGAATAGGACCGTATCATCGAAACTTCTGAGATCGTGTCCATACACAACAGTAATTACAATGCACACCACATTGTAAATACCAAAATGTAGCCACATTTTTATAAAAGCACAATTATTTCACCATATCTTTAATCAAAGTGTGTGCGACCACATTTGCGGACTTGTACCGATGGCAGTACGTCTGCGCTAAGACGTTTGTATTCTGTATTATTATCGTAGAAATTATATATGTTCGAGCACGAAACGAACTTTTTTGAAACGACTCTCTAGCAAGTCTGACACCAGGCTTACAGAATTTTCAGTTCTCTAACCCCAATTAGATCCAAATACCAATAATTCTATACATCACGTGAACAGTATACGTGGTCGTTTTTCCAAGCAATATCGTTCAATTTTATGATACATAATAAACGTGTACGAGAGGATGTTTACGCGTAGATATATACGATTATTTGTTACGAGTTTCAAGCAAATCTTTACAGAGCATTTTGTATCATAGCAGGTGAATTTTGTTTCGAATCCTGTGGCTTGCGGCTCGAAAAGATAGTTGTATAACCCTATGTAGAGAAACCAACTAGTATCATCCACGTATGATGTTGATAATGAAACAGTGTAAACACCGATGCCTTTCAGGTGCCTCGTTTATTTTATTTATAAATCGAGTAATTCTTTTCTGATGAATTGATTGGTTTATAGAAGAAAGTATAACTGTTTGGACGAGCTGAATAAAATCTTTCGATGAAATTCTTTATTCAAATTATTATTGGTTTAATTAGATTCCAGTAGAGGGCTGAAATCGTTTCTAGCAGTACAGTTTTCTAAGGTTGGTTCACCTTCTCGATAACGATACGTTTAGTCTATGATTGGTGACCGAGAATCCGCGATCGGGAACTCGTCGAAGTGGAAACAGTCATCAACTAGTTCGACCTTAAAAGTCATCTGGCGTTGATGGTTTATTCATATTTTGTAGGAGAAAGCCTGTGATAATCCGGAACCGTGTACTTCTTAGCTGAAATAACATGTCGGATACGAGACGACGTCGGAAGTCTAATCAGTCTTGCGGTTCCGATGACCTCTCGGACTCTTGCGAGGAACTAAACGCGACGAAAGAGACCCAGGTTAGCTGCTATAAAAGTGTTTTCGATTACGTACACTTCGAACATTCGAAATATGTTCCCTTCTCTTCGCGTTTATCAAACTTTCGTTGGCTTTATTGAACTCTCCTTCTTGTCGAACTGGATCGAAAGTTCAGCGGAAGATCTGATTAAGTGGATTAAGTAGACTGCTGTAATACTTCTGGATATTATCGTAACTAGGGAGACTTTCCTTTGTGTTCGATTTACCGGCAAGTGGTCTCGAGAATACGTCACAATTCTGATACGTATATCAATAATGAAAAATAAAATTATCCTGTACACTGAACTTAAATAAAGTATATCTATATAAAGCTTGAAACCATTTCAATAAGAGTGTTCCAATCCTGCAAATGTTAATTCGTTTATTGCGGTCCCACTTTCATCTCCTTCTATTTTAACTAGAATTTCTATCTATAGAGCAGCGAGCAAACCGACGGTCATCAAGATTCAGAATGTGATATTTATCCTTCCGATTCCGATGCTGAATCTCAAGATGGTGCATTGCGTGAAAGTGGCGATGGCCAGGAGGAAGAAAAACCTCAGAAGAAATTGGACGACGACGAAGACAGGCGCAATCCGCAGTATATTCCTAAAAGAGGAACATTTTATGAACACGACGATAGGACTATCGACGAAGTGGCAGACAGTGTTGCAGAATCTCAGAACGAGAGGGACACCAAAGAGAAGAAAGTGTGGAAGGATAAAGAAGATAGATGGAATCACGATCGATATAACGATGAAGAACAGGCACCAAAGAGTCATGAAGAATTAATAGCAGTTTATGGCTACGACATAAGAAATGAAGAAGGCCCGCCAAGAGCTAGAAGAAGAAGAAGATACGGGTAGATATTAGGTTTGCTAAAGTATTGTGGCGCTTGTAACCTTTTATTTCATGCATTTTATGCTTTTTAGTCGTGGTCCTAACAAGTACACGCGTAACTGGGAAGATGAAGATGCATATGGAAAACCTGGGACCAACGTTTCTACTAGAAGCAGGAAGTTCAACAAAAGCGGTGAAGATTTTCCTGCTCTAGGAACTAATAAAAATACTTCCACGCATGTAGAAGAGCCAGTAATTTCGTCGGCTTGGTACAGTAGTAAGAGTAAATCGCAAAATAAAATACAAAATTTCCCACCCTTGCAAACTCAGAGCGATAGCCCGAAAACAAAATCTAGTAGTACATCCAATACTCATACGTACGTAACGTTTTTCAAAGTGTCGAATCTTTTATTTTTATGCTTGGAGAGACAGTTCATTCGAATATTTTAATTTACAGAAATGAAAACAAAGCTCCTAACGAGCCTACAAATCCAGCTTGGAAAAAAGATACTAAACATGCATCTCATACTCAGAGTAGTAATGGAAATAGTGGAGCGGGCGGTGATGCGGATAAATTGGTTAATGCAAAAACATCACCGCGAGATAACAACAAGAGGAACGTTCAAGAGTCTGTAAGCTTGGCAGCCAGTAGAACACCTCGTGGGCGAGGATTCAGAATAAACGCTAATAACAATATGGTCACTACTAGAGCAGTTGAGACCAAACCAAAGGGACGTGGATCGGGACCGATCACCGCTGAGAATAAAAGAAACAATACCGTACAGAATGACGATGAACAACAAATTACTCATGACATGAAACATGTTAGCGTTAACGATGGTAGTCAGTATCATCAAAGTGGAAGACACAATAGTGAGCATTCGATTTGTACAGAAATATCGCTTGTGCGTTAATGGTTTGTTCATTAATGTTTTATTTTAGAAAACTTCTATGGACAGTCCTCGAATCAACAGAGATCAGGCACAGTACCGCCAAGAATGCAACAACAACCACAACAGCAACAACAGCAACAATCAATACAGCAGCAAGATGGTTCTGCCAATAGACCGAAACGTTATTCCAGTTTGCGGCAACGTCCTACTATTTCAGATAATGCTGGACAACAAAATTATCCACCGCAACATGGACAGCATGGACAGCATAATCAACACAATCAGCACAGTCAACATAATCAACACAACCAACATAGTCAGCATGGCCAACATGGATATTTCCCTCCTCAAGGTAATGAAATTTGTACACATTGAAGTTTTGTTGTTCATAGTGCTTTCCAAAATATGCTTGTAGGTGTGTATTATATAAATACATTAAACATTACATATTAATGTTCAACTTGTATTTACATGTATTTAGCTGGAAATTCAAGAGGTGTTTTAGAATCACAAGGTAAGATAAAGTAGATTATTTAAATGTGAATATTTTTTTTTATATGTATACTTTCTTCTATTAATTAAGTAAAGAAAATTGTATATATATAAATATTTATATTTGTATTTTTGTTTCTTCCGTTACTATGCACGCATGCATTCATTTATGCGAATATAAGTGATTTTGTGTACTTCGATTTTTTTTTATATATTAGATTTCACTTTTATAGGATATCCGCAAGGTCATTTTGAACAATCGACGCCTGTTGCTGCCGCAGCTGCACCTATGGCCGGACAACCTGTGATTCCTATACCGCCTAATGGTCAACCAGCTAGCTATGCTCCACCGCCATTTTTGGTGCCACCGCCACAGTTCATTTCTCCACAGACTGCTCCACCTAGTATAATAAATTATGTTCCTGGTCCAAATGGACCAGCGTTTCAGCCTAATTTTCAAGGTTATCAAGGATACAGTCCCCCGGTGCAGGTATGTCTTTACGTTAAACAAATTTCAGAAATATATCATTCGTTTTCCAATTTCTACATATATTCTTCATCTTGTAGCCACAACGTCCTCCACCGCCACAAGAATTGTTTCAACCGCAAGGTTGTACTTACTACAGTCCAGCTCATCAACAGCAGCAACAACAACAGTCGGCTCCGGTGAGACGACCAAAGGCAGCTATTCCAATTCTACCGCCGCCAGAGCAATATCAGAGTCGGGGAAGAGGTAGAAGCACGCAGCCGCAACCAATGATTCAACCTGGTAGCACGCAACAGACTGAACAAGAAGTCACCAGTAACTCGGTAGAAGATGACCAGAAAAATATACCAGAACAATTTGATAATGCGCAAACCGAGCAGCAAGTTACGGAAGTTGAAGAGATTCAGAAGAATGAAGATTTAAGTGCAACTCTGGATTCTGCGGTTGAGAATACCGAGAAGGAGATTAAGTGTCCTGATACCGATACCGAAGCACCACTGAACTCCGAAGATACTACTACTACTGCGGATCAATTAGTAGATGAGACAGATACCAATAATTCGTCGAAAGTCACGATAAACGAACAAGATATTATACCGCTTAAAACTCCACAAGCGATCATCGAGGAGATTGAAAATGATTCGAACAAGATTGAAAACACCACGACCGAAAGTGCAGTTGTAGAGAAGGCAGCAGCTTGAAAGAACGTCGCACAGCGTATAATGTATTTAGAGAAAAACGTAATTGTGACATTTCGTGAGTATGAGTATGCATATGTTATAAAAACGCTGTGTAATTTTGCTGACGTTTTACTATACAATCTATATTGCAAAATGATTTTCACAAGTAATTTGTGAGATGTCGTAGGGATTGGATGTGTACGTGTTTAAAAAAAAACATACTTTGAATGACTTTATCTAATTCCAGCATACTGTTGTATATTTCGTAGCCTCGCTACGAATTCCATCGATCTGCTGCTATAATTAAAGGACATTCTTCTATATTGTTAAATTCTTTCATATATGAAATCTACTAATAATTAATTATTAGTAGAGGAAACTAGTTCTAAATGTATTTATCCTGTATCGAATATTAACGTATGCAGCATTGACTGGTAAAATGGTTAATAAATCGATATATCTTTTTAATACAACGGCTACTGTAAATAGGATATAGTCAGGTCAGTAACCTCAGTATGTATTATGTCTTTTATGTACAAACATGTTTGTACTGCGATTCATTAAACAAACGGAGGACGAATGAACGTACATTTATTAGATAAAGAACTACTACTTAATGCTTTAATTTTACTTACATTACACAACAGTAAACAAAATTTTGATCTGCTTGTATCACGAAGAAATGATCGTTACATAATTTAGTGTATGTTAAAGCCTAGTTGAGGCAAAACTAATACTAATTATTAAACTTGTCATTAATAAAATGTTAACCGGGCTTTCGTAACAACTGCGAAAGGTTTTTTAAACTCGCGATAATCTTTTTTTTTTAATACGCTTACGATGATATGCTTTGTTACTGGCAAGGTGGAATGGAAAGATAATATATTGATAAGAAGTTTTTTCCACACATGGCTGAATTTATTTTCCTCTTTTCGATTCAATAAGTTTTACCGCAAGCTTCAATTGGCATTAATTTGTATAAAACTTTTGTGAACAGCAATGAGATCGTACAAACAGTGAAGTTGACATTTTGATTGAATCATTCTTGTACACGACGACAGAAATGTAACATTGGCAAACTAAATACAAGTTCCATTGATAGTGGACACGGGGTAGTAGTGACTACTAGGGATTTCTATATGATACATTTATAATATAGCCATAGGATATAGTAAACGTTTTATATACATTTTCGTCGGCACGACCGACATGTCGTCTTATAAAGTATAATAGTTCCAAGTGCAATCATTCTATTTGGGAAGAATGATTCACAAGTTTACAGACGCCTACTTCCGACAATTCCTATTGTAAGTACCTTTACGCTTTACCTCGATGTTTCGTTACGTTAAATGATTCCATTTTTGAAAGTCTACCAATTTTTACGAAAGTAGGAAATAAATATAATCGCTTTTAAATATTATCGAGTAGAACATGGCGTTTTTGTTGTACACGTTATTTAGTGATTACATTCATAGCCATAATCGCTAAAGCATACGTGCTTATGATCATTCGTGTTTCTCGTTCTGCTGAATGCTCGTTGTACCGCTGAGTGGTATAATTTCCGTACTTCGTTGAACGTTATTGTTATTCTTTAACGTAGTTCGTATCGTGGTGGTCCGTGATTTTGTTCGTGGATTCGACATGCTCGCAAGGTATCCGCGCTGTATGCGAGAGCCACTATCTCGCGCGCAACGAAACGATCGTCTAAACTCCTTTCGAAACTTTCCTGCAATACAATTTCTTCATTAATCGTTGAGCAATTTCCAAAAACAATATTAATTCATCTTATCGTTCTTAACGTCCCTCGACCTTGATTTAGAGTGTAACATTAACGTAAAGAGTAAGCTATAGAATATTTCGTTATCGATCTCTACAATCGGCGTGCCAATTAGCAAATCCTTCGTTGAGAATAATCAACATTGGCGCTTCTAAGAATTCATACTCTAACGTGGCCGATAATCGTGGAATATAATATAGCTCACCCTAAGCGTAATCGAAATTACGGAGGGTAAAATCCGAGACTAGATCAATCCTGGGGAGGTTCGTTCACGGGTCGAGGTCCTTCCATAACGGTATTAGGGGCTTTTTTCACCCAAGAGACACGCAATTCCGCACGTCAGAATAGTTCACGACGACTTTGCGGTGCGGAGCGATATTCGTTAGCCATGTAGGCGTAGCTGAGCTGCTGGGTTGGCCTCCGACCTTTCGAAGGATTCGAAGGGGTGCATTCTCGGAACGTGCGACCAAACTCCTGCCGGAACTTACCTGCAAACCATACGCTGAATATCTCCCTTTACTTTGACCGTCCTCATCATTCCTACTTCCGTTCTCTCTACGAATAGTTGCCGACGGAAGTATTCGTTTCTTTACTTTCTTCTTTACGCCCCCACCCCCGCCCCTCGCGAATAGCGAAAGGATCCTTTGAAATTTCGAAGCGCACGTGAATAGTAGCCCCGACGACACAACTTTATCACGGTAGGAGCACAGTGATGTTATTTGCGCCGCGTGACATCACTTCCATACCCATTTACGTTCGCATTCCTCCACGTTCTGGAGTACCAGCGTGTGCACCATCACGCGGTGCACCACCATAGTACCACTAGTGTATCACGCCTGTTATATGTTCATTCGAGATTTTTCTTAATCAGTGGCATATAAATGATATAAATATATGATGTCACGAGCCGCAAGTGACATCACGGTTCTCTTATTCTGACAAAGTTGTGTTGATAGTTTTATTCTAATTTATTCTATATTTCCCGCTTTAGATGTAGGAGAGAGAAAGATATATATGAAATCTATAAGAAAGAGTGAGACAGATGATACCGACTTTACTCTAGAACCCCTGGCGCCATCTCTGTGAAAAGTGCTCAAACTGGTCGTACAGCGGTACCGACAGCGAAGTGAACTACTGCTACACTAGCGCCATCTCTTGACAGAAAACTGGAACTAATTCCCGAGTAGTTTCAGCACTTTCCACAGAGATGGCGCTACTGTAGCAGTAGTTCACTTCGCTGTCGGTACCGCTGTGCGACCAGTTTGAGCACTTTTCACAGAGATGGCGCCAGGGGTTCTAAAGTAAGGTCGGTATTATCCGTCTCACTCTTTCTTATAGATTTCTCATATATCTCTCTCTCTCTCTCTCTCTTACCTCGAAAGTTAGAAATATAAAAGAAATTGCAATGAAACTACTAAAATATACAATAAATTACAATAAAACTATTGAAATATATAATGTGGATAGAAAAATATCACCCTGCACCACTGCTGAGAAAATTCATGAATAAACGGCATTGGCAGGCGGTATCAGTACCGCGTGCTGTTCTGGTGCATTTAAATACGTGTAGTCCTGGTGATACACCTGTGGCGTTACGGAACCTAGGAGCATCACCATGGTACGTTGGTGCTTTTTGAAGTGTTACGTCATTTGTTGTGTTGTCTGGGACGTTCGATATCGATAGTGAGTATCGAAATATTTGAAATCATAAGGTGTAACGGTTAATTTGTATAAGAACTAAATGGTGCCATTATTTTGTTTAGATCTGTTCCGTTTTAAAGTGGCAACCGAAAGTTTGGAATAACCGTCATTACCGTTCAAGCAAAGAAACATCGACTCAGATAATTACGAGTCTCATTTGAGGAAAGAGAGAGAAATGTTTGACGAATCGAACCTTTAATCACGACCACGGGCAGATGCTTTCGAAGGAGGGCATTGTTGGACTTACGAATCGTGTTTGGGATATAGAGGGCGATTCATCGCTTGAACTGTAGTTTGTACAGTGTTCCAAACTACTCGAAGGTAATTCTGTTTAAAGGTCGAACGACAATTTTCCGAATTACTCAATATCCGTCTCATATTTCTTCTCACCCTTCAAGCATCTTCAACCGCAATATATTCTACGATGTACTTTCTGAGTTAGATCTATCCTGAAGATTGAAACGAATCACCCCATTTCATTTACACGAGAAACGGACTGTCAAGCTGCCCGTGTCAGTACAATTTTCGAAATTGTTCCTGTCGAATGGTTCGCGTTAAGCCTGCCAATGATTTACCGGCGAGTTCAACAAAGTTACGCCACCGTGGTACAATCCCACAAAAAACCACTCGTCAGCATGCAAAACAATTCGTTGGTCGAGCAGCGAGAAATATATTAGAGGGGAAAGAAAAGAGGTGCCCACCGATCCAAGAAGTGCAAAAAAGTATCGTTATCGTGCGATGGATGAAAATCATAAAATTGCTGATCGTTTACCGCTCATGAAATTGTAGATCAAAGGGTTAACAGCGCTGTTGAAGTAACATAGCCCGTGCACGATTAAAGTGGTGGCGTTTATCCACTTGCTCGACGGTATTTCGATGGAGTACCTGAAACGGTAAACAACACGGTACATACGTGTATCGACTCGTTTTGACTAATGACAGTCATTCTTTCCCTAACTGTTACAAGGCACGATGTTATTCGTAACAACGGTATTTGCAGTATTTGCGTTTGCCGCGTTATGTAGCATCGACTATCCAGGCAGATCTGTTTGAACTCACGCAATCGCATCGAGTAGTTAGTGAGCGGATACCTTAAAACGTTGAGTAAATGCACGGGGAAATAGCAAATGGCAAAAGTGATGACCACTGTGACTAACATCTTTGCCGCTTTCCGTCGAGATCTCAGCTGTACTTCCGGATTCCCGCCGCTGCTCGGCGGAATCTGGCTCATCTGGGATGTCCGTGACGACACTGCAAATGCCCAGAACAATTATTCATGTCGCAGACTTACCTTTTCCTTTTTACGATGTGTAATGTACACATGTACATTACACACTGCTGGTGGTATAAATGTTGTAAGAAAGATTAAATGTCGCGTTAAACGTGATAGTCGCGCTTTGAAACGTTGAATACTGCCGGTATCGATAAGAGAAAGTGTTGGGAGCGAACGAAAAGCTTCTACAGTGAAGCTATCTTACAATAGCGTTTTTATTATACATGTACATGTACATATGTATACGTATATAAGTCGTAGACACTTTCTTTGTACCATACACAGAACTAAAAAACGATTGTCTGCTTACAGTTATGCCCTGGAATGTCGCTTCTCCAGAGGACACGTACGATTTGCCAATACGCTACGCTCATGAAGATCAACGGTCCAGTATAGAGAAAAATTAGCTTGACAATAGCGAAGGCAAGCTTGCTGTTCAGACTCCACGATGCATCGCACTGCGTGAATACAATCGTCTCCACCTTTATGTGCGTAGGCGGAACGACGTGCAATACCACGAGATCCGGAATATCTGCGCAAATGGTCAGTATTGATGCATAGTTTTCCTGATAATTTCGCTGGTAATTAGTACATTAATCTTGGGCTGTTCTATACAAGTCAACTCTGAAGATAAACTGCACGTTCAGTTGGCGTAGGAACTTTGCAAGGCAAGATATTCATCCTTGCGTGGGCAGCTGGGTACTCAAGTATCCACGTTTATATTTCTTTTAAAATATTTTGCACACATTTTTTCAGAAAACGTGAATCAACGTAAAAGAATCCAAGGAAGAGGAGTCTGGAAACGTGTCCACACAAGAATGAAGTTGTAAGAAATATATGCTTAGATACCAAATAGGAGAGCTATCGCCCAAATTCCGATGGTCATAGTTTTAGCCCGTCCTGTGGTAGACTTGAACCTCAGGGGGAAGCATATCGCATACCAGCGATCTATAGATATAAAAGTTAGGGTCAATATGCTCACGGTCACGGATACTGTCTGAAACAAAGATAAAACAAAAATCAGGCTATTATTCTTCAAGCATTCATATTTATCGTGGAGCTTTAATCGTTACGCGCGATCGCAACAATCGGTTAAACTTCGAACAGCTCTTGTTGCTCTAAAAACGAAAGTCAAAGAACTCTACTGACGCCCCTTTTGATTAGCAATTCTAATTGCATTCATTCGAAAAATTTCCATAACATCCGTTCGCTATATGATTTACATGTTCCATCGGAGATCAGCTGATACCTAAGCGTGTACGCGACCGTGCGACGAGCGCGAGTATAGTAGCACGTTTGCGTACGCTTCCATCGCTCATAGACGTAGCTATTTTACGTTTAGACTTTCTATCCGATAACGTGGTTTATTCGTAGCCGTCCCGACATAAAGATACAAGTCATGAATATAAAACGGACGGTTAGAAAACACGGCCGAGAGGTTTGCTAGGAGTTTCGCTCGTCGGGAAATTGATAAAACAGTTGACTCCGTCGTTTCGCGGCCGAGCTATCATTTTTTTTCCCCGTCCTCCGGAAAAATTTACCGCCCTCGTAGATTCGGCTCCGGGGTTGCGCTTCTTTTTGTTCGCCGGGCAACTCGTGGAATTAATAAAGCGATTCGCGCGAATCGACTCGACCTACATTTCTTTTCGTTATCGTGCGCGCGTTGTACTGCCGCGCATTTAAACGTCTAACGTTAGGGGCTGGTGAAAAATTCATCGAGACGCCGCCGTGTCCGATTACGATCGAATAGATCGTTAAGTAAATTGCGTTCAAGATAAACCGCCTCCCGGTCAAGGAGCTTTTTAATCCGTACTCCATACTCGAGGAGCGATGGAATTCACGGTTCGTTCTCGCCGTGACGCCTTTTCATATTGTACGCTAACGCGTTTAAAGGGTCAGCTGCCGGTGCTTGGCTGTCGATTGAATTTCCGAATTGTCGTCAAAGAGCTTGTTACCGAGTTCCTCTACATCCTCGCACGGCAGCGAACGCGTGCACAGCCCGGGCGTATTCGGATTGATCGACGACCTGGTCAATAGCGCGCTCAACCAGTTAACCGGTTCATATTAGATCGGTTCTCGAAACATTCCTGTATCGGGAGATGTTAGCCTTCGTTCCGATTGAGTGTACGTTCTGTTTAAATAGGATTTTACCACTGCCGCAATGCGATCGTAACTTTTGATTCACCCACTGTGCGGCAACTAGCAATTTACGATTTAATTTTATCGTACCGTAGCGATCGCGCGTAACGCGACTGAACTTCTCGTGCGAAGATCGGCCGTAGGGTGGGGAACCACGTGTGGGAGTTACTCGGTTTAACATTGGTACTGTACTTTCCCGCTTGTTCTCTTAACGGAGGACCCCTATGTAAATGAAACCACGGTTTCGTTTCTCTTTTTATCGTCCGCCGAGTCAAATGCGCGAAAGGAGATTAGTCGAAGAGCTGGGAATCGCTTACTCTAAGTTAACGACGCTCCGACCCTGGGGACACTTTAATTTCGACGGGGACGGAAAAAGGTTAGAAGTAGTTCGGGAAACTTTGTCGCCAGTCGGAGGCGCGACTTTGATACACTGGGATTAGCGGAACGTAGCGTGGCTCTCTGAACGAGGACAATTTATCATTTCTTCTGCTCGCTTTCTCGGGAATAGGAGCTACGGGAACTCTTGATCCCTTTCCCAAGCGCGTCGCTCGTCTCGTCTCGAAGCATTATCTATTAAACTAGCGTTCATTATTGATATTAAGTACATTACGTCGCTCGAGTAACTGCGTACGTCCATACACGTTCCTCGTTTACGTATCGTTACGTCGATAAAGGGTGGTCCATTTCGTGGGCGGTATCAGCCCTTGAAATCGCAACTATTTTCAAAGCTCATAAATTGTACTCGCTCTTGTAGACCAAAGAGTCAAGGTAATTCCACGCTTCCCCTTCGATTCGCGATTCCCCATTATTCTATCGCGGAGGAGGCGAATTAATCGTACGAGATTTCATTTTGTTCGTAAGGTCGAACGGGAAAAAGGGAAGGAAAAACGCGAGAAATCCCCGCGGATATTTATGTGGGGTAAAAGGTCGATCGTTACCTGCTGCAGTCGTAATAATTAGAGTCGGTCAAGGATCTCGATGAGTAGATATTCAACATGTAACGCGAGATCGATTTTTATTAGAAGCTTTCGTTGGTTCAGACGGTATCCGTGATACGGTTCCCATACAATTAAACAGGCGTTTTCCGATAGACTAGATGAGTAATCTTAATTTAGGGTTTCAGCGATGAAATTCAAAGTGTACCGTGCACACAAATGTTAACGAGACGAATGGTACGGTAGAATTAACCGAATAAGATTCGATTGTTCGATCGATCGGTAGAAGTTACAAAGTGTAAAGAGAAAGTTTTAGGAAATGGTAGCGAGGTGTCGACGAAGAACTGATAGGAGCGCGGATCGAGTAATTCCGCTTGGATCCCGAGGCGTAACGCGACGGATGGAGTTGCTCGTCGGCTCGGACAAAACCTATTGTTTTTTTGTCCTATTCGATGCGAAACGATTTCACGATTGTTTGCCACGCCAAACGGCGTAGAGCACGTTTTAATTAAATCTCAGCTATCTACCGGTAGCACTCGAAACTGCATCCGTCACGCTAGACTGTGCCTAACGTGTTGCTGATAGGACGACAATGCCGGTAGAGCTTTTGCGCCTCGTTTACTAGCGTGATCGCGCCACCACGATTAACGAGCGCTAGTCTGCCGACGATAATTGACGGATGAGTCACCAAATCGCTTTCCCGAGCGTCCTCCTCATTTCTTTCGTTTGCTTTGTTTTAACGAATCGATCCGGCGACACATTCTATATTGTATTTATACCGAGACCTTTATTAGCCATTCCTACTGTCACAAAAATTTCAAAATATCATCAGAGGGTCGGCGTTCTTGAAGAATTCACGCTACTGATTCGGTCACGAGAAATAGTTGCTCCCTGGTGAAATATCACTTAGCTCGAACGACTTGCCGTCAACGAACGGACCGGATAGCACGCGAACTTTGTATCATTAGCTCTTTCTTACCCTTTCAGACCCTCTCGAACTCCCTAGTGGCGCGGTGTTACTTTATCTCTATCTCTTCGGGGCTAAATAATCTATAACGCGTCATTGCCGCTGAAACATATTTTTGTTCGGCTCTCGGGATTACTTCGCGATGCCGTTCGACGGGATTGCCGCCCACGACGTTGCATCAAATGGTGGAAACCCGCGGGAAATTCGCTGCTACGTCGTCGTCCAGTTAACGTTGAACGACGCGAAGCAAATGTCTCGAGTCTTCGTAACAGATGGGTCGATTCTATCGATCTTTAATCCCGACTTGTTCCAGCTGGATAGCTTCTGAAAGGAGATTCTAGAACGCTGTATTCGATGAAGATACAGGTTGGAAAGTTAAAAGCAGTGGGCAGTCGCGAGTGTATTCAGGCGCTAGCGTGACGCTGATCGTCGGCTTTTAATCAAATCACGAAGTAAGCCACCGTAGTCGCGTGCACAATTACGACAACTTCCGGAAATGTACGGACATTCCGGCAGGCTCCAGAGGGTATGTCACAAATTTCTTTGAACGCCGGTAGAAAGTGTGTCGCGAGTACAATTTCGACGCGGTCGTAATTTCTTTGTCTTACCTCGTTGGCAAAGGTTCAAAGGCGGCTAGGGATAAGCTAACAAACTGGGAAATAATCGTTGCAACGGGAAATTGTCGTTCGCCACGAGCCGTGTAGTCGCATCAATCTCAAAGCGGATATTCGAGTTCACGGGTAACTCGGCAACGGTAACAGGACAATCCGGAAAGTTTTGCGTTCTCCTAACCGAATATATCTCACAAGGTTGGCGTGGCAATACATATTTTACGTGTTTCGTTCGTTCGCTCCAAGAAATGTGCTCGTAAATGGCTACGCTGTGTTAAATCAAAGACTGCGAACGTAACGCTGAAGGCTCGCCTAATACAGTCTCGATTTCATCTAAAGCATAAATAATCAAACCACTTGATACATTGTTCTCTGTAATCTGTTCTCCGAACGATAATATATTTTTCTCAGGCAAAAAGAAGTGTAAGGACAAAGTCTCAACCTCGATAGATCATGATAAAGAGTTGGGGTATTAAAGAATTAACGGTAAAATACGCGCGAAGCACCGTTCGTATCGGAAGCACGTTAATCCTTGATCGAACAGCAGATACCGACCGGTATTACGGTCCTGTTGCCATTTACTTCGACGACGAAGAGCCTCTATCTTGTTTCTTTGTAATCAACGCGATCGATGAGGTATTCAATTATACTGTTCTTGTTACAGATGGCGACTTAGCCACTGGACGCTCGCGGGATGATTAAAAGGTAGAAGATCGACGCAAACGGTCTGCTGGGATTGTAAATTTCATTGAAACGACCGTGTGATACGACCTCCTCAAAGTGATCGAGTTCGTGCGACTCTGACTTACGGCCAAGGAAATTATGTCACGTATAAAAGGCGTAAGGATAAACGTGCATTCGTAGAGTAGCGACCCAAGGGAGACGCGGTTCTCTCGTTATTGCTGGCCACGTTACGCTCCGTCTCTTTGCTCTCTGCGTACTTCCGGTAAAAGTATTCACGTATACCGTACGTTCGTCCGTGTGTCAGTCAGAGACACGCGCGTCAGGTGTTCTTTTTTTTCCCCTCTTTTTATCGTCCCTACATTTCGAGCCACCCCGCCTCATTCTTTGCGTTTTCCCTCGCAGGCAAACCTCTCGCGGCAATTTTCCACAAAAACTACGCTACCTCGGTTCTCCCTGGACTTTCACGCGGCGTACTCCGTCCAAAGAACGTCGTCCGTCGCGCAAAACTGGACTTGTAAAACGAAATTATCCAAGGAAAGCGCGGTTCTGAACAATTACTTTGAATTTGTGCCCGCGTTTAAGTTCCAGGAATTTTCATCGTACTCCTCGAGCCAGTTGAGATTTCCAGAAATAAGGTACCGCGCATCGAGAACAGTGTGCGACAACACGTTATAAGATAATGCGATTTGGCCGCTGGCTGAGAGGTACCGTGGCTGTGCAAGCATGTAGGTACATGGTAACGAGGCGCAAGCGGCAGAAGGCGAGTTTGCACACCGGCGAGAATGCACGTTGCACATGATAAACGAGCCGAACGATATTTCCACGCAACTGTGCTCGGAGTGTACAAGTGTAACCCTACCGTAATACCGAGTTTTGCGCGATCGCACGTGCTCCCAGCCGCAAACCGAAAACCAAACCACGTACACAGTCTCTGGTAGTTGTCTGAACGTTCGCGAACGTACCCCGTCAAAACTCGCGACGCGGATACCGCTGTGTCTTTAACCGCTAATGCAATATTAATGGACCGTCGAGATTCTGCATCGAAAGGGTCACCTTTCATATTCCAGGCTCCGTTTTAACGAGCACCGGAGTGTGACTCGTCGTTAACGTCGTTGGGAAACCGGCAATAATTACGAGCGACTATAGATCGCCGTGCGTGTTCTTCTCCCGCTGCGAACGCTGAAACCCTGAAACAATACCCCAACAATAGAGCATAAACCAAGTTTCCGTAACGTTGCCTTAGCCACCGATACCGGGACACGCTCTTTGTACTCCCGCATACCTCTTTATCGTATCGCAGCAACGTATTAAATTCGCCTCCTTATTTTGCTTGTAGATTTTATTAAATTCCATTTTATAGTAAGTCGTTTATCGCTGGCCCGCCTCGAGGAGCGAAAATTTGGATACCGAGCTAAGAAAATTTATTGTTCGCTGCGTATTTCGATTTATAGAGCGGAATAACGCCGATTACGATGTTCATTTGTTCCGCAAATGTGCCCGCCGCCTTCGCAATGTTTGTTCCGCTTGACTGACAAACGCTGCGTGGCCAACCCCCTGCCAGAAATACCCTGCGCTACGATTCTGCCAAGTTTCGTCGTTATCCGGGTTTGAATTAGAGATTTACAGGTGATTTTTGCATCTCCTTCTAATGCCAGAGGCAGAAATTTGCGGGTTTATGTCTTCTCTGTACATCCGAGTAACGCGTAACGAGAAATTAATGAACGAAGAATGATATCACCTTTAATCAGAGGATGTATGATACTGATTCACTTTTTCATTTACGGTCGCGTCTAAAGTAGGCTAAAAACGACGGTCCTCGATGTGCTTACGAGGTCACGCGTAATTGAGATTGAACGAAGCAAAAGTTAAAAAGTTTCAAATCAGTTTTTAAACACGCACATGTTACTATTGTATTTCAGACAATTTTCTAAAATATTTTTCCACTGTTTCAGGATCATCTGAAATGAAAAACGTAAAATGAAGTTTTGCCGCTCTGGATATACGTGGACGAACCTGGTTACTCTTCTGCAATTCAGTTGATCTTTACATCACAACGAAATACGTAATACATGGATCGGCGACAAAAACGTCGAGTGTCCCGTTTTGCAAAATTCATCCAGAAGATATGCTACGCGGGAAGAATATTATTCGTGAATGATTGCATCGATTTCTTAGGAGGCTTAGGTCGTAACTCCTATAAAAGAATATGGCTCGTAGATGTCTAGTCCCGCAGTGTCGTTGATCAAGCTTGGAGAATAACGTGACCCAATGTTGCTCGTTCTTCTCCAAAAATTGCATTATAAAACGGGAGACGGTCGTTTAAAGCGCTAATGAATTTTTAGCTTTGCCCGTGGACGACGCCCTCTTTGCATGCAAATTCCCCTGTCTAACAGCTTTTTGGCCAAACAATCCTACATATTTTAACTGTGGTAACAGCATCAAATAGAAGCTGAAATTAAAATTTTTCACCGCCAACGTTTTTGCGTTCATATTGCTAATTACACGCTGCAATTAAATCTGTTTCGAGTGTGCAACGATAAGCTTCGTTAATTATTCTCGTTCATTCTTAATTTCCATACGTGACAAACAAAGGTTATTTGTATTATATCGATTGATTTCATAAAAATTTTAATGCACTGATTATAAACTTTTTATTTGACGATTACGTAAATGGAGGCGTCGGTGCAAAATTGGCAGCCAACAGCCTCGCGTTTACAAAAATTACGTACTGGGTATGTCTTGATTAGCCATACCCCGCCAGCACGGCATTCAAACCGTACTGACGCGCTATTAAAGTAGCGAGCACCCTTTTTAATCTTCCTTTAGCTTGCGTAGGCCTTATGTTACACTGTAGGTACAATATTGAACGCGAGAATCGTTATTACCATTGAGCCATCTGTTGCACATTCGGTGAACTAGATACACCGATCTTCGAAGTTGCAGAGGAAAAGAAGTTTCTTTTTTAAAATTCGAAAAAAGAATGCAAATTGCGCTCGAGAGTCATGGCCTAGACGAGCGACAAAAACCGCACGGATTTTTTCTCAAGTACAATTGCGTTTTGAAACGGTCGAATGTCTACGTGTGCATATCCAGTTTAATCGTGTGGTAGTTAAGATATTAATTGCAAATTTTTTTCAGCTACGACGTTAATAATTTGATCTACTGTCGAGTCTCTAATCATGCCCTCGGGTCGAGAAAATTTCTGAGCGATATCGGCTTTTCAGATAAATACCGTTCGTTATTAGCCACAGAAAGGGACACTGTAACCGAGTTAATTAAAACTTGAATAATGATATCTGTGTCCGTGTGGCTGCCGTCGTTATTCGAAATTGACTCGACGTGGTAGATGAATCAACACGAGTGTCCTAGAGGAATGATTCGATGATTAAAAATGAAGCTTCAATCTTTTGCTCGCGACCAAAGCACTTGCCATTGTTTTTACTTTGCAATTTTCGTTTTCAGGTATACGTTGTTTAAATAAACGAGCACGTATGAAGAACGCGCGAGAGGTGAATATGGAACTGGCTAGACTGTTAAATTAAGGATAAAGCGGCTGACTTATGAATACGTTATTGTGCAGAGTTTGTCCGGTTCACTGGAGAAGGTTTTATCGACTATATTATGAATTCTGACTCCAAAACGAGCAAAAACAGAGCGGTCGCCGTTCTCTGAAAGTCACGTAACGGTTAAACTCGAAGAATATGAGATAGAACGAATTGTCGAATGGGTGGACATCAAGAATTTATCCCGATTTAAATTTCGCTGGGAGTAAACGCGATTCTGCAATTAAGGTAACCGCAGCGCTTCATTTCGATAGCTGGCAACCAGCAATCCCTCATTGGTACGAATTCGAAGCGGAAGCATCGCTGCGACGCTTGCAGACTCGCAAAATAAATACCCAAGGGTAGTTTAATCGGTGTACGACTCGAAATCGGACGGCAACAGACAACGGTATCTAAGGAACGTGAGAAATCCAAAATGCTTGTGCACCACGGGTAAAATAATGTGTTCAGAGAGACATTTCGATGCTTACCTCGCGTTTTTCTTTTTAATTACAGTCGCGCGAGAAGCGGGTATAAATTAAAAGGGCCAACGGGCCGGCGTGATTGTCTTACCTGAAGATATGGCACGGTTTTGCACAAAGTTAGACCGAAGAACCAGGTCTCCGTGATGTCCCAGAGTACGGTGAACGGAAGACAGAGCAATAGGACCAGGAAATCAGCTACGGCTAAATTGACGATGAAATAATTCGTCACGGTTCTCATCGAGTGGTTCCTGTAGACCGCGATGCAAACCAAAGCGTTTCCGACTAGACCAACCACGAAAATAATACTGTGCGAGACGATCAGTACCCAGTCCCAAAATTTTGGGAATATATAATTTATCATAAGATCGATATATTCCTCGTCCGGGATGCAATAATTGTTGGAGCAATTGGTAGCGTTGCCAGAGATGTCGGGATAGTAATCCCCTGAACTATAGTCGCTCGAGTAGTTGGCGGCATCGACCAAAGTGGATACTACCGTCGTCAACCAACCGATCATCAGTGGCTCGAGGGGATGCATCTTCCTTTTTCTTTATCAACGATCCGTGTCGTGAAAGCTCGGAACTCTTCCAGGGAAGTACAGCTTCCTCTTCAGAAGCTGGCTTCTGCTTTCATTTCGTGCGTTCTCGAGTTTGATGCTTTTTCAAGAAACATTTAACATTTGAGAAAGAAGACGACGGAGCGATACGCAGCGAGTTGTCGTTTCGACTCGATCCTCCTCTCGTGTTTCCTTTAATGAGATCTGGTGACGTTTATTTTGCTGCGATTACCATTAAAATTTTCGATCAATGGTAGAGGTAATTCTCTCTAGCTTGTTTCTTTTTTCTCGCTATCGATGTCGTCTAATAACGCGATAGGTGTCGTCTAATAATCGCGATCCGATTAAATTCGCGAACCACTGAAATTTAATAGGTGCGATCCTTGAGTGACATTTAAAAGTATTTTTCTTCACTTTTTTTTAGCGAATCTACGAGAGGAACATGACGCGTCAAGTTTTCGGAGTTTTAAGGAACAAGTTTTGGGCAGCGGGAGTTGTCAACTTGATTAACAAACTTTTTCTGGTAAATGGCACCCTAAATGGATGATTGTTCGTTGGTTCGCCCGGAGCTTTCTGCTTTTCTTCGTATAGTACTTTAGTAGTATATACGGGTAGACGATAAATCTTTTATCGAATCGATATCATCGAAAATTTCTTTCTCCTCTCCTTCCTTTTTCAGGGGAAGAATTTGGTGGACGTCTGCGAAGGTCGAAAAAACCGAGAGTAACGCGCTACGATACGCTTTGCTCCGTTTCACCTGGCGAGTCGCGCTACTTTTCGACTGTAACCACTGACCAAGCTTGGGAGCAGAAGTTCGCGAGCAAATTTGATTACCAGCCGAAGCAATAAAATTGTCGGGGTACGACAAAAGGAATTTCGTCGTGAAAGTTAATATTAGATGCCAATGACGAAGTGCTCGAGTTTATTTTCGAGCACTTTCGTTACCCAATCGCGTCATCGAACGTGGGATCTTGGATTACCATTTCCTTCGCGGGGACGATCGATCCCGTCGATCGAATATCGCACGCGATAAAACACGAGACAATACCCCCGGATCGCGTTCAACCGCTAAGAAAACTGATCGTCGCTAAGCTTACTAAATAGGGCGCATCGCTCGGGATTTATAATTGAATTGAAATTTTAATTGTACTTGATCAGAAGTTACTGTGGCATTATATTCGACGCTACCATCAAGTTTACGGCACGCAGTTCTAATTCGATCGCACGGTGTTTATTAATTAATTGCATCGGTCGAAAAGTAGGCGTTCACGTCCAACGAAATTTGATTTTCGCCAAAGAGAAAAGTTTCCGCGACAACATTCAATCTTCCCCACCAGCGAATGACATTTGATAAAAGAAAAAAAAAGCTGCTCGATTATCCTATTAATCTTGCGCGTTTTTCTAGCCTGTCCGAGTTGTCAGTGACAACGAGCGTACTATATATCAAAAAACTGTCAGGTCACCGTTTCTGTATCTTCCATTATGCGGTTCACGGTTTCACGCTTTCCCCAGAAGGGCTATGAAGTGAAAATGGTGCGATCCGTTCTACGTGACACGATAATTCGAACATTAGGCGCCCGCGGGAGAAGTAAAATATGTATTTCTAACACGGGCGTCCAACGGCGCCGATCTCGATTTCCGATTCGCTACGACGACGCGGCGCGCTCACCTGGAAACGGAAATATTGTAGATCTGTCAAGTTTCGCGCCAACTGCCGCCGCAGTTCTGCCGGAGAAATGTTAAAACTCAATCTTTTCGGTGGGAAGTTTAGCGTGTTCCTTTTTCCTTTCCCGCAAGAAGGGAAATTTCTGAGAAGTTACTCGGCCTCGCCTTGTACGCGCCTACGAGAACCAAGCACAAGTTTGCGAATATTTCCCGTTGCTCTTATTCTTACGAATAATGCTAATGTAATTTTCTTCGAGTTGTTCAGATGTAACTGAAAAGATCGATTCGCAGGTAACGCATAAACATCGTTTGCCACGAGCGTCGCTGTAAACATTTCACAACAAACCGTTTGTTATCCCTCTTGGTGTAATTAACGCATCGTTGCTTCGCGTATTTGCCACTTAGTTTTTAGCCGTTCTTTCAATTACGCGATCACCTCTTTCTTGATCGTCGATCGGCATCGAGACGTCCCCGTAGTCGTCACTTTATTCACAACTTCGCTCGGAACCATGCCGCTGTTTCGTTGCATTCGCACGCTCGATACTACGTTTATCGAATTATCGTTGCTCCGTGCGAAAAATAAGAATTTATTATTGTGCAGCGGCAGAAATGCAAATCGCGCCGGTAATAAACATGTTCTACGTATTCAAGCGATTAATTAGACGTTGTCTTGCAGGTGTCCCGGGGAACTCTGTACTACGTATCTCGACGTTAACGAGAGTTGCCACTGTCCCGCGTAAAAATCTAACGGAGATTCGAAAGATCGAGTGTGATTTCAATAGAAAATTTGTCACACCGACGCGCCACGATGGATCCCGGTAAGGGATGTGTACGCGACGACGGACTCTGCGAAACTGAGGTATGTACGTCGTTTTAACGGACGCGTAGGTGCGGCAGTACTAGCTGATGTCCCGATCGTGGCATGTTTCCTTTAAAACTTTCTTGACTACCGAGCTTTTGATGAACCCGAGTGAATTTTCGTTCCATCGAAAGGTTCGTCGCTAAGCGTGTATCTTGTTATGAAAGGAAAACTAATTAAGAAAGTGGAGCTCGATGTCGCGGACGAGGCCGTTTCCTATCGTTAAGTTTTAAATAACCAGTTCGCTTGTATTTCACTTTTTTCTTTTTTTCTGTTAAACAAATAAATCGCGATCGTTGTTGCGCAAAGGTTTTAAACTATTTCAATACTTCGCTACTCTTTTCACAGCTCCTCCACAGCAGAATTAAATTCCAGTTTCATTTTTACGAGCGGACACGAATTTACGACGATTTCAATTGGACCTGCGGCTCTCGAGAAGATACAACCCCTTCTTCCGACGGAGGTACAAGTTTCGTCGAATGAAAGTCAACGAAAGCAGGATCGGATATTTTTATTGAATCGTAAATGGCTCGTCTCGAAGATCGGTACACGCGGAAAAACAAACGTAAACGCGATACTTTGTGCGGCATTTTGTACGTATGTACGAATCGATAGAAGATTCTAAGCTTGCTCTTTACACGATGACGTAGCCGTTCCTGACGTCCAAATCCTTCGAAATCCATTGAAAATAAAAGATACCCGGGGAGAGAGTATTAAATTCCAGTGGAGAATTCCTTTCACTGATCTCGCTCGTTAACGCTTCTTTTCTCGCCTGATCCTGAAAATTCAGGGGTGCCAGGATTTCGTTAGTTTAATCATATTTCCCCTCATTGATTCGAACGCTCGTTTATCATTTCTGCGCGCCGATAAACCGTTTAGAAAGTCAGCCTTCTTTTCACCTTATCGATGTATCTTATCCTCTCCTCGCGACCGTTCATAAAGAGTCTACAATACAATTCGTTGTACAAAAATAGTCCCCTCGATGGTATACCGCGATACGTTTTTTACTTCATTGGCTTAAGATATGCATACACGTGTACATTTAAGAAATTTGCGTTGGCCTTCGCAATGTTCACTGATTATTTTGCATAAGCTATATGGCGAGCAGGTAGATGGTTTAGCAGCAAAACGAACAAAGGTTTGCAACCTACCTCGGCCGTTCTCTTTACAATCTTTTCAAAATGCTGGTACTCTTTTTTTCATTTGCATCGCCGACTCTATTGGACTACAAAGAGTACCAGAAGTACAGAGGTGCCTAGTAAGCTGTTTCTTCGAAGCAGTATCAATTAATTATACTTATTTGAAATTAACGTTTCGTACTGTGATTATTGATTATACGTACGTATATGGTTAAAATGCATTCATATGATCGATCCACGATGATTATAGGAAGTAGATCATTTCGCTACGCACATGACGTATAAAAGTCATGTGCGATGTGATGAATGGGATCAAAGTAAACTCTTGCAGTTTGACATTGTACTCGTTCTGTATAAACATGCAATGAGCTGTGGCTTTATGCACAATAAATTGGTACTACTTTTAATTCGTTCAATATTTTTCTCGAGTTCACTCTCTTTCTGTTTCTCTGTATGTTCCTCTTCATTTTTATTTAAAATATGTAACGATATTTTTAATATCATCGCTATTTGAAAGAATAACACCATCGCAAACGTCAGTAAAACGGTCGTCCTCGCACGGAGGATCCTTTTATTATCACACGCAGCCAATGAAATCACTTTGCGGCTGATCGATGAAACACTGCGGTTTGTAGATCCGCGTGTATACAAGGATAATATTTTTTCATGATCTGTTCGATCATTTGCGTGGGAAGAGGATCGTTTTAGTAGCCTTCACGTTGCGGTGGTATCGGCTTAAGTACTGAATGAAGAAATAGGTCAATGAGTGTTTGACGTAATTGTCCTTTTAAAAAAACTGTGAAGTACTTTTTACAAGAATAGGGTATGCTCAATTTATATAGTTTCAACAATTTCTATGGTTCACCATCGTCGAGGTGTGTCATTTTACTAGCCAATTTCAGCTACTTCATCTCTCGGACATTTTAGAAAATAAAATCAACCTTATGGAACAATAAAAATGTTGTAACTTCTTTACACTCCTTCCAAAATAAGTAATCATCGTAGCATAGTACAAAATGATTTTTTCCATACAAAGCTTAATATTTACGGCTTTAAAATTAAATGAATAAATGATAACTATTTATTTTCAACAATAATATAGTATAAAATTAAGGATCTTTATTTGCTAATAATTCTTACTGTATTTACAATGGAAGAAGAGTCTAGTTATCACAGCTGTAATAGTATTGTAACTGCTATAACTTTAACTACACGATAACACTTATTATTTGTTTCATATTTCACAGGTACATATATATCTAAATTCTGATACATATATTGAGTCGCTACAAAAATATCATAGAAGTGATTGAGAATAAATTTCTATTCTTTCATTAAAAAACATGGTACATCATTACCATATATTTCTATTCCATTCTGCGCTATTTCTAGAGTCTGTTCTTTATTAACACGATGAGGCACTTGATTACTGTTGTAACAACACTTTAAAAGCACATTGATAAATAATTCAAACGATGTATTAAGTTTGTTCAAATAAAATTTCTGCAATTATTTCGATGCTGTCTTGCATTATCTTAATTGTGACAGGAAGATGCACGATAGGATTTAGAAAAGTGATTATCGTTCTTTATCCGACAGTTAAGTTTGCCTTAATATTCTATTATGCAAGTTCATAATCGTGTAAACAAAAATATAATTATCAATTTGTAGCAATTTCATTATTACTTCCTGACAATAAAACGACATTGTCCTCTCCTCTCAAACTGTGTCGAATGTATAAGAAAACTCCGATTAAAGTGATTAAAATGCCAATTGAGGCAATACCATAAAATGTTATGCTGCCCAATGATTGCAGAATAATAATAAGTTTAACTGTACTGGCATAATCAGAAGTTAAGTAAGCTTCTTGCGTAAACCATAACATTGGTATAAATGTACTCTGGAGGTTTTTGAACATACTGAAAATGAAATTTTACAAATTTATTTTAATTTAAGATTCATTGAAATATATTTAGCAGTCAAGAAAATTGAATAAAATAAGAACTTACGACATTTCTTTATCATGTTTGACTAGTAGATTCAATTGCAGTTTTGCATTCACGTTCAACGGAACGCCGGTTTTCTATAAACAAAAAAGGTTATGACGGCTAGAAATGTGTCACAGTTATTGATTATTGCTTATTACGTTATATTCATTACCGGTTCTATTGATATTTGCAGTTCATGTTTCTCTTTACTGGGTTCCATTCCTTCTATTTTTTCTCTGTAACTTGGATCCGCTAAATAAAAATGTGGTAAGCTGATGAATGCTGGAGCACCCCACTTACACGCTGAAATATTTAGCGCTCCAGAAGGAATACATTCTTCGTTCGTGCAATAACATTGACGCGATGGTACCATTGTACCATTATCGAGGATCGTCTTATCGCTAATATATCTAACTCCTGTTAAACCCTCATAGACAGTCGTATTATCAAATGTTGCTGTCAAACTCCTGTAAAGCACAATTGATGAAATTACGTAAAAAGGTGGATACTTCTTTGATTTTCTGCATTTTTTATAAATACTTCAACTTACGTGCAAATGTCAGTTACAAAGAAAGTAACAGTTTTATTATCAGGCAAAGGTGGCCACAAATCACCATTTGTACCTTTCACTTTACCACATTCTCCTGGATAGGAACTTACTGTGCTATCATAATTCCATTCTGTAAGCACTCCTAAATCAAGCAAATTGCTTTTACCAGTATACATATTAAATGTTCCATCATAAGAAGCAGAATTATTACGCTGTAAGTTAAACAATACTTTTTAAAGATGCGCACATTTCAAATTCTTTTTTAGTGGTTCAATCAAATAAATTAAAATTAAATTTACCCCATAGAACCAAGCAAATTTATCAAATGGAATTTTAGTCATTTTCAGTTTTCGTGCAATCTTTAGCATAGCATCATCAAAGCCTTCAAAGAGTAATTCATTAACGGTTTTAGTAACTACTAACTTTTGTTCGATTATTTTCATAACTCTATCTACCAAAATACGGACAAAAGGAATCTCATACCTTAATGCATATGCAACGCTCTAAAAATATATATGTGAAAAGAAAAATATATTGCGATATGGATAGAGACATGTAACAAATATACAATAGTACTAAAAGATACATACAGCAGTCACTGGATTTATATTAGTTACTTTATCTAATAAACTTCCTGACGACAATGATTTATCAAAATGCCATACTCTTTTCCTTTGATATGTTATGGTATCATTACTGTTCCACGTTTCTCCAACTTTATAATCAACCTCCCTGTTACGACAAAACATTGTTCTAGTAATCAAATGTTAATAGAAAGTTGTTGAAATCAAATATAAACTTGGTACCTAAATACGTAAGGGCCCATTTCTGTAAACTTTGGTTTCGATTTAAATTCTTTTGAACCAAAATCTTCTGGATTAGTCAAATTAAACATGTACAACTTCAAAAACATTGGAATAGGTGTTTCTTTCCAAAGTTCATGGTTTGTAGATGTTGGCGTTACGCTTAGTTGCTGCAAAATTAATAAACATGTAAGATTTATACATTCATCGGACATTTAGAATTCCAAGTATAACATTTACTTACTGTACTTAAGATTGACGAATAAATTGTTGACCAAAGAATCCCTATAGTTAATCCAAAAATTGTTATTGCTATACCTATGGAAAAGATAATGGCAAGCTTCTTCCAAATCTTCATTGTGTTACTTGGCCGGTTAAATCTGTAAAATAATAATGCTATATCTATATTAAGGTATTTTTCAGATTATTAGTTACTTTGTGTAATTACATAGCAAAGATGGCCTTTGTTGTAAATGTCACGTGGTTTTTAATACAGCATTAAATCTTCGAACATCTCCAGTTTTAGGAATACAAATCATATGCAATTAAATCTGCGATTTTTATATGAGAGCGTAGTTGCAGCATTAACCCGTTCAAATTTAATGACACGATCCATATTTCAATTCGTTTCCTGATATGTATCAGTGCGTACGTATAATCAGAGCTGATTAAGTATAATCGTTGGTATATACATCCAAAACAAGATTAAGATAATTATCTATGTTTCTCAGTTTTCGAATGATAGCGAAGTAATACCAGATGGATGGGAAATCAACAACGTCAACACTACGATAAGAAACATTGTAATTTCTTTTTTCAATGTATATTAATCAGCTGATCATTTTTACAAACAGTAAAACAAACGGTCTATAAAGGTCATTACGTATAGTAAATATTAGAAGATGTGCGCATGGTACATTTCAGAATGCAAGCGCGAGTATTTGAAAATGATTATATTACATTAATAACTATACATACATTATTAAGAAATATTATAAAGAAATATATATTAAGAAAATGTATATGCTTTTATGTTACGTTTAATATAGTTATTCGTGGATGTAAAGATATTAAATGTAAGTACAAGTATGATATGCAATAGCGATGATATACGTACCTTTTCTTCTCTTAGAAACTGAGTGCTATTACATTTCAACTACATATTTGTCTGGATTACTTTATGATCAATGAGTATAATTCTTTGATAACAAATTTAAAAATAATATAACTCCTATCATGGTAATCGCGGCAATGTAATATTTTATCTTACTTCTAAATCACGATACAGATTTTTTGATGATTTTATTATAACCGATAATAAATTACAAATGATAATAAAATCATCAAAAAAATCTGTTTTGTAATTTAGAAGTATATATAATTATTTAATCATTTATTTATTGTTTATTAAGTTTCGTTTAACAGGCGATAGATGAAGAAAAATCTGACACCAGCGTTTCTACGCCCAAGAAAGAAAATAGTGAAGAGAAATAATTAGCTGTTGACTCTGACCGTTTCCTGATATTGCAACTTTTTCTTCCGATTACTTCGACGAAAGATGAATCATAGCGTAAAAAAATGTTTAATGGACGTACTGAATAAATTTAGAGTCGCAGGAACGGAAGAAACGTTTATGGACAGTACGCTGTAAGATAGATAATTAAATTAACATGTGCAGAACGAAGTTCAAGATCGCTTAATATTCAAGGCGATTTAATCAGAAGATCAAGATGACAATTTTGGTAAAAGTCTGATAGCCTCTTGATTAAATATTGTTGTATAATTAAAATGGAATTAAGAAAAAAATAAGAAATTGATGATTTCATCGCTTTTATGTATATGTATATATATATATATATATATACATTTAGTGAGTTATTAGTGATTAATCGGACACGAAGAACTGCTGATTAGTTAAACATGAATGTGTCATACGTTTGCAATTATCTATGTAATATTCTGATAAAGTTTATACGTTCGTGTAATACTGGTTATTCGAAAAATAAACTTTACAACAATTGGCTTTGTGTACTTTGTTAATGAGTGTTAAGGATCGACTATTTTTATTAATGGGAAGCGGTTTTCTAGCGTAAATTAATTCGTAATGCCTCTCCGGAATAATATTGAAGCGAAAGGTATTTTATTCCAAATATGCGCAGAAGCATTGGTGAAAGTTGGAAGAAAATCGACGAGTGTATTAAACAAGCATCTTACAAACTGGAAAGGAAACGCATCTCGTCGATAATAAGAAAGTCAATGACTCTTTGCTTCTTTTTTTATTTACATTTACGCGTCCTGTCATATCGTTACTATTTATTGTCAAGATTATGCGTACGTGAGATTTTATTTTGATTTTATCCAATCTTTCAGTTATAAAGAAGCATTATAAAATTACTTACAAAGTAGTAGCGTACAAAAATTCCGAACACATGTTCGATAATTACATTTTAAATGCCGGCAAATTAAATTTCGCGCGTTTAAAAAAATAATCTAAATTATTTGTTTGAATACAAACCTGAACGTCGATTGTAGGCAATTCTCTCAAGGATATTGTTTGGTTTTTTATTTGGTTCTAACGCGTTAACACTCACAGATTCTATCTTATTACATTATTAGGACGAAATGCACAAAGTGTCGCATTGGCGGGCAACACGAGCACGGAAGAGTACGTGACAAACGGCCTGTGCAAATGTCCAACTGAACAGTTTCTGGCTTGCTAAAACAAGGCCGATCGAGAAATTGTCGAAAGGGTAGGGATTATTCGGTAGCGAAAGAACCTAACGTTGACACGCTCCCTCTTCTTCAAATCAACTCATCACTATCGATTAGCTCACTTGTTAATCACACCGTTCATAATTTCAATTTGTCTTCGCAAATAATTTATTTTAGTTTTTTATAATAGTTTATATAAGTAAATTGAAACACGTTACACAAGCGATGGTAAAAAGTATTGCGAAAGTATATAAAACAATCATACGCTTTCATTTGGTACAATTTTATTGCGAGAAACGTTGGAGAGTATGTCGTATGGTACGTGGGTGGAGTGAACTTTCAATTGTTCTCGAGTTCTAAACCAATATTTGATATAGATCCCTCATATCGTGGAGTAACCAGTTCTTAAAGATTAAGCATTCGGTGTATACGAATTTTACAAATATGATGCGAACAGTGCGCTTCTTTGGACCCTTTTTTTCTGAGTGACGATTGTGATTGAGATCATCCAAACTATCTATGTATTGATAGACTTTGTGAAAAATAGATTTCAATAGCGATGATATTAGAAGTTCATTAATTTGCTACATGTGCAAGGATATCAA